>NC_139221.1:233155117-234355117 GCF_055691185.1 Crinia signifera | reverse complement strand
GAAGATGTATGATATATTGCAATATAGTCAATGCTGAATTGTGATGTAACGACAAAAAGAATGTATTCCAGATGACAATGATGTTAACTTTTGCATTTTTATTATTATTACCGTTGACAAAACCAATAAAATAGTTTTTGAAAAAAAAAAAAATGGAGAACAGTAGAAATAGAAACTCAACGCGCGTGTACTGTAGGTTTGAAGAATGGTTAAGGAACATGATATTTCCACTGTGTGCAGTCTCTGCGTAGACCAGGACTTACGCAGCGGCTGTGATCGAAACAGGATGATCGAGGCCCGGGCTGACATCACACACCTACCACTGCATTTTCCCTGACACTCCCAGAAAACAGCCGTTTACCATCCCCAAACACCGGCTATCTGTCAATCACCTTGCGTATGGCCAGCAATCAAAAAAAGTACAGGCCATATGCATGCACAGTCTATCAATAATCATTTGCATCCGTGCAATCAGGTCTGAATTAGGCCCGTAGTTCAAATACCATCAACTATGGATAAGTAACAATACCACAGTATTTTAGTACTGCACATCACGATGTACCAAGTTTTACTGTAAATATTGGAAAAAAGTTTGTCATACAACAAGATAACCATTCTAAGCACACATCTAAACTGTGTACCAGTCATACTAACCATATGCTGACCATACACTTATGCGATGGGATTCGATGCGACATCGAAGTACGATGTCGAATTCCATCTTCTGATGGCACATCGGGTGCTGGAAGAGGGCGGACAGAGGGCGGCGGAGTAGTGTATGCTAGCAGTAGCACTTGCGGGCGGTGGGAGTTAGCGGTTGCAGAAGATTTGTTTAAAACACTGGGCTGGCCTGTGATTGGCTGAGCTCTCTCAACCAATCACAGGGTAGCCCAGTATTTTAAACAATTCTCCCGCCACCGCTGACTCCCGCCGCCCGCAAGCGCTAGTGCTACACTACTCCGCCGCCCCCTGACAAGAGACGCAGGTATGCCGCCAGCGGTCCCTAGGGCCCCTGCTCACCAAACCCCACAACGCTGAATGCCCCTCCGCCCCCCACCCCCGTATTGTATTCGAGCAATCGCATGTGGTTAAAAACCACATGCGACTGCTCCTACAATTCGATAGATATTATGTGCAGCAATTAAAATCTGTCGACGCGACATTCAACGGCGTACCCGCGCATCGCGGCGAAAAGTCCCTTAAAAATGCATACAATCATTCGATTTATCGGCCACATGTGCTCGAAATCGAAGGATTGTATGCAATATCTCACATATGTATGGGCAGCAATAGGATTACACTTTGCTAAAAAAAACTAATTTAATCTGAAGTTTGTTTTACTATAGATTTTAGAAATTATTTTGATACTGTTTAGTTAAAATATCATGTAAAACAGTGTAATGAGTAAATATTTTCACTATTTCATTTAGTCTTTTACTTAACAATTACTTTCCTTGGCTAAAGGCTTTTGCACGCTAGGGGTATTTTAATAATAATGTTACCAGGACTATTTTGTTTGATTTTTAGCTAACAGGAAAGAGGATATCTCTCGCTCCCTTTCTCTTGCTGTTATCAGTGCTGAAGTGGCGTCAGTAGAATGTGACCACTTATGATTTTACACAACTTCATTATTTCTTAGCGAAGTTCAAAGTACATTGCAGCTCGGTGTTACTCCTACAGTACTTGTTTTTTCCTGGCTGCGTTCCCTGTCAAATTGATTTCCTGCTTTCTCTTCTGATAACAACAGCACAAATTGCAGCGTGTACACATTTTTAGCTACATTTATCTCTTTGGAAAAAGACTTGCTTGCTCTGTTTGTGTGCATGCTTTTGATCTTAGTGTTAATGCAGCATCCTTACCTCAAAGATGCCAATTCAGTATAGTGCAATATGGTGAGTTTGCAAGAAAATATTGCACTTTGAGTTTCATATCTGACTTTTCTGCAGTTCTCGCTATACATTTGCCGAGCAGGTAGTTCCATTGAATTGGTTGCAACATCAGGTGTGCCAAGTAGAAATTTAGACAGTCCTGATTGGAGCGCTCTCTCCTGATCGGGTAGGAAGGTCGTATTGCATGTCCCATTCACTGCAGCTCTGCATAGCTGTTTTAAAAGGACGCTTTCAGTGTAAAAGGGGCACGCCCAGTCTGTCAGAGTGCCCACCTTCTCATATGTGCATGATTGCTTCAATTTATCAGTGTAAAAACTTGGAAGGCATGCTGTGGGGGGAAAAAACATTATACAGCACCTTCTCATTGCAAATGCTCACAGCTGCTATGAATAGAACAGGTGCATGTGATACTACTTATACTGCAGCTGCATCAGCTTTTCATTTTTAAAAACACTATTAAAGCATTTTTAATTATTTAGAGTTTTCACTTGTGAAGTATTATGAAGCATAAAAACAGGAAATGATGCGGTCAGTGCCCACAGCTCTGCATCGCCGCACTCTACACCGGCGGTATGGAGAGCTGGCTCACTACATAGGTCCTGATTATGGTTCGCTAGGTAAGCTGCGAACATTGCAGCTCACCGAGCACCACAGACGCCGTCCGTCTGAGCATCCCACTGCTGCTGATTCCCCTCGTTAACATGCAAGGGGATGTGTAATGAAAACACATTCTCTCGCATGCTTCTGCTGCAGGAGAATTATTTGATGGTCGCTAAGCATCAAATGATTTCTCTCCTGCACAAATAAGAGTCAGGGGTAGATGTATGAAGCAGTTATAAGAGAGAAGTGATACAGTGTCTGGTACTTTATCACCGGCCAATCAGCTCCTGACAGTTAAGTTACAGGCCGGGTTTAAAAAGGAACAGTTAGGAGCTGATTGGCCAGTAATAAAGCACCAGTTTAAAAAGCCACCACTCTAGAATCTTTCAAAAATATATACTTAAAGGAGCCCATACACGTTCCGATTCCCACCGGTACGATGTGTGCTTTGAGGCACCTCATCGCACAGTACAAAAAGTATGTGCTGCGGTGGATGCTATTTTAGCCCAGAACGCACGCCGGGATCGGAGCGTGTATGGGCACCTTAAGGCTTGTTTTATATTTTGTGTTCTAATGGCAAATCTAAAGCACTTTGGGGCTAATTAAGCCCCCACCACTGGACTGCGAATTTGCAGCTCACGAGATTATCGAATGACCGCACATGCACATGGTACGCTGGGTGCATGTGCGGGGTCCCCTTGCGAACTAATACAGCGGGGAAGTGCACAGGGAAAACCGTTCTATGGTGAGTAAGGTCGACTTTTATGTCAACAGGTTGTAAAGTCGCCATGGTTTATTTTACTGTTTTTTGAGCCAACATGTGCCGACAGGCGGTATTTCATCCCCCACCATTCACTAGGGCGTGGTGGGAGAATAAAATAGTGTGCCGAGCTCAGCGAGGCACCGTGACCGAAGCATCGCGAGCGATGCCAGGGGCTGCGGTTGCCTTCCAATTGTGTCCATGTCGACTGTGTCGACATTCGGGGGAAAAAACAGGAAAAAAAACATGTCGACCTTCCGACCTGTCGACGTAACGCTATGTCGACCTTGTCCTATGTTGACCTAGACACCTGTTGACCTTCACATATGTCGACCAAGACACCTGTCAACCTTCCCCCCTGTCGAAACAATGGTGTCAACCTAATGACTGTCAACCTTAGTGTGGTCGATAAAACGATCTACACCCATTATTTTGACCCTAAAATGTAATTTTAAGTTAAACAAAATAGCATGCAGAAAATGTTACATTGATATTTCCCTGGCTCTTTCATTATTGAATTTTAAGGGTAATGCCTCGGTTTGTTGGATCTGTTCTGGCATCAAATGATTTATAAGGATTATGTAAATGCTTTCCCTTTTAAAAAGTAGTTCTATATTATTAAAAAGGCAATATGAAAGATCTCTATCATTTCTTGTGTCGGAATGGCATATGGGGTATAATTTATATGATCTCAGTTATATAATACATAAAGTCACTAATATTACCCTTCATATTCTCATTTTTATTTTATTAGAATTTTGAACATATTCTTTTTCTTTCTTTCTTTTGTTCGCACAGACCCTATGTTCTGATTTATCACTCCATTGTTGGATTAATTGCCAGCTTTTCTACGGCCAGTCTCAGACTTTAGAGATTTGCCACTGGATTTATTTTTACTTTTGAATGTACCTATTTTTAGAATTTTGTCTCTGGGTCATATAAATGCTTACAAAAGGAAAAGGATGTTTTAAAATGCAAAAAGTACATCTGAATCGTACTTAACCATTGCTTGTTTACTGTCCGGAAGAAGCCAGAAGTGGAGATACAGATGGGCTATGCTGGAGGCGGGGCCAAATTATTTGCTTAATTAGGCTTCACCAGCTCAGCATATTTGCATATGGGGTGGAGGTAAAATTACACGATTGCTATGGAAATGTCTCAGTCAACAATATTATTATCCTCCTTCTGGGTGTCACTCACTGGCATTATTTGTTAAGCTGAACCCAGGTGACTTGTGCGCACTTCTACTGAAACCCATTGGGTGAAATGTAATAGGATGAGAGATTCAGAAAGTGAGAGATTTTGTAAGAAATCTGCAGGGTTTTTTTAAAGCGGCCATAATTTCCGCAGCAAAATCGGACTGATAACATTTCCCCCATTGTCTTGTATAACTTCACAAGGAAGTGGGTGGATGTGGGAGGGGTGCCTACTCTTCTGGCAGTTTTAAGGAAGGTATAAAAATCATGTGTCTCCTTCAGGCAGGTACTGGATTATCATAACAGAGAAAGAAAATTGCCAATGTACACTATAGGCCTGATTCAGACGTGTTTGCTAGGCAGTGTATATT
Organism: Crinia signifera; assembly: GCF_055691185.1. Classification (NCBI taxonomy): domain Eukaryota; kingdom Metazoa; phylum Chordata; class Amphibia; order Anura; family Myobatrachidae; genus Crinia; species Crinia signifera. Next base: position 234,350,301 of record NC_139221.1, on the reverse strand, counting down.
TGCTGCCTAGCTAGCAGGTAAACACCGCCCCCGCAAACGTACAATGCTTACACATCCAATTACATGCGGCCGCACGGTGAATAGGTGATAGGTGGCGAGCGCAGCGAGCCACAGTGCCCACAAGGGGATTTGTTGCGCTCACCATGCTGTCTGACTCCGGGCAGTCGAGATCCCGACATCGGTCTAATGACTAGCGGGATCCCGACTGTCGGACCCCTGTCGGTCCCCATACCTCCCATGCTGTTATGAAGGCCCGGTGAGTGTGAAACTCTCCAAAAGCATTGCTCAGGGGGTTTGCATGTGCACATATATGTGCATGTGCAAACCCACACCATCAACCAGAGGAGCGAATTCTGCCCACTATGTGCACTAGGATAAACTCTTACAATTAACATGGAGTATAAGTGACGTATAACATGGGGTATAAGTGACGTATAAAATGGCGTATAAGTGAAGTATAGCATGGAGTATACGTGAAGTATAACATGGAGTATAACATGGCGTATAAGTGAAGTATAGCATGGAGTATACGTGAAGTATAACATGGAGTATAACATGGCGTATAAGTGAAGTTTAACATGGCGTATAAGTGAAGTATAACATGGCATATAAGTGAAGTATAACATGGAGTATAAGTGAAGTATAACATGGCGTATAAGTGAAGTTTAACATGGCGTATAAGTGAAGTATAACATGGAGTATAAGTGAAGTATAACATGGCGTATAAGTGAAGTATAACATGGAGTATAAGTGAAGTATAACAAGGCGTATAAGTGAAGTATAACATGGCGTATAAGTGAAGTATAATATGGCATATAAGTGAAGTATAACATGGAGTATAAGTGAAGTATAACATGGAGTATAAGTGAAGTATAACATGGCGTATAAGTGAAGTTTAACATGGCATATAAGTGAAGTATAACATGGAGTATAAGTGAAGTATAATATGGCGTATAAGTGAAGTATAACATGGAGTATAAGTGAAGTATAACATGGCGTATAAGTGAAGTATAACATGGCGTATAAGTGAAGTATAACATGGCGTATAACTGAAGTATAGCATGGAGTATACATGAAGTATAACATGGCGTATAAGTGAAGTATAGCATATAGCATGGCATATAAGTGAAGTTTAACATGGATTATAACAGAAGTATAACATGGAGTATACGTGAAGTATAACATGGCGTTTAAGTGAAGTATAGCATGGAGTATACGTGAAGTATAACATGGAGTATAAGTGAAGTATAACATGGAGTATAAGGGAAGTATAACATGGCGTATAAGTGAAGTATAACATGGCGTATAAGTGAAGTATAACATGGAGTATGTCAAGTATAATTTGGCGTATAAGTGAAGTATAACATGGCGTATAAGTGAAGTATAACATGGAGTATAAGTGAAGTATAACATGGAGTATAAGTGAAGTATAACATGGAGTATAAGTGAAGTATAACATGGAGTATAAGTGAAGTATAACATGGAGTATACGTGAAGTATAACATGGAGTATACGGGAAGTATAACATGGAGTATACGGGAAGTAAAACATGGAGTATAAGTATTCATCCGAAATAACTTAAAACATTAATGTAAGAGTAGATATGGTAACAACACTTTCAAAAGTTATAGGAACAATTTTATAAGCAAAATTTATGTGTCAATTTGCAATTTTATGGTGTGTTCTTTGCAATAGCATGGAGGACATTGTCCTGTTTTATTGTATTTATTTTTTTATTATTATTATTATTATTATTATTATTTTGTATTATTATTATTATTATTATGTATTGTGCATTTATTGAGAATCTTATACATTGTTATTTGCATATCAAATCTGAATAAAATATGTTAAACGAGTATAAGTGAAGTATAACATGGCGTATAAGTGAAGGTCTTTGTACAATTTTGGCCAAGTATGATCTTAATCAAGTTCTGTGACCATGGTATAGCTAGAGACCCCATCTCACGTGGAAAATGGAAGCCGCAGATGATAGGTGCTAGGCACCAAATGTATAATCTGCACTTCGTCCCATGTTGTAATTATTAAAAGCATTAGGGGATGAGTGTTGGATGAGTGGTGACGCAGCCCCAGAACCTTCCTGCCGGTCATGGTAATGATGTATATTATCCCTTTGAGTTCCAAGGGAATTTGTCAAAATAGGTGTGACTCGCAAGGCTGCGAATTTTGCAGCCTTGTGAGTCCACCAGACGCCGTCCTCCCCCCCACTCGCATGGCTGCAAATGGATGATTTGCATAATCATCCATTTGCAGCCATGGAGAAATCATTCGATGGTCGGCGGCCAGCGAATGATTTCTCCAGTGCTCGCAGATAAGAGAGACACCTCTGTGGTGTCTCTGATCTCCGAGCGCCCTGTGTGGGAAACATCCGGTGATTTTAGCTGCCCTTCCTGCACCCGCGTCACTGAGCGCTTACCGTGGGAACGCCCAGCTTTTTCATGGGACCACCCAAACACTGGGCGTTCCCATGGACTGCGCCCCCGCCACCCCATGCCCCCCTGCCACACTGCTAGGTGTGAGCAGGACAGCGAACATGTAGAACATTCTGCACATGCACAGAATTGCACCTGCACATCCACAGACACAAAACAGCCCCACCACTATGCAATGTGAATAATCTCTGCATTGCATAGTGGGGTGTGGGGCCACAAAGACATGAGCATGCTGCCACATCTACCCACACTGCCTCATATGCCACAAAAAGCCCCATAATGCGACCCCCCCCCCCAACTACGCTATGCACGCAAAGCATTCTACAGCAGATATCGGGAAAAGGACACCAGTATCGGGGCTAATAGACTAGCCCCTGACAAACCTATTTGCAGCAATGAGTCACCACTACCAATAGGATATCCCAATGAGCTGCGGTGGCTACAGAGGTTGGGCTGCAGCATAGTTCAAAACTCAAATATGGGAGCCACACCCACTGCCAGTGAGTCCGTTTGGAACAGCAGCTGGTGTGACTCCCCTATCTAAATTTTGAACTGTGCTGCAGCCCTACCTCCCACCCCTAAAGGTGCGAAATACATGGTACAATGGTGCTGTGCAATGCGATGTGCGCTCCTGCGGGCATCCCATTGCACAGAACCATTGTACCGTGTATGGGCACCTATAGTGGTGGGAGGTAGGGCTGCAGCACAGTTCAAAATTCATGTCTTCTTCACAAACTTCACTTAAATGTAATGTAGAAATGACTATGTTGTACTTGCCCTGAGATCAGTGGAAGCTGAAACCAGTAAGTTCCATTCCATCATGACTTTGGGCTATGCATGTCCATGTAATCAACATGATGCCTTACTGTTTGCCTAGAATATATATAGCTGAATACATATTTGCTGGAAATAATAAGGGAGAGTAACATCTGTGTGCATAAATGAACAATTGTGTACATAGAGAGTAAATAAGAAGTGGCTCCCTGCGGCTTGATGCTTGAATATGCAGAGGCTGCAGTCTAAGTGCTCAGTGCGCTGACATGCAGCTGGGTCCTGGACTGTTATGTAATGTGGACAGCACTGTATTAATATAACTCATGGACTCAAACCACTGTATTTAATGACAATGCTTTTCATTGTGGTGTCATCTATACATTCTGCATGCCTGGGATACAGTTCCTTTAAGGCTCTCACTTATTGTCATTGACCTTATGCATGTTGTCCTTTTGTCAATGTCGACCTTGTGAATACCTTTTTGGTGTTGAAGTACTTACTGTCTATCTAGACACTGTTGAATAGATCTACCAATGGGATACCCTCGGAAAGCACAATTGAAACAAACTACATTACCTACTGTATCATGTCACCATTTATTTTACTGATGTCTAATGGGCCCTACACACTGGGCGACATTCAGGCATTTTCTGAGCAATTTAACTAAATCACTCAGAAAATGCCTGAAACCGCATGCACTGTAAATCGCTGTGTGTGTGTGTAGACCACACAGTGAATTAAATGCGAGCTCCCCGCCGTTCTGAATCTGCCCAAAATTCAGAACGGGCCGCCAGATAATGTTGTGCAGTCGCTCAGTTGGTCCTGCACATCCTGCATATTTGGAGAGAGCAGATGAGCAGGGCCTTCTGAGCAACTGGAGATTCCGGAGAACCCTAAACCCCCACTCACGGCACATCTGACGCGAAACCCCAGACCACCCCCTCCCCCACCCGCAGCACATCTGACTCTCCCTCCCCCAACCGTGGCACCTCTGACCCCCCCTCCCACCTTTGGCACATCTGACCCCTCTCACCCACCAGCAGCACCCCCTCAATCCCCCACCCACGGCACATCTGACCCCCACTGCCTCACTCGCGGGACCCCCCTTCCTGTCCACCACACCTGCCCCCCCCCTTCATCTGCAAAATGTAAATTTACTCACACTCGGTCTCAGCGGTGGTGGCAGCAGTCTGGGTCCCCAGGAGCAGCAGTCCGGGTCTGCGGTAGTCCGGGTCCCCCTCGTCATCCATCGGCGGCAGCGGGGGGAAAAATGAAAAAGGGCGCGGCCAGCCAATCACAGCTCTCCAAGTCATCAACCCACCTCCTAGAGCTCCCTCAAGACAGGGGACTGGCAGCCCGACGGCAGAGGAGGACCAGAGAAGAGCTCCTGAAGAACAAGTCCTGGGAGGAAGCGGCCATGCAAAAGAGCTTTAAAGGCCGCCGCCCCAGGTGAAGACACCTTAGTAGCCCCAGGTGAAGAAAGAAGATACAGTTTACTGGTGGCATTTAATGCCCCAAATACTGGTACCCGTGTTCTCCCAAGTACCAGCATGTGGGCATCCTAGCAGGGACCAGTAGTCCTACTGTAAATGACAATATTACTGTTTATTTTTTTAAACTTTTTATTTAGGATTGAGCATGTTTACATCACATTGAAACTTTCTTTCTTCTGTGTATACAGGCATTCTTTCCTCTGTACATAGATATGGGAGAACATTTTACAGTAGAGAAACAGAGCAATGTCATTTGAGGGCGGACATGACCTAAACCATACCATCACTCAGTGATTGTATTTACTGGAAAGTCTATCGGGTCGGACCCGGTGAGGACACGGGTCTCGTACCATTGAGTGGAATGGAAACATTTGTGGATTTGTGATTTCAGATCATTAGATAATGAGTCGATGAAACCCTCCCATATCTGGAAAAATGTTTCCGTACGCTCCTCTTTTTGGAGGGATGATTCCACCCAATCCATATGGAATATATGGAATAACTTTGCTCGAAACAGGGGTATAGAAGGGGGGTCCTTATGTATCCATTGATGCAGAATACATTTGCGGGCTACCGCAGATATAATAAGCATCATCTTTTTGCTCTCCTGTAGAATTGGTGTTCCCATTGGGAAAACGCCTAGGATTGCCCACTCTGCCGACAGGGGAAGGCGGTTCAATAAGAATGTGGTGGAAAATCCCTGGACTTGTTTCCAGAAACGTTTAATAATAGGGCAGTCCCACATGAGGTGTTGGAATGTAGCGCCAGGATTATCACATTTTGGGCAACTGTCTGTGTCTGAGATGCCCATTAAATGTCGTCGATGTGGGGAGAGGTAGCCATTGTGGTAGATATTGTAAAACATCTCTCTGTACATTGAGGCTGGTAATGTTTTCCAAGAGTACAAGAAGGAGCGCAGTAGATGTTTTAGTGTGAGTTGGGGGAATGTTCGCAGCCATGTGGAAAGGCCAGAGTGTTTTGTAGAGTGATCAATGGGTGTATGAAGGGTCTGGTAATAAGTGGAAATTGCTTTTCTTCCAGAAGTGGGTTTGGAGAGCAGCGTGTCAAATTCGTTTGTGCGGTCTGTAGGTGATAAATGTCGGAGGATTGAACTAGCGTAGTGTTGGGCCTGGTATACCGCCAAAGCTTGTGTGGCTGGAAGATCATATTTATCTACCATAGCCTGTGCCGTCAGTGGGGCTGTGGCCGTGTTATCAACGAGGGCCCGGACGTGTAGGATTCCCTTATTCTTCCATGAAATAAACGGCTGTGTTGCCAAACCATCCTGGAAATCAGGATTGTTCAGAAGTGGAAGGAATAGTGAGTGGTGGCTGTTAAGATTTAATTTGTGTCGTGTTCGGTGCCATACAGTCCATGCTGTCATCAGTAGAGGGTTTTGTGTAGTGGGGTCTGTTAGTTCTTGTTTGTGGCAGTGTAAAAAGGAAAGTAGGTGTTGATTGGGCAGAAATGATTGGTCAATGTCAGTGTCTGTGTGGTTACTAGAAGCGTGAATCCAGTCTCGGATATATCGGATTATTCCGGCTTGATTATAAAGTGATAGATTTGGGAGATTCACTCCTCCATTGGAGACTGGTTGTTGTAATTTCAGATAGCTTATCCGTGGCCGTTTAGTATGCCAGATGAATTTACGAAATGTGGTGTTGATGAGTTTCTCATCGGAAGCCGTTAGAAGAATTGGTAACATTTGGAGCGGATATAGTAGTTTAGGAAATGTGATCATTTTTAATAGGTGAACACGTCCCAGGTATGAGAGCATTAAGTGTCTCCAGTTGTCTAGTTCTGTTAAGATAGGTTTCAATGTTTTGGTGATATTGAATATTACTGTTTAAACCAGCTATTAACCCTGAACCCACAGCCCAGGGGTGCAGGGGATAACCCCTGGCTTCAGCCCAGGCATGGAGTACCCTGGAGAGTGGGGACTCCTTTATTTGTGGTGTTTCCCAACTACCCAAAATTTCCCGGCCTGGGCTGACTAGGGTGGGTAATGCTTTGGCAACGGGACCCCGTCAAGCGTGTCCCCTGGCTATGGCATTACAACCCCTGCTACTGGAGCCTGGCTATGGTCCTCAAAATACTTTTGGGAACCAGGGCTAGCTCAAGAGCCTGGTACTGGTCCACAAAATACGGGGGAACCCCACTCACTTTTCCCCCCGTATTTTGGGAATCAGGACCGGTGCTGGATTCTTGAATATTGGGGGACCAGGACTGGCACAGAGATCCTGGGGCTGGTCATGCTCATGGGGGGGGACCCCAGAATTTTTTTTACATTATTTATTTTTCTATTATAGACCGGCTTTATTCCAACACATTATTTAAATGTTAAGAATTTTTTTATTCCCCTGAAATCATCTTAACCCTCTCTGCTGAATCTCCCATTATGAATCTCTGCCTCAAATGTCTCCTTGCGTAGGGCTCTTAAGAGCTATGAAGTGTTTTGTTGTTTGTGCTGCAATAGTTGAAATAATCCATGACATTTTTTTATTTTTATTAAAACCTAGAGGCACCTTAGGTAAATTACACTGTATGCGGTCAGAATGTCTACATCAGGATGTTGACATGTTCTTAACGTTGAAAGTCAACATATCGACACGTGCATTGTTTTGACATGTAGAATGTTGGCCTTCACAAACAACAATAACATAAAAACATCTACACAAGAATGTCCACAATACATTTTTAGTGTTATCTTTAGGTTAGAGGTAGGTATAAGGTTAAGCTAAAAATAAGCAAAATATGATATGATATATAGACTGTCAACATTCATAACAGTGAATGTTGAAAGGAACCATTGCGCTTTGTGTACTGAAATGCATCATTTGATATACTTTAATACAGAGGAGGAAATTTACTAAGATGAGAGATCTATATCACATGGGGGGCGAAATGTAATAGGGTGCGGTTTTTTTTCGTCAGAAAAAAATCGCACCAAATCGCACATTAATAAATCGCATTTTTTGCCGCTAATTCGCATATGTAATGAGATGCGAATTCGCGGCTAAAAAGTGCGATAGGGTGCGATTTACGGCGATTTTAAATCATGAAAATGTGCGCATTTTCAGAAAGTCAGCTCCTGATTGGCCACCTAGCGGCCAATACAATCATTCTATGCAGACGCGCGGAAGATGAAACATCTCTGCGCCTCTGACAGTCCGATGCGGGGAGCCGATGGAGATGCCGGCGTGCCACAGAAGGTGACAGAAGTTCAGGACTACGTCGGATCAAAACTTCAGACCTTCCATGGACGACCTGGGTGAGTAGGATTTCCTTCCACAGGTCCCCCATGGATTTCTTCGGACCTCGGACCGGACGACGACACGGACATCGACATGGAGAAGAATGTCGACATAGATCCGGACCAGGACAAGGCACCGGATCAAGACCCTGGGACCTACCTACGGGCTCAAGATAGGTAAGTATCAGTATGTATGGGCTTTGTATGTATTAAAGTTTTATTTTAAATGGGTGTCAGTGTGTTTATTTAACTATTTCTTTTACTGTGGAACTACAAGTGCCAGCGGGCCCTTTAATGCCCCGCATGCTGGGGCTTGCTGGGACTCATAGTTCCACGGTATAAGATAATAGTTTTTCATAAATTTTTTTACACCAGTATCAGCTCGATGCCCACCGCCCAGGGGCATCGAGGACAGCCCCGGGCTTCAGCATGGGCAGGTAAGTTCTGGAGGGGGGACCCCTTCTTTGGGGGGGTCCCCACTTCCCCAGGACCCCTGCCCATGCTGACCGGTCAGGGGGTGAATGCTTTGGCCGGGGGGACTTGTATAAAAAGTCTCCCCCGGCTGTGGCATTACCCTGCTGGCTGGTTAGGCCCGGTGCAGGGGCGTAACTAACTATTCAGCGCCCCCCCCGCCGCACATTTATTCGGCGCCCCCCGCCTAACCTGCCCCCCCTTCTTACCCGCGGTCTGCATCGTCTCGCCAGGCTCTCTGTCGGGACCTTCCTGACGTCACGGTCCCGGCCGGCTCCTGCTGCTACAATGAAAACGGACTCTTAGAAAATGGCTGCCCCCATACTGCAGACAGAAAACTGTCTGCAGTATGGGGGCAGCCATTTTCTAATTGTCAGTTTTCATTGCAGCAGGAGCCGGCCGGGACCGTGACGTCAGGAAGGTCCCGTCAGAGAGCCGGGCGAGACGCAGACCACGGGTAACTATAGCCCCGCAGCCCCCCCGGTGGCGCCCCCAATTTCTCTGCGCCCCCCCGCCACCGCGGGGGCTGCAGAGCTATAGTTACGCCACTGGCCCGGTGCTGGTTCTTGAAATACGGGAGACCCCTACTCATTTTGTCCCCTGTATTTTGGGAACCAGGACCGGCCCTTGAGCCTGGTGCTGGTTTTATAAAATACACAGAACCCCGACTTGCTTGTTTCTGTGATTTTATGAAACCAGGACCGGCTCTTTCAGCCCGGGGCTGGTTATGCTCAGGAGGGGGGACCCCACGCATTTTTTTCCCATTTTTAATTTTAACCCCTTTTTTTTGGACAGAACCATGCACAGATCACAATGATCTGTGCATGGTTCTGTCAAACTCGCCAGCCAGAACCTGGTCTAATTTTTTTGCGATTTTTGGTAACCTTTACCAAAAATCGCATCCCATTACATGTGCGAGTTAGATGCTTTCCAATGGGAAAAAAAATCACCACTTCAATATGTGCGATTTCGCAGCAAAAAGTGTGATTTTTTGCCGCGAATCGCACCCTATAAAATATGCGATTTTCGGGAAATGCCCGAAAACTGCATATTTTGCGCAAAAAAAACCGCCAAAAAAATAAAATCGCCTCCCATTACATTTCGCCCGGAATGTTGCTATGGGCAACCAACAAGAATCTACTTCTTATTTATTTAGCACCTTCTAGAAGATAATAGATTGTATCTGATAGTATCAGATTGGTTGCCCATAGCAACATCCCATCTAAAATAGAACTCCCATCTTAATAAATCTCTCCCAGAGCTTGAAGTAACACTTTGAACAGGACAAACGTTGTGCTGTATTTAGGGCCTGATTCCGGTTGGCTAGCAAAGCAATGGTCGTTCGCTGCTTTGCGAGCCTGCCGGGTGTGCGAATGGCCCCCCAACTAAATGCTGAATGTCCCCGCAGCAGTGCGAATGGTTGTTTCGCATAAATATCCATTCACAGGCTTGCGTGCGCGCCCGAAACCATTCAATTGTCACGACCATCAAATGATTTCTGTATCGCTCGCTAATCTCTGGTGTTTTAGTTTAGATTAGCGGCGCGCTGCTCCGAGAACAGGGCGGGCAGCTGACATCCGGCAACGTCAGCCGCCTGCCCCCGGAAGGCAGGTAGCCGCACCCATTTGCTGGTACACCCAGGAAATGCTGGTGTTTGCTTTCACCTCCTGGCCGCCTACTCCACGCCCTCCCCGCCATCATGCGAGCACCTCCGAGTCTATGCAAGTCTCCGAAGGCGCCCACAGAGAAGACCTGCACATGCACCTGTTCCCTTATGCGCATGTGAAAATCTTAACATCGAACTCCCTGTACGAGCATACAAGGGAGACCACAAATCAGAATCACCCCCTAGTTAGTATGTAAAGAGACGTGTGCTGTCGGCTGCAGATGACAAACATATCTGTAGTGCTATGATAACTTAACCTAATAATATCAGCGGTGAGCAAGTCATCGTTACAATACGAAATAAGAATTCAGCTGGCAAACATATGTTTGCTGCTGAATAGCTAATTTCTCACTGTATGAAAATGAATGTACTGTATTAGTCAGTGCTGAAGTGGTTGGATATTGCTGAAAATGTGGAAACATTAGTATGATTATGAGTATGATCAGCCACATGGGGGAGTTGGGAGACAGAGTACACTGCTCTAATAATGATCATTGTCATAAGACACAATTTACCAACAAGCTCTGATGGCAGCATAGCCCACATGGATAGCATTTAGCAGTGCATACATCATTATATATAGGTCATTAACATTTCAGTGATTAGCATTTCAATATTACACAGAAAAAATAAATATCCAGTGTAAGGTACTGTCCTGTGTACATTATGGTAGAGGGACTAGTGGGAATAATTAATATTAATATTTGTATATAGCACCAGCATACAGTATTACATTGCACTTTGCAATAGTGATTAGAACACCATACTAAAACACTATATATACATTATATATGTGTTGTGATTAGAACACCATACTAAAACACTATATATACATTATATATGTGTTGTAGGTTCCTGCAATTCTCGTAAGGCAAGTAGCACGTAGGGGACGATTTTGGATGACTCATAGTGATCTGAATTTGGCCCTTGTCCCCATGTTCAGGGTTTGCACATGCGCATTTCTGCGCATTTGCAAACGTCGACTGCAAATTGCCGCAGCGACTTACTCAGTAGCTGGGCCGTTTGCAGCGGGGAGGGAGGTACGGGGATGGTGGCGGTGCAGGGCCATGGGAATGAGCATCCCCATGAAAATGCTGGCCATTCCTATCGGTACGTGGTTGAGCCGATGCCTGCCAGGGACGGAGTGGCTGATGTCACATGACGTCAGCCATCCATCGTGTCTTCGCCACGGCTCCTGCAAATAAAAGTCAGTTGAGGTAGGCAGGAGAAATCAGTCAATGGTCGCCAACATCCCCTCGCATATTAACACGGTGATTCGGCAGGGTGGCGAAACAGGTGCTCGGTAAGCTATGAGCTTTGCAGCTATCTGAGATAATCAGAATCACCCCCTTATTGTCATTGATTAGAATCTGCCATATATTCATTTTTTTCAATCATTGCTTTATGTAGATGTCCAAAGGGGGTGGAGTCAGTTGCCTAGACAGTGTCACTGAGTTGTCTGTCTGATGTCACCTGTGACATCACCTTAATCTGTCTGACACTGTCGACTGGCTTTCCAGATTGTGTTAGATATTTCCATGCTTCTTTCTTAACTTTCTCTCCTAAAAATGCAATAGGAGCAGTCATTTTTCATTTTATTTAATTTCTATATTTGACACCTCTGTAAGAAAAGTGATTGATTTTACAAGTTGTGTATATGATGTTAGCATCATATTGAGGTGTATTTGACCCCACAGTTTTCCTCTACTAAATTGATGGGAGTTTGGCAATATTTTGATAAGGTGAGATGTTATGGGCACCTGCTAGCGTGGATCATTATTCCTGTTTACATTAGGTGTGCAGACACTTCCTCTAGCAATGCAAATTGTGTCATTGTGCTCTGTCACCTTCGGAAGACAGAGGCATGATTAGGGAATTAATATCCACATCCACTCCTTAACTTCTTCTCACGTGTCCCGTAAGGTGAGGTATGAAAAACAGGAAAGTATTCTGTTGTGAATTTCGCTATTTCTGCTATATTCTTGTCTACCCATCAGTCTGCATTCACTCCTTGGGCCAGATGCACCAAGCTTCAAAAAGTGATAAAGTAGAGAGTGATAAACAACCAGCCAATCGGCTCCTACCTGTGATGCTACTGGCTGAGTTTGAAAAAATGGCAGGAACTGATTGGCTGGTTGTTTATCTCTACTTTATCACTATTTAGAAGCTTGGTGCATCTGTCCCCTTGTGTCATGACACATGCAGTAGTGTCCCCACTATCAGTTATGTGAGTGTACAAATCCCAGCTCAATCAAAGATCAGCAATTAGGGCGTAGACCACAAGGAAAAAGAAAAATACCTCTCTATGGCTTAAATTTACTAAGATGGGAGTTCCTTGGAAGATGAGATGTTGACCATTCAACCAATCAGATTCTATATATTATCTTCTAGAAGATGCTAAATAAATAAGAAGTAGAATCTGATTGGTTGCTATGGGCAACATTCCATCTTCAATAGCCATCTTAGTAAATTTACCCCTGTGTGTTTGAGGGCTGGGTGTAGTAAACAAAAAATGCAGTAAAGACTCCTGTTTTCAGGGTTTTTACTGCATTTTGAAATGCACTAAAGCCCTTCTGCCTGGGCTTCGCTGCAGCTGGTGCAACCCCAAAGAAGCCTATGGGTCCCTCGCAGCATGCCCCGCGGCCGCCAGTTTCTTTGCGCATGCGTAGTTGGACTTTCCTGTCAGAAATGAAGAAGTCCAAGCAGCGGTGGGGATCGCAAAGGGCAGTTCTTATCAGGAGAGCTGCCCTTTGCGTTGCTCACGGCAATGGGATATACCACCAGTACATCCCTCCCTGGCAGAGGAAAACCAGGCCTTCGGACTCTGAATAATAAGCTGCATTTCCCATATATTAGCATTCCTCCCAACATTGGTGGCAGTGGAGTACGGACACGCACCCTAAATTAGGGGTCATGGCCTCTCAGTCAGGGGGCCTATGTCGAGAGTGCTCCCGTGAGGCCACTCCCCATTTTTGCCACCATTGGGGGCATGGCCAGCAGTGAGAACACTGTGTTCATGCGTGTCTATTTCTTGCTGCTCTGCTAAGCAGAGCAGCTGGTAGTAGGGGGGACTCCCAACTGCCCCCTCTTCCCACCACGGAACACTGTCAGCCCCGGAAGGGATGCGGGACTCTCTCCAAATAAAACAGGAAGGTTGTGTGAAAATCCCGACAGTTGGGAGTTATGCATTACTAGCAGCAGGCAAAAAATACTGTTTCAGAGTATGTAAGAATGTGCAATAAGAACAATGCGCACTGTCTGTTGATTGTGAAGTTTAATATAAGTCATTAACCTGCTTCGATGCTATACACAGAGCCAAGAAGAAGCTACTATTGATTGATTCCGCTGTGAGAGGTTTGGCCCTCCAGGACCTTCACTGTCTGCTAATCTGTAAACTCTGACTCAGCAAATACCTGTAATTAGGTCAACATCAACAATAAAGGTCTCCAGTGTTATGGAGGCAAAAACATCCACGCAACCAAATGTCTCATCAGCAATGGCTCTGATATCCACACTGGTGAACTTTGCTGAAACCCAAAGGAAACGCACAAATCAGAGCTTAAGGATATTGGGCTCAGGGTTGCAGCTAGTTACTATGTGATGACTAATTATTTATAAGATATCTTATCCCAACCTACCTCAACTATGAAAGAATCCTGTACAACAAGGATATGATGTAGAATAAAGTGCTCAGATTCTTGTAAACATGTTTCATATTTATTGATGGCCTGTTTTTTCTTCTGTTAGTGAAATTATTTGTGTGTGGTTACATATTAAAGGGCCCCTTAGGCCCCATGGTGCGCTGTCACACCCCTGAGAATGGTGACTGCAGCTGCCAGATATCAGTTATGCTTTTTAGGGGCTATGGTCATTAGGACAACAGATATTAATTTGACATGCACTGGGTTGACCACTGAAGGTTGACATGGCTTAGGTCGAGCATGGCTAAGGGTCGGAAGGTTGACACAAGCATTAGGTTGACAATTGGAAGGTCAACAGTCAAATAGTTTTTCATGTTTTATTTGAGCCGACATGACACTGGTGAACAAGCAGAGGCGAAACGCGCGTCCAGACAGGAGGGGCTGTCACGGTGGGAAGGCTGCCATCTAAGGCACTATTACGAAGCAGACACACGATGAGTATTACTTTGAAAAATTATTTTTGACATCTGACAGGTGCGCTATCAGATTGGAGATTCCTCCACTATTGTCTGTATTTTGGACTCTAGCTCCACAGTTTGCAGTTAAATTTGAGTCTGTGGGAAAGTATTTAGGCCCTTATTCTAATCGGATCGGTACGGCCCGCGTGCGGCCGTACCGCCGATGTTTTTACTCTGCACATGCGCAGAGGTCAATCTGCGCATGTGCAGCCCCCTTCGCCGCAGACGTATTTCGTCCGCCGCAAAGGGGGCGTATAGGGGCGTGAGGGGCTTCATCCCCTCATTTCCCTATGTGTACGCCCCGCGTTTCATGGGCGTTCCCATGCAAACGCGGGGCGTATGCATGGTAATGAGGGCATGACGCAACTCATGGGGGCGGAAAGCTGACGTCGCCGGATGTCAGCTTTCAGCCCCCATACAAGCTACCACACGGACGATTGTCCGTGTGGTCTCAGCTTGCGGGAGCTGCCGCGGCGTGCGGACCTGCCTTCGATGGTCGACGACCATCGAATGCAGGGGGCAGCTCCCACCATGGTGGAGGCGTACGCCTCCACCATTTTTATGCGGATCGCCAGCCGTCCGTGTACGGACGGCCGTGGCGATCCGTCTCGTGGGCGGGGCTTGGTTTGTGCGGCCGGGGCACCGTGTGCGGCTCCGGCCGCACCAACCAGAATAAGGGCCCATGTCCTGTGAGAATGAGTCAGGGAACTTTATGAATAATTGAATTGAGATTTCCCTATCTGTGTTGGTATTGTACTCAGACCCTATAACTGCACTGACATTTGGAATGCCACTTGGAAGCTATAGACCTATTAGATCTACATAGGGAATTGTATGGGGAAGAAGGGAAAAGCATGATAAGAGTATAACTGGATGCACTTAAATTGGTATATGTACTTATCCATAAGGAATCTGTCCATCTCATATTAAGGGACTCTCATTGACTCCAGTCACTAATAGACCTCCTGCGCTGGTTTGGTACTAACAGGGGTGACATGCGAGACTAGGAGAACAACAGCAGATCCCTACTTTCGCTTCCTTCTACTTGCTCTCATCTTTTGATCTCAAACTGGCATCACCCCCCTCATTCTGTCCGTTCACTGTCCCAGAGACACACGGCAGGAAAGCAGGAATGATCTGAGATCAAAGAGAACAACTTGTTTCATTCTCCTATCATACCCTATATGCATATACAGTGTGTGTAATTATGATGCTTCGTATGTAAATATGTATGAAACACTGTATTAAGAGAAGCCTAACCAATTAGTACCACAGAAATATACACTGTTGGTACACATACCCCCCGTGACAGCCACCCTAACACCATACATATTTCGCCATATTCTTATGGTCCCAGATTATAAAAACTATTTATATACTTATATCTTTATTTATTTATCACACTAATTAATCTCACATACTAATGTGATCTATTACCTTTCTTCGACACATCTATATATAAAAAAATCAAAAAAATTTAAAATCAGCCAGGCTATAATAATGCCTCAGGGGATGATATCCCTCTATTGAGAACATTTTTGACCTAAGCTGATACAAATACCATCAAAACTGTAAACATCTTTTTGACTTGGTAGGTCACACATTCTTTTGGCTGATATCATTATATACAGACTGTCTATTAGCCACCATATCTATCCTTCCCTTTTCTACCCTTCCCCCTCATAAAAAAACAACATAAAACAAAAGTATGTTGGTGGTTGGATGGAGAATCCTAACATAAAATCTTTTAATGTATATCAATAAAAATTAAATTTTTAAAAAAAAGTTGTGCCCCAACAAAGAGAGTCATCTGTTTCCTTTTTCTTTTGTATCTTATAATATGACTCATGGGAGCACCACCAACAAATAAAATGTGTTAGGACACTTTTAGGTCAGAAATGAACATTATAGTTGGTCATAGATTGTAGCAATACTACAACTGTCTGTGCTAGTCTTTCCCCATCTCCCCCCATCCCCTCTTTAACGTATACTCCCATGTATCATATAAACAAACAGAAACATTTATGCAATTTTGATACTTTTATAACTGAGGCTTATAGTGTATGGCAGTGGTTCCCAACCCTGGTCCTCAGGTACACGTTTTCCAGGTCTCCACACAGAGGGGGTTATTTTGGTTCACTCTTTCTGACAAATTCCAAAATCATGTGCACTGTAGGTGGAGCAGATGTTAGCAGTCCCACAAATCAGGACAAGTGTCCAGCCTAAAGGCCCATACACACTGGGCGACTTTAAAAGCCGCTCAAAACAGCATGTTTGAGCGGCTTTCAGCTCAAAGCCACCCAGTATATATGGCCTGGCGATGAGCCATGAGCGCTGCTGCACGCTCCTGCATCATTGCTGGGAAAGCCGTTCATCTGCTGGTAATACCAGCAGATGAGCGGCTTTGTGGACGGCTTTGCATAGCAATGCGCTATGCAAAGCCATCTTCTCCCCGCTGCCTGGGCCAGGCAGGGGGAAAGCCGCTCAATGTTTAGGCATTGAGCGACTTTCCCCCAAGCAATGATAGCGATCATCGCTGTCCATACACGCTGGGCATAATCGCCCAGTGTGTATGGACCTTACATCGTACATATCTATTTGTAACTAGAACTATACACTGTGTGCAGATATGAAATGACAATTACCAGAATCATGTACAATAAATAAAAACTATTTTTAGGGGCACTTCTTTCTAGATACAGATGTGTCCACATACATCCTGGCTTTTTTTCTCAATTTGGCACAACTTGGAAAACACGGCTTTTTCAAATGTAGCAAGTAGATGGACTCTAGAAAATGTTTTGCAGCAGTAGAATTTGTATAAAGTAATAGATTTTTAAAATCACAAAGCATGACTTTTGCAGTGTGCCAAACTGTGCCATACATGGCACAATAAAACCAAGATGTACAGTATGTCGACACATGTACTGTATGTACAAACTTAGCTTTTATTAATTCATTGAGATCAAGATCAAGCAAACAACAATAACATATGAAAATCACATAACAGATAATATGTATGTGATTTTTATGTTATTGTAGGTTATTTGTTTGGTAACCTTAGGGCCCAATTCAGACCTGACCGTAGTACAAATTTGTTCTCAAACTGGGCAAAACCATGTGCACTGCAGGTGGGGCAGATGTGACATGTGCATAGAGAGTTAAAGTGCGCACACAATGGCCGATATATCGGCCGTTCAAGTGATATAGATGCACCGTGGCCAGTGTGTACAAGCGATATATATCTGTGAACAGCAACGTGCACCACAGCCGATGCCTAATATAGCTAAAGATATATCGGCACATCGTGCTGTGTGTACAGCCGATCCACGACCGCCCGACAGCTGCACTGCCAGTGATTGACCGATTAGTGGGCGCCCGTCCATTTGGTATGTCAGTCCTGATGGATCGGGCAGTGTGCATGGCTGCCTGATCCATCTGTAGATATATCTATTAGTGTGTACTCAGCTTAATATTTGGGTGTGTTATTTTGTTTCTGTGCAGGGTATATACTGGCTGTTTTATTTTTACACTGCAATTTAGATTTCAGTTTGAACACACCCCACCCAAATCTAACTCTGCACAAGCTAAAAACACTTGGGTGACTCTCCCAGAGAACGGCCGATTACTACTTCCAAACATTGGCTTGCTATCAGTCAAGTTGCAAATGTCTTGCGATTAAAAAAGGTGCTGGATTTGATCACGGGGTGGCCTCATGCGTGTGCGCTACGATCCTCACTCGTGCGCATCCTGCAAATTTGCCGCCCAGCGATCAGGTCTGAATTACCCCCATAAGTTTTAATATAACTAGAAAGAAGCTTTATTTTGCATCAGGCAACACTAGGCATTACTAAGCAATGGTGGAACATAATGAAAAGTGTATTCCCGGGGGAAGGCCTGTATCGCAATGTCTGCTAATAATAAGCCCAGGCTCCACTGGATTAGCATTAGTCATTGGTTTTGCATTTACTAATTAGTCTTTGCATGTCTTCATTGATCTGCTAACATCGCATGTGTCACAGTAACTAACCTTAAAATATATAAAAAAATAATAATTAGGGCATTTGAGAGTGAACATCATTTTCTCTCTGTGCCATCACATGTAAATCAGCGTAATTATAGTCACATGCATCACCTCTGCATGTTGTTAGCTATCCATCTTCATTAAAAGAAATGGCCTTCTAATATATGTTCATTTGTATATTTGGCACTAAACCAGTGTTTGGACTGTGTGGTTGTATATTTCTTCTCCATTGGAAGCTAAGGCCATGCAGCTACATTGGAGAAGATGGCAGTTAATGGCTTATATAATGTGACATGGTCCATTGATTTAAAAGCTTTGTTAACAATATAAAAAACAAAACAGTAATTAGTTCTGCCTCAGTCGTCAGCATTCAGGATGGGAGTGCAGATAGCATATGTTGAGCCTTCCAGGACTGTTATTAAACTTAATACCCTTAAGCAAAAGAAACGCCTGACTTTTACCCTGGAATTATTGGATCCCAGTATCATCCATGAGTTCTGTTCTGTAGCGAAGGTTGTCGATTGTGTTACACATAATAACCGATATACAAATGTTACTTGAAAAGAGAACAGTATTAATAGAGGGAATAAAACCACAGGTGTTATGGTGCAATTTTTGCAGGAGAATTCTAGCTTAATTAGCGTTTAATGATACAATATTTCATTGATATTGATTGTACTCTGCGGAGCTCTTTATACAAAGCAAAATGTTGATTGTTTCTCAGATAGGATCAAAATTGGCAGGGAATGACACAGGCAGAAGCACTGCCATAGCTCCTTCCCAACTACTGCTGCCTAATGACATAAATAGGTGGCTACTTAGTGCAACCCAGTGCTTAGTTAGGGAGGGAGATGAGCCCATCTAATGACTAAAGCTGCGTACCCACGGTAAGATATAGTGCACAATCTAGCACACTATCTAGCCAGTTTCGAATAGCATGCTAGATAGTGCACTATATCTTACCGTGTGTATGCACTATCCGACGTACGATGCGCGCTCCCGCAGGTCGTATGGGAGGGAGCTGATTGGGTGAACATGCAACCCAATTCTGTCTAGAAAGCATAAGATAGTATAGTGTAGTATAGCTGTGACGTCAGATCGTTTGCTATATCTTATGCACATCGTACCTTATTTTAAGCACAAATCTTATGCTTTTTAACCACCAGGACTTTTCTGGGGAATCGTATATGATATCTTACGAAACATAAATCGTACCGTGGGTACGCACCTTAACTCCCAGCCATCCTGATATGCTCCATCTGTGTCCTGCAGAGGTAAAGGTCGGGAGCTCACGCTCTGCTGAACCGCTGTAAATGTATATACAGGGCACCTGAATTCTCTATGGCTGCGGCAGTACATCAGGACATGCTAAGCACGCCTATGCCTGACAAGAAAAGGTGTATGATGCACTGCATGGCCCCACCACCTTCAGCAACATATTGTTCATGGTTTCATTCTCTAAAAATGTTGGTAGGTAGGTCTGTTAAAGAGGACAGATGAAGAAATTGCTCATAGCAACCAATCAGCTTCCACCACACATACCTACTCTACAGGAACCTGCGAGAGTCTCCCATTTTGTCAGGTAGTATACTGTTTATTCTGCATCCCACTCACCTTTTAGTAAAGTTGGCAGAGTCAGTATGAAGGCAACAATTACCAGCATTTTAACCATGAGGTGGCTGGCCTTAGTGAGTTCCTCCCCACCACCATCACCGGCCACTTGCTAACTCATTAGCCTTCTCCCGAAGAGGTGAATATAAAAGTAGCTAAGTATGGCTTCTACCTATTATTTTACCAGTTGTGCTTGGCAAATGATAACTTGAAGCTAATTGGTTGGTACAGTATGTGCAATTTCTCCACTTGTTCTCTTTAGAAGACTTGATACATCTAACCCTTAGCCAGCCATGTCAATAGTCCATGACAACAAAATTAACATATTTTGTAGTAGGGATGGACAGAAACTTTATTAGCAATGGTAACTAACCATTGTACCAAAATAATTTGTTAAGTGATTATTGAAAGGGGGTGGAGGAGTACTGTAAAAGGTAGACATTAAAGGGGGGTTCAATTCCATCTGAACTAATCTGCACTTTTCGCCCATTTTTAAGGCTAGTTAAACTCGCCTTATTCAACCCTGTGACGATTTTTCACCTGGGCGAAAAATCCAGTATCGGCAAAAACTGAGTAAATCGATGAAATTGCTGTGAATTTATGCGCTTTTTGGTAAATTTGCGTCCATTTATGCCCATTTTTGCCTATGCCGATTCGCCCCGGTGAATGGCATGGACGAAAGCATACTCAAAAATGGACAAAAACCTCTGTGATTGAGTACTGATAGGCAAATCTTTGTCTTTTTTTTTTACACCTGGCGTGTGTTCGATGTTGCTCTATTGTTGCTGTTTGTGAAGGGGCCCCTATAACTGTTCAGGCTTCCAAGAATGTAGGTCCACCACTGGTTAGAATTTCTTCCTCCATATGACACCGATTCACTAACAAATACATACAGTACACCTACATAGGCAGAGACAATGTAGTAGGACAGAAATGTGCAATGGTATACTTTATAATTATACAGACATGTGGTATACAAATTTACATTCCATCCCATGCTTCCTCATTCCGATTACCTGCCCCCCTCTCAGAACTTGACTGTGTCACTTCTCTCCCCTCATACTCACCACTTGTCTCTGCTTCCTTTATGATGGGTTATCTAGCATGACACAGCTACAGCTCATTACAGCATGTCATGAGGGACATCACCATTCACTTTGCTGAGTGCTGCTGCTTCTGCTGCAGGAGCATTAACTGGATTTTAATGGAGGAGAGTAATAGGAGAGAAAGTGAGCTGAAACCAACTACTGCTACCTGTTTTACTGCATGTATAAGTGCAACTTTTGACAAATGATTTTATGCACATTAATGTAATTTTGCCAACAACAGATACAGTGGCAAGAAAAAGTATGTGAACCCTTTGGAATTACAGTACCTGGATTTCTGTATAAATTGGTCATAAAATGTGTTCTGATGTTTAAGTCACAACAAGAGACACACAGTCTGCTTAAACTAATACCACACAAACAATTATATGTTTGTATTGCCTGATGTGAACCATGCCTCGCACAAAAGAGCTCTCAGAAACCTACGATTAAGAATTGTTGACTTGCATAAAGTTGGAGAGGGTTACAAAAGTAACTCTAAAAGCCTTGATGTTCATCAGTCCACGGTAAGACAAAATGTCTATAGGTGGAGAAAGTTCAGCACTGTTGCTACTCTCCATACAAGTGGCTGTCCTGTAAAGATGAGAGCAAGAGCACAGCATGGAATGCCCAATGAGATTAAGAAGAATCCTAGAGCAGTGGTCTCCAACCTTTTTTGAAGTGTGAGCTACTCGAGACAAAATAAACCGCCTGAAGACTCGAGACAAAATAACCCGCCTGAAGAGCTACTACAATATAAAAAAAAAAAATCTGCCTAATAACTGAAAAATGTCCCTTACACATTATGCCACACACCGTAATGCCCAATGAACATTATGCCACACACCTTCATGCTCATTACACATTATGCCAACACTGTAATTTCCAATACACATTATGCCACACACCAGAATGTCCATTACACATTATGCTACTTCCTAATGCACATTACACATTATGCCACACACCCCAATGACCATTAAATATTAGGCATTACAACAAGGCTTCTAATTACTCGCTGCTAGGTGTGACTCGAGTGAGTAAGGCTGGGTATGCGCAGGAAGAAATGGGAGGCTGGATATGCGCAGGATGAGATGGGTAGTTGGGTTGGGAAGGGGCAGGGTAGGAGGAGATGTAAGGCTGGGTATTGTCAGGAGGAGATGGGAGGCTAGGTATGAGCAGGATGAGATGGGTAGGGGGGTTGGGAAGGGGCAGGGTAGGATGAGATGGGCAGCTGGGCATGGACAGAAGATGGAAGGCTGGGCATGGGCAGGAGGATATGGGAGGCTGGGTATGAGCAGGAGGAGATGGGAGGCTAGATATAAGCAGGAGATGGGAGGCTGGGTATGGGCAGGATGAGATGTGAGGCTGGGTATAGACATGAGGAGATGTGAGACTGGGTATGGACAGGAGGAGATGGGAGGCTGGGTATAGACAAGAGGAGATGGGAGGCTGGGTATGGTCAGGGGGTGGGCAGAATAATGCGTGGGTCAGGTAGAGTGACTTCACAGCCCCGCACCCATCCAGCAGGAGCATCTTGTGATCAGTCAGTTAGGCAGCGCCCGTCAGAGGATAAGTTAGAGGTCTTACAACTGCTCTACTGAGGAAAGAATCCAGAAAAAAAAAACTGTAATAATTGTGCTGGTTCCCAGCCGACAAAATAAAAACACAAAACAAAAAAAAAAAACACACTCGCTGCAGACATATACTGTATACCAAAGAATAGTTCAGTTTCCCAGCAATATTAAATACAATGAATATACAATATGTTCCCCACCTATATATCAATAACTGCACTTGTGCTGAACTTTATGACTAGCGCACTGAAAGCACAGTGCTGAAGCAGTCAATGGAGCGTGACGTCCCCAATGGGATGATATATATGCCAAAATATATCTACACGTAACAATTGCAGACTGGAGAGGCAATTGGGGAAATTTTTTTTCAGCATTCAAGTAAATTGGTTACGCAAACAGAACATGCCATAGCACAGAAGCAGAGCACACATCATGCTCACCTCTCCCTACAAGACGTAAGCGTAGAACCCTGTATTGGAACACTGACTTATTTTTTCCTTTTTATCAGGACAACATAACTTATTGAAAATGGTCAGGGGGTGGGCGGAATAATGCATGGGACAGGTAAAGTGACATCACAGCCCCGTACCCGCATCTATCCAGCAGGAGCATCTTGTGATCCGTCAGTTAGGCAGCGCCCACATAGCACTCTCGGTGCTAGTTCGGTAGAACAGCCGCTCTGTGTTAGAGCACAGGAGGCAAAGCCCCGTGCAGCGGCAACTTCTTTCAGCCATTTCAAATATGGCGTCACTCGTGAGCCAATCGGAGCTCGCAGCCTGGCAGCCAATCACCGTGGCTGTTGGTACGTGAGCTCTGATTGGTTCAGGAGTGTATTTGTGTAGTTCAACAACAGCTGAAGGGCCAAAGGTTCCGTTCCCCATCCCTGCTTTAGTGCATAACTTCTCATTCTGTACATTCTAATCATTTGTGTAGTTTAGTGTGATCTTGCACTGCATCCATTTATTCAGTAATGTAGGCATGGACAACATGTGGCTTCTCAGGTGCAGTGATAGCTGTCACTAGCTTGGGACTTGCGGTCACGTACTACACCAATTGTGGGTTCACGTGCTCAGTTGTAGACATTAACATGAAAAACGGATGCCTTCCTTTACGTGTCGACATTTCCATGTCAACGTTTTACTTGTATCAAACTTTTGACATGGAAAAGGTCGAGACATGAAAAGGTCAACACGAGTCCCCCCACCCCAAAAAAAATTATTTTTTCCTACTTTACCATCCACTTGGACTCCAGTTAGGAACGGTAAAGTGTGCTAAGCACAGCGAAAGACCTTGCCCAAAGCATAGCTAGCAATGCGAAGTGAGTGGGGAGTCCCTCTGCCTCCTTTGCACATGGCTTACTGTTAATCCAGCATTTCATAAACAAAACTATCAGCTAAGATTCAACGTGCCACATGTCATTCAGCCACCACTGTCTAACAGCCAGCACATTTATCTAGGCCAGTGGTTCTCAACCTCGGTCCTCAAGTACCCCCAACAGTTCATGTTTTACACATCACCTGTCATGTGCACTCATTTTTCACTTTCACATTTAGAAAGATCCTCAGGTGAAGCTAATTATTTCACTTGTAATTCTGTATGGAGACCTGGGAAACATGAACTGTTGGGGGTACTTGAGGACCGAGGTTGAGAACCACTGATTTAATCCATCTGAGCAATGGTCGTTTAGAGAATTTCCAATAAACACCCACTTTTCTCATTGGCTGACAATGAGCAGGAGTGTGAGTTTGTATTTTTTTCATAACGGACCTCAGCAAGACCTGTGCATGACCTACCTTCATAGCCTATTACAAAGCAGCAGCTGGCAGGAGGCTGACACCCCTCACAATGATTGGCAGTGTCCCCTGAGATGACAAGAACATGCATGCTGGAACAAACCTGTATAATACCAACAGTGTGAAAACTCCTATTCTTTGCCTGCCCAGGGCTGTATACAGTGCATGCTCCTGTATATTATGCTACATTAAACAGTAATAAAATGTACGGAACTACAGATTTTCAAAGGAAAACTCTTCCTTTTCCCTTTTTATACCATGCACAATTTCTTTGTTCTGTGCAGCATTATCAGTACCACACAATTTAAATGTGTATATGAAAGATGCAGGGTGACATTTAATGAGATGCGAAAATGTGATTATTGCGATTTTTTTTAGGCAAAAAATGTCCGTAATCGCATATCCCCCAGATTTTTTGTCCCTGTATTTTTGGAACCAGGACCGGTCCAAGAGTCCGGGGCTGGTTTCAGAAAAACGGGGACCCCTACACTTTTTGTCCCCTGTTCGTTTTGGAACCAGGTCCAGGGCTGGTTATACTCAGGAGGAGGGACCTCGCGCCATTTTTTTTAACACAAATTCGCACATTTCCTCAAATTCTTACATTTTCATGACTAAAATTCTTACATTTTCATGACTACCAATCGCACTTTATCGCACTTTTTTGCCCGGAATATGCAGCTCATTAAATATGTGAATTTGCAGCAAAAAAATTGATTTTAAAAAGTGCGATAATGGGCGATTTTGAAAAGTGACTAAAACTCATATCCTATTAAATGTCACCCGCAGTGTGTAATAATTATTTGCAAAGTATCACATTGTTTATAGCTCTGGAAACTGGAGGCAAACATACATAACACAGACCCAAGCAAGACTAGAGGTCACCCTTATTACCATATCTTCTGCCTTTTCATCCCTATCATTGCAATACTCCTTTTAACGGTTTTCCACAACACCATTGCGAGGTTCTTTCCTTTATCTTATGATCTTAGAAAACCGGATCACTTATTGTAATCTGACCTATCGTGAGTTTCTTATTGCTACTGTATTTTTTTATGTTTGTCAATTTTATTGTGATTCGTTCAATAAATTGTGTTTAATGCTGTGTACACACTGTGAGATTCCCTTGCTATTAGACTTAAGTTTCCAGTGCTATGCAATCTTTACTATTTACATACAATTCATACAATCTGCATTAGATTTGCACTATATAGTCATTGCTGCCCTGTCTATCTGGGTTTCAATTTGTGCTGTCACGGGAGCGCGCATCGGGATCGCAAGATAAAAAACCCTGTGCAATCTGCATTCTATCCCGATGCGATTTTGACTATATAGTCAAAATCTCATGCTGATTGTACCCGTGTGTACACACCATTAGATAAAAAAAAGCAAAAAAAAAAACAGACCCAAGCAAGGTAGACATGAGAAATAGATGTGAAAACAAAAGTGAAGGCGCAGCTTATTGGAGTTGGCAACATCACGTCCCTTGCATCATTAGCAGTAGCTGAGATCTGCATCCCTCCCACATCTTTTTCCTAGGATAAGTTATGTGCAATTAATTTGGCTTAAAATAGTCAGGTGCCTGTGAGTAGGGCGATATCAGCAGTTCCCCCTAGGGATTAATACGAGTGCTGAAATTTGCCAGAAGCAGTATCACCTGTATGATACAGCCTGACGCATGTGTGTGTATGCTAGTGCTGGAGAATAAATGCAGAAATAGAGCATATTTATAGAGAAAAAAAGAGAAAATACATATGACTTTCTGACTGTGGCTTATATTCTATTTGTTTTGTTTTTAAACCAATTGCATAAACTCATCAGTATTCTTTGGTCATTTTAAACTCTCTCTGCTGGGAGATTACTAGGGAAGGTAGAAGTGGAAAGTTTTGGAGGTATAGAGCTGTCAATCACCTCAATGTTGCGTCACCACCTGCTGAGCAATGGTGCCGTTTGAAAGTTATCACATTATCAAGCACCATTGGATTGGTGGGATGCGGAACCCCCCTAAGAGTGCATGAGAATACCCACCTCAGGTACAATCATACCTTCTATCTGTCCCTTTTGCAGATAGGCTGTACTGATTCCTCAACTCTAAAAGGGGCGTGGCTTAGAGGCAAGTCAGCTAGGCTGGACATATGTTTGTGTAATATAGAGGCATATAGAGAATTGTATGTATGTATGTATATATAACAAAATCTCCAAAATTGCGCTATAGGTAAAATAGTGGTCGCTATTTTACACTTAGTTCCCTACCAGTTGGAACTAACACTCCCTTCAAATACTCACAATAGTGTCAAAAGCGCCCTAATACAATATGTAATGTCCCTAAAATTATTCCATGAAATATGAATAAAATAAGAATACGCTTGTAGCTTCTTATTTTCAGGAATGATTTTATTTTTATTTTTAAGGGTTGTGATCAATACCCAACACGTTTCGTTCCGGTTAGGAACTTCATCAGGGTTTTTTTTTATCTTAGAGTTATCGTTGCCTATCATAGGCCAGGAAAATTCATAATCCAATGTGTTAATTCCTTCAATTTTATAGTGGTGGTGTAAGGAGAATTATTCTGCTGGAAAGGTTCTATTGAATTTTAACCTTATGTTAATTAGAAGAAGATGAAGCCTCTATTCTAAAAAATAGCCTCCAATCATAGCTATAGATCTCCTGTAGTATAAATAAGAACTGCCAATCTTGCATCAAATTGAACTTCCAGAATAACAATCCATTTGTGTATAAAAAACAAGAAGTTGTTCCCCTTCTGTATGTGTGTGCTCCTTGGAGTCCAGCCAGTATATATATGGGTGGGGGACAACAACTCCAATGTAGAGAATAGCAGAAGAAAAGCGTCACTCCGGGACTTGTGATAAAAACAACAGACAGACTTTACTGTTACATGCCAACGGCGTTTCGAGCCTCATCTCGTCATCAGGACATTTTATATATATATATATATATATATATATATATATATATATATATATATATATACAACTAGGGGTGACTCTAGTCGCGCCACACAAGAGGCTGCTACTCTAGAAAGACTCCCCTGTTAGTGGGAGACAAAAGGTATGGATAGTAGAGAGAATAGAGAGCGCCAAAGATTTCCACCACCTTAAGTACAGTGTTCGAGTCAAGTATATAAATGATCAGAACATTTTTTGAAAAATTAACATATTTTATTAAAACGTTTATGATAAAAACGTGTGGTGTCTCAGTTCTTTTGAAGACGGATATAACCCAACGCGTTTCGTCTTTAGAAAGACTTCATCAGGGGTTTTAAAATAGACACAATGGAAGAATACAAAGGGATGCCTCAAATATTTTCAAAATATATGATGGAACTCAATAAAATAGAGGTTGCAATCTTGAATGTGTGTCGACTTAAAAAGTTTTAAGGGTCCTTGTGAGATGAAGATGATTAGGTCCCAAATTCTTCTAGATGTGAAGAATCTTCACAAAATTATCGATTCAATAAAGATAGAGGTTTGATTAAAACCGGACTGAGTGGAACAGGATCGGATGCACGGTCTACGTGGTCAACCGACCGTAATCTCTTCCAGATGTAGTCTAGGGTAGACACGGTAGTATAGATGGGACTGGGTCCGCATAGAATGGAGTTGCTATAAAGTCACCTATATGGTGGCTTTTTTCTATAGTGATTCTTCCAGATGTAATCTAGGGTAGACAAGAAGGTGTAGATAAAACTACTTCCACAAAGACAGACGCTGCTGCAAAAACACTTGTATGATGGCTTAGTGCAACAGTAGTTCTGTACAAAAGTATCAGAAGGGGCATCATTGACGTTGCTGATGCCCCTTCTGATACTTTTGTACAGAACTACTGTTGCACTAAGCCATCATACAAGTATTTTTGCAGCAGCGTCTGTCTTTGTGGAAGTAGTTTTATCTACACCTTCTTGTCTACCCTAGATTACATCTGGAAGAATCACTATAGAAAAAAGCCACCATATAGGTGACTTTATAGCAACTCCATTCTATGCGGACCCAGTCCCATCTATACTACCGTGTCTACCCTAGACTACATCTGGAAGAGATTACGGTCGGTTGACCACGTAGACCGTGCATCCGATCCTGTTCCACTCAGTCCGGTTTTAATCAAACCTCTATCTTTATTGAATCGATAATTTTGTGAAGATTCTTCACATCTAGAAGAATTTGGGACCTAATCATCTTCATCTCACAAGGACCCTTAAAACTTTTTAAGTCGACACACATTCAAGATTGCGACCTCTATTTTATTGAGTTCCATCATATATTTTGAAAATATTTGAGGCATCCCTTTGTATTCTTCCATTGTGTCTATTTTAAAACCCCTGATGAAGTCTTTCTAAAGACGAAACGCGTTGGGTTATATCCGTCTTCAAAAGAACTGAGACACCACACGTTTTTATCATAAACGTTTTAATAAAATATGTTAATTTTTCAAAAAATGTTCTGATCATTTATATACTTGACTCGAACACTGTACTTAAGGTGGTGGAAATCTTTGGCGCTCTCTATTCTCTCTACTATATATATATATATATATATATATATATATATATATATATATATATATAATTTTCTTGGGTAAATATTGATATGTACAGCATCATTGTCAACATTTAATGCCTCGTGCAAAAAAGACTATTTTCAACCAAGACTCAAGTTCATTATATTACCCATTATATTAGTGTTAACACATATTTAGTAGATTTTTAACTTACACTTTTCAGTACAGATATTTTTTTCCACAGGCTGCCATTAAAGCTGTCCGGAGCATTGATTTACAGTATACTTTTACAGTATTCTTTTATGAAGTTGTTCTTAGTAAAGCGATTTCTGTTATTAATCAAATATTGTGTAACTAGTAAGCCCACTTGAAGGAAATGCTTTGAAAGCTAGTCTTCTACCTTGTTATTGCCTCTGTGTTTGTACATGTGTGAGAGAGAAAGAGATGTCTTTTCACTCACTGCCAACAGATGGCAGTGTTTTGGAGACACACAATCAGACTATTTTGTGATGACTAGAGACAGGATTATATGCAACATAAAAAGCTTGAAATATGCATGCAAATATGCATGAAAAATACGTAAAATATGCATGAAAAGTGTTAAAATATGCTACATTAATTAATAAAAAAAGTCATTTTTAACTTATTTATTTAAAAATCAGCACACAATTAGTTGCAAATAAACCTCAAAAATAGGCCCACAGCATCTGCAGATGTCTAGTGCTGTACACAGGATTTTTTTTCTTCCTGGCTGCTACAGCAGACTGCAGCGTTCAAAGCTCTTCTTGCAACAACTACATGGACCCTCATCTTCAGCACCGATGGATCAAATGTCAGCATAGCGTGTGAGGGCGGCGCAGTGGAAGGCTTCCTCCGTGCGCCACATACTCACTGTGACATGGCATGTCCTCCGCGCCCAGTGATATCACAACCCTTCTGCCGGCCTCCTCTGCTGCAGAAGTCTGTCTCTTGGTGTAAAGTCCCAGGCCAGGGGCAGGCAAAGGTTCAGGAGCTCCGTAATGGCATCCGCCCTGACTGACTTTTATCAACATGGCTTGGCAGCCTAGAGCAGTGTCAGACATAGCGTATATCCAAGGATCCCCACACTGCGTACATATTGCCCCAGCCTGCACACTCTACCACTACCTGGCCAGCAGCAGCAGGGCAAAGCAGTGCTGTGACTCGCGCGTGGAAAGGGGGCAGGGCCTAAAATATGCACCATCACTAGATTTTAGGTAAAATATGCAATAACCAGTGAGAATGGGCAAAATATGCAAATGCATATGCAAATATGCAATTGCATATAATCCTGTCTCTAGTGATGACGCACATTTTTTATATTTTTAGTTTATTTTCAACATGGGTTTATTAGAGTAATTGGTTATATACAGTATTTTGCTGTACAAACTACTTTGGTAAAGAGCTGTTGATGACAGTATGTTATTTTTATTTTAGTTATTAATTTTCAAATGAAATCAGGTTTATTTTTATTCACCAGGCATGGAGAGAGGCGTAGTGTGGGCAGAGTGGGTACATTGCTTTGCTTGTAGGGCTTTGATCCTGCTGACACAAGTTTGACAATATTTATACATGAAAATGTTGGTTTCTGTCAGGAACATGACTTATATGCGTTTCCAACTGAAAGGTTATGTGTCAAAATCGCAGACTGACACAGTTATGTGAGTTATGTGAGCTATTGCTACTGTTTTCCATTCACTGTGTTTTGCTGTTTTTGTTGTCATAAGAAACAATGCCTGAATGGCAAAGAAATCAATTTGTCTGCCTACATTTGTGAGTTTTTCTTTTTGCTGCAGTGTAGAACAACGGTCCTAAAGCTGGTACATGAGATACCCCAGTGATACTCAATGTGACATTCAGAGGAATGCAGGTTTGATGGTTATAAGTAGCAGTATCCTAGGGATCTGTGCTTCTATGCATCAGTGTGTAATAAAAATACATCAGTAGTGTTTTATAAAAAAAGATCTGGATTTACTGAACTTCCGATCATTACCATCTCAGCTCCCTATTCTGTTTCAGTGGCTAGCAGATGGGTGCGTACGCTTCCCCAAGATGCCGCAATCTGTGTTCTGCAATGCGGAGTTTTGGGCTTACTGCAAAATGAGGAAAATGGGGGAACGTGACTTGAGGTCAGATTCAGCTGTGGCCATGTCTTTTTTTGGTTGTTCACACCTTTGGAACCATGGGTCCTTAATCAGACCTATGAAACATTGGGAAGTATGGATAAGTTACTGTATATTTTAGAAAAAGTTGCAAGTATTCGTAATGTGTGCCTGCAATATTGGATTTCTTGTTTGCAACTATTAACTGAGCAATTTGTTTTCTTCTAATTCAGTACAATGGGCTCAATTCAGATCCATTGGCATGGCAGCTAATTCACAGCCCGAGCAATTATCGAATGACTGTTGCTCCAGTAATGACTACCTGTTCGCAAGTTGATTAACATGCGCTGGGCATATGGTACCCGGGAGAGTAGGGAACTATGGGTACCCATGCGGGAATGATTAAAAACCACTGATCTAGAACAATATCATGATCTTTTCAGGTTGGTTCCAGTATATTTTTGAGATTGTATAAATTAAACCCTAAAGGCCAAGGACAAACGGCACATTGGGCCTTATTCAGATCTGAGCTTAGTACAAATTTGTTTGGAAAATGGGCAAAACCATGTGCACTGCAGGTGGAGCAGATGTCACCTGTGCAAAGAGAGTTAGATTTGGGTGGGGTGTCTTGAAACCAAAATCTAAATTGCAGTGTAAAAAATAATACAGCCTGTATTTACCCTGCACAGAAACAAAATAACTCACACATATCTAACTCTCTCTATACATGTTGTACAGTATCTGCTCCACCTGCAGTGCACATGGTTTTGCCCATTTTCCAAACAAATTTGTACTGAGCTCAGATCTGAATAAGGCCCATTGTGTGTTGAAGCTCTCCCATTACCATTAGCATTTCATGGTTGTCTAGGTAACAGCTGTTCACACAACATGCAAAATATGTATGTGAAAGCTATTTACATAAAATGCTTCTGTATATGAAAAAAAAATATCTGGACCTTCATTTTTGATTTTGTCTTTTAATAACAACTTTATTTGAAGCATACCGTATATACTTGAGTATAAGTCGACCCGAATATAAACTGAGGCACCTAATTTTACAACAAGAAAACTGGGAAAACTTATTGACTCAAGCGGGACCCTCACTCGAGTATAAGCCGAGGAGGGGGGGGGGGCTTTTCCAGCATAAAAAATGTTTTGAAAAAGTAGGCTTATACTCGAGTATATATGTTATTTTTATTACTTAATAAAAGTATGGAAATAGCAAGTAAAGGTTGAGTTATCCAATCTGTTATCCAATTTTTTTCCAAAAAAACATTGTTTCCAGAATGTACTTTTTTGATAACAGCACTTCTGGGGACATCTGTAACTTGCACTTAATATATGCAAAAAAAATATGGGTATGGATCATAGGATAGACATGAAATAGGTCAACAAGCATTAGGTCGACACCACTAGGTCGACATGCATAAAGGTTGACATGACTGAAGGTCGACATGGGTTAGATCGACACAAGCATTAGATTGGCATGGGCAAGGTCAACAGTCAATAGATCGACATGGGGTTTTTCCTTTTTTTTTTGTCCCAAATGTCGACACAGTCGACATGGATACTGAAACGTAGCACATGTCCATACACCTGTTCCGTTTTGGGCATGATTTCACCCAATTCTGACAGATTGGGCCAAGATCGGGCCAAAATTGAATACTTCTGGCACCAGACTGCGCATCGGAGGGCAGATGGGCTGCACAAAAGATAAATCACATGCGCAACCATCAGCAGCACATTGCGGGTGCTTTTTAGCACCCACAATGTATCACATCCGATCCCCAGACGTGGAAGCACCGTGCAGAAGTGCTGCTCTCCCCGCTCTGCAGGTGGCAGTAGAATTTTTAAAAAAGCATTCACAGAATGGGCAGCCACTGATTGGCTGAGAGAGGTATCTCAGCCAGTCAGCGGCCATCTATTTTTTTTTATGTGTTTCTTTAAAATTCTCCTGCCTCCCACCTTCAGCTCCATGGGAGTATTACGGCGGTAAATAGCATGTGTCGGAATCAGGTGATAACAGGCCAAATCGGACTAGAAGTATGGGAGTCCTTTACAGCCTAGGGGCAAATATACTAAGATGGAAGTTCTATTGAAGATGGGATGTTATCTGTAGCCACCAATCAGATTCTATCTATTATCTTCTAGATTAGTTAACCCCTTCCTGACAGAGCTAGTTTTTGCGTTCCTGACAGAGCCATTTTTTTCAAATCTGACATGTCTCACTTAAGTGGGGATAACTTTTTTTTGCTTTTACTTATCCCAGTGATTTTGAGATTGTTTTTTCGTGACACATTGTACTTCAAATTAGTGGTAAATTTGGGTCGATACAGTCTGTGTTTTTTTGTGAAAAATACCAAAATGTCGTGAAAAAATGGAAAATTTAGCGATTTGCAAAATGTTAAATTTTCTGCTTGTGAGACAAATAATCATACCACTCAAAATAGTTAATAACTAACATAGACCATATGTCTACTTTATATTTCCATCATTATTTCAACTTCCTTTTAATTTTTTTGGACACTAGGAGGCTTACAATATGAATAGCAAATTCTCAAATTTTCAAGAAAATTTCAAACACTGATTTTTTTAGGGACCAGTTCAGTTCTGATGTGACTTTGAGGGACTTGTATGTGAGACACCCCCATAAATGATGCCATTTCAAAAACTGCACCCCTCACAGTATTCAAAACAGCATTTTGGAAGTTTGTTAACCCTTTAGGTGTTTCACAGGAATTAAAACAAAGTGTAGGTGAAATTTCAAAATTTCATTTTTTTTGCAGATTTGCAATTTTAATACATTTTTCTAAGGAACACAGTACATTTTACTAGAGAAATGTGACTAAAAATTGATTCCCCCAATTCTTTTGTTTTCATAAATATCCTATATGTGGCCCTAGTGTGCACGTTGACCAAACCACAGGCTTCATAATAGAAGGAGCACCTACTTGATTTTGGAGACTCCTTTTTATGAGATTATTTTTTAGGCACCATGTAGGTTTCTAGGCACCATAAGATGCTAAAATTTAGGAACCCCCCCACAAGTGACCCCATTTTGCAAACTACACCCCTCAGGGAATTCATCTAGGGGTATAGTGTACATTTCAAACCCCCAGGGGTTTCACCAATTGTGGTACAACTGGGCAGTGAAAATGAAAAATTAAATTTTTTACACAAAAATGCAGTTCTGGCTCAAAATTTTTCATTTTCAGAAGGAATGAAGGAGACAAAGCACCCCAAAATCTGTGCCCCAATTTCTCCCGAGTACGGCAATGCCTCACATGTGACCAAAAAATACCAGTTGGGTGCATGGCAGGACTCAGAAGGGAAGGAGTGATTTTTGGATTTTGCAGCTCAGATTCTGGTGGAATTTTGGTGGGTGCTATGTCGCATTAGCAAGACCCCCCAAGCACCAATACAGTGGAACCCCCCCACAAGTCACCCCATTTTGCAAACTACACCCCTCAGGGAATTCATCTAGGGGTATAGTGTACATTTCAAACCCCCGGTGGTTTCACCAATTTTGATACAAGTGGGCAGTGAAAATGAAAAATTACATTTTTTTACACAAAAATGCAGTTCTGGCTCAAAATTTTTCATTTTCAGAAGGTATGAAGGAGAAAAAGCACCCCAAAATCTGTGCCCCAATTTCTCCCGAGTACGGCAATGCCTCACATGTGACCAAAAAATACCAGTTGGGTGCATGGCAGGACTCAGAAGGGAAGGAGTGATTTTTGGATTTTGCAGCACAGATTTTGGTGGAATGAATGGTGGGTGCTATGTTGCACCAATACAGTGGAACCCCCCCACAAGTCACCCCATTTTGCAAAGTTCACCCCTCAAGGAATTCATCTAGGGGTATAGTGTACATTTCAAACCCCCAGGGGTTTCACCAATTTTGATACAAGTGGGCAGTGAACATGAAAAATTACATTTTTTTACACAAAAATGCAGTTCTGGCTCAAAATTTTTCATTTTCAGAAGGTATGAAGGAGAAAAAGCACCCCAAAATCTGTGCCCCAATTTCTCCCGAGTACGGCAATGCCTCACATGTGACCAAAAAATACCAGTTGGGTGCATGGCAGGACTCAGAACGGAAGGAGTGATTTTTTGGATTTTGCAGCTCAGATTCTGGTGGAATTTTGGTGGGTGCTATGTCGCATTAGCAAGACCCCCCAAGCACCAATACAGTGGAACCCCCCCACAAGTCACCCCATTT
The DNA here is from genome assembly GCF_055691185.1 of Crinia signifera. Classification (NCBI taxonomy): domain Eukaryota; kingdom Metazoa; phylum Chordata; class Amphibia; order Anura; family Myobatrachidae; genus Crinia; species Crinia signifera. The sequence goes on along the minus strand of NC_139221.1, from coordinate 234,315,088 downwards.
TGCAAACTACACCCCTCAGGGAATTCATCTAGGGGTATAGTGTACATTTCAAACCCCCAGGGGTTTCACCAATTTTGATACAAGTGGGCAGTGAACATGAAAAATTACATTTTTTTACACAAAAATGCAGTTCTGGCTCAAAATTTTTAATTTTCAGAAGGTATGAAGGAGAAAAAGCACCCCAAAATCTGTGCCCCAATTTCTCCCGAGTACGGCAATGCCTCACATGTGACCAAAAAATACCAGTTGGGTGCATGGCAGGACTCAGAAGGGAAGGAGTGATTTTTGGATTTTGCAGCTCAGATTCTGGTGGAATTTTGGTGGGTGCTATGTCGCATTAGCAAGACCCCCCAAGCACCAATACAGTGGAACCCCCCCACAAGTCACCCCATTTTGCAAACTACACCCCTCAGGGAATTCATCTAGGGGTATAGTGTACATTTCAAACCCCCAGGGGTTTCACCAATTTTGATACAAGTGGGCAGTGAACATGAAAAATTACATTTTTTTACACAAAAATGCAGTTCTGGCTCAAAATTTTTAATTTTCAGAAGGTATGAAGGAGAAAAAGCACCCCAAAATCTGTGCCCCAATTTCTCCCGAGTACGGCAATGCCTCACATGTGACCAAAAAATACCAGTTGGGTGCATGGCAGGACTCAGAAGGGAAGGAGTGATTTTTGGATTTTGCAGCTCAGATTCTGGTGGAATTTTGGTGGGTGCTATGTCGCATTAGCAAGACCCCCCAAGCACCAATACAGTGGAACCCCCCCACAAGTCACCCCATTTTGCAAACTACACCCCTCAGGGAATTCATCTAGGGGTATAGTGTACATTTCAAACCCCCAGGGGTTTCACCAATTTTGATACAAGTGGGCAGTGAACATGAAAAATTACATTTTTTTACACAAAAATGCAGTTCTGGCTCAAAATTTTTCATTTTCAGAAGGTATGAAGGAGAAAAAGCACCCCAAAATCTGTGCCCCAATTTCTCCCGAGTACGGCAATGCCTGACATGTGACCAAAAAATACCAGTTGGGTGCATGGCAGGACTCAGAACGGAAGGAGTGATTTTTTGGATTTTGCAGCTCAGATTCTGGTGGAATTTTGGTGGGTGCTATGTCGCATTAGCAAGACCCCCCAAGCACCAATACAGTGGAACCCCCCCACAAGTCACCCCATTTTGCAAACTACACCCCTCAGGGAATTCATCTAGGGGTATAGTGTACATTTCAAACCCCCAGGGGTTTCACCAATTTTGATACAAGTGGGCAGTGAACATGAAAAATTACATTTTTTTACACAAAAATGCAGTTCTGGCTCAAAATTTTTCATTTTCAGAAGGTATGAAGGAGAAAAAGCACCCAAAAATCTGTGCCCCAATTTCTCCCGAGTACGGCAATGCCTGACATGTGACCAAAAAATACCAGTTGGGTGCATGGCAGGACTCAGAACGGAAGGAATGATTTTTTGGATTTTGCAGCTCAGATTCTGGTGGAATGAATGGTGGGTGCTATGTTGCACCAATACAGTGGAACCCCCCCACAAGTCACCCCATTTTGCGAAGTACACCCCTCAGGGAATTCATCTAGGGGTATAGTGTACATTTCAAACCCCCAGGGGTTTCACCAATTTTGATACAAGTGGGCAGTGAAAATGAAAAATTACATTTTTTTACACAAAAATGCAGTTCTGGCTCAAAATTTTTCATTTTCAGAAGGAATGAAGGAGACAAAGCACCCCAAAATCTGTGCCCCAATTTCTCCCGAGTACGCCAATGCCTCATGTGTGACCAAAAAGTGGCAGGACTCAGAAGGGAAGGAGTGATATTTGGATTTTGCAGCTCAGATTCTGGTGGAATTTTGGTGGGTGCTATGTCGCATTAGCAAGACCCCCAAAGCACCAATACAGTGGAACTCCCCCACAAGTGACCCCATTTTGCAAACTACACCCCTCAGGGAATTCATCTAGGGGTATAGTGTACATTTCAAACCCCCAGGGGTTTCACCAATTTTGATACAAGTGGGCAGTGAACATGAAAAATTACATTTTTTTACACAAAAATGCAGTTCTGGCTCAAAATTTTTCAATTTCACAAGGAATGAAGGAGAAAAAGCACCCCAAAATCTGTGCCCCAATTTCTCCCAAGTACGGCAATGCCTCACATGTGACCAAAAAATACCAGTTGGGTGCATGGCAGGACTCAGAAGGGAAGGAGTGATTTTTGGATTTTGCGGCTCAGATTCTGGTGGAATGAATGGTGGGTGCTATGTGGCATTAGCAAGACCCCCGAAGCACGGTGAAATTATGAACCTAATATTCCATAGATGTGTGGTATATTTTAAAACACTCCTTTATACATAGGCCGGGTTTGTCGGGGCAAGTGTCACACTGGAAAATAGTTTGCTTTCTTATTCCCTTTTTATAGCAAACTTTGCACCTTTTTTGTGTCCTGCCCTTTTTTCCAGTGGAGGGGATTTCATCAGGAAAATGCTGCCCTGGTACAATACGGGGGCCAGTACTAGAAGTACTGGGGCCCTCTGCCTGCTGGTTCCCAAATATTAGGCCCTTTATGACTTCCTCTTGAAAGTGCATAAATGTCCCCCTCTGGCCGGTAGAACGGAATAGCACGTAAGCGTTATACAGTGCCATCTGGATGATATACACGGCCACCTTCTTGTACCAGATTTTTGTTTTCCGCAGGGCACTGTACGGCTTCAGTACCTGATCTGAAAGATCCACTCCGCCCATGTACCTATTGTAATCCAGGATACAATTAGGTTTGGAGGTGTGGGTACTGGTACCTCGTACAGGGACGGAGGTGGTACTGTCTCCGTGAATTGTTGTCAGTATAAGGACATCCCTCTTGTCCTTATATTTGACCAACAACATATTTTCGTTGCATATTCCCCTGCTTTCACCCCTTCTCATTACTTGGGCAATGTGCGTTTTTGGGAGGCCTCTTTGGTTCTTGCGCACAGTACCGCAAGCTGCTGTACCTCTTGAACCAAGGGCCTTAAACAGGGGGATGCTAGTGTAAAAGTTATCCACATAGAGGTGATAACCTTTATCCAGGAAGGGGTGCACTAAATCCCAGACAATTTTCCCACTAACACCTACGAGGGAGGGGGGGCATTCTGGCGGTTGAATTCTTGAATCCTTCCCTTCATAAACCCTAAACCTGTGGGTGTACCCTGAGGTGCTTTCACACAGTTTATACATTTTTATGCCATACCTTGCCCTCTTACTGGGAAGGTACTGGCGGAATTTAACCCTTCCTTTAAAATGTATAAGGGACTCGTCGATACAAATAAATTTTTCAGGGATGTACACCTCTTCAAATTTGGCACTGAAATGATCAATGACCGGCCTGACTTTGAATAGCCGGTCAAAGGTGGGATCATCTCTGGGTGGGCACTGTGCATTATCGGTGTAATGTATAAATTTAAGAATTGTCTCAAATCGAGTCCGGGGCATGGCCATACGGTAAAATGGAGTACTGTACAGAACATCTGTACTCCAATATTGCCTAATTTCTGGCTTTTTTACTATGCCCATATGAAACACCAGACCCCAAAACGCCATCATCTCTACTGCATCTACAGGGGTCCACCTAGCAAATGATGACGTGGGGTTTTGAGCAATAAACTGCTGGGCATATAAATTAGTTTGGTCCACCATTAAATTTATAAAATCATCAGAGAAAAATAATTTGAAAAAGTCAATTTCTCTGAGACCTGTGGAATCAAATTGGATTCCTGGCATGGCCAAAAACTCAGGAACCTGGGGCTCAAAATTGTCTGGTGGTGGGGTCCATACTAGATCAATTATTGGGGGGGGAATCTCAGCTGATCTACGGGGGCGTCTTTGAGGGGGTCCCTCATCACCAGAGGAGGAAGAGGAGCTTAAGACGAATCCTTCAAATTCCCCGCTTGCATCACTGGCTGTGTCAGAGTCAGAGGCTAGCATGGCATATGCCTCCTCCACTGAATACATTCTCCTGGATGACTGGGAGGACATTTGGGAGGACATTTGGGAGGACATTTGGGAGGACATTTGGGATGCCATTTTTATTTTTGTGTTACTGGTAGTGAAATGTTTCAACACGTGTATAGTGTAGGGGGGGGTACAAACTTTATTTCAACCCGGGGGGTATGTAGTGTGTAGTGTGTATGTAGTGCAGAAAAAAAAAATACTTTATACCAATAAAAAAAAAAAAAAAATGAAGGGGTTAAAAATAAAAAATTGAAGGGGTTAAAAAAAAAAAAAAAAAGTTCCTGCGCCAAAAATTGAGCACAGATGTTGGTCAGTAACGTCTGTCACTGAACAGCGCTCAAAGGCAACAGGAATCTGATCAAAAAAAAAAAAAAAATAGATCAACCCTGTGCCGAAAAAGCTGATCAGTGATGTACGTCACTGATCGGCGCACAGTGGCCACAGGACACCCACAAAATCAGTGTGTGTAAGAAAAAAAATTAAAAAAAGACCCCACAGCACTCACAAAAAAAAAAAAAGGTGATCAGTGATGCGACACTGATTACCAGTGAGGGACAGCAGGTGCACAACCTTTGGTGCAACTGACAGTGCAACTGGCAGCAACTGACAGGTATATATATAAAAAAAAAACCTCTGCGCCCCCAAAAAGTTGCTGATCAGCACAGATATACTGATCAGCACAAAAGGGGGGGTAGCAGACACAAAATATACACTCTCTATCACTCTCTGTCACTATCTCTCTCTATCTCTCTATCTCTCACTATCTCTCACTATCTCTCACTATCTATCACTCTAGGACACTGCAGCAGCAGCACTGACAGTTATATGTATAAAAAAAAACTGCACCCCCAAAAAGGGGGGGTAGCAGACACAAAATATACACTCTCTATCACTCTCTGTCACTATCTCTCTCTATCTCTCTATCTCTCACTATCTATCACTATCTATCACTCTATGACACTGCAGCAGCAGCAAAATAAAACCCCTGCACCCCCAAAAAGGGGGGGTAGCAGACACAAATCTCTCTATCTCTCTACCTCTCACTATCTATCACTATCTATCACTATCTATCACTATCTATCACTGTATGACACTGCAGCAGCAGCACTGACAGTTATTTATATATAGAAAACCCCTGCACCCCCAAAAAGGGGGGGTAGCAGACACAAAATATAGCTCTCTCTGTCACTATCTCTCTCTATCTCTCTCTATCTCTCTCTATCTCTCTCTCTATCTCTCTATCTCTCTATCACACTGCAGCAGCAGCAGGAAGTCTCAGGAAGTCAGATCCAGGAAGCGTCCAGCACGCTACAAGCAGTGAGTAGGTGATCAGGTAAGGTATTTGCAAGGATCAGGTAAGTATTAGCAAGGATCAGGTCGGTATTCACGGCAGGCAGGCACGGTGACCGTTCTGCACGCTATTCCAGACCGGAATGGCGTCTGCAGCGCAGTCACCGTCAGTTTAAATGTCGCGCCTTGGCTGTGATTGGTCCGTGGGTCCCACGGACCAATCACAGCCTTGGGGGCAGGTGGGGTGAGGGTGGGGTGAGGTGTCATCGTCACCGATGACCCCTTCATGCCCCCTGACGCCCGGCGGTGATTGACACCTGTGTTACCGAGCGTCTGATTCGCTGGTAACACAGGAAAACGCTGTGAATGGCTGTTCACACTGAACAGCCAATCACAGCGATCGCCGACGGGGGGGCGGCATCGCAGCCCCCCCTGGGCATGCAGGGACATGTCTGCTGTCAGGGACAGCAGACATCGTCCCACTGTCACTGCGTCTCGAGACGCAGTGACAGTTTAAACTCATGACGTACATTTATGCCATGTGTCGGGAAGTACCTCCCGGCCATGACGTAAATGTACGTCAAATGTCGGGAAGGGGTTAATATAGTTAGGGGACCCAGTGGAGAATGATGACTGGTCTGAATTTCAGACTCAAATGCGTCCTCCAGCTCTATGGGTTAAAATAAATGTAGAATGATTAGAAGTTGCTCTACGGATGGTACTGTGTGCACTCTCACTTACTAAAAATGTGGTTCCAGTTGTTAGGTTGACACTTCTAGCTCGACAGTAAATAGGTCAAACACTATTGGTTGACAGGCAAAAGGTCGAGATGCACTATGTAGACATTGACACAATTTCTTTCACAGAACTTTTTCGTACTTTTTCGATCTACATGGACTACAATTAAAAAGTGAGGCACCATGCCTGAAGCATGGAGTGCTCATTATAGGTCCATGTTGACCAATACTGACATGGACACCCAAAAACATGGAGACCACATGCACGAAACCCCCGGCGCACCGCCCCACGCTGTTCGCCGTGTCTGCTCGCACACAGTGCATGCACATGTGCATAATAAAATTATTATTTCTGGTCGCTGATGCAAACGGGATACTGAGCGATATATCGTGTGTACACAGCTAGAGACACCTATCTGGCACCCCGTCCGCTGATGTCAGCTGCCCGCCCCCTGCCCCCACATCATGGGTGCATATACATGAGAACGCCCAACGTTTCCAGGGGCGCCGCCCACGCCCCCGCTCGCACTGCTAGGTGCGAACGGGATGGCAAAATAAAAGTTTATGCGCAGTCACTCAATATCGCTCCCCTGTGCAATCATGCAGGGAAGCGTGTCAATTAGAATATGGACCCTAGCTAGATTGCTTAGAAAAGGGGCTGAAATCTCCCCGTGTGTATGCCCCTTAAGCTTTGTACAGAGACAATTCTATTCAGCATATCAGCTTGGCCTGCATGCCTTGTGTTTTGCTTCCACCAAGTTAGTAGTATATGGGCGGACTCCCTAACCTCAACGTTATAGGCATGCAACGATGGAACCTTTAGGAATGCATTTGTAGTAGGAACAGGTGAGTTTTTGATGCTTGACAGAGAATTGCAGAGTCATATTTTGTTTGATGAATGTTTTGATGAGGATTCGGCTTTGGGAGTACTCTTAAAGATAAACTACCATCCTAAAAACTGCTGCTAAAATGAAATTTGATTTTTCAAGCAACTACGGTGTATGTTGTGGTTTTATACGGGTGATTCATTTTACACAGCCATCTGGTATCCCCAGGTGTTTTTTATAATGATATGGAGCATTTCAACCTAATTTAAATATTAAAAATGACAGGCTTATGAAAATCATCTTTTCTCTTTATGTACTGGAAGGAACATATTCAGATAGGCAATCGTTTAAACAGTCAACAACCTAAAATAAGAGATTGGAAATTGCCTTTGATTGCTTCCACCTGTATGCTGCATAAATATATTTTTATTTAATTTACATGCACAAAATGTGTGTTCCAGACAGTTCTCCATTCATTTTAGTATTCCACTTTTTTCAGGTCCTTTCTTTACTAAACCCATTATTTTAGATTATTGGTATAAGTCACAGCAATTATAGCGTTCCTATTGAATGAAATATAAAATGATTGCTGATTAACACTTTCCAGTTGAGAATAATGCCTGATTTTCCTGCTGTTTTCATGATTGGGCATGGATATATGGTTTTATATCGCTTTTCGATTTGGTGGCGCTGCTGTATAATTGTTTAGTATACTAAGGCTATAAAAGGTATTCACCCTCTTGGGCTTTTCCACATTCTGCTGTTGGAACTTCATGGGTTTAATTGAAATTGATATCAACTAATCAACACAGATAACTTAATAATGTGTCCAATAAAAAAGAAAATCCAAGTTATTGACTATAGCCTGAAGCACAATAAGTCCATCATAAAACAGCCACGGAGCTGCTTAGAACAGGCTGTCATTCTATTCTGAGCATCCAGCCGAGAAGGACAATACTAATGCAATCACTTCTTTTTACTTTTTTGTTTCTAAGTAGTGCTAAGAAATGGTTGGATTATATATATTTTTTTGTAGATTATTGAGTTCTCTTTAGTAAAAATTTATTTAAATACAATGCTTATGGTTCCAGGTTGTAAAAAAAAAAAAAAAAAGCCAATGCTGTGAGGTTTATTGGTACTTGTGTAATATCTGGGCGCCCGATATATCGCATCGCATGCCACTAATTAAGGCATGCGATGCGATTGGACCTGATTTTGAGCCTTTCACGGGCAGAGTGTACAATTTTAATATTGCGTTGCATCGCATGCCATTACAATGGCGATGCGATGCGATTATACCCAATATTACATTGTACAGGCACCCTGATGCCTGATTACAATGTTAAATGCACCCCCATACCAGATTTTTAATTGTACACCCACCCTGATGGGTGATTACTATGTGAAACGCCCCCCCCCCCCCCCCCCCCATTGTTAACGCCACTCCAATGGCGAGCCACCGAGCCTGCAGCGTGGAGAGCCCCGCGAGGGGACGCGGAATATATGTCAAGTAATCCGCGGCCCCTCGGGTCCAGTCGCGTCGCATCGCATGCAATTTTTTGCCCTGCGATGAAAAAATCGGGCGCCCAGACAATACACAAGTACCAATTTATTTACTAGCATGGGAATTCTATTTCAGATGGGATGTTGCGCTCAGCACACTATTTTATTCTCCCACCACGCCCTAGTGGATGGTAGGACATGAAATACAACCTGTCGGCACATGTCGGCTATTTTTTTTTTTAAAAACTCATGTCGACATTTTGGCTGTCAACCTTCCCATTGTCAACCTAATGCTTGTGTCGACCTTCTGACCCTGTCGACTGTAGCAATGTTGACCTAAGCCCTGTCGACCTTCAGTGGTCGACCCAATGCATGTCGACCTAAATTGGAAAGTGTTGTCCAGAGCTGAGCAGGATCTTGGTGTATGCTATTTTGTATTATCAGTTGTATGTCTACCATCATGATGAGCCCCATCAGCTGGAGAAGCAGGCATTTACTATTTGTACCTGGGAAGCCTTCTGTCTGCATCTTCATTACTGAATCTCAATATTCTTCATTTTATTCAAATTCAATTTAGTTGACCTTTGCCTCCATTTAAAGGCTTTCTCTTGCTTCCTATCCCTTCCGGATCTAGGCCCTTATTCGGATCTGATCGCAGTACAAATTTGTTCTCAAAATGGGCAAGACCATGTGCACTGCAGGTGGGGCAGATGTAACATGTGCATAGAGAGTTAAATTTGGATGGGGTGTGTTGAAACTGAAATCTAAATTGCAGTGTAAAGGTGCGTACACACGTACAGATGTTTCTGTCTGATCTATCTGGTGGGAACAAAAATCTGGAAATTTATGGGAGCAAATGACAATCAAAAAATTCCACCCAAATGCAGGAAAACAGAAAAAAAATATATGCTTTGATAAATTTGTTATATCAGAACGATTAAACAATTTGTCTGACTGATCACTGTCTGTTTTCAAGTGTTTGGGAACAATTTTTTGATTGTCATTTGCTCCCATACATTTCCAGGTTTTTGTTCCCACCAGGTAGATCAGACAGAAAAATCTGTACGTGTGTACGTACCTTAAGAATAATGCAGCCAGTATTTACCCTGCACAGGTACAAAATAACTCACCCAAATCTAAAACTCTCTCCACATGTTACATCTTCTCCCCCTGCAGTGCACATGGTTTTGCCCATTTTGAGAACAAATTTGTACTGCAATCAGATCTGAATAAGGCCCCTAGTGAGCACTGGTAAACTTCAGTAATGAATGATGAATGACTGTGGGTCTGTTAAGTTACTGGGGAGAATGATATTGCACACAGCAGGTTTGTGGTATGGTGCACCACTAGATTATATTGCGTGTCACATGGTACACATGGTCTTCCTATAGATTGACTATTGTCCGTTTATTGCGCCTGTTTCTGTTTCTTAAATGCAGTGACAGTTACTACTTTATTCTATTGTCCCTGCCTTTGCTCTTTTACAACTTATGGCATCTGATGTGAAGAAAATTATATTTCTGAATATCATCCCCAACCAATTGGCAATGCCCTGCTCTGTTCATTTTGACTGTGCATCATAGGGCAAAATATTGTACTGCAGCACATTTCCATTTCAATAAAGATGTTTGATTAATTTAACTGGACAGTAGAAATGAAATCGGTGTAGGAGCGAGAATAGTAGCACTGGACATTAGGAAAAAAAAAAATTCCATGATTTTCAGAAAGATTAGTTTACTCGCTTGATCATATTGAGAAACCAGTAATTAATGTCAGCAGATCTCATCCAGCAGCTGGAATGCGTCCACAACACAGCTCTTGATGACTTTAGTGTTGCCTATGGAGCAGCATAACCAAGCATATTGAAAACACTATAGCATCTGGTGGGGAGTGAGGACCAATTTCAACGTTTGCCTGCTCTAAAGTGTATGCTGTATCTTCTGGACAGGGCTGTGTGCTTGTGTAAGAACAGTAATAATAATATCTGATTTTATACATAATATTTGTATGCTGGTCCACAGAAGACTGGGGAATGTACAGTATTTAATAAAAATAATTTAAATTAATTTATTGAGAAATTTTCCATTGGGGTGAATACTTTGTTTAGCTGTTGTAATTTACTTTAAAAAAAACACAGTGAAAATATACCCTTAATATATAAATATATATATATATATATATAGGAATCAGAAGTGCTACTCATATTGTAGATGTGTACCAGTTATGGTTGAAAAAAATGTAGCGCATCAAACCCATTGATATTTTGGAAAACTAACCTGCCTATGATTTAATACATTGCTTGCACTTCTGGGATCGCATTAGCAGTGTAAGTGTGGAAATATGCTTATGACTCAGCCACACTCTTGTGTATAGAGATGTCCCTGTCAGCGCCTCACTCTACCATTAACAGAAACATTGGTTGCACATTGGACTTCTGAGCAAGTCAAAGCTTATCATCTCCCGTAAAACCCCTTGCCCTCTGCTGCTGTGAATGACTGCAACACTTATATATATGCCTAAAGAAAGTTTTTCAGCCTCCCCCCAATTAATTCCCCCAATGACTGGCTGTCTGCCACTTTGCAAATAAATGCACTCTCGACTACTGCCACAACACCATCATGTGCATTGTGACCCTGATAGTGCCAAAAAACTGCATTCGAAATCATCAGCGCCATTGCGTGCACCCCTGAATCATGCCCTCAAATCTCCCGGGACAGATAACTTGTCTGTTAGTGTGTAATTAGAGGAACGGGCCTTATGTTGAGAAACATATTACTGTTTGTGCCATTTGATTTAAAGGAATGACTAGACTGGTTGTTGTTTTTTCAAGAACATTGGTTGCAGACATGACAACGCCAACAGACAATGTACAAAAGAACAGAATATTGGCCATATGCCCTAATTTTGCAATAACATAAAACCTGTTGTACTGCAGAACACTCAAGTTAACATCAATTTAATAATAATCAGATGCTAAATAATATTAATTCACTAATAATTCATATACAAGGTACAATATCAGTAAATACTCAATAGCAATATGTGGAACAAAGTGGCTAATTAAATGAAAAAGAAACAACGTTTATAACCTTATTGTCTATCAGTAGTGAGTAATTTATGAATAGAGCTTATTTAATTAGGAGTGTAAGAGGTACTTATCGAAAAGCTGTAGATCCCTCTGGTCTTTGTACTTGTTTGTATTGCCAGTATAAGTGGCTGCTTGCTCCCATGATGAATACGCCTTTCTCCTCATATACTTCAGGAAATAAGTCTTATTTTCATTAAAGATACAGACCGAAATCCACATTAAGTCCAGCATCTGTTTAGATTAAATGATCAAGTATACAGAAGAAAAAAAAAAACAAGAAACAAAACACATAATAGTGTAGTATGTTACAAAGACCAGTGATGACCATAACATTTTATTCAGAGGAAGGGGACTGTGTCAGGGGATTAATCCTATCGTCTTCTAATAAGCTTATCTTTATGGTGGAAGTAGAGGAACCAATATGGAGCAAGTTCCACTTATCTTTATGGACTACTTAGTGGTATCCAAGATCCATGACTACAGACCGGTGAAGGGAGTATAGGAGTATAGGGTATTAGTAGGTTAGAAATGGCGTACCATACTCACACACTGGAGCAAAACTGGGCAGTGGGTATACCCAACTTACAGCGTAAGGTGCTGCATAACTGTAATATTTCTTACTTTAGATGTAGGGTTCCTCTCGCTGTCAGACTCTAAGAAGCCTCTTCTGGTGTCCCCAGAAAAAAACTTATTAGAGTCTAACAGCAAGAGGAACCCTGGCATTCATTACATCTAAAGTAAGAAAGACCTTGACATCAAAATTATTCATTATTTTTAGCATTATTGCATCGCATTGCACATGCACTGTGGAGTAAAAAAATGTTTGTTTATCAGGTTTATATCATACTTGCCAACTGTCCAGGAACGGGCAGCTAGCTCCCGAAAAATGGTGGGGCGCTCTATGACTTCTTGAGGAGTGGGCAAGTCTCTCAGTTGATCCCTCCCCTCTCTGTCTCACACAGTCCCAGTAGTGTTCGCATTCTGGTTGGGGTCCAATCATGCAAATACATCAAAGTGGCCCTGCTCTTACTCACAATGCCAGTTATCGTGGCATTGTGTTGTGGGGGTGGGGCCAAATTGATGTGGTCACGCTACCACATTCTGGACTCACCTCAATTTGGCATCACGGTCCCATCCCATGTTCACCTAAGCTGGCAGACAGAGTATCAGCATGTATGGTATATCTCCATTTACATGCTACAGCTCCACCTCTGCAAGGAAGTCCAGCAACAGGCCATGTTGGAGGGTCTGTAACTTAAGTGCAGAAGACCACAGTTGTTGTGAAGGAGAATTACTAAATGCATGAGGAAGAGCAATTTTTTTTACAGTGATCAGTAAAGGCCTGCACACATTGGGGGATGTAAATGTATAAAATACGTATAGATGGAGAAGTATCACTCAAAAGATTCCTTAAATGTGAGCATTCACTTTTCCGTGATAATGGTTCCTCTCCATGGAATATGGAAATGAAAGAATGAAAAAAAAAATGTGTAGATCATTCATATATTGGCACAGACGTCAAATGTGAAGTGTAGACATATTGCCCTACAAATAATACAAAAACAATAAAAATGGCTTAAAAAATGCGTAAAAAAATGTCTCTATAATAACTTTGTTGTAGTGGTGCAATTTTCAATGAGGGGATTGGGTTGACTGAGTCGTACCCTGACTCACATGCAGTTCTTCTATATAAAACATGTAAAGGTATCTTAACTGTTAAGGGGATTGTAGCACAAGATTCAAAAGCTGAGTCCCATACTCACAATAAATAAGGTTAATATAAACCCATAGAGGTATCTTTTTTGTCCTGATATCATTTCCCTCATGGCGGGTGCATATCACTCTTTTTATAGCATAGTGTGTACAGGGCTTATGCGTGTGAGCCATAAACCAGGCAAAATTAACTAATAAGTACATTAGTAATATAAATTCTGATTTGCATGTGAAATGCCACACTAATAGAGTTGTACTATGGAATAGGTAGTTTGGCAGATAGGAAGAGTTCTAGTAGAATACCTCATCACATGGCATTCTGTAAATTTATATTTTTCGCATTGTTGTGTACAGTTGAGTCAACAGTCATTTATCTAGTATCTGCTCGATAGATTGACAGTCATTAGGTCAACTTGCATATGGTCAACATGGTCAAAATGTCAACATGGTCTACATGACAATAGTCCAGGGGTCCTCAAACTATTTTGCTCTGGGACCCCATCAGACAATAAAAATAATTACATCACATGTGTAGTCAGCAGACAATACATACATGGCAGCATTGCAGCACAACATGATGGGAGGAGTCTAAAATAACAGATTCATAACAGATTTTTCAGACTCCTTGTATCACTGACTGAGATTAGAAAAGTCATCAGCCTGATGGGCAGCAACTTACAGTCGTGACCCCATGCTGAGAAAGTCTGGACCCACTTTGGGGTCAGGACCCTCAGTTTGAGAACCGCTGCAATAGTCGAAACATCACATAGTCAACATGAGGTTTTTTTTTTAAACTACCTCCTACATTGTACTTCGTTTGGGAACGGCAACGGGTGCCAAGCACAGTGATAAAGCAGCACACTAATTTGTGGCCCTTCGGCTGAAATCAATAAATTGGCAACAAAAAAAATGATGTAGACCATTCCATGAAAAGTTCATCCTCTTGTGTATTGTAAATTGGTTTAGCAAGTGGTCAGATATGTTACAATCCAAACATTGAGCCCAAAACTCCTGAACATTTGACTCTCTTGTAATTCTGATATTTAAAATTAAGATTATTACAGTTGCTTGAATTTCAGTTAACATACTTATTATTACTTGCTTTTTCTGTTCCTACTTAACTTGGAATATGCTAAATAAAATAAATACATTAGGATATGTAGGGGGAAATTTACTAAGATGGGAATAAGACTTCACATGTGATGTTGCTATGGACAACTAATCAGATCCTGTCTACTATATTCTAGAGCAGGGCTGGGCAATTGCGGCCCTCCAAATGTTGATGAACTACACATACCAGCATGCCTTGCATCAGTTTCAGCATGGCCACATAGCAAAACTAATGCAAAGCATCCTGGGATGTGTAGTTCATCAACATCTGGAGGGCCGCAATTGCCCAGCCCTGTTCTAGAGAGTGCTACATAAAAAAGTAGTTTCTGATTGGTTGCCCATAGCAACATCACATGTGAAGTCTTATTCCCATCTTAGTAAATTTCCCCCTTAAAGTCCAGAAATACTTCAGGTGTTTTTTTAGACTGCGATATACAAATGAGAGATGCACTTCCAATCCATTATATAGGTTGGTTCCCTTCAGCCAGCATATACAGAATAAAACCACTTGGTTCAAAAGGATTCCTTTTTCATCACACTGTCAGAACACCAGTTAATACCACTTTCACATCGCCGACACGTTTTAAAAACCGGTATTTTAACACGGTAATTAAAACAGGTCAGAGCCTTAACATTGCCGCAGATTACCGTTTTAAATACCGGTTAAGGCCCTTATTCTGGTTGGTGCGGTCAGAGCCGCACACGGGGCTCCGACCGCACAAACCAAGGGCCGCCCACCAGACGGATCGCCACGGCCGTCCATACACGGACGGCTGGCGATCCGCACAAAAATGGTGGAGGCTACGCCTCCACCATGGTGGGAGCTGCCCCCTGCCTTCGATGGTCGACGACCATCGAAGGCAGGCCCGCACGCCGCGGCAGCTCCCGCAAGCTAAGACCACACGGACAATCGTCCGTGTGTTAGCTTGTATGGGGGCTGAAAGCTGACATCCGGCGACGTCAGCTTTCCGCCCCCATGTCATGGTAATGAGGGCGTCATGCCCTCATTACCATGCATACGCCCCGCGTTTGCATGGGAACGCCCATGAAACGCGGGGCGTACACATAGGGAAATGAGGGGCTGAAGCCCCTCACGCCCCTATCCGCCCCCTTTGCGGCGGACGAAATCCGTCTGCGGCGAAGGGGGCTGCACATGCGCAGAATGACCTCTGCGCATGTGCAGACAAAAAACATCGGCGGTACGGCCGCACGCGGGCCGTACCGTGCCGATCTGAATAAGGGCCTAAGTCTCATTCAACATAGCAGTCAAACCGTTTCAACCCGAACACGTTTCAAGCCAGAGTGTCAACATTACAGGAAATAAAAAATAAATGTTTTCCAGCGCTAAGGTGGTTCACGTGGTATCAATCACCCTTAAAAGTGATTGAATAGAATGTCAAAGTTATATCACCATGTACTCCTTTCCATAGGCGATAGGTACTAATGTCCAATTGTATACTCCTCCTCCACAAACGGTCCCATGCAATATAAAGAAAAAACAGATAGTGCAGACTGATAATCAATGATCAGTTTTAATAAAGATGTACACTTACAATTGTGGGGGGGTATAAAAGCATATCAACAACCCGGGGCAATGCAGGGCACGGAGCAGTGTCAGCGGCAGGGCAATCCAGTCTAGATCTGGTCAAAGTCCTTCCTGCTGAATGTCCAAAGTCCACAATAGTCCCAGGTCCAGAAAATGATAGGTGGTTGGTGGTTAAGAAGCGCTAAACGCGTTTCAGATCCAATAGATCCTTCGTCAGTAGCATCCCCCACAATTGTAAGTGTACATCTTTATTAAAACTGATCATTGATTATCAGTCTGCACTATCTGTTTTTTCTTTATATTGCATGGGACTGTTTGTGGAGGAGGAGTATACAACTGGACATTAGTACCTATCGCCTATGGAAAGGAGTACATGGTGATATAACTTTGACATTCTATTCAATCACTTTTAAGGGTGATTGATACCACGTGAACCACCTTAGAGCTGGAAAACATTTATTTTTTATTTCCTGTACTGTTATTGTTAGGTGTTATTGAATGGCACCTTAAGAATTGTACATCTAGCTGCTTCACGGTGTTAATATAAGCGCACCCGTTCACAAAGTCACTTGATTTTCCACAGAGTGTCAACATTGCCTGGGGGACAGCCTATCACTGCTCTGTAGCTTGTGTTGTTTGCCTGAAATACCATTTCAGACACATTGTACACATTCACATTGCACAAAAAACGGCAAGGAACCGTGTAGGACTCTGCTTTTTACACGGTTCGAAATGCCAGTTAACTTTAAACGGTAAATCGGCTGTGCTGCATTCACAGTGCAGGCTTAAACGTTTTAAAAAGGGAAAAAAACGGCAATTTACCGTTTTAAAAGTGCGATGTGAAAGGGGTATGATGCGGGAGGGCGGGGCAGCAGTGGGTTATAAAGCTGCAAGTGATGTAAGTGATTAGATCGATGAGATCAGTTATACCCCGTTCTCAACGCAGTCAAATTCCCAGGTCTAAAATGTGGACCCGGGAATTTGCCTTTTAACACGGGATTTCTGGCAGTGTGAGCGGGTCACATATCCGGATCTCATACACGGAAAAAACCCTTCTTTTTACCCGTGTCTGAGATCCGGGTATGCAGACACGGGTTGACCCGTCCACACTGCCGAAAAACCCGTGTTTAAAGGCAAATTCACGGGTAGAACTTCTTCACCTGGGAATTTGCCTTGCAGTGAGAACGGGGGTCCGGCGTGGCAGTCACGGCAGTCTTTCTCTCTCGCAGTGAGAATTAGTGAACTGTAAACATTAGTTTGTACACTCAATATCATTGTTGATGCTTCCATGTGTCCTTAACAATGATTGATGTCTACTGAGATTTCAGGCCAATTTGGCAATATAGTCAACTGACCTGCATGTTCAGATGCCCGGTGACGTCACAATACCGGTGGCCGATATCGTTCAGTGTGTACGCACAATATCAACTGCCCGTGGCAGGCAGAAACAATATTAATAGTGAATGCAAACAACATACTTCTACATGATATGACACATTCAATATTTGCAACATTCATTCTCAAAGAAAATATAGTATAATTTATGCCGTGTTTTCACTGCGAGTGAGAAATACACGGCTTTTCCCTGGCATTGAAATGCCGGGGACTGCCGCTCTGGACCCCCGTTCTCACTGCAAGGCAAATTCCCGGGTGAAGAAGTTCTACCCGGGAATTTGCCTTTAAACACTGGGTTTTTTGCAGTGTGAATGGGTCAACCTGTGTCTGCATACCTGGATCTAAGATACGGGTAAAAAGAAGGGTTTTACCCGTATATCAGATCCGGGTATGTGACCCGTTCACACTGCCAAAAATCATGTGTTAAAAGGCAAATTCCTGGGTCGACATGCTAGACCTGGGAATTTGCCTGCAGTGAGAATGGGGTATTAATGATTACTGCAGTGAATAAAAAAAAAATGTTCATTATAAATGATAACACATAGCTTAGATTCTGTATTTCTATTATCAGTTTCCTGGCAGTTGCTGTGATATTAAAACATTGAGGTGTAATTTGGGCTGAACAGGCATTTGATTACTTCCCCCTGGCAGTGCAGCTGTTACATGTGGATTGTCCTGGTGATATTTTCCCGTAGCTTTAAATGGCTAGTGCTAATCTTATTTTCTTTTTCGAGTTATAATAACTCAGATTATAGGACAAGAATTACAACATGTTTTATTTCTCTCCTGGTGCAAGTCTTCAGTAAATCTGACCATTTGATAAAAGAACAAACCACTAATGCTGCTTTCGCACCGCAAAAGCTGCTTAGACCAGGTATTTAAAACGTTTGTTTTTTTCAACGGGTCAGAGCAAGTTTAACCCCTTTCACATCACATATAAATACCTGGTCTAAAGCAGGTTTGCGGTGTAAAAAGCAGCATGAGATGTCCTGGAGATGCGCTGGAGCGTATAGAGAGGGGATCAGGAGCACCAGAGCCCGCACCTAGACTGCCAGCAGGAGCTCCCCACTGCAGGCAGAGAGGAGAGCTGCAGGACGCTGGAAGGGTAAGGGTAGGGGGTCTGACACTGAGCATTAGCTGGTTTCCCGCTGAGCCAGCGCAGTGCATATTTAATGAGCCGGACGCTCATTACATATGTACATTTGTAATGAACGGCTCATTAGATATGTACATATGTAATGAGCGTCCGGTTCATTAACTATGCACTGCGCCGGGGACCAATAGTGCTCACTGCTGCCTGTGTACCGTTTCAGACCCGTTCAGGCAGCAAAAAAACGGGTATGAAACGGGTAGGACCCTGCTTTTCACTCTGGACCATTCAGACTGCACATATTACCGTTTTGAAACGGTAAAAAAACGACAATATACCGGTTAATATGTGCGGTCTGAAAGGAGCTGATGACTACCATTCACCGTGTGTTTCACAGACCTTATTTGTACCTCTAATGCAATTGTCAGCTGTATATATTTAAATACTGTTATTTTCTATTGTTGAAATGTATTCAACTGCTTAAAGCAGAAAGTAATAAGCTCCATAATAAGCAGCCACATGCTGTATATATTTACTGCTCCGTATCGAGGCAATGTATTCACACTAGAACATCTCATCCCAGCCACAATGATTGACAAAGACATTTCCTGCCATTTCCTGTCTGGATTTGAAGCAGCTATTTCATTTCATCTGTATGAATTGTCTTAAATATGCAGAAAGCAATGGTGCAGCAGGCACTTGAACAACTCAATGAGAATGAAGACATCCCGCAGCAGTTTGTAGAAATGGTATATTTTATAATGCTATTCAGACTGAATATCAAGAGATTTTGTTACTGTACCTTTCTATAAGGTCATTATTCTGGGTAGTGTTTAGAGCACCAGTAATTGATGGAGGGTCATGGTCTAGTATTCACTCTCTTTTGTAATAAATCACAGTAAAGCCTTCAGGTTGTCTGGTGGATTATTTGCAGTTTTCTTGTTCCACTTTTTTTTAGTACATCTTAATATATATTGTGCAATGGCATTTAAAGCAGTTAGGTAGGTGCCAATGTCTCATATGTGCACAATTCAAAGGGAGAATGGGCAAGACAGATGACAGGTGCTTTGCATAACAAGGCACCGGTATGAGGATCTGGATCGTGGCTGGAGATTTCAAACTAGAGTCATAGGTATATTGACCACAGACAGCACAAATACCATCCAGCTCTTGGTGGCTTGGTAGGAGATACGGTCACTAGGACTACAAGCATTAGGTCGACACACATTAGGCACATGTCGGCTCAAAAACAAAGTGAGACCTTTTGACTGTTGACCTTTCACGTTGTATGGACGTCTCCTTAAAAATGCTGGGCGTTCGCCTATGAACGCAGGCGTCGCAATGTCTGCTCGGGCGGAGGATAGCGGCTGGAATAGTAGTCAGTCTAGACCAGGCATGTCCAACGTTGGCCCTCCAGATGTTGTGAAACTACACTTCCCAGCATGCTTTTCCAAAGTTTTGCTATTAGAGAATGCTAAAACTATTGCAAAGCATGCTGGGATGTGTAGTTTCACAACATCTGGAGGGCCAAGGTTGGACATGCCTGGTCTAGACTGAAGGGGCTAAAAATCATATGATGGTGTGCGACCATCAAGGGGATTTGTGCGGCACGAGGGGAGGGGGGGCGTTTATTTGGGCGGCGGGTGTCATTTACCTGTTTGCTAGGCTGCCTAGTGTACAGCCCGGAATTAGACCCTGGGTTTCCCACTACTTTTAGAAAAACAGACAGGAAGGTGCCATAAGCTCAGGACTATTTAAAACTCCCAGAAATGAATGTATTAATGGCAGGAATTTAACCTTCTATTACAATGCTGTCAGTCAGCGCAATATAATGAAGTTATTAGAATAGTAAATAACATTTTCTAAACTTGGCAGTACTATAGGTCAGGGATGTAAAAGAAGACCTGAATTTAGACTTGTCAAGTAGATGTAATAGTTCCCTGTAAAATTACCTATCCAGCATGTTTCTATTCCCATCAGCTCAGTTTTATTAGTATATTGATGGTCAGTTCAGAGTGGTAGGCGATTGCATGTTGATATGACATGCTCAGTTATTAGGTTCTATTTATTTATCTCTACCGAATACAGTAGAACGTACCGGAAGGTTTGCTGTAAATGGAGATGTCTGTTTAAGAAGTATTCCAAAAGGTACAGTTAGGGCCACAATCCTCATCACTTCCGCCATTTCAGAATACAGTAATTATCTTTTTTTCCCCTTCTTCTACTGAAGATGGAATTGAGGCATCATCTATTATGTGTTTATGCATTCTGGTTAATGCATGTGCAGATGCATGCAGACAGGGCTGCCATCAGAATTTGCTGGACCCAGGACTGACAAAGTAGGCAGGGCCTCCCCTTAAAGTTTTTTTCAAAAGGCGGGTGGAGCTGTACATACTTTGGACGGTGCTACAGCTTTGGAATGCAGGACAGAGAGGGCTGGGCCTTGCTACCTTTGTAGCACAATGCAAAGCACATTGGTAATTAGAGAAGTGACACTAAATAGCAAAGACCTATTAGCAGGTGATGGATCATGGATGGATCTTCTGCCAAGTGTATCGGAGACCAGTACTACAATCCCCGCAGCATCCCCCCCCCTCTTTCCTGTGCAAATTTTAGTGCAAATTTAGAAGGTCCCAAACAATGAATCACACACCGTAACTGATGACATGAGGCAGGAGGCGGTAAATTCCGCCACTGATTACATGTATAGTAACAATGAATGGATAAAGGGACAGCTCCTCCAATAAGGGGATTATATAAATTAATTTAACGTGCGGGGGTGCGTGCAAGCAGTGGTGGTGGGCAGAGCCCTCAGCCAGGACCGCTGTTAAGAACGGCCACGGCAAAACCCTACTCAGACTCTATTGGCCTGGCAGGTGACCGTAGGTTGCAAGGTGCTAGGCTTTTCCTTTAGTCGCCGCGTTCGAAGGAGCGAGTTAAGCCCGCTCCAACCCCGACGACCATGAGGCCCTGTTAGTTAGATCGTGCTCTTGGTCCTGTTCCTATCTGGACTGAACACCCTAGCTAACGGCCCCAGGCCAAGGATGGGGAGTGGGATCGAGTCACAGGTACCGGACAAAGAAATAACGGGGTGCCACCAAACAAAACACGCCAACACAAAACAGTACGCTAACAGTAACGGTACCCCAAAACAGGCGTGAGCCCACAACTCCGAATCACGGAGAGCTGGACTAAGACAATAGTTGCCTAAAGGGCAGCTTGCCCACAGAAATACAGGAATAAGGAACCAGGCTCCACTGGCGCTCCACTGGAGCACTTACGTGAGCGGATCGAACCTTCGGTAGCACAGGATGGTAATGTGCATGCCAGGAGCGACTTGGCAGGACTAGATGATGATACGCTGAACAAGACAGAACCGGATCAAGACTGGACCAGGACCGTACCAAGACGTAACCGGACCAAGACGTAACCGGACCAAGACGTAACTGGACCAAGACTAGACTGAGACCGGACCAGGACTGGATGCAGACTGCAGCAAGATGGCAGCTGGACAATGGCTGGACGGTGACAAGACCACGACTGGACAATGGCTGAACCACAGCTGGCCCACAGTTGGACCAGACTAAACAGCACAGGGACACAGCAGACCGGGACAACAGAGTGCTGCAGGCACTCTGTAGGAAATAATATCACCGGCAGGGCTGAACTGGGCCAGATCCCTTTAAAAGGGATGTGCTGGACAATCAGCCGCCACCACCGGACCAAGCCCCCTGATGAGTTAATTTAGAACAGCTGGCCGGGTGCGTGCCGACCGGCATCCCCAGGTTGCCAAGCAACCTCCAGGCGATGCGGCCCTAGCACTAACAGCGTCCCCCTGCCGTGACGCGCCGCAGCCGGGCGGACCTGTCACTTAACCTGTCCCCCGCTAGGCTGAAGTCAAAGCAGGTTTTGCAGTGTGAAATCAGTATAAATGGGCGAGATGTTCTAAACCACAGGTCTTCAACCTGTGGCCCTCCAGATGTCCCACATGTCTCAGCGTGCACTGACAGTTTTGGCATGCTCTTATAGGAAAAAATGTGGCAATGCGTGTTGGAACATGTAGTTTCACAACATCTGGAGGGCCACAGGTTGAAGACCCATGTTCTAAGCCTTGAAAAGTGTTAAAATGGAGAGTGATAAACCACCAACCAATCAGCTCCTACCTGTCATTTTGCAAACACAGCCTGGCAATAAGGACCTGATTTGCTGGTGAGTTATCACTCTCCATTTTTATCACCTTTTTATATATATATGCCAGTTTTGAATTCTGCATAGTGTCTCCACTACATGACTTTGTGTAATATCTTGTAATCCCCTGAAAATAGAGGATTATGGGACTGCACTCTAGTCCCCTGAAAATGGGCCCAAAAAACTGAATGTTTGGGAGGTATGGCATAAGCTTCTAATGAGGTGTATGAAACTGGAATCATATTATAAAATCCAATCATTAAATGATTGCTTAGTTGTTTCAAGCTACTGCAGTACATTACATATTTGTGGTTGAAACCGTGAGAAAGTAGGCTCGTCCATGAGGAGTCTGAGTGACAGCTGTTCCATGTAGATATTTCATGGTGCGCCTGAACCAGCTCATAAGGGTATTGGAACGTAACAATATGAATCTATCCCATTGATTCTTACTAGGTTTTTATTCCTCCATTTTCTTTTTTGTTCATCTTGAATATATGTTTGATTACTTGCATAGAAGCGGCATTATCTTTGCAACCAATGCTCTCCTGTGTGATTGTCTGCTTTTCTCCTGAAGGTACAATCGATACTGCAAAGGCAAAGGCACATTTGCTTTGCTTGTTCAACTAACCATGACAGGGTAATGCTCATGATACGCTTGCACACTGCAATTGTCTGAGTGGAAAGGCAAGAGGCTTGTCCAGATCATTTTACAATTATTTTGTATCTGCTGAAACTTTTTGTCTTGAAAATAAAATCCTCTTTTTGTGTAAATGTCTGGACATGTCTCAGGCTCTGCTGATCTCTTTTCTAAATGGTTTAGTAGAAGTAAAGGTCCATAGACACTGGGCGATTATGCCCAGCGTGTATGGACAGCGATGATGTCAATCATCGCTGCGGGGAAAGCCGCTCAGTGTATACACGCTGAGGGGATTTCCCCCTGCCCGGCACCAAATGAGGGGGGAGGACGGCGTTGCATAGCGCAGCAGCAGCAGCGCTCACTGCTAATCGCCGGGCCTTACACACTGGGCGGATTTGAGCTGAAAGACGCTCAAACAGGCTGTTTTGAGCGGCTTTCAGCTCAAAGTCACCCAGTGTGTATTGGCCTTAAGAATGAGATGGGAAGACATATCTGGGGATAAAATGTTTGTTTTTTAGAACTGATATGGATATCACAGGTTTCCAGGTGTATCACCGTAACTTTGGCTGCAACAAATAATAATATAAATAAACCCAATGCCCGATACAAGTTGGAATAAGAGAAATATAGTTTGGGTGTCTCTTATTTTAAAACATATTTAAGTGGTATGAATTGGGACATAGGGGTTTATTCTGCTCGGTACGGTGGGACCGTAAACGGGCAGATCGGGTTTTTTTTTAATCTGCGCAGGCGTAGCTTTCGCAATGCGCATGTGTGGCGACCTCACACCGCTCACGGACGGGTCTCTCCGTGCGAAAAAACCTGTCTGCAAGAGCACGGTCTTTGTGAGCGGCATAGGGGTGTTTTTAGGGGAGCGGCCGGAATAATGAGGAAAACTGGGCGTAAACATGGGCGTACACGGGGGTGTGCACCAAAAATGTACGGTGCCACAACCGCCTCGATCAGCGAACGCGCTGTGCATTTTGGCCCAAAAACAGGCGGACGCCAAAGATAGCTCCAGACCATCCCTAGAGATAACGCATGAGAGCGGACGCCTGGGTCTGCTAATTAACGCTGATTACTACACAAACACATACACCTGAATGTAATAAGCAATGCTGCAGGCTATTAAGTGAAAACCATTATTTCACTACCTGCAAGCCACACACAGCACTCAAACACATTGGAAGCATATCTTTCTACACTTCAACATGTAAAGGTTGGTTTAATTTTAGGTAAGATTCATTCTAAGACCTGCTTATATATGTCAAGGTAGTTATTTTATAACCATCTACACCCATTCAGAAAGTGTTTTTGTATACTTTAAAAAGCAGGACACTCAATTCACAGAAGTCGACATGTGTCAACTTTTTCACTGTAACACCAACATAACTTTATTTAAAAGTAAAACCAATGTGGGGACACATAGATAGTGATTAAAATGCCACATTAGAACATAATAAATATACATGTAATGAGGGTTAAAATGTTGTTTTATTAGGGTGTTCAAACAAGAAACAGAGAAGAATGTCTTCTATGTGGTGCACCTCAAAAGTAGAACTATAAGCATAAAATGTAACCTTTATTGGATTTTATTAAAAGACAAAGAGGCGAAATATTGACAAACAGTGAAACATATAACACAGACAGTGTATTAAAAGAGGATAAGGAATTTATCCTCATTCAGTGTGGCCCAACTCCCTTGGGATCCCCTATCACGGTTTTGTGTGATTCCTTGAAAAGGTAGTGTTGACAGGCAGTTGACAATGCGGCGTGTATAATGCTAATGCTTCACTTTAATGCCTGTTAGAAAGTTGATATATGTACATTTGGCTAGTATAGCCTGCTGCCTGAGGCTCTAAATTGAGCTTAATAGCTGTATGGTGCCCTTAATACAATATAGTGAGTTCCCCACAGGGTGAGCGACTATGCAGATCTGCCACTATCTGCGTCGCTGACTCTGCCTGGGGAAGGGATGGCTGGAATAGCGTGGCTGATAACTGAGTGGTTAATCACAGGTTAAATAAACCTGTTTGTATAGCAAAATATATATATTTGCCAACGCATCCACAGTCAAATTTCCCTGAGGGTATGATGCCTATATAGCAGGTGGCAGCTAGTGAGAACTGCCACTTCTCCTCTAGTGCCACACTGCTGTTAGGCGGCAGGAATAATAGGTAGCGGCTTAGTTGTGTAGGGCTAGGTGGGCTGCGGCATGTATAATTCAGTGCCGTCTGCCTTGGAGTATCACACGCTATTGAGACTAGCGGTTAGGCTGTACAGAGTCAGTCGGGCGGCGGCGAGTCTTATACAACGCCGTCTGTCTGCTCTGAAATTGCACACGCTGTCAATGACAGCCAAGCCGGGCAGAGTTAGGCGGGCGGCGGCGTGTCTAATACAACGCCGTCCGTCCCCCGTCTGCTTAGGAGTGTTATCCAGTACGTCACACACTGTGCGGCTTTGGAGCGTGAGAGCGAGCCCAGTGGAGACTGGCATTCGCTCAGTTCAACTTTAGCGCTAGTACATAATCAAAATACAATAATCATTGGGGGGGGCAGAAAAAAAAAAAGGTCTCAATGGGTCTGGAGCTGAAAATTATCAAGGGCTTATTATGCTCAATAATAGGGGTTGTGGCCAGCACCTAATAATGTAGGGGCCTGACCAGTGTTCTGGTTGGGTGGTCTGCTCATGGCTTTGTCTCTATTTGTGTAAATACATTCAACTAATTATATATATATATATATATATATGTGTTGTAAAAGGCCTGGGTCTGGCATAGGAAAAATGCTAAGGGTTTAGTATTGGGGGGACTCTCAGTGCCGACCATGTATCTAGCCCTTTCACGTGACAGACACAAATGTATGTTTGAGTCTTTCCTGTTGGCAATATTTCAAGACCTTGCCACTGTGACTCTCTTAAAGACGTTCGGACCTCAGAAGTTGCACCCAAGTTCTCAGAGATAACAACGTCAAATACAGATGGGGACTCCCCTTCGCCCTAGTTGTCACCTGGGAGGGCGGACAACTGACAGCTTTCCCACATTGGCCCACTGGGCTAGAGTTTAGGCTCTTTCCTAGCGCAATCTTTATTTGCTGGCGCAACTGCGGCTCAAAGGGAGACTTCTGCCACATATGGTGGAACTGCCCCAAGATTCGACCCTATTGGACTCATATTGAGTCTCTATTAAGAAAGGTGTCACTCTCAATCCATGGTCCGTGCTGCTGGGTTATCCAATAGAAGGACTTAGCCCTCCCTCAAAAAAACTAGCCCTTCATATTCTACATGCGGCTAGGAGTGCTTTGGCCTCTAGCTGGAAACAACCTTCTCAACCCCCTATGCAAATGGTACTTTCTAAGATATGGTTTATTGTTTCTATGGAAAGAATTACCCATGTCCTACATGACACTATCGCCAAATTCAAAGAGATATGGTCCCCATGGTATGTCCATTCTGACAACCCCTCTCCTGGGACCTGAGGTGCAAGATAAAACAGGATCAAGCTTCAATCCTAACATAAAAGTTGTGTTTCAGACTCAACTCTGCTTCCCATATACCCTGGCTCAGTGGTCCCTCCCCTTTCCTATGTGTTTCTCCCACTCCACTTTCTTTGCCTCTATTTCCTATCCTCAATTCTCTTTTTCTTCCCCTTTTTATTATTCTTTTACTATTACATGGTTTATTGTTTTACAATTTAACTTTTATATGTTAAAACTGCATTGCTCCTTTGGATGCTCAAGTTGCAGATTAACATTACTTCTGGACATCTATATATTGTACTACTTGTCTATGTGGCTATGCAAGAAGCTCTGCAATAAAATAACTTTATTTAAAAAAAAACAACCTTTAAAAACTTTTCAAAGTCGCTTAGATGCTTATGCTTGCCCGTTTTTTCCTGTTACCAACGGGTCTCCTTCAACTGATTGTTCACTTGCTGCCTAATATATCCCACCCCATGACAGGTACTGTTGTAACAAGAATATCCATGTTATTCACTTTACCTGTCAGTGGTTTGAATGTTAAGTCTGATGAGTGTATATCCTGGTATATTGGAAAACAAGGGCTGAAGGTGATACAGGTTGAGTATCCCGTATCCAAAATGCTCGGGACCAGGAGAATTTTGGATAACGGATTATTCCGTATTTCGGAATATTTTAATATTTCAATTATGTATTTTGAAGTATCTTGCATGTATGCTGTATAAACACATAAAATACACACAAATATATTTTATTACCACATAAAATACACACAAATATATTTTATTTGTTCAAAAAACAAGGTTTCAAAACAAGAAACAAAATTTGTGTACTATCTCAGATATTGAATTTGAATGCCAAGCAATCATTTTCTTGCACATATATAGTGCCAGTTACATATCATGTCACCAGTAGTGCTGTTACAAATGTCCCCAGTGAGTTTTTAGCAAAAAATATTTTTTTTTTTCACTTTCTGGAATGTATGGTTTTCGGAATAATTCGGATAACGGATACTCGGATACGGGATACTCAACCTGTACAAAGTTTTAGAAAGCTGCAGAGAACTCAAATTTAATTCTATCAGAATATTATTTCAGTACCTAAAGTGCTATATTTTGGTTATATAATAGCAAGAGTGTAAGACCAGTGAAACAAGGAATGTTTAACTGTTTGAGTGAATTATGTAAGGGTCTATAAGCACAGGCCACAACTCCTTTGAGAACCTTACAGAAAGGACGCAGAATATATCTGGATTTTTAATGCTCTCAAAAGCTTTTAAGACTGTCAAATAACTCATAGGCAAGCAAACAGAACAATAAATAAATAATAAAGATTATGGCATTCAAGTAACTGCATCACAAATAGTACTAAGGGCCTGATTCAGAGATGAATGCTATAATTACATACCTCCCAAATGTCCCGATTTTCTGTCCCGAAATATATGTCACGCTCCCGCCAATGCTAGTTGGGAATTATTTCTGGACTTCCCTCTTAGGGCAGTATTCAATGAAAAAAATTCGCCAAAATAAAAAAAAAAAAATATACTTTTAGTTTAAAAGTTCACATTCCAGCTCTCCATGAAAAGATGGAGAATTGCTACACGGAGAGAGACGGCGAAAATCACTTAGAAAGACGGCGAATATTTCACATTGAATAGAGTTGCTCGCTTTTGGAGAGCAAAATGCTCCGTCCAAGGCGAAAAAAGCACAAATTCGCCATGAAACAGGGCGAATTTTTCTCATTGAATACTGCCCTTAATGTATGATTTCCATCACCTGTGGTGAAACATCTTGCTTATCAGTGAACCTGTCAAAACAGCTGATAGCAATCATACATTAAGAGGGAAGTCAGGGAGCAAAGCATTGTGTCCCTCCTGGAATGGATCATGTTGGGAGGTATGAAATATGTCATATTCACATGAGGCATCTTAGGTAAATATACTCCCACTGTTGGCTTTTCTGATCCGATCCTATGTTTGACGCAGCCATCGCATCAACTGCGTGACTATCAGACATTCTGAGTAAACCTCAGAAAATGGGCCACCCTGTCACCTCCCCGAAACATCAGCAACATGTCAAATGTCAATTGGCCAAACTAAATCGGTGCATTCTGTTCATTCTTTATTTGCTGGTACAGTTCAGGCAAATTTGGTACACTTGGAGGGTATGCATTAGTGGAATGTGATAAGGCCTATAATGACATGTATGACTGCAGAACAGTGGTAACATAGAGTTATAAATTCTCTAGCGGAGGCTTCACATCTGCACAGGATAATGATGAGATTGAGGCTAATATATACAAAGGGTACCCAGAAAGGAGGAAGGATGGACTGGACAGAGATAAGCGAGTGTCTGGCATCAGCTTATAGGGCAGTATTCAATGAGAAAAATTCGCTGTGATTTCTGGAGAGTTTGTGCTTTTCACGCGGTGGAGAGAGTTTTTTTTTCTCCAAAGGCGAGCCACCCTATTCAATGTGAAATATTCTCCGTCTTTCTAAGTGATTCTCGCCGTCTCTCTCCGTGAAGAAATTCTCCATCTTTTGATGGAGAGCAGGAATGTGAACTTTTAAACTAAAAGGGTGTTTTTTTTAATTTTGGTGTCAAAAAATCAGTTTTTTTTTTCTGTGAAGGGCCATGTTATTTTTATTCATGTGCCTATAGCACATGAATATATATTTAATTTTGAAAAAAATATTTTTTTACATTTTTTTTTTTTTTTTTTTTTTACACAGTGCAGCCAGCAGGGGGCCGGAGCGCTCGAGCCGCTCATTAGATATTCATATATTCACTGCACCCGATGCACGTTCGGGTACAGTGAATACTGGGTCCCCCGCTGGCTATAGGGGGGGCAGCCTGTGCTGCCTGGGTCCAGGGGAGCCCTGCTCCCCACCCCATATCCCCTGCAGCAGCCAAGAGAGACTTTAATCTCTCTTGGCTGCTACGTCCCCCGGCTCCCTGACAGCTCCCTGCCGCGGACGCTCGTCCGCTGCAGGGGTTAAGACTCGCCGCGAGTGGCGGCGAGTCTTTAACACGTTGAATAGGGGGAGCAGGAGTGGCAGCGAGCCCTCCGGAACACGGAGAGTGCACAGCGAGCAAAAAAAAATGCTCGCCGTGCACGGAGAATATTTTCATTGAATACTGCCCATAGTGACAGGTACTATATGGGAAGGCAACAGCCGATACATGGTATGTATTCTGCAAATGAATCAAAAGTGATTTCCATAAAGATTGATGGAAACTGGGAATTTGTTGTCAGAGTTAATGGGGGCATACTCATGGGATATCTGATTGTCTGTGCAGGGAAATATTGACTAAATATAAATAGTGGTCACCTGGGAACAGTGATTACCAATAGACATGTCACTAATGCAGTGTTCTAGTCACATATCAGGAAGCTATTGTAAATTAGGGAGCTAATAATAAACCACTAAGGAATATACCACTAAGGAATTTATATAGTAATGCTTTCAGTATACAGCCTGCAAACCACTTTGATATATGCACATATAAATGTACAGTATATAAATGGCATTAGGATGTTTTTTGCAAATTGGCAATCACCAAATCACGACCCTGGACATTTCAAATGGGTACGTTTACACCACCTGCAAACCCGGATTTTTGCGCACTCCCGTGCAAGACCCGGATTATTTAGGCTGGTGTAAGAGGGGTATTACAGCTGTTTCCTACTCAGAAACCATCAATAACCGCATCTCTTCTCACTTGTATCAACCATCTCCACGACAACCCGCCCCTAGTAGTACACAGACAACTCCTTTGTTTCCCTACATCTCAGCTGTATTGTGTACTGAGAAAGCTGTTTTAGTAATAATTAAATAAATAATATTTCCAACTATGTACCCTGTCTTGTTCTAATGTGTGCCATACAGTATGTACTGTGTACTGTGCTGAGAACCACCCGTGGTGCCTTAGAAATAAAATATAATAATAATAACTATTGATGCCTTGAGATGTCCCAGAACAAGCATTGTATGCTATTAGATCAGACCTGTCCACATAAGGGCCTTTATTCAGATCTGATAGCAGCACAAATTTGGGTACTCTTTACCTAGAACGGCGCCCATCGGGGTGATCGCGGGATGTACATAAACGGCCGCGACGCGATGCCCGCGATCACCCGATTTTCCCATAGGGAACAATGTTAAAAAGCATAATTGACCGCGATTTTGCATTCAATGCCTCAATGCCCGCGATTTTACCATAGGAATCAATGTTAAATGGGCTACAGAGCCCAAATAGCCCCAATTAACCCTTAAATGTCACCCCAATTTTTGTACGCCACCCCACGATCCACGCCAACCCGAAGCATGGCGAGCGCAGCGGTACGCGTCCTCCGACCTTTTCATGCCCTACTATCCACGTCGGCGTGGAGTTGAGAATAGAATAGTGTGGCGAGCGCAGCGAGCCACCGAGCCCGAAGCGTGGCGAGCGCAGCGAGCCCCGCGAGGGGACGCGGATACCTTCACAGTTATACGCGTCCCCTCGCGGACTTCACAGGTGTCCGTGGTGACGCGGACACCTGTGAAGCCCGCGAAGGGACGCGTTTACCTGTGAAGGTATCCGCGTCCCCTCGCGGGGCTCGCTGCGCTCGCCACGCTTCGGGCTCGGTGGCTCGCTGCGCTCGCCACACTATTCTATTCTCAACTCCACGCCGACGTGGATAGTAGGGCATGAAAAGGTCGGAGGACGCGTACCGCCGCCCCTCGCGGGCTCGCTGCGCTCGCCACGCTTCGGGTTGGCGTGGATCGTGGGGTGGCGTACAAAAATTGGGGTGACATTTAAGGGTTAATTGGGGCTATTTGGGCTCTGTAGCCCATTTAACATTGATTCCTATGGTAAAATCGCGGGCATTGAGGCATTTTAAAGTAAAATCGCGGTCAATCAGGCTTTTTAACATTGTTCCCTATGGGAAAATCGCGGTCATCGCGGGTACACGATTTTTATGTACCCGCGATTTACCCGCGATGCCCGCGATTTTTTACCCCCGACGCCCGCGATTCTGATCGCGGGCGCCGTTCTAGGTAAAGAGTACCCAAATTTGTTTGGAAATTGGGCAAAACCATGTGCACTGCAGGTGGGGCAGACAATGCTTCGTAAAAAAAAAAAAAAAGCTTCAGTCATGGCTTCCAATTATTGGTGGCACTTTAATTATGCAGTATTAATGCAGTATTAATTATGCAGTATTGTTTAGGCTTGTGTCTTTGCTTTGAATACTATAACTGTTTACTGAATATATAAAAAATAATTACATTCTAGATTTAAACTAAACCATGGCAATTTTGTGTAATTAGTATAATTAAAAAAAATATTTAACAATGTAAATATTTAAGGAATCTGATTTGGCCATTCTTTACCTAAGTCATTTTTAGTAGAGATGTGCGGGTTTGGTTTTAGCCAGATTTACTCAGATTTCAAAGCAGGATCTTAGTGGCTATGCAAAACATGTGACAAATGATAGCCAATCAAAGAAATAGAATTTGCACTAATTTCAGTGCTAAGAACCGAGTATCTCTCATTCTGTACACACAGAGAGATTTGCAGTCATTTGCTAAGCACTCTGACTACATTTTGACTGCATGCACTGACTTAGTTAGCAAGAGATATTTAAACTCTTGGAGCATACACACAGAGAGATATGTGCTTATTTTCTAAGCAATCTAGTCAGATAGCTCAGAAAATAGCCCACATTTGCTCCGTGTGTATGCCCCTTTATATCATTGACTCATATATGGGTACAAGCACTGGATCACATTGATAAGTTTTCCCTTACGTATTGTTCCAAGTATGTGCAATAATGTTTTTCCCCTTGTTTTGGCTTCTTTAGATATTTTATATTGGACTTCGACTCTGGGATTCTACAGTATTTTGTCACAGAGGCAAGCAAAAATCAGAAACCCAGAGGATTCTTATCTCTTACCGGATCAGTGATTTCTTTAAGTGATGAGGCACCCAACATGATAGTTGTATATTCTACAAATGGAGAAGTGTATAAGCTGAGAGGTAAGGTCATGGAATTATAAATCTAAACTCTAATTCATAGATTTGTTTTCTATGCAGTGATAGCTTGGTTTACTTCATTTTCTGCTGTGCACATTGGCCTATTTTTACTGTCTCGCTGGGCTGTCATGATATATTTTGTGCATTTGTCTCTACTTAGAGGTTTCTGCCGAATGTAGGTGTCGACGCGTGGCCAGTGTATCTTCTGGAAACCCAAGGGAGATGTATTTTCGCCTGGCACAGGCCAGGCTGTCATCTGTTCATGGCAAAAAAAGAGCTGTATTCCCTCTCTCATCTCCATTACCTTTTGGAAGGGATCCCACTGTCACAGTGACTGATAGAAAGTTATTAAGCAACCCAAGAAAAGCCTTTTCTCTGTAATATAATGAAATTCACTTGCTTTACAGCTGGAGCTTACACTTAGGGATACGTTTCCATCGCTTTAGAGAACTAAAAGCATAGTTACCTACAGTCACGGAACAACTGGGAGGCTCCGGAAAATTGTGTGGCACTTCCAGCCTCCTGCAATGGTGTAGAAGACCCCCGCATCCTCCACAGCCACAGAGACAAATGCCGGTGATCGTGGTGCTTCAAGGAGGGAGTGGGGCTAACATAATGCAAATCACGTGACTTTGTGTCACTTTATCCTGGCCCCCTCTATGTAGACTTTCAAATTGGGGCATTTGACTGTCATTGGGTGGGGCATGATGACCTCAGCGCTGATGTGAGGATTGATCCCCTTTGTATCTTAGGATACTTACCATTTTGTTTCCATGATGACATCAGCGCCTGTCCCCGAAACCCAAACTATACACCACAATCTCCTTTCTGGGCTTCTGCCAGAGAAGAGTACAGGAAACTAGGTAGCAATGACTAAAAGTAAAAGTTTACTGACATTATGGGCAGGATGCACCAATGCTAAAAAAAAACACCCAATACTCAAAAATGCATATGCATGAAGCTCTGAAATATGATACATTCTGGGCTTATATGTGGTGGGATGGCATTGTCCTATGGAAGCCTATCATCTTCGTTCCGTGTTTCCCCTGAGAGGGATCCAAATGGATCCCACCAAACACCCCTTTGACTCATGAGCAGAGGACCTCCCAGGTACTAAACCGGGAGAGATGTATTTTGTGGTTTTTTTTCTAAGCATACAGCATTAATAAACGCCATTATGCTTTCAAAGAGTTGCTGGGTGCAGTGCATTCAAAATGGGATGCGTCATGCATTACTCTCTCTTTATGGTTAATTTATTATTTGTCTGTATACACTATGCAATTTGTTTATCAATTAGTATGCTATGAGATAGAATTTTATACAGTATATAATAAATTTTTCACAAAGTTAGATTTCATATGACCTAAGATAAAGTGTTCTTGAGTTAGTATTCAGTTT
Organism: Crinia signifera; assembly: GCF_055691185.1. NCBI lineage: Eukaryota > Metazoa > Chordata > Amphibia > Anura > Myobatrachidae > Crinia > Crinia signifera. The sequence continues at coordinate 234,281,078 of NC_139221.1, read as the reverse complement.
GATAATGGTATCTTAACCAATGAATATGGTATATTATTGAGAATGTCAGGCAGGTCAAAAATGTGATTTTTGCATATATGTTATTTAAAGGTGTAATCACTTACAAGGCATAGTTTTACCTTTTAAGCAGCAGCGGCTCCTACCTTAGTGTAGGAGGGGGGCTGCCCCTGGCCGCGATGCTGGCACCCCCTCCGCTGCCACTGCTTCTGGTCCTCACCACCGCTGCCACCGCCCCCACTTTGTCAGCAGCCCATAGAACGTAAATCATGGTCCTGGCACCTGCACACTGCAGATGACAAGCACCGGGACTGGGTGCCAGACGGGGTCCCGACATTCGGAATCCCGACAGTCATTTACCCGACGTCGGGATCCCGACTGTTAAAATACCGACGCACGGGTTCCCGACAGCCACAGGCTATTCTCCCTTGTGGGGGTCCACGACCACCACGAGGGAGAATAGAATAGGTGGCGAGTGTAAATGATAACTCCAGATGTCAATCTTTCAGGGACGAAGTATAAATTAAAAAACTGGATCCTTTGGAGATCCTAATAGGTAGATGCACACCAGCATCAATTTCCATGGGGGTCCTTATTTATGTTCTCCACCTGCTGAAATCCCCTCAGAACCTGTGATTTTAAATAAGGACCCCCACAGAAATTGATGCTGGGACCCCCATGGAAATTGATGCTGGTGTACATCTACCTATTAGGATCTCCAAAGGATCCAGTTTTTGAATTTATACTTCGTCCCTGAAAGGTTGACATCTGGAGTTATCATTTACACTCATGTTCTATATGCCTATGGAATGTTACCCCCGAGGAAGTCGAAACGCGTTGGGTTTTTTCCTTGCATTTGTTGAATCAAATTATTGACTCCATACGGATGAGAAAAGTGCTTTTATCTTGTGTTTAAAAAAATATATATATATTGTATTAAAACTGTTAAACAGTGATTTGTACATTGTTACTACGGTTCTTCCTATCGGATTTGGTGGTGGAACTACATACCAGGGGCGCACTCTGTTTCCTACCATATATATATATATATATATATATATATATATATATATATATATATATATATATATATATATATTCCAACAATAATGGTACTCAGGAGGCTGTTTCCAGCATATAAAACGATTGTATTGGAACAAGCTTTCGAGGTTCTACCCCCTTCGTCAGGTTAAACAATCCTACAGCCTGTACAATACAAATGTTTTATATGCTGGAAACAGCCTCCTGAGTGCCATTATTGTTGGACTGTATAGATTTTTTCTGTGGGCACCGGGGCTTGCTGCTGTGTTATAACGGGAGTGCCGGCTGATTTGGATATATATATATATATATATATATATAGAGGGCAGATGAGGGCACTCCAGAACAACAACAGCGTAAGTGCCGGGGTGCAGCGGATGGCAGGGATATGCAGGAGGACAGGAAACAAAGGCACTCCACGGGCTTTCTAAAATAACGGGCACAAGGGCACACAGTGTGCCCTTGTGCCCGTTATTTTAGAAAGCCCGTGGAGTGCCTTTGTTTCCTGTCCTCATATATATATATATATATATATATATATATATATATATATATATAAATTCTTATTATTAAAATTAGCATTACCACATGTATAAAGTTGAAATCACATTTTAGACGTATGATTTTAACATATTTAACATATTGAGTTTTTCTTTTATTACCATTCAGCAGTAGACAATTAACAACACTGCTTTTCAAATATTACCAAATAAAAGATACATGTAAATGAAAGTATGGTGGATCTATCAAATCCTTATAACTGTCAACTTTATAAACCTAATTCATCTTCTGCCAACTTTTTTTATACATATGTATAAAAATTAGATACTGTATAACTAAGTTGCAGATGTCCATGAAAATATACAGTATTAATTACTAAAAGGCAACATAATTAATAAAGCATTATGTTCACATAGAAAAGACAACCAACAAACGTACCTAATTATTAATAACTAAACTGTGTATAGATGCTTCCATCTGGTTAGATGGCACAGAGTGTTCTCCATCTGGCAGGATTATATTATACAATAGCATAAAAATAATGATATAAATTGTACTTTTTCTCCAAGAACATGTTATCAAGTTTAAGATGCAATAATCAAGTATGTAACAAGGCGTACTTAGTTTTACTTTTCAAAAAAGCTTAGGCACTGTAATTGTTTGGATTGTTTTTTTTTTATGTCTCCTTCGAGCACCCAAAGCACAAACTGTCCTAGAAACAGCACAAAACATACTTGGGGAAATTTACTAAGATTCTGGAATAAGGCCAATGCGCAGTGCGAATGGATACGACCCACTTCGGCTGTACAATTTTATGAAAAAAGAGGGAAGATTAGAGATTTGTGGGGTGCACTCCGAGGTATACTGTGGGGGACGTCCAACTGAGTATTATCACAATTTCTAAAATTTAACTTTTATTGATCCAATTAAAAAGAGGTGTACGGTTTACATCCTCTCATATAAGACAGTAATTAGAATGTGCAGAAAAAGGAAAAAAGAAAATGTGGTTAAAAACAGGATGTGGATGCTGATATTTTTATCGATTTTTTTAACTCTAATGTCTAGTTGGACCCCTGTTTAGTTCTGTGGGATAATCTATTATGATTCAACTCCCAGGCTTCTTGGTATTAATCTTATGTTACCAGCAATATGTGGTTCTTTTGATGTATAACACCGGTATTGGTATTAACACAGTGTATCTATGTGCTGGTTACCATCCACTGTAGTGCCAAATATTTATATTTATTGCTAACCTCCTAGGTATTTCAGCAATGCACTGTGGTGGTTATTATTGTATACGGTGTGTGGTAGATTTCTTTTAAATAACTTCACAGTAAGTGGGACCCCAAGTTATTGTATGGTTAAGGTGCCGTTGCTCTTATTGGTTCGGGTGTGATCGTTTATTTCGCATACACACCAGGGCACTTATTAGTCGTGTCCTTTCACCAGACGCGTACCCGGACAATTGTATTGACACTTTTGCTGTTATATTCAAAATTATCTATATTGAGAGCTGTTAGTGCTGCCCTTATATGTAGCTTTGGGGTCACAGCGCTGCAGTAATGTTTAGTATTTAGTGTATCGACGCTGTAGTTATTAAAGAGCTGCGTATTCCCTGGCTTGTACCACAGGAGCAGGCACGTTCTTTATGTTATACTGTTTGCCCTGAGGAAGCCGGCAAAGCCGGAGAAATGCGCATAGGCGCGTGATGTTGGATTGCTAAATGTATTTGAATGTATACCTAATGTCGTGAAATAATTAGAATGTACCCCCAAACCCCTGTATTTTACTAAGGTGTGTGTGATCAATAGTATGGAATAAGAAGCAGCGTGCATTGACCAATACTAAGGTGTGCACGGACTTACTGCACGTGGCAGCAGACGCCAAGTGCAGGAGAGATACCATTACTATTAAATCACAGTAGCGCTGACAGACACTAATATCTGTAGAGAAGTACCGATACATGCAATAGCAGATGTGTGAATATAACAGGAGCTCCCCAAATAATTTACTGGAGGAATCTGAGCACTGCATGCATATATAAAGTACGTGCCTGCTCCTACGGCACAAGCCAGAGAATACGCAGCTCTTTAAAAGCTACAGCGCAGATGTACTAAACATCAAAACATCATTATAACGCTGTGACCCTTAAGTGACACATAAGGACAGTACTAACAGCCCCTAATACAGATAACTCAGAGTATAAGAGTTAAAGTGTCAACATTAACACAGTTGTCTGGGTGCGTGTCGATTGAGGGAACACAACCAATAAATGTTCTGGTGTGTACCCAGCATAAACGATCGCACTTTAACTAATAGAGGCAACGGCACCTTTTCCATTATATGTGGCAGCACACGCCAAGCGCAGAAGAGATATTATTGAATCACAGTAGCGCTGGTAGACATTATTAGCTGTAGGAGAGTACTGATATATGCAGACGCACAAATATAACATAAAGAACGTGCCTGCTCCTGTGGTACAAGCCAGGGAATACGCAGCTCTTTAATAACTACAGCGTCGATACACTAAATACTAAACATTACTGCAGCGCTGTGACCCCAAAGCTACATATAAGGGCAGCACTAACAGCTCTCAATATAGATAATTTTGAATATAACAGCAAAAGTGTCAATACAATTGTCCGGGTACGTGTCTTGTGAAAGGACACGACTAATAAGTGCCCTGGTGTGTATGCGAAATAAACGATCACACCCGAACCAATAAGAGCAACGGCACCTTAACCATACAATAACTTGGGGTCCCACTTACTGTGAAGTTATTTAAAAGAAATCTACCACACACCGTATACAATAATAACCACCACAGTGCATTGCTGAAATACCTAGGAGGTTAGCAATAAATATAAATATTTGGCACTACAGTGGATGGTAACCAGCACATAGATACACTGTGTTAATACCAATACCGGTGTTATACATCAAAAGAACCACATATTGCTGGTAACATAAGATTAATACCAAGAAGCCTGGGAGTTGAATCATAATAGATTATCCCACAGAACTAAACAGGGGTCCAACTAGACATTAGAGTTAAAAAAATCGATAAAAATATCAGCATCCACATCCTGTTTTTAACCACATTTTCTTTTTTCCTTTTTCTGCACATTCTAATTACTGTCTTATATGAGAGGATGTAAACCGTACACCTCTTTTTAATTGGATCAATAAAAGTTAAATTTTAGAAATTGTGATAATACTCAGTTGGACGTCCCCCACAGTATACCTCGGAGTGCACCCCACAAATCTCTAATCTTCCCTCTTTTTTCATAAAATTGTTCATTATCAATAGGAGAGGGGTTGCACCACGTTCTTGAAAAGAAGATATAAAAACTAGAGAAAAAGTTCTCTACAAATAAATAAAAAATAACCAAGAAAATAGAAGTATACTAGTAGGAGGACGAACAAGTAAGAGCACTCTGTGCGGAGTTAAAAAACCCTTTTCTCCACTTCGGCTGTATTCTGGCGAAAATATGAATTGTCAATAGGGCATGTTTACTAATCTATCATATTCAGCTGATTCATAGTTCCCATTGTCATAGCCATTCGTATAGCAATGCAGCAGCATCACATTGATTAGTCAGATCCGTGCAATGCTGCCTTGTGTAAAAAATAGAAAAAATAAATAAATCATTAAAAAAAAAAAAATGCGGTCCCCCTACCCTGCTATAACCAGTATCGGACTCATTGAACTGGTCCTGGTTGTGGAAATACAGGGGGAAATTGGGGTCTCTCCGTATTTTAATAACCAGAACAGGCTCATGGGCCAGTCCTGGTTCCCAAAATGTGGGGGACAAAATAACTAGGGTTCCCCCATATTTTGAAAACCAGCACCGGGCCCAAACAGTCAGCAGGCTAATGTCACAGCCGGGGGAAACTTTTAATATTAGTTCTCCAGTCCAAAGCATTAACCCCTGACAGTTTAGCGCGGCCTGGGCTGAATCTCAGGCCCGTCCCCGGTGCCCCTGGGTGATGGCTATAATTGTGTACATTTAGACTGATAAACTATTGGGTTAAGTTGCGGAACTACAAGTCCCAGCAAGCCTCCCCCGCATGCAGGCACTTGGCTAACCACAACTTCCATCATTCGGGGCATTAAAGGGCCCGCTGGTACTTGTAGTCCTGTATAATAGCAGGTAATAATATTTTAAAACAGCTAGGATTTTAGTGAAAATTTAGTAATTCCTATTTAACAGAGATATAGATCTGTATGATACTGGGAGGGTTGGATCTCTTCCAGGTTTGTGTAATACTATTAAAATAGCTAAGTTAAAGTAAGTAGGTCAAGAAGAAATTCCAGTTATCTTTGGGGCCAGTAGTTTGTAATATTTATTTGTTAGAACATCTACCCAGAGGTCTTTCCCATTTTAAGTTGTTTGATTACACTAAAATCTCTTCTTCAGATATATCTGACATCAGAGTTTGAGTTTGGTCTTCTGATAACGTGGGAAAACAACGAGTTATAAAATATTGATTAATTATTCTCATCTATACTTGAGTTAAAATATAGTATAGAATAAAAGGAGTAAAGGGTTTCAGAGATTGATTTACCAGTTCTGGACGAAGAACCATCTGGGATATTTAATAATTTAACTATTGTGGGAGGGCATTGTCTTTGTAAGACATATGATAATAGTCTATTTGATCTGTTTCCAAATCTGGGAAAATCTACAGTTCGATAAAAATGAAAGTTTGGATTCCATTTGAGTCAACAAATTATTTGCTTTAGTGGTAACTGTTTTTATTTTCCCCAGTAGGGTTTTCTTTGAAACGCTGATAGGCACAGGAGAGCTGATGAGATTCCTTATTTCTCTTGAAGAAATATTAAATAATAGTATATCTTAGGACAGGTTTGGATGCCTTCCGAAAAACAGAAGGGATGATGTTTTCTCTGTTTCTATGTTCTAATGTTTATATTCCATCCAACTTCCCTCTACCATGTTTTAAAATTTCATGGAGTTAGAGAAATGTGCTTGAAATTGCCATTGTCTAGAAGGGCCTTTGGGCGAGATTCTATATAGCAGAGATGCGGTAAAAACCCCGTTTTCGGGGTTTCTACTGCATCTCTATATGCTATATTGTGCCTCCGCAGTGTCAGCGCTGCGGAGGGAATCGCCAGCAAAAGCTGGCGAATCCCTGCAGAAGCCTATGGGCTTCTTACCGCAGCGCTGTTTGAGGGATCCGTCACGGATCCCTCCCAGCGTGCCCTGCGGCCGGCGCCGGGGTCGCATTGTATGGCATTGTATAACATACAATTTTAACATTGTAGGACATTGGCGAACATCGCGGGACATCGCATCGCATACCATCGCATGCCTTATGGTCTGCGATGCGATGGGCGCCGTGATAATACACAAGTACCTTTTTTTCAATTGAGCTACATCATTAATGTCCTTCGCTGCTTGCGCTAATTTATCAGTATGGGAATCTAATATGAGGTTAATGGAGTATTGTATCCCCCTGACAACATCAGCATTAGTTAATGTGCCTGCAGATATGTAAAAAGTGTGCTGGCATGCACTTTCTGACTGTGAGGGGCAGGAAGCGAATCCTTCCCTACAGTTACATGAAGTTATCGCAGACATATTAGATTGCTCCTTTACTTTTGGCGGACATTGGCGCTGCTGCTTTGCTGGGGCTTGGGCAGCCAGAAACCTATCCATCTGCCGCCCAGAGTGTTTCCCTGTGTTTACAGGTGCGGCTAGCAGTTATTCGGTCCTTGTGCGTGGCTGGCAGGCTATTAATGGTTGGGTCGTCCACGGAGCTAAGACTGCAGCTACTGTTTGCATCAGCGGCCAAACTGGAAGTCCTATTACTCTCCATTTTATCACTTTTCATGCATAGTACATCTGGCCCACAGAGAGGCGCGGCAGTACATTTTACCCACAGATAGGTGCAATACATCTGGATATTGTGAATTTTGACACTTATTTAGCATTAGTCTACATTTAGCATAATGGTTAGTTTTAAGTTAAAATCCTACTATTGGCCTTTACATTGTCGAGCAGCTCCATACAATCAAGTTACCCCTTTACTTTTGTTATTGTTAAAGAATGTTCTAAGGGTTGTAAGTGATAAATGTGGATGTTATAATAATAATGACATTACACCCAGGGACAGAGGCAGTACAATACACCCAGAGGCAGGGATGGAGGCAGTACATTACACCCAGAGACAGCGACAGTACATTACACCCAGGGACAATAGGAAGTACATTGCACCCACCCAGGGACAGAGGCAGTACATTACACCCAGGGATAGTGACAAGCCATTACACCCAGGGACAGAGGCAGTGCATTACACCCACCCAGGGACAGAGGCAGTATATTACACTCAGAGACAGGTACAGTACAATACACCCAGAGGCAGGGAAGGAGGCAGTACATTACACCCACCCAGGGACGGAGGCAGTACATTACACCCACCCAGAGACAGAGGCAGTACATTACACTCAGAGACAGGTACAGTACAATACACCCAGAGGCAGGGAAGGAGGCAGTACATTACACCCACCCAGGGAGGGAGGCAGTACATTACACCCACCCAGAGACAGAGGCAGTACATTACACTCAGAGACCGGTACAGTACAATACACCCAGAGGCAGGGAAGGATGCAGTACATTACACCCACCCAGGGACGGAGGCAGCACATTACACCCACCCAGGGACAGAGGCAGTACATTACACTCAGAGACAGGTACAGTACAATACACCCAGAAGCAGGGAAGGAGGCAGTACATTACACCCACCCAGGGACGGAGGCAGTACATTACACCCACCCAGGGACAGAGGCCTTGTGCAGTGTAATGAGACAGATGTATAACACTCCTCATCCTACTATGCTGTGGCCCTTGTGATAGTGTGCCTAAATTTGCATCAAGTTCATAGGCATGTGGAGCAATGATTGCAGGGGAGCTGAACATCGCACCAGCTAATGGAGGTGATTGAGAATCTTGGCACAATATAGCCTTCAATTTAAATGTTAAATTAAATTAAATGTTAATGTTGACTGAGCTACTCTACGCCCTTTGTTGAGCCGGATTCAGTATGATTTATCTGCATCTATCAAAATCCCAATGGTCAAAATAATGACATGGCTAGAATATCAACAGGGTCAAAATACCGACATTTAAAATATTGACAGGTCAAAAAGTTGACATGTTTTCATGTTTTTATTGTGTATGTTGACATAGGTTGACATGGACACCGTATAAGTGTACAAGGTACCCTCACATGGCTTGCTGTGCTCGCCATGCTCTGGGCGCGATGCCTCGCTGCGCTCAGCATACTGTTACCCATCCATTAATATACATAAGACAGAAAAGCTAAAATAGTGTAATACAGTTAAAACTGAACACAGGGACACAAGTACAATAGGTGAGCGTTTCTAAAACACACAGATTTATATATATATATATATATATATATATATATATATATATGAGAATAATACTACCCTCTAAGTAAAGGCTTCTGTTGTTTGCAAATGTTCCAGAAAGTAAGGATTTTGATGATCACAGTCGTCTCGAAGAACATATGGGATGGAAACATATATGGATATATATGAATTGTTAATTTACTTCATTATGATGATATAATTATCTTGTTCAAGGAAGAGAAATGGCTGGATGCATACCATACTCACATGAGTACTGGTATGCCCAAATATATAAAGGTTTCTTTAAGGTACTGGTACTCACGGTGTGTGATGTAATCAGACGTCCATAAAGGTATCTTTTCCAAATAGCATTTTTATTGTTAAAATATTTTTATAAACAAACTGGGGTTTAAAATTAAGTAAAAAAAACAGGTTGAGACTCCAGTCTGGGCAAGCCAGAAAGTGCGATTCTCCCTCTGGGACCAAAGACCCGGGTCTGGCCACAATGGAAGTTCAGCAAATGAACTTACCCAGAACTGGAGCTGGTTCCTGTTGTTATGCACTAAATCAGATCAACATGTTTCAAGATATGTGTCTCTTCCTCAGAATCCAGATTTAGGTGGAAATTTACTAAGAAAAAATCGTGGAAATAAATCGTATTTTCATATGAAAATAAGATTTTTTGGGGGCGTGTTAGTATTTTTTGGCATTTACTATGCCAAAAATAAGAATTTTCGTATTCGCATTGATGGGACATTCGTATTTGTATTTACAAATACGAATGAATACACCATCGATAGAATACGACAGAAATCACCATTCAAAAGAATGGTGGTTCCTGATTTACTAAGCGGCCGCTAATTAGCGTAAAACGCCCCCGAATGGCCGGGCAAATACGGCAGGAAAATACACTTTATTTTCCTGTCGTATTTGCAGCCTTCAGTGTTAAAAAAATAAGAATAAATTTTTTTTTTAAAAAAATTGGCGTGGGGTCCCCCCCCACAGCCGTAACCAGCACCAGGCTGAAAGAGCCGGGGATGGTAATAAAAAATCAGGAAACCCGACAAATAGGGGTTCCCCGATTTTTTTAAAACCAGCCCCAGGCTCCAGGTCCGGGGCTGGTTCCCAAAATACAGGGGACAAAATTAATAGGGGTCCCCCGTATTTTAAGAACCAGCCCCAGCGAATAAAATATTGCGTTCAAGGTCAAGCTCTAGTTTAAGCCCCAGCAGCAGCACCAACACACCCTCTCCCAACCCACTACTAGACTGGAATGAAGATGGTGGGCGCGGGAGCCGCTATTTAAAGCCTCGCGAAATCCGGCGCCGAGCGATGACGTTTTGCCTGTACGGCAGGACCCGAGTCAGGTGGGAATCTCTGAGCGCTGCTCGGAACCATGCTCAAATTAATTCTGTTCGTGGGGGCACGGATCTCCGGAATCCGAGTCCGTACATCTCTACAAGGCACCCCATTTCACTGCAAGTCCTACACTAACAACTGGTTTTCTTAGGAACTACTTACACATCATAGCTAAAATGAACATGTGTTTTTTCTTGGGTTAAAGCTCAACTGCCAAGTACCTTATGGCTTTTAAAGGTGAGACAATCCCAAACACAGCACCTGAATTAGTATTAAAGGGGCAGCTGTCACAGGTTTCAGGTAAATGAGCTTATCTAGGGTGCATGATCACAGCAACAGAGGTTAATTAAAAAATATATATATATATATATATATATATATATATATATATATATATATATATAGGAATCTATGTGTTAAAAAAAGGGAGTGCCCATATTTTGTTTATCAAACGCTCACCTATCTATTTGAAAGCGATCTGGGAGTAGATCTCCAAATACTCAGATAGGCTGATCCCTTAGTGAAGCGCCCCGTTATCCTTTTAAACCATCTTTTCTTACAGAGACATAAGTGATTGCCCATACAATTCTTCAGAAAGATTACATTTTTCTAAATATCAGCATGCAGCCAAAGTTAGCAACGCATTTCGTCTAGGGAGGACAACGTTTCAACCCTCTGACTTCCCCTAAAATTGGATTTTCCTATGCACAAGACTTTCTATATGGATTTACAGGGGGACATTTACTAAGATGGGAGTTTTATTTCACATGGGATGTTGCTATGGGCAACCAATCAGAATCTACTTCTTATTTAGCACCTTCTAGAGGATAATAGTATCTGATTGGTTGCCCATAGCGACCTCCTTTCTGAAATAGAACTCCCATCTTAGTAAATTTCCCCCATAAGCTTTATACAAACTGGTATAGCGCCGACACCGACCTAGGTTGTTCTGCCACCAAATGCTTGCTTCCTGTCAGTCAAACTTTGGCTACAATGCGACTGCGATCCATTCACATTTTCTGTCACTAAACCCCCACACAAAGATGCAATGTGAATGGTATGCATGTGCAGTCCTTCCATAATCACTCGGTTTGCGAATTCTCTAATTAGCGGTCCATGCTGAATTAGGCCCTAATGGCCAAATGTAATAGCCTACGCGCTCGGCGGCCATGCAAGATGCAAGCCAGATTCAGAGTTTTATTAAAGGGGTAATCATTTACAAAGCAAAATCAGGCCTTGTATTTGATTGCCCCTTTAAAAAAAAAAAAAACAGAGTTCGTCCGGAAACCTGCACGGCTGATAGTCCAGATCCCGGTCTGCACATATCCAAGTTTTTCAGTCATGTAATCAGACAGCCATAAGGGATTCAAATTACTTATAACATTCATATAATTAATTGTACAACACTTTTATTGACTTTATTAGTGTGTGGGAAATGAGGAATTAGGTTTTTGAGCATCTTTTTACAATATGACATTGGCTTGTTTTTATTTAAAAAAATGTAAATTGTATTGTTAAATTAGTCTATATTTGGCCAGTAACATGATGATAAGTGTTAATGGAGAAATTATTCTCCTGGCTGAAATACCTCATAAAACTGCTACTTAACACATAGCATATTAAATACAGAAGTGTAGCAGAACCGGCTTCCCGCGGGAGCCGAGGCTGCCTCTCTTTCAAAGGTAAGAGGTTGGTAATTGACAGCATAATTGTATTTTAACATCAAGTAATGGAGAGAGTTACAGCAAGAATTCTCTCAGTGTGCATTTGTGGTCAGCCCAGGCAGTGCACAGACACATTCACTGACTTGGAATCAATCACTTTGTTAGGCTTTGTTAGGCTTCTGACTACAGTATGTAGGACCTTATATACACAGGTACTGCATTACATTATAGGTTCAACAACAATGAATAAAGCCTCATAGAAACTAACTAAAGGTTGGAAAAGAGATGATGATGCCCATAGCAAGCTATTCAATTATATTTATTGTTTGCTAGGGATGCAATAGAGAAATGATAGACAGGGGGGTATTCAATCCCTGCTGCTATTTCCAACAGGAGGAATAGTGGTGGGCGCCTATTCAATGCTGTCTCTCCTGACAGCATTGAAGATTCATCTCGGCAGAACGGACCCGACTTTAAAAGCTGTCGCATCAGTTTTGCTTGGGAACGGCCGTGGATTGTCGCGAACACTGCCATATTGCAACAATCCTCCACCCGTTTATGTGGCCACGCCCCCTTTTGCCGATAAACGGGCAAGCTGGCCGGGAATGGGATAGGGTCACGACTGTTGGGACGTCCCAACAGTCGTGACCTTGGATTGACTACCCCCCTGAGTCTGTTTGGTTGCTATGCGCAACATCACCACCTTTAATTTTCATAACCTTTAACAAATTTACCCCTTATAGTCTTTTTATATATATATATATATATATATATATATATATATACATATATGCAATCAAGACCTGCACTCTCACCTCTGTGTCTAGGTAGCCGCTGGGGTGCCGTATAAATAGCAGTGTATATGGAAAAATAGTGCTATGTAAATACAGTAACTCCCATATGGGAAAACAGCACTCACCAGACATCGTACAGTAATGGTCATCAGGATTTGGGTGTCCCGTGTTTAATCAGGTAAATATGGAGCCTGACGACATTTCGGTCCTACAGGACCATTCTCAAGGCAGTAAATATCCAGAGCAGCAAAAAACAGCAGCATAGGTAAGGGGTAACAGGGACGTCCCTGTTACCCCTTACCTATGCTGCTGTACGGGGTACGATCCTAAATCCAAGTGAATACTTCTACTCCAAGAGTATCTACTTTTTATATGTTTTATAATAAATGTTTTATACTTGAAAAGAAGTCTTGGTTGATAATTTTACAACAAGCGGAAATACTGAATTAACCTTATTGATTACCGTATTTATCGGCGTATAACACGCACAGGCGTATAACACGCACCTTCATTTTAAAAGGGAAATCTCAGGAAAAAAAGTTACCCCCCAGGTTTATTACAGTGTTATTACAGTGTTTATTAGCATACAGCATTTATTAACATACTAGATTTTAATAGATACTAGCAGGGCAGCACAGTTATCCTTCTCCTCCTCCAGGCTACAGCCAGCGCTTGGAAAGGTTGATGACGCTGCTGTAGCCAGGGAGGAAGGAGTCACTGTGCAGGGAGGAGCTTTAAGCGTGCTGCTGCTGCTCACTGTCGGGTCCTCGCAGCAGCAGCACGAGAACACGCGCTTAGTAGGCGCCGGATGACTGCGCGCATAACAGCACTGGCATTACAGGTACCGTCGGGTGAAATTACCGCCGTATAGCACGCATATCGGCGTATAACACGCACCCATCTTTTCCCCCTGTTTTCAGGGGGAAAAAAGTGCGTGTTATACGCCGATAAATACGGTAATTGTATATGGGCGCTGTTTAACACTATTTTGTTGTGTATTAGATTGTGGATCCCTCTAGTAGGGGATCTAGTGTTATTAGCGACCACTTTTACCTAGCGCAAATACCTAGTGATATTGTATTGATCTGATCTTCTGATCTTTTCAATGGTGTATCGGGCCCAACGCGTTTCGTCAACAAGATGATTTCATCAGGGGCATTGGAAGCATTGAATTTTTAAGACAGATTCATACTTCTTAAAAGAGAAAAATCTCATATAGGTTGCAACAGTGAGACCTGCATTCCCAAATATTAGAAGCTTTGCAGTATATCGCTGGTAACCCGAAAATTTGATTAAAGTGGGGCTGGAAACTGCCCGAAACACTCTGTTTAGCTGGATGGGGATTTTATTGGCCCAAAAACTGGTATACCATCAATACAAGAATGACAGCCCATATGGATCTTGTGAATACAGGATGTGTACTCTAGGGATTCCAAACACTGAAGCATTCAGTGTTTGGAATCCCTAGAGTACACATCCTGTATTCACAAGATCCATATGGGCTGTCATTCTTGTATTAATGGTACTGTATACCAGTTTTTCGGCCAATGAAATCCCCATCAGACCAACTTTCATCCAACCATCCAACTAGTTGGTTTGATAGAATAAAAATATGGTACTGGATGGGAGCAAATGTAATTTTTAATTCAGTAATTTGGTCCGGAAATGTGGAAATGGACAAAACCTGTCACTCAGACAAAGTAATGTCATTTGATCTGTTTGATTGAATTAAAGTTACTGAATGTTTTTGTTCCATTTTCCTGGGTTTGTGAGCAAATTGCTCTGTGTCATTTGCTCCCATCCAGTACCATATTTTTATTCAATCTAATCAACTGGTTGGAAGAAAGTTGGTCTGATGTGTGGCCAGCATAAGTAATTGTAGCACTGATTGCTTTCATGTGGTTCGGGTACCCTCTGACCTGTGCTTAATAACACATTGCAGGATAGAAAGTATATACACTGATTGGAGAAGGGGATTACTGTAGCTGCTCAGTATACTGTACGTCAGAGAATGGCACCTCAGCCAGGCATGCAACTGTAGTACATGTTATCACTGTACTACTTGATTGAATTGAGCGTGCAGGTACTTAATGAAGCTTTGAGAGGTAAAGGAATTTCACAGAAATATTTTAGGCATTTATATGGGTTGATGAAAACAATAATGTGGCTTATATCAATTTTATCAGTGCCAGTTACCTTGAAAATAATACATTTGAAACCTTTTAACTGTGAAAAGTCTTTAAATTACTTAAAAACCTTTAGTAATATATATATTTTTTTCTTCCAGGATATATCTTTAAGCTTGCATTTTCATGTTACGAACTGACCCCTTAGTGCAGTGGTTCCCAACCTCGGTCCTCACTAAACCCAAAAGTTCTCATTTTCCAGTCACCCAGCAGGTGCACAGGTGTACTCAATATTCACTGACACATTTTAAAAGATCACAGGTGGAGGTAATTATTTCACCGGTGATTCTGTGTGGAGACGTGGAAAATGTGCACTGTTGGGGGGGGGGGGGGGGGGGGGGTGTATGCAGTTGAAATCCCGGCGGTAGGAATCCCGATGCCGAAATCCCTGCACTTTGTCCCTCTCTGGGTGTCCACAACACCCATAGAGGGAGAACAAATTAGTGTGCCAAGTGTAGCGAGGCTCCAGGCCCGCTGCGTGGTGAGCGCAGCGAGCCCGCAATGGGGGCGATCCAGGTCCCCCCTTGTCAGGATTTCGCCGGTCTGTACTTTGCTGATCAAGGGGTCAATTCTATTAATTGAGATGGAAGCTAGGTGCCGCTGCCACATCGTTTTTTAACACAATCAACGACACCCAATTTCGCACCCTTCACAGGATGGATTCAACCATAACTCACACAAAATTGCTTGCTGCCCTTAAAAGCACTTTTGTGTGCATTGTGTCTGCCGTAAAGTGCGGCAGCTGATGTGATGATTCGCACCCATGAGTTAAGAAGTGCAGGGGTAATGGTGTTATTTCGTGATAAATTAGGTAAAGGGTTTGTGTAAGCCAGTTTCTTTCTGTAATAATTCCGTTTATCTTTATTCACATTTTAGCTGTTGATTCTAAGGAGCGTCAATTCTGGTTGAATCAGCTTCAAGCATGTGCCAAGTACCATACAGAGACCAAGGTAATTAGTAATTTAGTAAATAATTAACGTACAGTTATGCTCGCTAATACCCATTAATGCTAAGGCCGATTTTTTTTTCTGTTTTTGCAAAAATATACCATATTCCTTTTCAAGCATTTGGCTTACAGGTGTGGTCATTCTGAATATGTTGCAATGTTGTGTGCGTGCAGCCGGCGAACAGTCTCTTCACCGGCGCTGCATGCACATGTGCAGAATTGTGCATTGCGGAAACATTAGTCCCTATGCGAAGGAAGGCCAACAGCAAACGGACCAGAATAAGGTCCAAAGTTCCATTGTCCTTTGTGTACAGATTTACAACTGTCTCATAAAATGAATCAGTGCAATCTTGTGAAGCAGTTTTGTAACATTTGATTGCTACTAAAATGCACATCCAAGTGAATCAGACAGGAAAAACATGCACACCACTTGGCACGGCTCACTTGCACCACATGGCATATTGAGGCTGTGTGTATAAGGACTCCTCTGTGTGCTGCACACTGCCCTTAATGTCAGTAACAAATGAAAACAGTGCAATTAATCGAAGATACCAAGCCACAATAACATATTATAAGACATTTTAATCTTGTAACCATATATTCCAGCCGTATTTTAAAGTTGTGTGTAACAGGCACAATGTAATCTGACAGAACCTTTCCCAGTTGCAGCATGTTGCACTGTTTATTTTGAATGTTCCCCATGATAGAGAATGTCTGTGAAACTGAACACAGATAACTTTGCAGCACTCAGGTGCTTGTCATCACCTGCGGAAAAGTGATATACCTTGCTTTAATGAAGTAAGTAGGATCAGGACCATAATGATAGATGCGCCATCGGAGCTGCCAGTAAGAGCACAGGGTCTAGCGGGTGATACAATTGCTTCCCCTGACGTTTCCTGTCTCCAGCGTGCACGATGCAGACATTATGATGTCACATACTACTTTGTTATTACTCAGGTTTGGATATAAATGCACATGTCATCTACAGATGGAGGTAGACTTTGTTAGCATTGAATCGGTTTATAAGAGTGAAGATATGAATGCAATGGGAATTATATTCTCAGCATTTGGACGTTACTGGTTCTAAGATAATTGATAGTCTGTATTATTGGTAGAGATAAGAGATTCAGTTTATTTCTCAACTTATTTTTTCCCAACAAATTATCATAAGCTCGGATCTGTCTTTTTGGCTATCCAAAACACATGGCAGCTAGATAACCAATAAGAAATCTGAGTAAAAAACCAAACAGAACCAAACCACAGATCTCTAATTGTAGGTGATGTCAGTGATTTGTAATGAAGTGATTAGACTACATTACTGTATCTTTAATATTGGTGAAACAAAACCGCTCCCTCTGTAGGCAACAGATATGTTTCAGTTGTCTTGGCTTTTACCATCATCCTACTTTTCTATATTTCCTTTTCCAATTGCCTTCTTTTATTTACCTTGTTAGACCTTCTCAGATCTCATAAATGTGCCTGCTGTCTTGAGTAGTGTCATTTCGTCAGATCATCTAGGAACTTTCCCGACATGTCTATATATTACAGCTGTCACTGGGTTTGATGGTGGACACGATCTCCCTGGAAACAAATGTTTAGAAGACATTTGATTGATTAAATAGTGCTAGCTTTCTGGAATATTTAATACACAAGAGGTGACAGAGATTAATGGAATGCTGGATGAAGTTCTTTCATCTATTGGCAATTAAATGTTCATGTGTTTCAAAAATGTGTGAAATGTTGTGCAGACCTTGATACACTTAGAAACATATTTGCTATTAGCAGACCCATTGCAGAAGGATGATATTGTTTATTGCTGCTTCTGGCATATCTCTAGAGATGCGGCCTCGTGTGAGTAGGTCACACCGCAAAATAAGCCTAATAAGGCTACAGTATTTATATAATCCACAGCGCTGTATAGAGAATAATTAGCCATTCACATCCATCCCTGCTCCAGTGAAACTTACATCCTGTTTCCTACCACACAAATCAGAGTACCTGGGGGAAACTCCATGGTTAGGGTTGCGATGGGAATTTAAGCCCAGACCTCAGTGCATGCTAACCATTACACCAGCTGTACTGCTCCATAACAGTGTAATTTTAGAATTCCATATGTGTTATGTGGACATTTATTTATACACATATAACAGTACTTTAGAATAGAATCACCTACCAATCAATCAACAATATGGCAGTTTTTGACATTATTTAAATGTCAACATTGTGAATGTCAACTTTCTGTCAACATAATGAATGTTAACTATCCCTGAAGCTGATTCTCCGACCCCTGCCCGCCTACATGCTGCTATCAAGCCACCGCCCACTTGCTTGCACCTCATGTAATCTGTCTATCTCCCCTTCCTACTAGATTGTAAGCTCCTCAGAGCAGGGCTCTCTTCCCTCCTGTTGTCAAAGCCCTCTTCTCTTCACATTTCACTCACAGCTCTCCCATTCTCAAACACTTATTCTGGTTAGGTCGGTGCAATGTACGTACGGTCCGTTTCACCGTACGTTTCCCGTACGTGAACGGTGAGCGTAAGTCCGCCCACAGAACAGCCGCATACGGACGGTCAGAAACACCGACAATGGGGAGTGGCGTACACTTGAGCGTACGCCACCGTATATGGACGGGTCTCCTCTTAGACACCGTTAACTGGTGTACAACAGAGCGTACGCCACCGTGTACGGACGGGTCGCGTCCGTTTTCACACCGACATCTTCCGTATATCGGAGCGTACGCCACGGTGCATGGACGGGTCTCGCCTTTTTTCAATGGAAAACTCAGCGTGTGTCACCGATCTTGAGAGTGAGCGTACGTCTGTGACACGGTGGCATACCCTTCACATATATGGACCTGCAAATCTTGCCTTTCAACTATAATTAACACAATTAATTAATTATTCTAACTGTTATTCAATAATTGTTTTCTATTAACTCAATTGTCTACCTTAATAAACACCCTAATAAAACAACATTTTAACCCTCATTACATGTATATTTATTATGTTCTAATGTTGCATTATAATCACTATCTATGAGTCCCCACATTGGTTTTACTTTTAAATAAAGTTATGTTGGTGTTACAGTGAAAAAGTTGACACATGTTGACTTCTGTAAATTGAGGGGAAAATTTACTAAAGGAAATGTGTAAAAAATAGGTGTAAAAATAGGTGTATTTGTATCCAGAAATACACTTATTTTTGACATTTACTATCCCGAAAATACGGCAATTCGTATTGATAGCACATCAATACGAATTGCCGTATTTTCGGGATAGTAAATGTCAAAAATAAGTGTATTTCTGGATACAAATACACCTATTTTTACACCTATTTTTTACACATTTCCTTTAGTAAATTTCCCCCTGAGTGCCCTGCTTTTTAAAGTATACAAAAACACTTACTGAATGGGTGTAGATGGTTATAAAATAACTACCTTGACATATATAAGCAGGTCTTACAATGAATCTTACCTAAAATTAAAACAACCTTTACATGTCGAGAAGTGTAGAAAGATATGCTTCCAATGTGTTTGAGGGCTGTGTGTGGCTTGCTAGTAGTGAAATCATGGTTTTCACTTAATAGGCTGCAGCATTGCTTATTACATTCAGGTGTAGTAATCAGCGTTAATTAGCGGACCCAGGCGTCCACTCTCATATGGTATCTCTAGGGGTGGTCTGGAGCTATCTTTGGCGTCCGCCTGTTTTTGGCCCAAAATGCACGGTGCGTTCGCCGATCGAGCGGTTGTAGCACCGTACATTTTTTGTGCACACCCCCGTGTACGCCCATGTTTACGCCCACTTTTCCTCATTATTCAGGCCGCTCCCCTAAAAACACCCCCGTACTCTTGCGGACAGTTTTTTCCGCACGGATAGACCCGTCCGTGAGCGGTGTGAGGTCGCCACACCTGTGCATTGCGAAAGCTACGCATGCGCAGATGAAAAAAAAACCCGATCCGCCCGTATACGGTCCCACCGTATTGAGCAGAATAAGGCCCTTAGTTACCATCTTCGTCCGCATACTCCTCTCCATCATTGGCCTCAAGCCTCTTATATGTTTATTGAGTCCACACTACTTATATTTAAGCTGTAATGTGTATTGAACTGTGGCGCTCTTCACCTGTACTCTATTTTTGTTATTTATTCAATGTAATACTGTTTTGTCTCTATGTACTGTTCCTTTGTACGGTGCTGCAAAACACTTGTGGCGCCTTATAAATAAAATAATAATAATAATAATAATGAGATCAATACCCCTTTCACATCGCAAATGCCGGGTCACACCCGGGAAAATTGCGTGCATGCACTAACTCAATAGCAGGGGGAAAGGAGAGTCTTTTTAAACTGTCTATTATATGCATATTAAAAGTGTTTGTTGTTGCTGGCATTAACTGTTTTTTTTTTTTTTTAATGAATGTATTTTAAAAAAATAACCCATATATTTTGCACAGCGCTGTTACAAATCCTCTTTTCTTAGCAGTCAGTCACTAGTGAGATTGATCTGAGTACAGTAAATTGTTCTAAATAAATTTGAAGAACAATAGTTTTATTAATCCACAAGGCACAGTTACTGCAGTCTTGAAGATTAATCTGATTGCTTTGCATCAGTGCAGTGTGAATACATCCATCAAAATTGAAGCTGTTTTCAGATATATGAAATAATAAAGCTATAAAAAGATAACTTATTGCCTATATAAATGTAAACTTTGTTTTATAAATAGAATAAAGATGGGACAGTTTCAGGACACTAACACAAATAAACGGTAAACTACCACTAAAATGGTTAGTGATATGGGGCAGACACACACAGGGCGATTACAGGTCCATTTCTTATGATCTGGCTAGAATGCTTAGAAATGAAACACGGATCGCTCAGTGTGTATGAGCCCCAGCGATGCGATCTTGCACATCGCTATTGCCTGACTAGATTTATACTGCCAAAATTTTCAGCGGGGTGGCGCAGATATAATAGTTACGCCAATGGTGGTTAGACCATGCTCTGGTCACAGATAGGTGCTGTGGTTAGACCATGCTCTGGTCACAGATAGGTGCTGTGGTTAGACCATGCTGTGGTTAGACCATGCTCTTGTCACAGATAGGTGGTGTGGTTAGACCATACTGTAGTCTTCAGTCATGTCGACCTTCATGCATGACGACATAGTGGTGTCGACCTAATGCTTGTCAACCTAATTGCTGTCTGTCCAATGATCCATACCCGTATTATAATAACTGTTAATAAGTTCTATGAGCCTAAACCATGGTTCAGTCATAAGCAAATATTTACCGGGAAAAAAAAAATGTACTTATAGGCAGAATGCATTTTATTTATAAAATCATTTATTTTCCATTATGTGTATCACTGTTGCCTAGGGCAGGCTGTCAGCTTCAACTATGCTTTCATGGTGTAGGGATACGATTAGTGAATGATCATGAAATTAAAAAATAGATCTACCATAGCAATATAATAAATATGTAAATGTGGTTCCTATTTAATGTCACATGTATATAAATCAGACATGACTGTGCGTGCCTTTACTCCGCAGACACTCCTTTCCAGCTCTGAAGGCGCAGATATTGGGGTCATTCTGTTGTTTATCAAAGTGACTCTTAAGTGCTTTTAGATTTCTTTGTCATAATACATTAGTTCTCTGGGAATGTCTTCTGCAGGCTTCTCGGAAACAAAAACATAAATGAACATTGATATTTCTATGTATGCTACATTGCTACCTCACCAAACATGGACTCCACTTCTAATTTTTGCGTGTGCCCATTTCACCCACACTCATTGCTATCAGGTGAATGAAATAAACCATCCATCCATGCAATCTCCATAGTCAGATGTTAGCAATAGTATCAGTGTCTCTAACATGGCAATGCCATAGGATGTTATCTTTCCAACAAGTCTCATATGAGCAAAATCAGCTCAGTTACGCAGCTACAGGCAACACAAGCTCTCAGAACGGGAACACCCAGTGCTGAATCATGTAGGGGTGTGGGGGCGGTGGCAGGTTACATATTGGCCGCTGAAACAGAGTCGGTCTCTGTATCTGTTTTTTGTACAAAAGGAGATACATACGAATGACTGGAGGCCATGATACTGGTGATCGGAATGCCAACTTCGGCATCCTCGAAGGAGGGAATCCCAACATGGGTCAGATAAGTATATTTACCCTCCTCCTGCAACCCCAACAAAACCGAATCCTCCCTTGCAGCAGCCTAACCCTGAATCCTGAACCTATGTTTTTGCTCTAGTGCCTAACCCTAACCCCCTCACCTAAATCTAACCTCCCGGTACACAGCCTGACCTCAAACCCCCTTCTAAGTTCCTGACTCTAACCTTTCCTTCCCCACACTCTAACCCTAAGTCCCCCCTGCTAGTAGCTAAACCTATCCATCCGGACCCTCCCAATAGGGATGGTGGGTGTCAGTATTCTGGTGTTGACATCCTGATCCTGTCAGGGTTCCGGTGCCAGGCTTCTGTAGGCAGTTGGTATGCCAGTGTGCTGACCGCATCCCTACAAAATATGTGACTTGGGGGAAAAAAAAATCATCCACAACCGGCTTCGATGCTGCATTAGCTGCAGACACTAGAAGCCAGGTTAAACTGGAAGTGCTTGAAACTACGTTTTGGTAATGAAAGTAATCTTCTCTGAAGCTGACAGCCCTGCATTTGACTAGCAGAGGAAAGGACTTCCAGTTTGAGGAGGATCCTTTCATGTTAAACACTCTCCAAAAACTGTAATCCATGCTCTCATCATCTCACGCATTGATTATTGCAATACGCTCCTTATTGGCCTTCCCCAATACAGACTCTCACCACTACAGTCCATCATGAATGCAGCTGCAAGGCTAATCTTCCTAGCCAGATGTTCATCATCTGCAAAGCTAGTTTGTCAGTCACTTCATTGGTTAGCTGTATTCTACCGTACTCAATACAAAATTATTTTACTTACACACAAAGCCATAAACCAAACTACACCAACATACATCTCTTATCTCAAAATATCTTCCGAAACGACCTCTACGCTCCTCCCAAGATCTGCGTCTCTCATCCATACTCATTACTCGCTCCCATTCCCGACTGCAGAACTTTCTTCGGGCTGCACCCACTCTGTGGAATGCCCTCCCAAGCACAATAAGACCCTCCTCCAGTCTCCAAACCTATAAGCATTCACTAAAAACGAATCTCAGGCAAGCTTATCAAATTCCAGAACCAGTCACAGAACCTTGCATTCTGGTGGAATTGATGCAATAAAGAATACAGTATCTATCCTTATGTATCAATGCCTATTTCCCTATAGATTGTAAGCTTGCGAGCAGGGCCCTCCTACATTTTGACTGTCTGTAAATACCCTGTTTGTTGTTTCACTGTCTCCTTTGTAAAGCGCAACGGAATGTGCTGCGCTATATAAGAAACTGTTAATAAATAAATACAAATTTTATGACAATGCCCCCATACATAATATGAGATTTATTAAAATATGATTTGCAGAGTTTGGATTGGGAGAACGAGATTGGCCTGCACATAGCCCTGACATTAATATTTTTAAATACCTTTGCAATGATCTACAATATAATTTACAAGGAAGCCTTATCAACAAGCCTCACTAATGTTCTTGTGGCTGAATGGATATGAATTCCCTCCACCATCTTCCAAGACCTAGTAGAAAAAGCAGAAGGGGGACTGTAAGGATATATCTCAAGCCCCTCGATGTGATAAGCGTCTGGGTACCCGGAGAATGAACTTAACACTCCACATGAAACACACAAGAGTAAGTTAAGATTCACTCTGTTTAATATCACAAAAGCAGCTAGTTAAAAGCAGAATACATGGGGGTGTACAAGTATGCGTTACATTCTTATTGGTTTGTTAATAGTTGCTGGGCAGATTCAACAGGGGGCATACAAGATATCATACACAAGAGAATGGGTAACAGAGGGGGGAGGTTTCCATTATAAGGGAGTTTATGCATGAGTACACTGCATACCGAAGCCAAAGGGGGGATGTAGAAAAAACTCAGTATGAAAGATAAGGCACACTTCACAATGCATGACCTTGCAACGTAACCATAGCAAGAGCAATCTACGTGCCATTTCTTATATGCTACATGGATTCCTCTTTTAACCCTTCAATCCCCTCTTAGAATCATACATTTAAATGATATGATTCTTCTTACTAAACTCTTTATTTCTGTGTTTAGCAAGGTATTGCTTATAGCCTTCAGGGGAATTTGCGTGTGCAGGGGCAATGGATTCATACATAAGAGTGTTCTCAATACCTTTGGTAGCAAGCTTCCTAGCAACATGGTATAATACAAAAAAAAAAAACAACACAGATAATAGTAAGAATAATCAATATATAGATTCCTAACTGAACAAGGGCCTGTTCTATACCATTTGGGTGACCATTCTTATTACATCCCTATGTCCATCGTTTGGAGACACAGGGGTTAATGGTACAAAAGTCTATCTGGTAGGCGGCTACCTCGGTGTTGAAAGAATTGTACCAGAAAGTGTATACGCCTGCCTTTTCAGTCATGTCCACTTCAATTTTTGTGCAAAGGTATCTGGCAGACAAGAATCAATAGAGTAATATACGTTATCCACCATCGTCCAGAATCCTGGAATGACTTCATCTGCTGGTGAATCGTCTTCTCCATCATGTAGGAGGTCAGGGCTGTCTGCCCCCGTTAGTACCTCGCCTTGTTGGGGGTCAGAGTTGTCTACTCCCGTTAGTACCCCTTCCTTGATCTGTTCTCTATCCGGGTCGTTACTCGGGACTACTCTGGATGCGTGTTATCCACGTCGAGCCTTCTTCAGTTAGGACAGCCGTCCTGGTTACTGCTACGATCTCTGTCTCTGGACCATAGGTGAAGTCTGCTGGGCCCTTGTTCTTGGGTAGTACTTTTACAATAACCTTATCTCCAACCTGAAAAGGGTATGTTGGTTCCTGTGGATTAAAAGGATTTTTACGTACAACATCATTTTCAATTTCACTCAGTCTGGTTATGAGGGATCTGACGTATTCTTCTCTAATCTGTTCTAGATCTCCTTCCTGTACTACTAGTGGTTTCTTAGCCCAGGGCGTGGGGAAAGGTCTTCCTATTAGTATTTCAAAAGGTGAATAACCCAGAGTCTTTTGGGGGGGTCATTCTAATTTCTGCTAGGACAATGGGGAGGGTTTGTTTCCATTTATTAAATGTTCCTCCTGTTGCTTTCCTAAGTTTATCCTTTAAAGTCCTATTCATTTTCTCCACTATCCCTGAACTTTGAGAATGTTAGGGAATGTGAAATTTCCACTCTATTTGAAGTGCTTTCACTAAAGCTTGTGTGATTTTTGCTGTAAAGGCAGTGCCTTTGTCGCTATCTATCTGCAGCGGGCATCCCCATCTAGGGATAATTTCTTGTGTTAATATTCTTGCTACAGTTTTAGCATCTTCTGCTTTTGTTGGGAATGCCTCTGGCCATCGTGAAAACATATCCACTATAACCAAAGCATTCTCCTGTTTTGTACCTTTGTTAGGTATGTGTGTAAAATCAATTTGCAAATGTGTGAAAGGAGTGGTAGAATACTCCAAGTGCTGATGTTTTGTTTTCATTGGATTATTGGGATTGTTGCGTAGACAAATAATGCATCTGCTGACATACTGATCTACCAATGTTTTAACATCTGTGATGTAAAAGTCTTTGTTTAAAAGCATAGCTGTGGTGTTTTTGCTATGATGTCCTACCCCGTGGTAGTGGGCAATGAACAATGGAGCGCTTGATTGTGGTATGCATGGTCTCCCCTCTTTGCAGATCAATCCTGTTTTAGGATTTTTCTGCAATATCGGGAACAACCAGTCATCCAAATCTTTTGGTGATGCTGAGGCCTGTAATTCAGTGATCAGGTATTGATCATCAATCACAGGGGGTGTCATGACTGTCAGATGTGATTGGGTAACAGGTTGCAGTGCTGCTTCTTTGGCAGCTTTGTCTGCAAGGGCGTTACCTATAGAAATGTCATCCTTGCCACCAGTGTGTGCCCTGCAATGTAAAATTGCGACATCAGAGGGCAGTGTGATAGCAAGAGCAGGTCTGTGATAAGCTGGGCGTGGGAAATACCTTTTCCGTCAGCCCCAACAAATCCTCGGTGGGCCCAGATCATGCCATGATCATGAACCACGCCATGGGCATATTTGGAGTCTGTGTAAATTGTTACAGGCTTGTCCTGGTACATTTGGCAAGCTCTTGTTAAGGCTATGAGCTCTGCTGCTTGCGCTGACTGGTATGGTATGGGTTTAGCTTCCAGGATGTCATTTGGGGGGCGTACAACAGCGTAGCCCGCCTGGTATGTAGAGTCATTGGGTCTGCTGCATGAGCCGTCCACAAAAACATGGTCAGAACCTGGTATTGGTACAGGGGACATGTCCAGTCTAGGGGAGGTCTCTGACTCTATTGATGCAGAACAGTCATGATCGTCAGGAATGTCATCCTGGGGGCCCTTTAGTCCTAAAAGTGCATTTAGAATGGGTGTGGGGCCTGAGGATGCGTTTGCATACTTAATGGTGAGTGAGGGGCTTCCTAGCAACAGGACCTCATCTCCACTAAGACGCTGGGCTGACATGTTGTGTGTGTAGCCCTTTAAGAATTGTCATGACATCATGGGTTGTGTGAAGGACAGTTGGGTGGCCTAGGGTGAGTGTGGTTGCCATCTCAGCTACCATTGCACAGGCCGCCAGTGCCCGAAGACAGGCAGGCATACCTTGGACCGACACCGGCATCACTTTAGAAAAGAATGCCACGGGGCGCAGCTTACCTCCATGTTCTTGTGTCAGCACACCCGCCATGGTTTTACATTTGTCCCTTGCATATAAATGAAATGGTTGTACATAGCTTGGGAGGGTCAATGCCGGACTTTTCATCAACATACATTTAAGGCTTTCATATGCATTTAACATTTCTTGTGACCATTGTATCTGTTTAGGTTTGTCATTGAGTGTGGCTTGTCTCAAAATGTTATCATAGTAGGAACAGTCAGAAATCCACTGTCTGCAGTAGTTTATCATTCCCAGAAAAGACAGCATTTCTTTCTGAGTGGCTGGGCGGACCAGACCCAGTACAGACTGTATGCGTTGTGGACTGACTTTCCTTTCTCCTTTTGTCAAGACAAAACCTAAATAATCAACATTCTTTTTGCACCATTGCATTTTTGTTTTTGACACTTTGTGCCCACATTCACAGAGCCAGTTTAACAGTGATATACCATCCTCTCGGCATGCCTCCTTTGTTGAACTACAGATAAGCAGATCATCTGCATACTGTAGCAGGACTGAACCATAGGGGGGGTGCCAGGGAGTTAATGTGGCTTGGAGCACGATGCTGTACACAACAGGGGAATCAATATACTCCTGTGGCAGTCTGCACCGTATTAATTGCTGGCCCTTAAAAGAAAATGCAAATAACAGTTGTGTCTGGGTGTCCACAGGTATGCTAAAAATGCATTTTTCAAATCGGTTACTGAGAAGTAGGCGGCATCTACAGGGATGGCTGAGATGAGTGAGTTTACATCAGGTACAATGGGTGCAATGGGGACAATTAATTGGTTTATTGCTCTGAGGTCCTGTTGACCATATCTGAGGATCTACAGTGTCTAATTCAGGGTTTGAGTCAGAACTGTCAGTCATGAGCAAGTGTGGTGATGAAACATCAATTCCTTTTCCTGCTTCTGATGGACTGATTGTGATTTCTAGCACAGAGAAGATCTCTGCTTAGCAAATTGATTGGGCAGTCAGGTATTACAGTAAATTCATGTCTTCCCATGTCATGGCCCTTTAAGGTCTGTCCCTGCCAGTCAATCTAAAATCTGGGGTTGTCTCTAGGTCTGGGTTGGCTGGGCTGCATGGGGTTACTGACCTGTCGGGGTTTGTTTGAAGGGAACGGACAGTCTCTAGCCCAATGGCTATCCCTTTCACAGTTATAGCAGCTTGTCTGCCTGTTGGCTGGGGGTCCCGTAGGAACCCTCTGAGGTAGTCTGTCTCTAGGAGGACGGAATGGTTTATTCTGTCTCCTAGGATTGTTTTGATTTTGGAAGCGTGTGAACGGGGTATGTGATGGTGTGACAGTGTTTCTTTTAACTTCAAAACAACCTGCTGCTTCCTTTTCATACAAATGTTTTCAAAATCCTTCACTGTATCAGAGGTCCAAGTTGAAACACTCTGCTTCACAGCGAGGATATGTGTCGGCAGCAGATTATTAATGAAAGTGGAAACAAGTAAATTATCATTATGCAGAAGCGGCAGACCTGCTTCCTCGGTCCAGCACTTCTTGAATCTCTTCCAGAAATTTGTCACTGTTTCTGACACTTTCTGTTTACAACTTACAGCTATGGGGAGAGATGAGCGTGCTTTAAACACTTCATTCATATGTGCAGCAAGTTGATCCCACATAGCATCTATGCCTTCTTGTGTGTTAAGTGGGTAACCTACAGCTGTTTGTGTGACTGAGGGTACACTGATAAGTGGAACTTTTTCCCAGTCCCATCCATTGTAATGGTCAATTATACCATCAACAATGAGTCTCAAATCTTCTTGGGTAAAGCTGCGTCCTTTGCATGCTTTCTTTAAATATGTTATGCATCCTATTGGTGTTATCATTGGTTTGGGACAATTTTTAATTATCCTATCCATCCCGCTAAATTGTCTACCCAAGGGTTAATAAAATAGTAATTTGTGGGGGAGACACGGGCAACATATTCTTTACATGTCTCTCCTGGTAAAGGCGGGGGATATTCTGTTTCTTTACTCTGATGTGATCCCATAATATAACAGTATGTCAGTCAATATGGTCACAATAATATCTGTCACAAGTCAAGTCGCAATTGTACTTAAAATCACTTTAAACAAAATGACATTCAGTAGCCAAATCACTTTGCAAATCTACTTAGAATCGCTCTAAACAAAAATGACACTCAGTGGCCGTACACTTACCACCCGTCTACTGAGTATCCTTAATACAAAATATACAGTACAATTGTATATAAGACAGACAGAACACTTCAGCGTACGTGCACTTACCACCCGTCTACTGAGTGTTTAAACAAATACACAGTTGCAACATTAACAGACAAACATATATTTTAGGCGATCAAATCGAGGAGGCTTTCATATTTGGACCCTTTGTCCAATTTGCGGTATCCCGGATACCTGTTTTATGACGTGGACCCCTGGTCCTTGTATCCCTGATACGTTTTATGGCGTCATAAATTTCCTTACATACAATTACGTAATATAAAGTCCCGGACTTAAATATTACCTTGTCACGTGTTCCCGGAACACGGAGTGAGTTCAGATTCAGCAGGTGACCTGTGGCGGACAAGACAGACAACAGAATTCTCTATCTTACCGGTTAGGGGACGGTCAGCTGAATCCCGGACGAAGCCCTCAAATTGTAAGGATATATCTCAAGCCCCTCGATGTGATAAGCCTCTGGGTACCCGGAGAATGAACCTAACACTCCACATGAAACACACAAGAGTAAGTTAAGATTCACTCTGTTTAATATCACAAAAGCAGCTAGTTAAAAGCAGAATACATGGGGGTGTACAAGTATGCGTTACATTCTTATTGGTTTGTTAATAGTTGCTGGGCAGATTCAACAGGGGGCATACAAGATATCATACACAAGAGAATGGGTAACAGAGGGGGGAGGTTTCCATTATAAGGGAGTTTATGCATGAGTACACTGCATACCAAAGCCAAAGGGGGGATGTAGAAAAAACTCAGTATGAAAGATAAGGCACACTTCACAATGCATGACCTTGCAACGTAACCATAGCAAGAGCAGTCTACGTGCCATTTCTTATATGCTACATGGATTCCTCTTTTAACCCTTCAGGGACTAACTCCATATTGATGCTCATAGTTGAAAACACAATGTTAAAATGCAACGTTAAACATTCACATACTGTGTAGGTGTGATATTTAGGTGTCCCCATATGTACCGTTGGTCATGTAGTGAATGTAGACTTCCACTTAAATGTGTTGCCAAACGCAATAACATTTATAGATTTCTTCCAAATTGCTGTCAGAGTGCTGCCATTAAGTATCTTTAGCAATCGTTTTGTTCTTATAAAACTCAGTATGAAATCACAGAAAGACATTGCTGATGCTCTCCAATCGAACGTCACATAACTACTGTAGTCTGGCAGTATTACAAACCTCTTAAAGAAAGTCAGCAATTTGTCATTAAGAACAATAGTTTCAAGAGAAAAATAACAACACTTTATTTTAGTGCTACAGAAAACCTGACAAGTTTCAGCTGTGCTTTCTATTGATAAAAGAGAGCGTGCAAATATGTACATCTGTGGATTATATACTTCTTATGATCCTATACCCTCAAAAGTCAGTAAAAAATTTTCTCCTGTGCTTATTCCAACCTTAACTAAAATCTGCAATCTCTCTCTTGCTACAGGTATCTTTCCTTCTCTGTTCAAATATGCAGTGATTACTTCCATTCTGAAAAAACACAATTCTGACCCTAACTCTCTCTCTAACTACCATCCCATCTCTCAGCTCCCATGCCTCTCCAAGCTGCTTGAAATACTTGCATACTCTCACCTCACACACTTTCTTAACTCCCACAACTTATTTCTTAACTCCCACAACTTACTTAACTCCCACAACTTTCCTACTCTCGCCTCACACACTTTCTTAACTCCCACAACCTATTTGACCCACTTCAGTCAGGCTTTCGTTCCCAAACACTCCACTGAGACAGCACTGACTAAAGTGGTAAATGATCTGGTAACTGCCATTACACATTACTTATTCTTCTAGATCTATCTGCTGCATTTGACACTGTTGACCACCCTCTCCTCATACAATCACTACACTCGCTAAATGATACAGCTCTTTCCTGGTTCTCATCCTACCTATCTGTTCGCTCTTTCAGCGTTCGCTTCTCTGATAACACCTCCTCTTCACTACCTCTGTCAGTTGGAGTACTGCAAGGCTCAGTTTTAGGTCCTCTGCTCTTCTCAATCTATACCTCATCTCTTGGCTTACTAATCAGCTCTTTCGGATTCCAGTATCACTTGTTTGCGGATGACACTCAAATCTATCTATCAACCCCAGAGTTGTCATGAGTTTTTGGTCCGTGTCTCTGAATGCGTCTCTGCCATCTCATCTTGGATGTCTTTTTGCTACCTCAATCTTAACATTTCCGAAACCAAATTAATTTTATTCCCACCAGCCAGGAGCAGTTACAGTCCTGATGTCTCCATAACTGTCAACAACGTGACAATCTACCCTACCCCTCAAGCTCACTGCCTAGGGGTCACCCTTGACTCTGAACTGTCCTTTGTTCCCCACATTCAGTCTGTCTCAAAATAATGTTACATGCATCTAAAAATCATATCCAAGATACGACCCTATCTTACACACGACACTGCTAAAACACTAATCAATGCACTCATTATCTCTCGCATTTATTATTGCAATAGCCTCCTCATTGTTCTTCACAAGGACAGACTCTTACCACTGCAATCTATTTTGAACGCTGCTGCGAGACTGATCTTCCTACCAAGACGTTCATCATCTGCTGATCTGCTCTGCCAGTCCCTCCATTGGTTGTCTGTATGCTACCATTGTCAATACAAAATACTTCCACACACATATAAAGCTATTAACCGAACCACACCAACATATTTCTCTTTACTTACCACAAAACATCTCACAACTCGCTCTCTCTGCTCTGCACAAGATCTGTGTCTCTCTTCTGCATGGATCACTAGCTCCCACTGACTGCTACAGGACTTTCAGAGGGCTGCACCCACCCTATGGAATGCCCTTCCACGCACAATAAGACTCTCTACTAGCCTCCAAACTTTTAAGCGTTCCCTGAAAACTCACCTCTTCAGGCAAGCCTATTAAATTTAGGTACCCTCAGAGGTACTCATGTATTACTGTATATAGCTACCCTTCTGGACTTGCAACTTAGTAGGAGTGCTACACTATTACTGGTGCCTGACCTTTTGTTTCCCTCCTATTTCCCTATAGAGTGTAAGCTTGCAGCAGGGCCCTCCAACCTCTATGTCTGTCTGTTTTACCCAGTTTGTTCTTTCAGTGTTGTCAACATTTGTAAAGCGCAACGGAATCTGCTGCTATCAGGGCCTCTGAGAGGCAGGGGGGGGGGGGCGGGTACATTTTACCTGCGCCCGGGCCTGCCAGGGGGGCCCGGGTCCGGACACACACTTTAAAATATATTTTTTGGGCTGTGGGTGCGTAGGGAGGACAAGGACCTGTCCGCCCGCCCGCCCATGTGTCCGGCCACCCGCCCATGTGTCCGGCCACCCGCCCATGTGTCCGGCCACCCGCCCGTCAGCTGCGGCTTCCCCGGTCTGTCCTTCCCCTGCACACGGAGAGACAGACGCTAGAAGTCATAGTTCACCTCTAGCGTCTGACAGGAAGCACAGCTCTGCACTTCCTGGTAACGCTGCCGGGCTGTGCTCCCTGTCAGAGACGCTGGAAGTGAAAAATGACTTCTAGCGTCTGGCTCTCTGTGCACAGGGGAAGGCAGGGTAAAGCAGGGGTCAGCAGCAGCTGACGGGCAGTTGGCCGGGCACGTATTAACCCCTTGGCAACGAGCTAGAACCCCTGGCAATGGAAATAAACCCCCCTTGGCAACGAGCAAGAACCCCTGGCAAAAAATATTAACCCCTTGGCAACATTTAAAAAACCCTTGGCAATGAGCAAGAACCCCTGGCAATGGACATTAACCCCCCTTGGCAACGAGCAAGAACCCCAGGCAACATACATTAACCCCCCTTGGCAATGAGCATTAACCCCTGGGAACAAATATAAACCCATTGGTAACAAGCAATAACCCCTGGCAATGTATATTAACCCCTTGGCAACGAGAAAGAACCCCTGGCAACGGACATTAACCCCCCTCTTGGCAACGAGCAAGAACCCCTGGCAACAGACATTAACTCCCCTTGACAACAAGCAATAACCCCTGTCAATGCATATTAACTCCTTGGCAACGGACATTAACTCTCTTGGCAACAAGCAGGTAATTTATAATGTATTAGAAGCCTTACTGTGGGGGGCAACGTGGTGTGGCATAGTCAGTGTGTATCGATTTTTGTGTGACATCCCATTTTTTGGGGACGGTCCTGTGGGAATTAGACACTGGCCATGCCCTCACAGCGACAAAACGGCGCCCCAAAATTTTTGACGCGTGCCTGCGGCAAGCACATATATTCCTTTCTCCACTGCCGTAGTTGGGAGGTATGCATTAAGTGTGAGGGGTATTGCAATGTGTGGCATAATGTGTCAGAGGCATTACAGTGTGCAGCATAGTATCAGGCATTATGGTGTGCTGCATCATGTTTCAGAGAAATGGCGGTGTGTGGCATAATGTATCGGGCATTACAGTGTGCAGCATATTGCGCTGGGGCATTACGGTGTGCGGCATAGTATTAGGGGCATTGTTCAAATTTTAGTAGCTCCCTGGGACTTTTTTTTGTCTTTTTTTGTCACAAGTAGCTCTCGCTCAATTAAGGTTGGAGACCACTGGACTAGGAGAGTGGGCATGGGGTTAGCTGTGTCCATGCACCAACTCACGCATTCGCTTGTGCAGTCTAATCCCGTGCAGCGTCTGAGCACTCGCTCAGACACTGCCCGGCTGTTCCCGACCTGGCGTGCGGCCTGCGCTGTGTGATTCGGTCTTAGGTCACGCTGCGCAGGCCGCAGTGCTGACCACCAGTGCCGAAACCTGTTTGCCGCCGGGCCTCCCACATCATACCCGACACTGGAACCTGCTCGCCGCCGGGCCTCCCACGTCGCACATGTCTACCCCACGCCTGCCTATGCACTGAGGCCGCCTGCCCCCCTCCAAAGCAAGTCAGTGTGGGGGCACAGGGGGCAATTTTCTTTTAGAGATGCCAATCCCTGGATACCGGGAATACCGGGTTTCAGCATTTTTCAATCCCAGTGATATTGGTGTACCGGCCCCAAGATTTCTGTTGCCATCCCTTACATAGAAATGACCTTCTAGACCTACTTTGTCTCTGTCAGGGCCGGTGCAAGGCACCGGAGCGCCCCAGGCAAGTCGGGGTGGGGGCGCCCGGGTGTCTGCCGCCCAGGTACATGTCCTGCGGCGCTGTGCGTATATAAAGCTGGCGGCAGTGGGGGGTCCCTGCAGTCAATAAGAAATAACGAGCGCTATCCGCCGGGCTATGCGGAAGCGCTTCTGTTTTGGAAACACTGGCTGCACGGCGCACGCTGATTGGCTGAATCTCAGCGTGCGGCCAGTGTTTCCAAAACACAATGCCGCCAGCTTTATATATGCACAGCGCCGCAGGACAGGTACCCGGGCGGCAAGGGGGGCGAAACACCGCCCTCCAGTGGCCGGCGCCCTAGGCAAATGCCTAGATTTGCCTAGTGGTGGCGCCGGCCCTGGTCTCTGTCCCTGCGTCCCCACCATCTCTGCCCCCACCGTCTGGTCCTTCGTCACCACCGTCTCTGTCCCTGCATCCCGCCATCCCGCTCTATGCACCTTTGTCCCCGCAATCTATCTACCTGCATCCCCACCATTTCTCTCACTCTCCCTGAATTTTGCCTTAATCTGTGTGGAATAATTTGAATTTTGTGTCATTCCATGTGGCATAATGTGAATTTTAAAACATTCCATGTGAATTTTGGCTCATTCTGTGTAGCATAATGTGTAAGGGGCAAGTATAAGGGGTCTACTATTGTGTTGCATAAAGGGTATATGGTGTGGTACACACCCCTATATCCTTTAATGGCCACACCTCTTTTCTGTCGCTTGCCACTCCAGGGGTGCCCCGTGACGCTGTTGTACCGGGGCCCAGGATTTCTCTTGGCAGCCCTGGCTGCTATAAGAAACTGTAAATAAATTAAATAAAAAAATACTGTCACATTCACAGTCACACATACTGTATACATATAGACAGTATCCCTTTGACCTCTTACCCAACACCATCACTTGGCACACTTTCTACAGCCACTTCTGCCTCCTCTCCTGCTTTCGACCATATTGCTACTACACACTGGCTGCACACAACTCCTGTCCCCTGCTTCGTCTTCACCCTCCCTCTACTTTCTAATTTTTACAGTTTGTGGAATCAAAGCAGGGAGTCCCCTGAAAAGAGGCCCCACAGAATCCCGTGGTCCCCATAATCCATCTCTGCCTATGATTAACATGCATCTGAATAGCTATCTCCTTCCATGAACGCCAAATACTTTTCAATACACTTCTAGTATGCGTGCATGAAATCAGTATTTTATATGAACACAGAATGTGTGGTGCAATGTAAGTGCATTTTCTGTAATATACATAGCATGTGACTAAAACCCCTTTTCCACTAGCCTAAATAACCCAGGTTTTTGTATGGGAGCGCACAAAAACCCGCATTGCAGGCAGTGTAAACGCTCCCTGTTGAAATATTTCGGTCTTGAGACCCGGTATTTCTATCAGTATAATCTTTATTTGAATTTTTCCTTGAACATTTATACAATACATTTACAAACCATAAAATCACAAACAAAGACATACAATGGTCAGATCTACCAATTCACTCATTAATATACAGTATTGCCAGGGTATGATACAGATTTACTTTACCCGACCTAGCAGCTTGTGTTTACTCTCGGCTGCCACCTTTTCACTATTGGTCAGTGGGAGACCCCTCCAATCCTCTTGCCTCTGCTGGGGTTACCGAAATGGTAGATAGCACTTTGGTTATGTTTTACTGAACTCCTGAAGCTTCATGGCCATTTAACCACTCCCACTTTCTCTTTTTTTTTTTTCCTCTTTCCTTTGTCCCTTTCTTTCCCTTCCCCACCACAATCGCGGATGTCCACTGCCAGTGTGCCACCTGCCAGTACTCCTAGCCGAGGATGCAATTATTTATTTGTGTATTATTATTGTTTGTTTATTAATATATTAATTCATTCATTTATTTATATTATATATATATATATTTATTTTTTTATTATTATTATTATTTTTTTTTTTTGTGGTTAAATTTTGTGCATGTATCTTTCATTCTTAGTGCTGTCGTGATTCCCCAATGGGTGCGCTTATATTACTTCTATTTCTATTTCTTTTACTTATGGCCTACCGGCAATTGCTTTAAATGTGATTCTAACGTTAATTACATTCTTTCCTCTTCTCTCTAATGTCTAAGTTGCATTTATGTGCCCGTGCGATTCCAATATTTTGAGGCCTTCTACCTGCCCCATGTTCCCTCGTGTTTCATTATTGTGCTTCTACTTAAGTGTACAAATTTATCTTGCTCGACAGTGTAATTGACTAGGGCTATCCAGCAGTGGACATCCGGGCCTTTTTTGGCCATCCACGTTCTTGCTATTATCACTTTGGCCAGGGAGCACAATCCTGGGGTAGTGACCAGGGTTGAAGACGAGTTCAACCTGACTCGCTTTGTAGTGTAGACGGGTAACCCGGGACCCATTCACTGTAATGCAATAGCCGACACTGGGAGATGCTCTTGTTGGTGGAAAAGGGGTATAAGTGTCATGCCTAAGTTCATAGATCTATCATGGGTGCAAGGTATTTGCCATGTTCCTTGAGACCTGCACATGTACAGTAGACTCTGGCATAACATATCACTGTCAGAGAGGAAGCGGCTGGCTGGAGGAGAAGTCTGCACACGGGCCCACTCCTCCTTAAATGCAGTAGCGCACGCAGGGGGGGTTTCTGAGTACCCAGAAACCCCCCCAGGAGTCTAAGGGCCCTAGACTGAAAGCTGAGGGTCCCCTCTTTCCATGGGTATAAGAATTTTAAAAATCGGCCCTTGGGAACCAGAGATATCTGACTTCAAAGCAGTGCTCCCCATCCAAGCCTGTTAATTGCTCTTCCCAGTCAGATATTTCAGGTTGTCTCTGTCTTAGAGTTTTTCTGAGGGTATATTCCAAAATCTGGGACTCTCCCCCTTTTGATGGACACTAGTAGCTTGTCTCTACTGTTCCCAGAACCAGAGATATCAGCCTTCTAGCAGCTGGTTACTGCTCCAGCTCCACACACCTGGTATGTAGTTTTATATTCTCGTTGGCAGATTGCTCTGCCTCCTGAACTCTGATCCCCTAGTCCCCAATACCATTTGGTAGGTGGGATTATCTAGTTTTTAATTCCATTAAAATCTAAGAAATCTATTTCTGTTAACTGGATATATCTGCAGTCAAGCAAGCTGTCCTGCCACCAGAAAATTATGTATAATAAGCCCACTCCACTATACACCTCTCCTCTGCATATTAAACATCCTCTACCACCCTGGAAGTTATGTATCAGGGCCCCTTCATTCAGGCCAATGCCCCCTTCTCCCACCCTATCTCCCACCATCTGTGCAGTAAAGGGGTAATTAGTGGAAATTACTGATCCAGGACCTACATGCTGAGTGGTTGATATAATACCCCCTACCACCCGGGGGACATCAAAGCTTCGCCCACCCCTACCGCTGGAGGATCCATAGGTGCCCCAATACATTGCTATGCCCAGGGGTCTACACAGCTGTTGACACCCCTGTATGTATTAATATATATGTATGTATGTATGTATGTATGTATGTATGTATGTATGTATGTGTGTATATATATATATTATTATTATTATACATTTGGTCTATCTATAATACTTTAACTGACCCGGCATGTACTGGGTCACCTAAGTGTCCATCTGCGTGCTTTGCTCCGCCCCTCTGGAAACCCCCTTCTGAAAATCCTGCGTTTGCCACTGAAATGCCCCTGCCTAAATCATCTCCTGTGTTTTCTCTGTCCTACTGTCAACAATGGAGTGAGAAGGAGACAGATATTAAGAATACCTGTGCACCAAATGTGAATTTTAACTTCCAGAAGGTAAATTCTTTTATTAAGTATTGTGTAAGATATTCCTGCTCATAGCAGTTTTTGACGTAGCAAATTTTAGCAGTCCAAGACCTATTTATGATTGATGTTACTATATACTGTAGCTATAGACAAAAAATACTTACAAAGCTTACAAAACATTATGGGTGAAATTTTAGAGTGCCATTTTTTTAAGCAGGCCTCCCCCGCATTCTGGGACTGGTGAACCCCAATGGGCCCCCTTGGACTCGCATGTAAAAGAATGTTCAAATAAAAACAGACAAACAGAGAAAAGTATAACTTTAACACATACACTAATTTTACGCCAGCATACATACATTACCATTCCAGGCTCCAGCAGTGACTCTCTCACTGACAGTGGGGGTAAACCAGCTCCCCTCGCACTGGGTTATTTTGTCCCCCCCATTTTTGCAACCAGAACCAGTCCAAAAGTCCGTGGCTGGTTTCAGAAATACGGGGGACCTCGTATTTTTGGAACCAGGTCCGGCTCAATGAGCCCGGGCTGTCTATGCTCAGGAGGGGGGACCTCACGCCATTTTTTTTTTACTAAATATTGCACACTTTCATGTCTAAAGAAATTGCACATGTCTAAAAAATCACACATTATCATTACTAAAAATGCACATGTCTAAAAATCGCACATTTTCGTTGCTAAAAAACGCACTTTTTCGTTACTAAAAATCGCACTAAATTCCAAATTCCGACTTTGTCTAAAAGTCACACCCTATTACATTTACATTTTTTTTTTTAAAGTGCGATTTTTTTTAAAGTGCGATTTAGTGCATGGCTAAAAATCGCACCCTATTACGGTCTCGCCCATTGTGTTTTAAAAGTGGATTTTTTTCAAAAAATTACAAACATTTTGTAATTTATCTTATTTTATCACTTTTTCAGTTATTTAAATATTAAAAAAAGGTCTCACATATGGTTTCTCTTTGCGGATTGTACCATATATGTTTCGTTTTTTAACTGCTACAGTATGTTATACAGGGACAGAATCCAATTCCAAACAATTCTGGATAAACTACCAGTGGGAACGAGAAGATGTTTTATTTATGAGAGCATATTGAAACATCGTTCAGCACCTCTACAAATATAATCCACAATCAGCTATATTTCAGAGGCAATCACTGGCACGAAGGATTCGCTACAGTTCAATTCTGCGTGACATGAGGACAGAGCCATTCTCTTGCTAATGTCCAAATTGAGATAGTTTAGCTAAAGCACTTGAATTATGGCCACCAGTATAGTACATGACAGACAGTAAAATGGAAACAACATGTTGCTCTGTGTCAGCCTTTCAGCCATTTGCCATCAATCAGGTCACACCTGGCTCCTCACACCTTCAAATGAGGACATTTAAAGTCTAGCCATCAGTCTCTCATCCTGACCAACATCTTTTACCGCCTTGTTTCATCTAGTGTCTCCAGAAACTGGGTTGCAGATCAGTGTCCAATATAACATCCTGCTAGGTTTTATCCTTGTGATTTGGAAATAAAAAGTAGCATTAGACTTCAAACAGTTATGTAATGCACATGTGAATGAGTTCTCGAAAGGGATGGGTTTTTTATTCACAATGGAGCACGTCGCATAGTTGTAGAAAATATGATACATACTTGAAGAACTGGTGTGCAGGGTGATTTACATCTCAGCTGTATTGTGTACTAAGAATTGTTCTGCTAATTGTTACCTGTGCTCTATTTTAGTTCCTTAGTTACTGTTACAGGTATGTTTAGTTCTGTGTACCCTGTATCATTTTAATGCGTGATCTATGTATAGCACATTAATGCGTGATCTATGTGGCACCTTATAAATCAAATTTATTATTATTAATAATAATAATAATAATAATAATTTTGTAGTTATGAACAGTTGATATTTTTGCACCCACAAAGCCATGTAGAGCAGCGTTTTGAATGTATTCACAACTTTTAAACCCGATCAGTCCGAATCTGATAGTTACTCATATATTGAAGG
Organism: Crinia signifera; assembly: GCF_055691185.1. Taxonomy (NCBI): domain Eukaryota; kingdom Metazoa; phylum Chordata; class Amphibia; order Anura; family Myobatrachidae; genus Crinia; species Crinia signifera. The sequence goes on along the minus strand of NC_139221.1, from coordinate 234,241,332 downwards.
AATTATTTGAATGTTCCCACCTGGTATTAGGGATGCCAATCCCGGGGCTTTTTTTCAATCCCGGGATTCGGTATTGAAAAATGCCTAATCCCGGGATTCCCGGGATTAAGTTTGTCAATATAATGTCGAACTTTAGTCCCCCCCAAACCCAGTCTATCTCACCCGGCCATTGCTGCAGAAGTCGGGCAGTGGTGTTCAGAGGCCGGCGGCTTTGATTAGGGGCTGTGTGCGGGTGGTCTGGAAGCGGGCAGATGTGTGGGAGCCGGGCAGCGGTGGTCTAGAGGCGGACGTCGGAGTAGCCGGGCGGCAGTGATGGCTCGGGTACCGGGCGGTGGGCGGGAATGGAGCTGCAGACAGGCTGTGCAGCATGACCTCAGACATCAGGTCATGCTGCAAACAGCCGCAGAGCAGCGTGCCAGGGTTTGGGAGCAGACGGGCAGCATCTGAGCTGGCCTCAGCGCTGCCCGACATTACATTCGTGCATGCGCAGGCGAATCCCAGGATTGGAAGCTCTAATCCCGGGATTCAAATCCCGGCGTTTTTCGGGCCAAATCCTGGGATCCCGACGATCCCGGGATGGCCGCCCTACCTGGTATCTTCCTAGGGACTTTGCTGTCCTACGGTAGATTCAACAGTAATAAGGCGGCACTCACAGATTTTTTTATAGAATAAAGTGCAAAATTTATTGCAAACTGGTCACGTCCAACATGTTTCAAGCTGGCTGGAAATGCTGCTCTAATGTTTTGTGGCAACTGGTTAAACCCACTGGTAGATTCCAGTTACTTCAGTGTTTATGGGGTTTTACTGTATGGGAAAAGGTGACTTTTACCTTACTACACAGTACATCAATGTAATATATTTGATAAATACTTACATCCAGGGGCGAATTTAGGGGTCAGGCCGCCCCTAGGCACAACATTTTTGCCCCCCCCCCCCCTATTTTATATATATATATATATATATATATATATATATATACACACACACACATAAACATATGTATATAAATATATATATAATATATACACATGTATATGTGTATATATATATATATTTATATATACACAAACATTTTATATATATATATATATATATATATATATATATATATATACTTCATTCAAATGTAACTGTAGCCCACCTCATAACGTGGAGTATTAACTGTATGTGCTATGACTGTCTCAGTCAGTCTCTCACTCAGACACTGACTGAGAGCAGCGCAGGATGAGCTCAGCTCAGCTGCTTTCCACGCCCATTGGATACACAGCAGCCAATAGGCTGTGTGTATACAGTAGCCAATGGGCGCTGGAGGCAGTGAGCCTGAGCAAATCAGCTCAATCGACGAAGACGCAGCCTGGGGGGAACCATGGATACACATACACAGCCTGGCAGTGACAGCAGCGAGCCGCCGCCGGTGATGTACATACTACTGTGTGCATGGCAGAGCGGGAGGGTAGCGGCGGGTAACGAGCGACGCTGCCGCCGACATATGATGATGAATCATGTCAGCGGCGGCGCCGCTTGTCACTTGCCGCTTCCCACCCGCTCTGCCATGCTGCTATTTAAAAGCATGGCAGTCCGCAAGTGCCGCCCTAGATTAGTGCCGCCCTGAGGCCCGTGCCTCACGGGCCTAGGCACAAATCCGCCTCTGCTTACATCATTATTATTATTAGTAGTAGCATCACATGCAGTGTGTGCAGTGCACATGGGCCCCTGGTCGTAGAAGTCTCACACAGCACCCATATTTAATTCCCTCTCCAGAGTCCCCTACCAATGCTGCAGCTATGGCCAAACCCCCCAGGAAAATGGCCTCCACACATACACAATGCAAGTCTACCGCAAATGCCAGCATTTAGGGTGCAGTAGAGAGGAGGGGGCCCACATGGAGTATGCACATGGGCCCTCTCCTCTGCTAATCCGGCCCTAATTAATATTTTTATTATTATTAGTATTAACATTTATCTTATGGGAGAGATCAGTGGTACTAATTGCTGAATTGGTGAAAGAAAAATAGATTGGGATTCAAAAATGTACAAACCCTTTAATTATTATTATATTGTCATGCAGAGTGGTTAAGGGGTAAAATCTAAAACAAAAAAATCAATAAATTGCTGCCAAAAACTGTATATGACCATGTAAGAAATGCTCAGATATGCAGAAATGATGGATAAAATGTAGGAGTTTGTGGAAATGTAACTAATAAAGCTGAATTTTTGTCCTGTTGACAGGTCTCCTGTTGTTTAGGATGGGAAATGTTGTCCTAAAGTATCTAAAGGTGTCCAAATGATCCTAGAATAGGATTTGGCATACTGTTTGTTTTTTGACTAATGTGATTGCCCTAACTGTATGCCAACATAAGCTAAGCCCTCTGTGGACTTCCTATAAATGTCTATTGAATGTATAAATGCACACACCATTCAGTTATTGTATTTAGTTTTTTTCTAACCAGTGCATACAGTGTTTAGTTTAGTATCATGTCCAATGTTTACCTGGTGAATGTGTGCTGCTGTATATTGGATTATGTTCCTTCTTGTCTATTTTTGGTGTTGTCGTGGAATGCAGTCAGCATACCGGCAGTCAGGATGTCAGTGTTCAGTATAACAATGCCGGCATCCTGACTGCCTTCAGGAGACCAATACTGTATCGCCGAAAGGATCGGGATGCTGATGCCAGAATATGTTTAGCAAGTATGCAGGGTGGTTGAGGGTCAGGCCAGGGAAGGGAGGTTTAGGTTTAGGCACTGGGGGGGGGGGACTTACGGTTAGGCTATAGGGTTAGGGTTAGGCAGCGGGGTGCGGGTGTTATGATTAGGAACTAGCAGGGATGGTTAAGGTGAGGGTGTGGGGAGGGAGGGTTAGAGTTTTGCTGCAAAAAGGGAGGTAGGTGGAGGATAAGCTTATTTTACTCACCCCTCTATGGATTCCTTTTTTTTTGTCTGTATTCTGACCAGTGGCATCCTGACCGCTGGTCTTCAGAATGTATTTTTATGTCGTTAGGGGTGAGGTTGGTCTACAGAGAGTATATACAAATTTTAGAAGTGTTTAGTCTGCATACTGTATTACTGTCTGCCGCAACAGAACCATAGGCGATGTGTAGCTTGCTCGTTATTTTATTGTACTTCTTTGTTATCCAGGCAGAGACATGTAAGGTGTATCTGCCTGAATAACATGTTAGGAGTTGATCCATTTACCCACAAGTAATTGTAGCACTCACAGTAGTCCCAAAAGCACAGATTTTAGTTCGCAGGCCCTTTATTTCTGTGTACAAATACCTTTGCTTTAAGGGGAAGATTTTAGTTGATTGCTGGTGGTTTGCCCTGCTCGAGGCTTATGATTGAACTACTCATCATAAAACCTACTTAGTAGCTCGCCTCTAACACAACTTATTATTTGTGAGATTGTTCCTTAGCCTGAGGAGGCAGCTTTATTTATGCCCACAGTGATGCACTGCTGAAAGAGTTATATATGAATTTGAACTGTATTGAGAAAATAATGGAAAGTAGGCTTCTTACTGTATTTAGCTATTGTAGATGCCAGAATTGTAATGGGAAAAGAATGTTACTGCTTTGAATTATAAACAGGAATGTGTGCGTGTCTGAAGGTGATGTCTGCCCCCTTCCCCATCTTGCAATTTAGCTAAGCACGACAAAACTATCTAGAAAAGAAGGAAGCTTGTTATTATGTAGTTTCAGATTAAACATCTGAAAAGGGATAAAACACACACCTACTGACAGTTCTTAATAAAGCGTTATACTTTCTTTACAATAGAGGAAATATTTCAAAAATTACTATTCATTTTAGATATAATAAAAAAATAAAAAAATAAATGTGGCCACTAGGAGGCACTGTCCTTTTGTTGCCTGTACATTACTTCGGCAAGCATAACAACAGTTTACTTTAAATATGAAAACGTTCATTGTGTTCAGTAATTTGTGGCTAGATGGTATTTTTACTGGATATTTATAAAATGCAAAGGAAAATGACAAAATGAATGTGTACAGGCCATGACCTAAATCACGATGAAGCTGTATTTAACTGTTATTTTAGATTGACAAATGTTTTCTGTTTGTTTTTTTATTCCTATGCCAGTGACATAGGTTGACCTCCTACTCATGTCTTTCGTCAATTCCACGGAAATGCAATCTGTTAAAATACAGATAATGGGTTGTCTGTTCCACTCCATGTAAATTGCATCATTATTGTATTATTCATCCTTGTTATAAGGAACAGTAGCAATTACTCAACTTAACCAATCATAGCCTTGTTTAAATGTTAAATAACAGATATAAACTATGTAATTACATTCATCTGGTACGGTACCTTTCATGGATGGAATATAGAACACATTGAATTATACCCCAAAATGTCTGCAGTATTATTATTATTATTATTATTATTATTCTTATTCACAGTTATTTATATAGCGCACACATATTCCCATATTCCGTAGTGCAGAGAATTTTTGATGTGAGGCAGTAATGCTAACCATTACACCATCCATGTTGCCCTGCAGTATGCTTATTGTGCTCTCTAGGTTTTTTTTATTCTTTATAATTATTTCCTTATGTTTTTAAACTTTCTATAATTCGAATGCCTATGTACAATGTTCCATGTTTTTGATATATTTAAGGTGACTCCTGCAGGAACTATATAAATAAATTATTTAATCTATCTATCTATCTGAATAAATATATATATATATAAATAATGGAGGTAGGCGACACTCACGAGACTGGAGTAAACTTGAAAAAAGATGGTGCATTAATGTGTGACATTTCGAGGGAGGGGATAGGATCCCCAAAACATCACACTAAATCACTATCTTTTTTCAAATTTACTCCAGTCTCACGAGTGCCAAATACTTCCATTATTTGGGTATTATCCGGTGTCTGCTAATTCCACATAATAGCAAGAGCCAACATTAAGCATGTGCTGACTATACAGAAATGGGATAGCCAATGCGCCAGGTAACATCTCATGTATTTTAAGTGCATTTTAGTATATTTTATGTTTTAGTTTCTAATTTATTATACCATTTAGACATTATATCCAACAGTCACGTTGCACGACACAGAACAGAAAAAAATATATGAATTAACTGTGTCCTACATTTTAACTGTTGTTACCATTTAGATTTTAAAATCTGAAAATTGTTCCAAAACATGCAAAAGTAGTTAGTGATCCGGCACATGCTGAAGTAGTTATGCAGTGTATCGGGACATATTGAAGTAGTTACGCAGTGTTCCAGGTTCTGGGACATGCTGAAGTAGTTCCACATGGTTCTAGGACATGCTGAAGTAGTTAAGCAGTGTTCAAGGTTCTAGGACATGCTGAAGTAGTTCCACAGTGTTCTGGGACATGCCGAAGTTTCAGTGTCCCGGGACATGCCGAAATAGTTAATAATATAGTCTATAGATATTGTGTTTCTGGACATGTTCTTTTAGTTTTCTGACGCTACTTAGTTTTTCTGTTGCTATCTCTATTGTCTAAGCTTAAACTATACAAAGCACATTTCCAGAAATTATTATCATGGAACTCCTGTCACAGTCCTCATCTTTCTGTCTTCCTACAAACCATAATATTATTATCATTACCACATTCCACTGTTACCAAAGCATTCATGAAATCCTGCAAAATCACAGTACATGTTGACAATGTATTATTAATTAACCTCACAATGCATTCTTCTGCTACCAAACTCACATTGTATTTCATCACAACTTAATGCATTCATACCATGAGATACATTTATATTAAACTTCATGTAGTATTTTCTAACTAGTGTACATTGTATGTAAATACCCCCCCCCCATAACCCCCCCCCCCCCCCCAACTGCAGCTGAGTTCTGTGATTTAATTTCCACTCCTTTTACTTTCACATTTCATCATTGACATTTATTTATAATAGGCATTTCTGAAAGTATATGATTATTGATGCTTACCTCGTTTTCCAATTTAAAAATCGAATTTGTAACAATGATTTATTTAAAAATAATAAACAATGAAAATAGACAGCTGTGACCTAATATATACTAACAGCCATACTTATAACTGAATTACAATCACCTGCTGTACCCCCCAAATGTTTATGATGGCGCCTCATGCAGATAAGGGGCATGGTAATACGTCTTATGGCACATCCAAGCATTTCCAGTGTGCTGGACCATTTTCCTCTCCTGAAAGCATAGTCTGAATACCGCCTACACCTTGAATGAATCTGCATCCAGGTCTGCTGGTCACAATTATTTGATTATGTCCTTATTGTTCTTCCCCTATCCATGCCTACCTCTTGTTTTTCCAATTCTTCTTCTTATATGGAGTTCCACCGGTTATATATGTAAAAATTTGCCTATTTTCATCTATGGGGCAATTATATGGTAGGGATAAACAATCTAAAACTTGTGCATCATTTAGGAACACCAGATGATGCAGCCATTACTTTATGTACATTGTGCTACAGCGCCAGCTGATCAGCCTTAAGCCAAAGGCCAGTATTTAATGCCTCAGATTCGCCGTAGTTTACAGCGAATCTGCCATTTCTCCGGTGTACCGACGAATTTGCTCACAGAAATACCGATTCGCCCTATTCAAAGGAGACAATTTGCTGCAAGCGAACAGTGAATGTCTGACGATTCGCCTGTGTGATTCGCTGCAATACGCCGTTGTTTTTCAATGGGGTTTTTAGTCCAATTCACCAAGATTGTATTCAATGCTCAAATGGAGAACTGCTTTCTCCAGTGATTTTCGCGTGATTCTCCGTTTTGAAATCGACATCTTTTTAAGGTGAACTGGAAAGCGATCTTTAAAAAAAAAAAAGACTTTTTTTTGTGTAAAAAAATCAGTAATTTTTTTCTTTGAAGGGGCAATCTATTTTTATTCATGTGCGTGCTGCACATGAATATATATTTAATTTTTAATTATCATTTTTTTTTACACATAACAGCCAGCAAGGGGCCAAGAGCCGGGAGCCGCTCATTACATATTTATATATTCACTGCTCCCGCTCATTACATATGCACGAGAGGGAGCAGTGCAACGGCTCCCTACCCGCTTCCCCTGCCAGCTCTCCTGGGTGCAGCTTGTGCTGCCTGTGTCCCGGGGAGCCCTCCTCCCTCCACACACATTCCGACGCAGGCAGTGAGACTTCCATCTCCCTGCCTGTCGCTGTCCTCAGGCTTTTAAAATTCAGCAAGCCCCTGCGGCATTGAATAGGGTGACATTGAATAGGGGGACATTGAACGCGGCAAATTTGCAACGAATCCTAAACAGGATTCGATGCACATGCCGAAAATCGACATTGAATACTGCCCAAAGTCTCTCCTTCACACGCCACAAGCATTGGATCATACATGCCAGTTGTATAACCTTCGTTGCATGCACATGAGCAGTATGACTGATGAGTCCCTGAGCATTCATACATGTGTGTTTAGCAGCATTACATGGGGAGCTACATGTGCATTAGCCTAGGGCACCCGGAACCTTTAATCAGGTCCTGGCTACCAGTACATCACTTTAAACTTGTCACATCTTATCACATCTGGTACTCCATAGTCCTATACAAGTTTTGCATACAGGGTTACAATACCCCACCTACGTACTGTATGCCTTTATTACATTGTGATCTTTCTCTACTCAAATCTTTTCAACCGGAAGCTATTGTGGGAATTCAGGTTCCAGAACTAAATATTGAGTCTTAAGCTTCCTACACACTATAGGACATTTTAAGATATCCCTCAAAAAGGGTATTCTGAGAGATCTTTTAAAATATCTTCTAGTGTGTACACTCCATATCGTCAAAGATGCCTGTTCTCGTGTGTCGTGAACATCCCCTCCCATCTACCGAACTTGCAGATCGATTTTGGCTCATTCACCTAAGCCATTTTAAGCATTTACTTCCCGCAATGCCATCTTGGGAAGTTATGCTTTGGTTGTCCATACACAGGGGCACCGGTAGCTGCAGAGAGGATGAGATGCCAATGAAGGGAGGTGTGGCCAGCCTCCCTCTTTTGGGACTGTTAAAAATCTTAGCCTTTGTACAGCTGGGAAGCGGATGAGCACTGCACAGGTGGGCATTTTTGTAATTACTGATGGGCGCCAGTGGCAGGCTAGCAGGCGGCGATCACTCACCACCCCACACACAAACACCTCATGCAGGGGGAATTAGGGGTGACTGCTACTGCAGCATTTCTCTCCACAGCATACAGAAGTGTTTGTGCTGGGGAGAGAGCCTGCTGCAGCAGTCACTCCTTTCTCACCCCCAAGAGCCACTGTCTACAAAGTGGGAATGAGGGAGGGGGCAGAGGGAGCCATGGGTCAGGGCAGAAAGTACCTGTTTCTCCCCCAACCCCCCCTCAACACCACTTCCCATACAAACAGATGGAGTAGAGCAAAAATAGACGAATTACTACTCAAAATTGTATTATGTCATTTATCTTTAAAAACTTTGGGAAAGGGAGAACCAGGAGTCAATAATGGCATGTGAAGAAAGGAAATATTCATTTTGTGGGGTATATTATTATTTTGTGTTGTTTAAAATATTCTCTATATTTCCCTTTCAATGCTGCATCTTCTTTTTCTTTTACCCCTTTGCAAGATTATACAGTAAAACACTGCTGTCTATTGAAGCTAAGTGTTTGCTTTCTTCTGCTTATCTTGCTTTTCTCTTTTTAAGATTTATAAATGTGCAGGTGCTGAGAAAAATGGATTCTCCACTGCCAGATCGTATAGCACATTTACTTTATAGCTATATACAGTATAAAGCTGTAGAAAAACCTGTTAGAACTTATCTAGAGTGCCAATGGTGACCTATCACTGAGCACTAAAAACAGTCATTGATCTCAGCTCTCACATTTTATAATAATATGTCCTTGCTCTATTCTTCTTGTAGAGCTCATTGTCTCAGAGAGCCAGAAGCCTTTCATTACTTCCCCATGGAACATCCATTTCCTCATCCCCTGGGAGCCAGAGGCACCTGGCACACAGCGGCCCCAGCGTTGTCACCATCACACATCACAAGTCCCCTGCCGCTGCCCGAAGGTTCAAGAGTCAGAATCCTGCCCATCTACATGAAGTCAAAGAGGTTAGAAAATTACTGATATCCATGTTTATTAAGACATAAATATAACTATAATGAGCCACTAGTAATCACAGATAATGGCACTGAACACTGTGGGTTAAATTATCTAGTTTGAAAACATCTATTGTAACCAAAGAAATCCAGGTCAAGTAGGTTATGCCATAGTGGAGAAACAGCAGTACACAAGTCAAGTAGACCAAAAAATGATTTTTTTTTCTTTATAGAAAGTTTAATAAAAGATCACAAAACATAAATACAAAGATACTTAAAAGCATATATGATAAGTGGCATTTGACACAGACTGAACAGCTCAAGATACAGATGATAGAATAGTGACCAATATTATAGTTAGGAGAAGGGAAGAGGAAAAGAAAACGTTCAAAAAAGGCAATGTGGCCATGGTGGAAGATAGAAAATACAGAGGAAAGGACCTAATATGTGGTAACCAACCTAATGGTTGAGGAATCTCATCCTAAGTCAAATGGTGACGGAGGATTTTGAATAGCGTGCAAAGTACCCCAGATCTTATCAAAGGATTTGGTTGACATTGTGAGAATAGTGGTCATGTATTCCAAATCTGGATAAAGCATCCAGATTTGAGATATATTTGAAGATAATGATGTTGGGGCTTGTTGTTTCCAGCCAATAGTTATCTGACAAGTGATAGCAGAAATAATGTGGCATATTAATTTGTTTTGGTACTTTGTTGCTGTTAGGAGACTCAAAGAAAGGATGAAATGTTAGGTGTGCATGGGATGGAATTTGAATCAGTGATAAGAAATTAATAACCTCTCCAGAGATTTGAGATTTATGGACATGAACACCATTTGTGTAGAAAAGTACCTTCAGAGACGCAGCCTCACCAACACACCTACATCTGTTCCTAGATAGTTGATCTTATGTTCATGCCAGTGAAGTGGGTATATCTCTTTGAGAGATTTCACTGAAATTAGAGATGTGCGGTTCGGATTTGCTCAGATTTACTTGGTTTTCCAATTCGAATCTTATTTGCTATAGGCTGTCATGTGTTGTGGATAGCCAATAAAATGTTGCTTTTTGGGGGGGGGGTGTTATGTTTGCTTTGTTTTTTTGTTGTTGTTTTAAAAAAAAAATATATTACTCAATTTAAATCCGAGCAAATCCAAACCGCACATCTGTAACTGAAATATAAAACTCTCAGCCCTCTGGTTTACAAGAGTTAGTCTTACAGTATATCTGAATACTGGGAATATAGATCTTTCTCAGCTAAAAGGGCTTGTAAGGACTGGGTTGGGTTAACTAATGAAATGAGATCGTTGTCAACATACAAGTTGATTTTATGTTAGGAAGAACCAACTGTTATTCCAGCAATGTTAATATTACTGTGAAACCTCACTGCTAGCAGTTCCATGACCGAGGTGAAAATTAAGGGAGAAAGAAATCAGCTTTGCTTCTTACAATTGGTGATCCCGAATGATGGAGAGCTAACTCGGTTAGATTTGAATGTGACTGGTGTCAGGGACATGCGGTGAGGTAAATGGCTGAGGAGTCCCTGGCAAGTACCAGAGTCATTTTTGTACACAATTTATGAGCCATGGGATACATGTGGGCATTATACACAAGTGCAGCAGTATATACTGCTGGAGATTCGCTGAGTTTTAATAAGAGATTTGCAGAAAAGGTAGCCAGGTGAGGCACTGCCTCACCTGCTATATATTTTTTCACTCCAGAGTTTTGACTTTTAGAATAATAAAAATAAGATTTTTTTAAATAGATTCTTTGTATTTTGACATACTTTATAAACTCAAAACTCCAGCATATATGATAGTGTGACAGGAAAGAATGTTCCTCACCTGCCTCACCCCACCACGCACCACTGGCTGGTGTTGAATGGTGCAAAGCTAGCATGCAGTCAGAAAAGGCCATACCCCTAAGTGCCCTAAATGCTAATGGACAGGAAAAAGCCTTTTCTATGCCAAGCGCTAGGACAAGCAAGAGCAGTTTTTATCTGTTTATAGAGTAAACCAAGCTAATAGTCCTCCCTAGTGTTGTCTGGAGCCTGTCTACCTGGGATTAATCAAATTTGATCTAGGTAAAACCAGATGAGCAAGGAGGGGACCCAAATGGTTGGCTTATTTGTGTACATTTTAGATAAGCATTCATTATCACGATTAGTCTATAGTTAGAGCAATGAGTGGGATCTTTGTTAGGTTTCAGAATCGCTACTATATTGGCCAATGTTGAGGCAAGGGCAAAATAGAAACTAATATTTTATTAAAAAGAGAGTTGAGGTGGGGAGCAAGCTCTCCCATTACCTTATAGTATTGGACAGAGAATCCATCAGAACCCAGGGCTGCCTAGGATAGCAGGAGAGGTTTCTTCTATAGGAATGTGTTCTGGCTTTCCCACAAACATGGAAGATGAATGTTTGACAAGTACAGTAGGAAAGTAATCCCTCTAACTCCTTGGGAGAGACAAGGGTTGGGACAGATTATAAAGATACAGTAAGTATAAAATGTGTATCAACCAAGGGGATCAGGAGTGGGAGATTGGAAAGAAGGAGCTAGGGAGACGAGTAGCAGCTAAAGTGGAAAGGGAAACAGCAAAAAAGAAGGAAAATAGAAACATAGAAAAATAGAAACAGGGATATTACATGATGTGGGTACAGTATAAACTACTACTTTAGGGGGATCAAAGAATAGAAATGGAGAAAGAAGAGGAAGGAGGTTGCAAAAAAAAAAAAAGGAGGGGAGATAAGGAGAGAGGGAATGTAGGGAAAGGGGGAATGTAATGGATATAATGGAAGAAAAGAGCAATGCATAAAAATAAATTAAACATCAAACTATGATAAGAACTAAAAGAAGTAAAAGATTTAGTTCGGACGGCAATTGTTTTCCTTGACCAAAAACCTGCAGTAGGAAGGGAAATCCACATGTACAGATATGGGGGGAAATTTACTAAAGGAAATTTGTAAAAAAATAGGTGTATTTGTATCCAGAAATACACTTATTTTTGAAATTTACTATCCCGAAAATACGGCAATTCGTATTCGTATAGATAGCACATCAATACGACTACGAATTGCCGTATTTTTGGGATAGTAAATGTCAAAAATAAGTGTATTTCTCGATACAAATACACCTATTTTTACACCTATTTTTTACAAATTTCCTTTAGTAAATGTCCCCCTAGGTGTTGCATCTTTGGAATAGGTTGCAAATCTCTGCATTTTTTTGGATTGTAAAGGAGCTAAATCTTGGACGATTTGGAAACACATATCTTGAAATAAAGTAGTAGGAGTATCTTCCGTAACCAAGATCATTTTTTATTTTGATCTGTAATAATGCAGGCCAACAATAATATCTTAGCGAAACTGGAAGATTGAGGTTTCGATTTTGGGGGCTCTATGAGCTTTTTCCAAAAGGCAATTCTCGTGATAAATATCTGGGGCTAAATGTTGGAAAAGATCTTTTGGAAAGGAGGGAAATGATGAGTTCCAGTCTGATTCAGAAATATTTTCTTGATCCTCCTGTTTATTTCTTACAGATATTTATTTTCATCATAAGGGCTAATTCTTTGTCAAAACAACCTTGGGATCGACAAAGGTCATATGTTTTTGTTTCCAGGGCATCTCTACGAGAACCTAGGGAGGTAATCTCTGTTTTAAAGGAAAGAGTTCCTGGTGAGAATAGACCAATGTCACAGACAAAAGTGAAAATACACCAAGGTTCCTATCTATCTATCTATCTATATATATATATATATATATATATATATATATATATATATATATATACTGTAAACGGAGGCACTCCAAAAAACGACAACCAGGCACAGGAAATGCGGTAACGTTTCGAGGTTTTAATACCTCTTCATCAGACAATGTACATAAGCATACAAACACATTATATACTCACGGCACCATCAGCTGAAGGCATCTCCGGCGTGGGAGCTGCACCCGGTGGCTTCCGCTTCCGTCAATCATCTGCGTCGTCACGAATCCCTCTGCAGAGAGCGCGATTGCGTCACGACATCCGGGCGGCTCCGTTGCCATGGAGCCCTGTACACAGAAATATCAAACAACTTTAATATACATAGAACGACTCACACAATGAACAAAGATAAAAACAAGCACAATAAAAATGATAAAAAAAGCAGGCATTGGTTTACCACTAGAAATAAGCAAACCTATATGGTAGAGGAGAAAATACATAATACTATAATATAAATTAAACTTAATGTAATACATCACTACAGGAACAGGCAGTGTCAGATGCATAGGCTAGTGGTCAAACAATGGGCTAGTGACCAAAGGGTCAAATAGCGGGCGCAACATGTGGATTACAGATAACAGCGCAAACCAAGGTGTTCATTAAGGCCACGGGGGGCCAGTGTGCCCAGTCGATGTATCCACCTGGTTTCACACTGGAGAAGCTTAAGTGATCTATCACCCCTTCTGATGGAGGGGGGTACATGATCAATCAGAATGTATCTGAGAGATGCCACGCTGTGCCCGGCCTGTAAAAAGTGCCGAGCCACTGGCTGATCACTGGTTTTGGTTTCTAAGGCAATTTTAATGGAATGGCGATGGTTAGCCATCCTCTCCTTCAGAGTGCGGTCCGTCTTGCCCACATAGCTCAAGCCACATGGGCAGGTTAAAAGATATATAACAAACTTGGTAGTACAAGTCAAGTTAAATTTGATGAAATACTTTTTTCCGGACAATGGATGACAAAAAGAATTTGAAGCTATCAAAGATCTGCACGTAATGCAGCCAAGGCATTTAAAACAGCCATTACGTCGTGACAGAAAACTGTCTCTGGTAAGCTGACTACCCGACATCCCCGTAATATCAGTGCGTACCACCCAATCAAATATGTTTTTACCGCGCTGATAGCATGGCATAAGGCGGCTGGTGGTAAGGCCAATGCTGGGATCAGACTGTATGATCGGCCACCACTTTTTAGCAAGGGTATTAATCTGCCCACTCTGGTCGTTGTAGTGGTTGACCCAGGGAAGAAAGTCGGACTTAGATTTTTTGGCTTGGGGTTTGAGCAGATCACTGCGTTGTCTGCCCATAGCCTTCGCCTTGGCGGCCAGCACAGAGTTCTTGTCATACCCTCTGGAAAGGAATTTATTCACCATAGACTGCATTTGCCGCTCTGCATCCTCATCATTGCTGCACACTCGCCTTACCCTAAGGAATTGGGAATAAGGCAGCCCATACTTAAGGGGTTTAGGGTGGAAACTATTTGCGTGCAAGATCGTATTGCGATCTGTCTCCTTTGTGAAGAGATCAGTTGAGATACAACCAGCACGCAAAGTTACTTTGACATCCAGAAAGTGAACCGTTTCAGGGTGTATGCTGTATGTAAATTTTATGGGACAGCTGGATAAATTATGAGTAGCTAAATAATTTTCAAGTTCAGCAACTGACCCGGACCATATCATGAACAAATCGTCGATGAACCTGGCGTACGCTATGATGTTTTCACGCACGCCAGGGACATCTAGGAAGATCTCTCGTTCAGCCTGCAGCATATAGGCATTAGCGTACGATGGGGCCACATTGGACCCCATCGCACAGCCTGATAGCTGCAGGTAGAACTCCCCGTCATGGATAAAATAATTATGGGTCAATATCAGGTCCAGAAGTTGCAGAACCAGCTACACTGGGGGGCCCACATAGAACGGATTACCCCTGAGTAACCTGCCAACAGCAAACAACCCATCAGCATTGGGTATTACGGTATACAAGCTCGTTATATCGAGGCTGACCAGAAGGCTGCCCACTGGGGGTGTGCCAACTGTAGCCAACACATTAAGAAAAGCAGTAGTGTCCTGTATATGTCCCGGACTGGATACTATACATGGCTGAATCAGTGCGTCCAGATATACTGCCAACGCCTGGAACAATGAGCCCCTGGCGGAAATAATTGGCCGCCCGGGCGGCCGTTGCATGTTCTTATGAACCTTAGGTAAGGTGTACATTATAGCCACAACCGGTTCACTGGGGACCAAAGCCTCTGCCAGTTTTTCATCAATAGCACCAGAACTGACAGCAGATGAAAGAATAGACTGCAGTTTTTTCTTAAATGAAATCGTAGGGTCGTCTGACAGCTTACAATACACCGTGGTGTCATCAAGCTGGCGTGCGATCTCCTCTCTGTAGTGTACAATGTCTTGTACGACAATAGCCCCACCTTTGTCGGCGGGGCGGATGACTATGTCGTTATACTTGGACAGATTTTGGAGGGCAAGAAACTCGTCATTACCCAAATTGCTGAAACGATGCCGCTGTTGTTCAGAAGAAATATTGGTATTCAACATGTTGCAGTAGGATTTGATTGCTGGATTATAGGAGACCGGGTCAAAGGTTGATCGTGGTATCACTTTCCGTAATTGTGGGGGAATAGTGTCTGCTGCCTGGGATTGTGGGTTGTTGTAAAAATACTCCTTAAGCTTGAGTTGTCTCTGTAGCTTAAATTTTTCGGTCTCCCATTTGAGACTCTGTAAACCACCAGATGGCACATACGATAAACCACGATTCAGCACCTTGGCCTCCGCATCACTGAGGGCATGGGAGGAAAGATTGATTATTGTGGTCGTCTGTTGCGGTTCAGGGGTGGTCTCCCCACTTTGCCGCGACCTCTTCCTTTTCCTCTGGCCACCACGGCGGGTGTGCCTCCTCCTACGTGCTCTGATGGTGGGTTGGTTGTTAACCCTAAAGGGAATTGACCTTGGGAATTGGAGGGTCCAGGAGCCGCATCGGAATCACTAGAGGTGATCGCTTCATATGAGGAGCCTGCATCTTGCTTCGGCCTCCATCTCCTTCGATTAGGGCCTTTACCACGATTGTAGGTGGTCTCTGTACGTCCCCCTTGTACCCAAACATAAACACGGTTTTGTTCATAATCATTAATAACCTTCTGAAGCTTCTGCTTTTTGAAGGTGATCAAATCCCTTTTATATAGCGAAATATTTTTGGATAATTTATCCAGCCAGCCATTATCCACATCACTCTCAAATGAGGTTTTGTGCTGGGTCTCAAATTCGCTGATCTTGCTGCGTATCACAGCCAACTCTCTGCCAGCTTCCTCCACCACCAACAGCATGAGGTCCATGCTACACTTATTTAAAACGGCGATCCATCTGCGGCAAAATGCAGCATTATGACGCCCGATAGTCGGGACGTTTTTAACCCTAAATCCCCTGGGTATGCGTTTGTCCCTGAAGTAGTCACTCAGGGTGATGCCGTGATAAAGAAAGTCAATCTCTTTTTGTTTAAGACGTTGCCAGTCCTTGAATAAAAACTCAAGTGGACGGGCTTCAGCCTCATCCACTAAGTGCTCCTCAAATAGCATGTTGGTTGCTTGATCTGCAGTAAACGTCAGGGTAGACCCCTGTGTCTGCAATGCCACATTCACCACCCCTAATGGATCCACAATGGACACATCCTGGGAATCCATAGTAGCAGGTAAATGCAGAAAAACAGCTAATGATGAAGCTGGGGTAAATACAATAGACAGCGGGTGCTCCGCTCCAGAATTCCAGCGCCTGTGACAGCAAAGAATCCAGATACAATGTCTTTTAAGAAGCAGCACTACCGGCACAAATAGAGAATACTTTTGAAGGGTGCCCTCCAGGGATTGCGAACATTCGTAATCTCCACACATATACTGTAAACGGAGGCACTCCAAAAAACGACAACCAGGCACAGGAAATGCGGTAACGTTTCGAGGTTTTAATACCTCTTCATCAGACAATGTACATAAGCATACAAACACATTATATACTCACGGCACCATCAGCTGAAGGGATCTCCGGCGTGGGAGCTGCACCCGGTGGCTTCCGCTTCCGTCAATCATCTGCGTCGTCACGAATCCCTCTGCAGAGAGCGCGATTGCGTCACGACATCCGGGCGGCTCCGTTGCCATGGAGCCCTGTACACAGAAATATCAAACAACTTTAATATACATAGAACGACTCACACAATGAACAAAGATAAAAACAAGCACAATAAAAATGATAAAAAAAGCAGGCATTGGTTTACCACTAGAAATAAGCAAACCTATATGGTAGAGGAGAAAATACATAATACTATAATATAAATTAAACTTAATGTAATACATCACTACAGGAACAGGCAGTGTCAGATGCATAGGCTAGTGGTCAAACAATGGGCTAGTGACCAAAGGGTCAAATAGCGGGCGCAACATGTGGATTACAGATAACAGCGCAAACCAAGGTGTTCATTAAGGCCACGGGGGGCCAGTGTGCCCAGTCGATGTATCCACCTGGTTTCACACTGGAGAAGCTTAAGTGATCTATCACCCCTTCTGATGGAGGGGGGTACATGATCAATCAGAATGTATCTGAGAGATGCCACGCTGTGCCCGGCCTGTAAAAAGTGCCGAGCCACTGGCTGATCACTGGTTTTGGTTTCTAAGGCAATTTTAATGGAATGGCGATGGTTAGCCATCCTCTCCTTCAGAGTGCGGTCCGTCTTGCCCACATAGCTCAAGCCACATGGGCAGGTTAAAAGATATATAACAAACTTGGTAGTACAAGTCAAGTTAAATTTGATGAAATACTTTTTTCCGGACAATGGATGACAAAAAGAATTTGAAGCTATCAAAGATCTGCACGTAATGCAGCCAAGGCATTTAAAACAGCCATTACGTCGTGACAGAAAACTGTCTCTGGTAAGCTGACTACCCGACATCCCCGTAATATCAGTGCGTACCACCCAATCAAATATGTTTTTACCGCGCTGATAGCATGGCATAAGGCGGCTGGTGGTAAGGCCAATGCTGGGATCAGACTGTATGATCGGCCACCACTTTTTAGCAAGGGTATTAATCTGCCCACTCTGGTCGTTGTAGTGGTTGACCCAGGGAAGAAAGTCGGACTTAGATTTTTTGGCTTGGGGTTTGAGCAGATCACTGCGTTGTCTGCCCATAGCCTTCGCCTTGGCGGCCAGCACAGAGTTCTTGTCATACCCTCTGGAAAGGAATTTATTCACCATAGACTGCATTTGCCGCTCTGCATCCTCATCATTGCTGCACACTCGCCTTACCCTAAGGAATTGGGAATAAGGCAGCCCATACTTAAGGGGTTTAGGGTGGAAACTATTTGCGTGCAAGATCGTATTGCGATCTGTCTCCTTCGCAATACGATCTTGCACGCAAATAGTTTCCACCCTAAACCCCTTAAGTATGGGCTGCCTTATTCCCAATTCCTTAGGGTAAGGCGAGTGTGCAGCAATGATGAGGATGCAGAGCGGCAAATGCAGTCTATGGTGAATAAATTCCTTTCCAGAGGGTATGACAAGAACTCTGTGCTGGCCGCCAAGGCGAAGGCTATGGGCAGACAACGCAGTGATCTGCTCAAACCCCAAGCCAAAAAATCTAAGTCCGACTTTCTTCCCTGGGTCAACCACTACAACGACCAGAGTGGGCAGATTAATACCCTTGCTAAAAAGTGGTGGCCGATCATACGTACGCTAGGATGCAGAGCGGCAAATGCAGTCTATGGTGAATAAATTCCTTTCCAGAGGGTATGACAAGAACTCTGTGCTGGCCGCCAAGGCGAAGGCTATGGGCAGACAACGCAGTGATCTGCTCAAACCCCAAGCCAAAAAATCTAAGTCCGACTTTCTTCCCTGGGTCAACCACTACAACGACCAGAGTGGGCAGATTAATACCCTTGCTAAAAAGTGGTGGCCGATCATACAGTCTGATCCCAGCATTGGCCTTACCACCAGCCGCCTTATGCCATGCTATCAGCGCGGTAAAAACATATTTGATTGGGTGGTACGCACTGATATTACGGGGATGTCGGGTAGTCAGCTTACCAGAGACAGTTTTCTGTCACGACGTAATGGCTGTTTTAAATGCCTTGGCTGCATTACGTGCAGATCTTTGATAGCTTCAAATTCTTTTTGTCATCCATTGTCCGGAAAAAAGTATTTCATCAAATTTAACTTGACTTGTACTACCAAGTTTGTTATATATCTTTTAACCTGCCCATGTGGCTTGAGCTATGTGGGCAAGACGGACCGCACTCTGAAGGAGAGGATGGCTAACCATCGCCATTCCATTAAAATTGCCTTAGAAACCAAAACCAGTGATCAGCCAGTGGCTCGGCACTTTTTACAGGCCGGGCACAGCGTGGCATCTCTCAGATACATTCTGATTGATCATGTACCCCCCTCCATCAGAAGGGGTGATAGATCACTTAAGCTTCTCCAGTGTGAAACCAGGTGGATACATCGACTGGGCACACTGGCCCCCCGTGGCCTTAATGAACACCTTGGTTTGCGCTGTTATCTGTAATCCACATGTTGCGCCCGCTATTTGACCCTTTGGTCACTAGCCCATTGTTTGACCACTAGCCTATGCATCTGACACTGCCTGTTCCTGTAGTGATGTATTACATTAAGTTTAATTTATATTATAGTATTATGTATTTTCTCCTCTACCATATAGGTTTGCTTATTTCTAGTGGTAAACCAATGCCTGCTTTTTTTATCATTTTTATTGTGCTTGTTTTTATCTTTGTTCATTGTGTGAGTCGTTCTATGTATATTAAAGTTGTTTGATATTTCTGTGTACAGGGCTCCATGGCAACGGAGCCGCCCGGATGTCGTGACGCAATCGCGCTCTCTGCAGAGGGATTCGTGACGACGCAGATGATTGACGGAAGCGGAAGCCACCGGGTGCAGCTCCCACGCCGGAGATCCCTTCAGCTGATGGTGCCGTGAGTATATAATGTGTTTGTATGCTTATGTACATTGTCTGATGAAGAGGTATTAAAACCTCGAAACGTTACCGCATTTCCTGTGCCTGGTTGTCGTTTTTTGGAGTGCCTCCGTTTACAGTATATGTGTGGAGATTACGAATGTTCGCAATCCCTGGAGGGCACCCTTCAAAAGTATTCTCTATTTGTGCCGGTAGTGCTGCTTCTTAAAAGACATTGTATCTGGATTCTTTGCTGTCACAGGCGCTGGAATTCTGGAGCGGAGCACCCGCTGTCTATTGTATTTACCCCAGCTTCATCATTAGCTGTTTTTCTGCATTTACCTGCTACTATGGATTCCCAGGATGTGTCCATTGTGGATCCATTAGGGGTGGTGAATGTGGCATTGCAGACACAGGGGTCTACCCTGACGTTTACTGCAGATCAAGCAACCAACATGCTATTTGAGGAGCACTTAGTGGATGAGGCTGAAGCCCGTCCACTTGAGTTTTTATTCAAGGACTGGCAACGTCTTAAACAAAAAGAGATTGACTTTCTTTATCACGGCATCACCCTGAGTGACTACTTCAGGGACAAACGCATACCCAGGGGATTTAGGGTTAAAAACGTCCCGACTATCGGGCGTCATAATGCTGCATTTTGCCGCAGATGGATCGCCGTTTTAAATAAGTGTAGCATGGACCTCATGCTGTTGGTGGTGGAGGAAGCTGGCAGAGAGTTGGCTGTGATACGCAGCAAGATCAGCGAATTTGAGACCCAGCACAAAACCTCATTTGAGAGTGATGTGGATAATGGCTGGCTGGATAAATTATCCAAAAATATTTCGCTATATAAAAGGGATTTGATCACCTTCAAAAAGCAGAAGCTTCAGAAGGTTATTAATGATTATGAACAAAACCGTGTTTATGTTTGGGTACAAGGGGGACGTACAGAGACCACCTACAATCGTGGTAAAGGCCCTAATCGAAGGAGATGGAGGCCGAAGCAAGATGCAGGCTCCTCATATGAAGCGATCACCTCTAGTGATTCCGATGCGGCTCCTGGACCCTCCAATTCCCAAGGTCAATTCCCTTTAGGGTTAACAACCAACCCACCATCAGAGCACGTAGGAGGAGGCACACCCGCCGTGGTGGCCAGAGGAAAAGGAAGAGGTCGCGGCAAAGTGGGGAGACCACCCCTGAACCGCAACAGACGACCACAATAATCAATCTTTCCTCCCATGCCCTCAGTGATGCGGAGGCCAAGGTGCTGAATCGTGGTTTATCGTATGTGCCATCTGGTGGTTTACAGAGTCTCAAATGGGAGACCGAAAAATTTAAGCTACAGAGACAACTCAAGCTTAAGGAGTATTTTTACAACAACCCACAATCCCAGGCAGCAGACACTATTCCCCCACAATTACGGAAAGTGATACCACGATCAACCTTTGACCCGGTCTCCTATAATCCAGCAATCAAATCCTACTGCAACATGTTGAATACCAATATTTCTTCTGAACAACAGCGGCATCGTTTCAGCAATTTGGGTAATGACGAGTTTCTTGCCCTCCAAAATCTGTCCAAGTATAACGACATAGTCATCCGCCCCGCCGACAAAGGTGGGGCTATTGTCGTACAAGACATTGTACACTACAGAGAGGAGATCGCACGCCAGCTTGATGACACCACGGTGTATTGTAAGCTGTCAGACGACCCTACGATTTCATTTAAGAAAAAACTGCAGTCTATTCTTTCATCTGCTGTCAGTTCTGGTGCTATTGATGAAAAACTGGCAGAGGCTTTGGTCCCCAGTGAACCGGTTGTGGCTATAATGTACACCTTACCTAAGGTTCATAAGAACATGCAACGGCCGCCCGGGCGGCCAATTATTTCCGCCAGGGGCTCATTGTTCCAGGCGTTGGCAGTATATCTGGACGCACTGATTCAGCCATGTATAGTATCCAGTCCGGGACATATACAGGACACTACTGCTTTTCCTAATGTGTTGGCTACAGTTGGCACACCCCCAGTGGGCAGCCTTCTGGTCAGCCTCGATATAACGAGCTTGTATACCGTAATACCCAATGCTGATGGGTTGTTTGCTGTTGGCAGGTTACTCAGGGGTAATCCGTTCTATGTGGGCCCCCCAGTGGAGCTGGTTCTGCAACTCCTGGACCTGATATTGACCCATAATTATTTTATCCATGACGGGGAGTTCTACCTGCAGCTATCAGGCTGTGCGATGGGGTCCAATGTGGCCCCATCGTACGCTAATGCCTATATGCTGCAGGCTGAACGAGAGATCTTCCTAGATGTCCCTGGCGTGCGTGAAAACATCATAGCGTACGCCAGGTTCATCGACGATTTGTTCATGATATGGTCCGGGTCAGTTGCTGAACTTGAAAATTATTTAGCTACTCATAATTTATCCAGCTGTCCCATAAAATTTACATACAGCATACACCCTGAAACGGTTCACTTTCTGGATGTCAAAGTAACTTTGCGTGCTGGTTGTATCTCAACTGATCTCTTCACAAAGGAGACAGATCGCAATACGATCTTGCACGCAAATAGTTTCCACCCTAAACCCCTTAAGTATGGGCTGCCTTATTCCCAATTCCTTAGGGTAAGGCGAGTGTGCAGCAATGATGAGGATGCAGAGCGGCAAATGCAGTCTATGGTGAATAAATTCCTTTCCAGAGGGTATGACAAGAACTCTGTGCTGGCCGCCAAGGCGAAGGCTATGGGCAGACAACGCAGTGATCTGCTCAAACCCCAAGCCAAAAAATCTAAGTCCGACTTTCTTCCCTGGGTCAACCACTACAACGACCAGAGTGGGCAGATTAATACCCTTGCTAAAAAGTGGTGGCCGATCATACAGTCTGATCCCAGCATTGGCCTTACCACCAGCCGCCTTATGCCATGCTATCAGCGCGGTAAAAACATATTTGATTGGGTGGTACGCACTGATATTACGGGGATGTCGGGTAGTCAGCTTACCAGAGACAGTTTTCTGTCACGACGTAATGGCTGTTTTAAATGCCTTGGCTGCATTACGTGCAGATCTTTGATAGCTTCAAATTCTTTTTGTCATCCATTGTCCGGAAAAAAGTATTTCATCAAATTTAACTTGACTTGTACTACCAAGTTTGTTATATATCTTTTAACCTGCCCATGTGGCTTGAGCTATGTGGGCAAGACGGACCGCACTCTGAAGGAGAGGATGGCTAACCATCGCCATTCCATTAAAATTGCCTTAGAAACCAAAACCAGTGATCAGCCAGTGGCTCGGCACTTTTTGCAGGCCGGGCACAGCGTGGCATCTCTCAGATACATTCTGATTGATCATGTACCCCCCTCCATCAGAAGGGGTGATAGATCACTTAAGCTTCTCCAGTGTGAAACCAGGTGGATACATCGACTGGGCACACTGGCCCCCCGTGGCCTTAATGAACACCTTGGTTTGCGCTGTTATCTGTAATCCACATGTTGCGCCCGCTATTTGACCCTTTGGTCACTAGCCCATTGTTTGACCACTAGCCTATGCATCTGACACTGCCTGTTCCTGTAGTGATGTATTACATTAAGTTTAATTTATATTATAGTATTATGTATTTTCTCCTCTACCATATAGGTTTGCTTATTTCTAGTGGTAAACCAATGCCTGCTTTTTTTATCATTTTTATTGTGCTTGTTTTTATCTTTGTTCATTGTGTGAGTCGTTCTATGTATATTAAAGTTGTTTGATATTTCTGTGTACAGGGCTCCATGGCAACGGAGCCGCCCGGATGTCGTGACGCAATCGCGCTCTCTGCAGAGGGATTCGTGACGACGCAGATGATTGACGGAAGCGGAAGCCACCGGGTGCAGCTCCCACGCCGGAGATCCCTTCAGCTGATGGTGCCGTGAGTATATAATGTGTTTGTATGCTTATGTACATTGTCTGATGAAGAGGTATTAAAACCTCGAAACGTTACCGCATTTCCTGTGCCTGGTTGTCGTTTTTTGGAGTGCCTCCGTTTACAGTATATGTGTGGAGATTACGAATGTTCGCAATCCCTGGAGGGCACCCTTCAAAAGTATTCTCTATTTGTGCCGGTAGTGCTGCTTCTTAAAAGACATTATATATATATATATATATATATATATATATGCTAGAAAGCAGCTACAGTGCACTCGGATCAAGAATGTTAAATTTAAAACTGTTGTCAGTTTAAATGTGGGAGTAATCGGAATAGCAAATCTACTACTTTATTTTACAACCACGCATTTAGCTTAATGCAATTTTGTAGCATTTTTGTAAGGGGTCATATACAGTAAACGGGCGATTTTAGCCCATTTTCTATTAAATGATCTTTTGTGATCCCATAGAAATTAAGCACAGATTGCTCCGTGTGTATGCCCCCAAGTGATGGGACTGCCCATCGCCATCGCCCGCTCAAATCTTGGGTACATGCAGTCAAGATCTGGTTAGATCGCACTGCATGTGCATCAAGAAACCGAAGTCAGCACAGATTGCTCAGCACACATCGGTCTATATAGTGTGTATAGGGTTATAGGATTAACAGGGCTTAATGCATTTTTTTTGCAGCACTCCAATTTTAGAATTTAGGCTTCATCTAAACATTTGTCACTAACAATTTTGGTTTCTTATCACAGTGGGTCCCTTTACAGAACAGTCCTAATATATATAAAAAATAATAATTCAGCCATATCTTTTTTTAGCCTGGGATCAGCATTCCTCCAAATTTGCTTTGCTCTCCAGCCCCCTCTTTCATGTCCATCTTCTGCATCCCAGCATTTCCTCCAGGTTTAATTCATGCTTCTTTCTCTACTTCAGTTGGGTAAGCTTTAAGGTTTCTTAACTCACTAATTCACTTTTTCAGAATATCAAATTCTAGGAACAATATTGTTCCCTTACAGAATTATTAAATGCAGATTTATTACCCATTCATTCATTCAGCTCCACACTAGATTTCTTGTGTTGGCTGCTAACGGTTCGCTTTCTACAATTTGTTAGCTTCTTTACGCTGATGTAGCCCCTCTAAAACGTGACCACCAACTTGTCTACGAACATGACATGGTGGAAATCCTGGATCATACTGTAAATCCTGATTACGTATAAGGAGGAACATTGCAACATCTTCAACCATAGAAAATTCTGCACATACTGTACATACAATTTTCTGTCTTTGGAGAGTACTTTATCAGCTTATTTTCACTATCACTAGAGTATGGTTGCCTCATTCTTCAACATATTCTCTTTTCCTTCATTTGATTATGGATACGTAAATATTCTCTCGGTTATTAATTCTGGATATTTTTAAGGTCCCTAGATGTCAATAAGATTTGGTATCTCTACAAATTCCAAAATATTGAGGGGAGAGAGGATTTCCAGATGTAGCCAAATGAGGATATTGGCTTACCACACCCAGTACAGTTATACCAAAATGATATTTTTCTTAGGTTTAAAGCATAAGTGGAAATTTCGGAGGAAGGGACTGCGGTAATGGTCAAAATAAATGCATTGAGATAAAAATGTAAATATGAATCAGGATATTCTTCATGATAAACATTTATTAGGAACTATAGTATACGGACAAATGTATTTGGCCACACCTGTTAATTAGTGAATTCAGGTGTTTCAATCAGTCTCGTTACCACAGTTGTATAAAATCAAGCACCTAGCCATGCAGTCTCTATTTGCAAACATTTGTAATACAAAATGGAACATTACAAAGAGCTCAGTGACTTTGAATGTGGTACTGTGATAAGATGCGGCCTTTGCAATAAAACGGTTTGTGAAATGCCATCCCTGCTGGATATTCCATGCTCAACTGTAATTAATATCATTAGAAAGTGAGTGCCTTTAGGAACAACAGCAACTCGGCCACAAAGCAGAAGCCCACTTAAGATCACAGAGCAGGGTCAATGACTGGTAAAGTGCATGGTGAGTAAAAGATGCCAATGTTCTCCTAATTCCAAAGCTGAACAGTTTCAAAATTCCAGTGGCATTAATGTAAGCACAACAACTGTTCAGCAGGAGCTCAGTAGAATGGGATTCCATAGCTGAGCAGCTGCATACAACCCTCACATCATTAAGTCCTGTGCCTGGCGGTGGAGGGAGTGGTGTAAAGCAAACAGAGACTGTACTGTGGAGCAGTGCAAATGTGTTCTTTGGAGTGATGAATCACACTGGGTCTGGGTTTGGCGGATGTCGGGAGAACATTACCTACCTGACTGCATTATGCCAACTATGAAGTTTGAGGGAGGAGGAGGGATAATGTTGTTGGTGTTTTTTAGTGTTTGGGCTAGGCCCCTTATCTCCAGTGATGCTTCAGCATACGAAGTCATTTTGGACCTGGTATGCTTCCAACTTTGTGGTAACAGTTTGGGGAAGGCCCTTTTCTATCCTAAGTGACTGTACCCCAGTGCACAAAGCAAGGATTATGAAGACATGGTTTGATGAATTCGGTGTGACTCACACAGAGCCCAACCCCATTGAGCACCTTTGGGATGACCTAGAATGGAGATTGGATGCCAGGCCCTCTTGTCCAACATTAGCACCTAATCTCATAAATGCTCTACAGAATGAATGGGCATAAATTCTCCCAATCTTCTAGAAAGCCATCCAACAAAAGTGGAAGCTGTCCCCTATCTGCAAAAGGGGGACCAACTCCATATTAAAGTATAGGTAATGGAATAAAATGTCATTACAGTCCCTGTTCGTGTAATGGTCAGGCATCCAAATACTTTTGTCCATATACAGTGGTGTATTTGCTGTCAAAATAAAATAATTTCTGCTATAAAAATAAATATATATCAAGAACAGTGTGCACAAATAGGACTATTTCACATGCTCCGGCTCGGCGACGATACCCTGCGCGGCCAAAAGCCACGTCGCACACAGTTGTTGATAATGGACACGCCGGATCCCACCACTGGAAGGGATGGCTGCCGGGTTGTGGCCATCCCCTCCATTGTAAACTTCTCAGTGCGGCACGGCTTCTTGGCCGTGCGTGGTTTCGCCACCCGGCAGGAGCTAGAGCATGTGAAATAGCCCTACAATGATATCTTTTGAATAAAATAGACCATTTAAAATAAAATAAGTAAAGAATAGTTTTCTTGCTGGTGAAAACATAAAGCAGCTGTGTTTTTCTTCCAACAGAGAGCAGCGTGAGGTGTGACTAATGTAGTAAGTTCTCAACAGTATTAGACTTGATAAAGAAAACAGAGTTGCAAATGACAATATGTTATTCCTTTACCTTAAGGTGTGTAGGTGAAAGTGATCTGTTCCATACAGTTCGGTCACTTCTATAATTACTCCATCTGAAGGGTGGAATAAAACAGTTCAAAACTTACTGCATTCCTCAGACCTCACGCTGCTTCCAGTCTGGAGAAATAACACAGACGCCATATATTGTGATCAGCGAGGAAACGCTTTATGAGCATCTTTTATTTATAGTGGTTCAATTTAAAATTGCCTATTTTATTCCATGGTTTCTTTTATTTGTGCATAATGTTCTCATATATGTTTGTAAATAGTTTTATTTTCACATCATGTGGTGCCTTAAGGTGTGTACACAAGGCAGGATATGCCGTGAGATGCGAGTCCCGATGCGATCAGATCCGATGCATCGGGACTCGCATCTCATGGCATGCTAGAGGGGCACAGATCTGCACTATATAGTGTTGCCTGCCCTCTCTATCTGGCTGCCGATTTGCGCTCACACGGGAGCGCGCATCGGCAGCGCATCGGGCTCGCAAGCCCTAAAAAGGCGTGCGATTTGAATGCGATTTGCCTTCCGATGTCCCCTATATCGGGAACAACGGAAGCCAAATCTTACCGTGTGTACACACTATTATAGACATCTTTTCCACAAAGGATATTATGATCAGCAATTCAGATTCAGGTATTTACAACCGTTATCTCTATAGCCATATTTAGAGGCTAATATAGCACGGATCACTGAATAGAGAGTTTGCAAATCAAGCAATTATCGAATGACCATGCGCATGCAGGAAGGGAATTACAGACAGAAATTGCATATGCATCATAAATGTAATTCTCTTAGTTTGACTGACAGGATGCCAGCATTTTGGGGTGGTAAACTGCCGTTTTCTGGGAATATCTGAAAAAATGCAGGAGTGCTGAGGCATTTTTTGAGGAGTGTCTGTGACGTCAGCGATGACCACTGCCACCCTGTCTCAGTCGCACATATGTGGAAGCTTTAGACCTACTCAGATTTGCGCAGACGGCAAAGTTCTTTGGATGGTTCATGATCTGCATATGGATTTGCGAGTGGATGGTGGTTAGAGTTCCATGTGCATTGCTTTCACAATTTAGCAAGGGGTGTTTTCTCTTTCCGTCTGGGCAATGGCTTTCTCCTCGCAGTCCACTGCAAATTCTCACATTAGTGATCCATGCTGAATTAGGCCCTTAGTACAACATTTTGGCTGTATTGAATGCCAAATAACTGCTTGTTGGAAAATTGTGAGAAAATGGTTCATTTATAAAAATGGAGTATATGTATCAGAATTTACTTAATTTAAACCATATGGCTAGATCACTATGAAACCCCTCCATCTTACTTACTTGTAGAGATGTGCAGGTACAGATTTACACAGTTCTCATCATTCTTATCACATGTTCAGATTTTTATCCAATTGGCTATTGCTGTCACGGGCTTTGGATAGCTAATAAGATCTCGCTTTGAGATCCGAGTAAATCTGTGTAAAACCGAACACGCACATCTCTACTTATTGACATCTAGCGTGTATGGGAACCTGGTGACATTTACTTGCTAATGAAATTGTGCAATTAATCTGTCATTTTTATGAATGACCTGTGTCATTTGGCAAATATTTCTTTGTTTCATTGTTGGGCTTTTCTTTGATCAACTTCCATTGTTTTATTGTTTCACTGTTTACTGTTGGCGCCATTTTCCCCTGCCCTATGCTCATTTTAGTT
Organism: Crinia signifera; assembly: GCF_055691185.1. Taxonomy (NCBI): domain Eukaryota; kingdom Metazoa; phylum Chordata; class Amphibia; order Anura; family Myobatrachidae; genus Crinia; species Crinia signifera. The sequence goes on along the minus strand of NC_139221.1, from coordinate 234,212,568 downwards.
TTTGTACTCAGAAACTCTAGTGTTATGTTTTATAAAATATTCTTTAAATAAACAGTATTTTTTACAACCCAATACATACTTACAGTATGACCACAATCCTTTAGATTCACCCTATGAGTAAGAGAGGCTAAATAATGCGTTTACAATGGCTTTGGACTTGTATAGGGAAATATGGAGTTGTACCATATTTTCAGAAGGTATAGCTGGGTACATACTACATGATTTGCTGCATCGCCTATATCGATGGTGCTCACAGACGAATGATATAGAGCATAAGAATTAATGATATCGTTAACGATATCATTCAGTGATGTAACCCTACTTCCATATACAACATGCAGTTTTGACAACATAGGCAGATGAAAATATATATTGTGTACACACTGGGTGATATGCAAGATAATATCGTTAACTATATCATTATCATGAATATTGTCTTAAAATATCTAGTGTAGGCACCTTGATGCTGAAATCTTTGCATGTGCACAACACTCACCCTAACTCCACTGCTCACTACATCTTCAACCTCGTTTCCCTACATACTCCCTCACACTCTCCATTCAGTCAATGATCATCACCTCTCCTCTACCCTGGTCACTGCATCCCATGTGCGTATAGAAAATTTTGCTCATGCTGGAATGAGCTTCCTTCTGATGAAACCGTCAGTACCTGCAGACAGAGAAACGCGTCAAGGATTTACTGCCTCCGACCTTTGAGATATACATGACTGCCTCTGATTGATCCATTTACCTTCTACACCTCCGTGATTGGACTTTTTTGTTACCCGCTGTACTACACCAACGTACCCTGCTTCCTCAATCCAGGTGCCACTCCAAGTGCGTCCGTCCATCAGGACGCCCGGGCTACCATCTACCCCTTGCGACTTGACAGCTCCCAGCGCCAGCCCTTTTCCATCTGGGGCCACGCTGGTTGTCAGCAGCACACTTCGCGGCTTGTTAGCTCCCAGCACCAGCCCCTTCTCACCTCGGGGCCACGCTGGTTGTAGCAGACGAGCGGACGCCCGGATCACAGAGTCTGCTCCCGGTGCCGGCTTATCAACATCAGGCAACACCGGTTGAAGCGGACACTTGTGACGAGTGAAATAACATCGCACGTGGACGAGGACAACAAGTGGTAATATTTATGTCACTATACACGAACTAAGACTTTGTGTCAATTCAATACCAATTTCTCTAAGGAAAGTTACTATTGATCTTTATAAGGATCTACATCTCTAACAGAGGCACTTTATCAATATTCAGGTTCCAACACCTAAGTCGGATGCTTCTATATATTATATATTTTGTATTTGCATATGCATTTTTAATTATTGTGTATTTTTTATTATGTACTGTTTAAATATATTCATTTTTTTATTGAGTAAAAACAAATAGATCAACACAGTGCGCGCTCTCTTTATTTATTTTAGCATTTTCATTTGATTCTAGAAAGGCATTTCAGTCCTTCTAGTTGTCTGGGAGCAGCCTTTCAAGCTGTGGATTTCTCTATATATATATATTTAATTAATTATCCCACCTGTTGCGCCTGATTTTTTCCATTTTAGTGGTTAATATTTTTCAGTCTTTATTAGACTCTCCCTGGCCTTGCAAAGCTTCAAACGGGCACTGTAAGCCCACCTGTTTGTCAAAGTGTACCAACCAGCATAACCTAGTACTGAGGCTGCTCTGTATTTGCCACCTCATGTGTTGGCCATCCCGGCAATGCTCACGTAATGCCTTCAGATCTCCTAGCCTGCAGCTCATGTTACCTGTCTGTCTACCCCTCCCTCTAGATTGTTAGCTCCTTTGAGATGGGTGCTCTTACTGTACCTCCTATTCTCACAGGCCTCTTTTCTTGTACTTTAATTACAGCTCTCTCCTACACATACTTGCCTACTTTTGAACTCTCCTCTCTGGGAGAAGCCCAGAGAGGAGACTGACCGCATCACTTCTGGTTGCGGGTCCGGATGTAGACGTCATCAAGCCCCGCCCCCAGCACAGAAACACCCCGATTTGTGGGACCTTGAGTAGGGGACGGGACTAAATGATGCGATTTGCATATTTAGCCCCTCCCTGAAAAAAGCCGCAAATTGCGGTAATTCAAGGAGGCGGCCAGGCAGATTGCAAAGGGTGAGGGAGAATCCGGGAGGATTGCCTTTACTATCTATACCCAAATCTCTTCTCACTTGTAATCATTCATCTCTACAAATGACAGCTCGCCCCTGGTAGTACGCAGAAAACTCCTTAGCTTCCCTACTTCTCAGCTGTATTGTGTACTGAGAATTGTGCTGCTAATTGTTACCTGTGATGTTTTATTTTTCAGTTACTGTAATGTTTAGTACTGCGTTCCCTCTTTTGTTCTAATGTGTGCTTTATTCCCGGCGCTGAGAACCACTTGTTGCCCATTATAAATAAAATCTAGTGGTAATAATAATGATAATACTCTACAGTGCAAGAGTTGTTGACCCTTTCTGATATACTGTGGCACCATTTTTATTTCCCAAGAGGAAAATGGTCCATTGGCTATCTCTAAAAACACCCTCTCCTGACAGCAGCGGCAGTCTTTATTATCAGACCAGCTGCCTATGTGCTAATAAATCTCCCATTTGCCTTCACTACTCCAGGCTGATAGCAGATGTATAATGGACCCAGCATTTGAAGGATTGAAGTTTTTTTTTTTACTGTTGTTATCACCTTAGGTCCCCATCTTCCCCTCGTTCTCTGCTTCTCTTTCTTGCTCCTCTCTGTTTTGATAAAATTGTGTAGAGCAGATTTCAGTTCTCTCTTCTACCTATAGAACCATTTGTGTGCGCATAGATCTGTCTACAACAACTCTATCTGTGAGTTCTTTGCCTGCACTATGCAATGTACATCCTTAGTACAGAGGAGGGAATAATCTAGGTGTATGTAGGCCTCCAGCTCTAGCCCCTATTTACTGTCTCAGTCTTTGGGGGTGTTCAATCCTGGACGATATTTGGTTTTCGACAAGATAAGGTTGAATTTACATATGACCCATTAATTGTCAGGCCCATTTTTCTGACTATCTAAAAGATTCCGACAGTCGGAAAACACATTGATCCATGAATGGGTGAGAGAGATGACAGGCTGCCACTGCAGCACAGCCTCTCTTCTCAGCTCAGCACACACACTGCTCAGTGCCGCTCTCCCCCTCTTTTATGTTTTTTTTTCACAGAGTGTGGCCATGCCCCCTCCCAGAGGCCCTACCCCATTCATTTTACCAGGGCCCAGCTGACCTGTTGGCGCCTCAGCCTGCAGTAGTTTGAGGGAATACAAATGTCTCGGTACTTGTGTAGTTTCACGGCGCCAGCATGGCGCCGTGCTACTTCCGGTTTGTACGCTCGGCAAACTATCTAAAATAAACTAACTTAACTCCATGCCAACATGGATAGTTCATACCCTCACTATCCATGTTGGCATGGAGTTGAATTTAGATAGTGTGGCGAGCGTAGCGAGCCACCGAGCCCGCAGCGTGGGCGAGCGAAGCGAGCCCCGCAAGGGGACTCAGATGCACGGCGCCATGCTGGCGCCGTGAAACTACACAAGTACCAATGTCTCTTCTCACATTGCGTGGGATGCTCTAACACGAAAATGCTGTAAAAACCTGGGCATCTGGTTTTTATGGCATTTTCAGATTCTCTAAACCCTCTCCGTCGGAAGGAATCGCCAGCAAAAGCTGGCGATACCCTGTGGAAGCCTATGCGCTTTTCCGCAGCGCTGCCAGAGGGATCCGTCACAGATCCCTCCCAGCATGCCCTGCAAAGCTGTTATCGCAAGAGATGTCCTATGCCTTACCAATCGCATATGTTAGAGCATACATTTTTAGAACATCTCGACCATTAATAGAGGTACAGTACACTGATTCTGAGTGTGAGCAGTGAAGGCAAGCACTTTGGCTCTTACTGCACATGTCAAGGACAGACATCTTATTATGTAATAGATAGTTATTGCAGGAATTCCCAAGCATTCAGAATAACTTTTGCATAAGTGTTTCTGTGTGTGCACTTGGGCAATATTGTATGTTTTATCTGTATTACTACACATTTCTAGATTATAATTTTTTATTACTGTACATATTTTGCTGTATCTGGCTTTGCTACATAGACACATCCCCACATGTCCAATTATGTGGCTCTACCACCATTTCTGCACTTTATTATAATGTAACATTGGGCCTGGTTCCAAACATGGCCCTAAAGGCACCCCAACAGTCAAGGTTTTAGGGATATCTCTGCTTGTGCACAGTTGGCATAATTAAACTGATTGAGGTACAATGGGTTTGAAATCCCACCAAGATTGTGATTGTTTTCCTGATGAGTTTGCATCTCACGATGTACTAAAGTCTAAATTGCTGCAATGCCGCAGAGAAATCATAACGTGTTATATAAAATGCCACACTGATTCCCCCCCGTTAATATAATAGAAGCCACAAAAAATGCCGACCTCTATTAGGTGGGTTGTTGGCCAGCACTTAACATCACAAATCCAGCTCTGTGTTGACTGGCCTAGGGCTGCTTGGCTGTATGGTAGGGGTACACCACGCCAAGTGTCTCCATTGTTATAGTAGCAGTGTATTGTTCATTGTAATGATGGTTCCACTCCCAAATTAAGCTGTTGCACTATTTTAGGAAAAAACACAAATTATGGTACACCCACTGGCGAGACAGCATTGAACTTACACAATTAGTATCTTTGGTAACAAGAGGATCAGAGTTTTAGATCTGAAAGACTCAGAACACAAAAATAAACCATAGTGCAATATTGTAAGACACTTGCGATGATTTTAATTTTCACAGGCCACTCACATGAAGGAGATCAGAAAGCGCATGTAACAGGCCTTTGGTATCAAGTTCATGGACTGATCATACCTAAATGGGCTCAATGGAAAATAAAATAGTGCAATCCTGTAGCATAAAAGTTTGGAACAATTTATTGGTACACTCACAATATAAAAGAAGATAAAAGCATATCACCCATTCGGGATATATACAGATGGGTCAGGTCCCATCTTTGCAGGGGATGGCGCTGGCGTCGCCAGCCGCCATCCCCCGCCAGCGCCATGGCGATGGTGAGAAGGGGACGCGCGCGCACGAGCGGCGCGCGCGTCCCCTTCCGACGGCGCTTCCATCCGTTTCCCCGGGTCCCCGCCGGCTTGCCGGCGGTAACCCGGGGTCCCCGCCGCCTGCCCGCACCCCCCCCTAACCCCCCCTAACCCTGTCCGTCTCCCTGAGGCGGAGACGGACAGGGTTTCCGTCGCGCTAGCGACGGAGACTGAGACGCGCGTGCGCGTGAGACGCACGTGCGTCTCAGTCTCCTCGCTGGCGAGGCTGCTGGCGGGTCGCCAGCGTGTACGTTCTGGCGACCCGCCAGCAAGGATGAACAACATAACATACTGTATGACCCGGATCATCAGTGGTCCCTCAGATAGGAGTATCCAGAGGTCAACATCGGTGTCCGGTCCGTTTGGTGGTGATAGTTGGATATTTTAGGAGTGATTTTTGCTCACTACTACTACTTGCCTACCTTCCCGGAATGGCCGGGAGTCTCCCGAAAATCGGGTCCCCCTCCCAGCCCCCCTGGGAAGGTGGGCAAGGCTCCCACATTCCCCCCAGAGCAAAGAAAGTACCGTAAATATGGGGAAATAAGTGCCATAAATTGCGGGTCTGGGGGAGGGGCTGGGACTAAAATGACGCAAATCGCATCATTTTAGCCCCGCCCCCTACTCGCGGACCCGCTATTGCAGCATTCGCGTGGATTGGGGGAGGGGCTTTGATACGACAGCCTTGTCCCCGCCCCCCAACCTGCACATTTTGATGTCCTCTCCGGGCTTCTCCCGGAGAGGGACATTGAAAAGTCTGCAAGAATGTTATTGCTGCTTTTTTTGTTTTGCAAATGTAAGCATTTAAAAAATAAAAAGTCTGCAGCAGACTTTAGGAATCTGTGTAGCAGCTGTAAACCACAGCTTGATTGTGGTGGAACTGGGCTTTTGACACTCACCGTGATGGACTCCAGCTTCTGCTTCGAAGGTCAAAATAACCTTTAGTAAATGCTGTACCAATATAACAATGAGAATAAACAACTGCTGCTATTGCAAAATAAATACAGGTGAAACCATTTGCTCCTGAGAGGATTATTACTTTTCTAGATGGGTAAATTAAGAGAACAAAAAAGGCAGGAGTGCAGGAAATCAACTAGTTCATGTAGACCGATTAATTATTGAAAACAAATAAAATATAGATGTGTCCACAGGAACAAAAATATACTATTTAATGAAAAAGCATACATGAAACAATATAAGCAGAAAATCTCCTGAATAATAGCAGATTCCTAATAGCATAAAACTTCTCAATGATCCACAGGAACAGTGGTAAAAGAAGGCACATGACTTCACACAGAGTTATGGTTTAATTGGTTAAGCAATTTGTGGCTCTAAAAGACCTTTAATGGGCACTTTGTCTATTTTTGCATAATTGCCTCTGTCGCCCACAAATAAAATAGTTTATTACTTTAAAACTGGCTTGAGCTGTTTATGTTTTGTCAGTCGTTCAATTTTACACTGACATTTTTGAGCGTAAACTAGCCTTGATGTAAATCAGCACTGTAAGTCATAGAAATGCAAAAAAGAGAGAAGAATGTATTATCTTCCAAGAGAGAAGGTCACAGTTCAGCAGTTTTATATTCATCAATCAGAATATTTCAGAGGAGCTATCCATATGCACCAGAATGGTATGTAAATCGATTTATAAACTGTCAATGATAATTGCTTGTTTAATCTGGTGCTACTTCCAATTTTTTTGTACTGAACAGGTTAAGGAACGGTGGCTTCAAATTAACAGCATATAATCCAGGGCAGTGACTGGGATCTGGCTATTTAGGCCATGGATATTTACTGTACCACTTTATGGGCAAGTTCTGGTTGTATCTTGGGCGTGCTGCAGAAGTGGCTGTGAACTCAGACACTTACTCATTTACATTATAGGCTATATTCTGACAGAAATTATGCACCTGCAAATTGGGCTGGTGAACAATTTACTCGTGTCTAAAGATGGGCCAAGTGTGATTGATATGTATGACGACACACAAGGTTGGCTTCTCAGTCCATTCTCATTCAGATGCAGGCTTGTACATCAGGGGAAGGGCTGATATTAACATTAGCTTAAAGTTAAAGACACGTCTACTGCAAAAGGTGCAAAAGCAGCTACACCATTGAATCAGCCCCTAAATGTGGCCATACATTAGGAGGACCAGCATCCGATTCAGATCGTGTCACGATTTCCATTAAACTCCCCAACAGCTTCCCAGACTCGATACATCTTATGTGTGTCATTTCACATGATCTATTGTAAGATCTGCAACTACCAGCATACTCTTTGTTACCAGCATTTTCAAATCATCTGTGCAGCACATAAGATCACAGGATGCACCTCATGATCTGCAAAACCACGCATTAGATCGTAATCATACCTAAACACCTCACAATGGCCCTTATTCTGGTTGGTGCGGTAATATCCGCGTGCGTTCGTGCCACATTCCGCATGAAATGTGTACACTACGAACAGGGGATGGAGAGGGGTGTGAAGGGCTGTTTGTCCTCATTACCATATGTTTGCACCCCGCATTTCATGGGCGTTCCCATGAAAACGCTGGGCGTACATATGGTAATACGGCCGTGACGCACGTGTAGGGGGCGGACATATGACATTTCCGGATGTCAGCTGCCCGCCCAGATACCTGCTTTTGCCCGGAGAAATGCCCGTGTGGTCTGAGGTTGCGGGAGCTGCCTGGCCACTCGGTCCTGCATTCGATGGTCTGCGACCATCGAATGATGGGAGAGGTTCCCTGAGATGGAGGAGGTGTATTCATGAGAAATACACGTGCGGTCCGTTCGGACAGCTTCTTACCGCGTACGGACGGAGTTGGCGATCCGTATGGAAGGCGGGGTTTAGGACGCACGGTGCTGGCCGCATATTCGGATCCGGCCGCACCGATCAGAATAAGGGCCAATGTGCACTCAAAACACACATATTGCATCGCACGACCTGTCAAAGTCATGCCTACTGGCATGAAATCATTCTAATGTATGGCCACCTTAAGTGTTGTGTTTACAGTCTTCAAAATTAGCAACTATGATATTAATTAGTTGAAAGAGTTCCTATTTTGTGCAATTTAGGTACTGAAGCATACGCTCAGATTATACAGTTGACATAAAAGGATTAATTGTATTCTGCAGCTACAGTACATTCTCTAACACACTAAGTCAGTGGTCAGGGAATAGGGGTAAATTACACCAAATGGGGTAAAAATTACATTTCTGGGGGTAATGGATGTCGCACTGCCGAAACACAGCTGGGCATGCACATGAATCTATATGCATGCCCGACTGTGTCTTGGCAGCATAACTGTCCATTACCCCCAGGAATTTCATTTCATTGCATATAGAATCTATATATACAGTATAACATTCACTAGAATTCTGCCTCCCTGGTGCTTCAGCCAATTTTGTCACCAGTTTCTTGACCTTTACCCACAAACACCCATTGTTCTTTATGAATCCTTACCATTCTATTGGCAGTTGGTCCAATAAAGTAGTCCCTTTACTATGTATGGTAAACTCTACTGAGCACTTCCACTGCTAGGGGTCTTCCTAATATGTAACTGTGGGCCAGTTTCAACAGGGAAGTCCTATTAAAGCAACAACTTTGTGTTAATATATTCCCCATTGTTTTTAACTTCCAGAATATTAAAATACACTGCACTCTTCAAACTGAGGTAATTCAATTAGGCTATTTCGGTAACTGGAGACAACGTTTAAGGTAATCTAGGCAAATCTAGGCTAATAAGTATGGATCTCCTCATTGAGTAGTCTTATGTCAGTTATGTGCACGTTATGTTATCAGATACAGCAGTTTGGACATGTTGGACATGTTGTGCTTGCACTACCATGAGCTCTGTCCCACCAACATCGGTGTTGTGTCATTGGTTATGCTGCAATGCCAATGGGTGTCCAATAAGTACCTTTGGGGAGATATATTCAGTGCTGTATGTACACCGGGACAGCAGAGGTGCAGGGTGTCCACGAAGGAGTTTCTTCTTTTTTCTTTCTCCTTTAATTTTACATTACTCTTAAAACTCTCTTATTCAATCAATACAGGAATCTGTGCCTGAAATATACCATCGTGTACACATGGTTGGATTGGGACGTCTGTATTTCATTTTTATTTTTGGGTGCATTATCGTGACCATCCCTACATTGTATAGGGACTGAACAAGATTTATTCAGGAATTATTTGCAATCATGGTAGAGGTGGATACCGTACACTAATCATTTTCGCCGCAGTTACAGTGCCAAATATCTTTCCTATTAAGGTATATTGCTTATTATATAAGTGACGTGTTTTTGTCTTTTGTCTCTCTCCCCTTCCTTTTACTAGGTGTAATACAAGTTAAATTTCAATTCACACACTCTCACTTTTTCATCTAAATTTTACAAGCGTGCCCCAAAAACCCACTTTGTTTTGCCTTTTTGTTCATCTCTGAACAACCTCTTTTCCTATGCCAATGGGACTACCAGCTGAATGTAGCCATGAGCGCTATATCGTTCGATTGTATACTTCATTATTCAGTATGTCCTGCCGACTGACATTTCATCCCGTCAGCCGAAATACACATTGGGCAGTATTCAATGAAAAAAATTCTCTGTGCATGGCGAGAGATTTTTTCTCTCACCATGCACTCTCCCTGTTCCGGAGCCTCCTGCTCCCACTATTCAATGTATTTAAGACTCGCCACCACTCGCGGCGAGTTTTAACCCCTGCTGCGGACGAGCGTCCGCGGCAGGGAGCTTTCAGGGAGCCGGGGGACGGAAGCAGCCAGAGAGATTAAAGTCTCCCTGGCTGCTCCAGAGGAATGTGGAGGGGAGGAGGGCTCCCCGGGACCCAGGCAGCACAGGCTGCCCCCCCCTGTAGCCAGCGGGGGACCCAGTATTCCCTGCACCCGATCGTGCATATTAATGATCGGGTGCAGTGAATATATGAATATCTAATGAGCGGCTCGAGCGCTCCGGCCCCCTGCTGGCTGCACTGTGTAAAAAAATAAAAAAAAAAATAAAAATAAATATTTTTTTTAAATTAAATATATATTCATGTGCTCTAAGCACATGAATAAAAATAACATGCCCCTTCACAGAAAAAAAACCCTGATTTTTTTACACCAAAATTAAAAAAAAAACCTTTTAGTTTAAAAGTTCACATTCCAGCTCTCCATCAAAAGATGGAGAATTTCTACACGGAGAGAGATGGCGAAAATCACTTAGAAAGACAGCGAATATTTCACATTGAATAGGGTTGCTCGCTTTTGAAGAGCAAAATGCTCCGTCCAAGGCGAAAAAAGCAAAAATTCTCCATAAAACACGGAGAATTTTTCTCATTGAATACTGCCCATTGTTGTAGTGTGTACCTGACCTTATATAGGATTTGCCATCTGACTCAGATACATTATCCTCCCTATGGCAACAGATCCCTTCCAGTAGTTATAGATCCTTCCATGTGGCACTTACCACTCACTCTAATGCATTCTTAACTGTTCTCCCAGAGAGTCTGACAAAATCCCAATTTTTTAGCATAGTTCACGAGACTCTGGAAGAGTGAGAGGATCTTCCACATCCGGCCCACTTCAAGCAGTGGACAGAATGGGGAGATAATACAGGAGTTTGCAGGTCTGTATGGAATAAGTGGGATTAATATGATGCAATTTTAAAGAATTGATCCATTTGGCCCTTACCCCTACCTGCCCCCCCAGACTAGTCTTCCTCATTTCCTTTTCAGGCTTTTCCTATAGAGGAGAAATTACAAGTCAGTAAGTATGCTATACCTCAGAGTCCAGGGGAATGTGTCTTAGGATGTACTAAGCCCTGAAAAGAAGATGAAGTAGAGAGTCATAAACTACCAATAAACCAACTCTTAACTGTCATTTTTCAAATACAGTCTGTGACATGGCAGTCATGAGCTGATTGGTTGCTATTTTATCACTTTCCACATTATCACTTTTATTTATTATTTATTTATTATTTATTAAAAGTTTCTTAAATAGCGCAGCATACTCCGTTGTGCTTTACAATAGGAGAGAGTGATACAACAAACTGGGTATTTACAGACAGTCAAAACGTATGAGGGCCCAGCTCGCAAGCATACAATCTATAGGCAAATAGGCATTGATACTTAAGGATAGATATTTTTTTTATTGCATTCATTCCACCAGAATGCAAAGGTTCCTGGTGTGCTGAATGGTACGGTGACCCAGCAGTTTGGCCAAGGGTCAGGAATATGAAAAATGTGAAAAAGAAATAGAGTGGATATGTGTGGACTGTACATAGGGTGTGATTAGATAGAAAGAGCATATACGGTTAAGTGGCTGGTTCTGGAATTTGATAAGCTTGCCCGAAGAGGTGAGATTTCAGGCAACACTTGTAGGTTTGTTCAGGGTTTAGTACTTATGACTCTTAGGGCCGGATGTATTAAGAATAAAAAAAACACATATGACCCTGCATCTCAATTATACTAATTTCAGATGTATTGACATATGTACCGTGTATACTTGAGTATAAGTCGACCCGAATATAAGCCGAGGCACCTAATTTTACAACCAAAAAAACTGGGAAAACTTATTGACTCAATTGGGACCCTCACTCGAGTATAAGCCGAGGGGGGCTTTTCCAGCATAAAAAATGTTCTGAAAAAGTAGGCTTATACTCGAGTATACATGGTAATTAGTATAGCAAAAGACAGCTCTTGCAAAAAGAGCTGCCCTATCTCCTCTTACATCCGGGAGCATCCTACTGCAGTCAATTGCAGGGACTCCTCCTCCCTGCAACCAGAAGAGGAAGTCCTGTTGCTAGGTAGAAGGTGGTCATTGGATCCGGGCAGCACACAAGGAGGCTGCCCAGACAGAAGGTGTGGGGGGCGGCGAAGGTCAGTTGGGATGCAGTCAGAAGCCCATATAAGTCTAAAGGGTACCAACAGATATATCCCTCCGCCCTAAAAAGCGGCGGTCCCGCATTGATAAAATTGAAAAGTTTTATACATTGGGGCCTATGTGAACACTGATCATCAGTCCCCCGCTGATCTCTGCACTTGGAACGCAGATACTTTTAGTACTATTGTTTTAATACCTTGTAATATAAATAAATAAATAATAATAATAATATGTTTACTTTGCAATTAATCTTCAGTCAGGCAATAGAATTGAAACTAGACTTTTTCAAACTGCAGAAATGGGGCACGTTCTTTTCTTTGTTTGCATGCATATATAAAGAAAAATGGATGTATTTTCTAAAGTCATTTAAATTATGTTGAGGTATATTATAATCTATCTCTCAGTTTCAGTATGTTTTTCATAAATGCACTGTGTATTCAACAGTACTCTGGCATGAGAAGAACACAGAGCAGAATATCCCATAAGACCACGGTTATTTGTGCTGCTTGGCATACCGTGTAGCCAGTGCCATTAGCTTCTTAATCTGGTGTTAATGGACTCATTTGTATTGATTTACTTAATGCCATGCCAGAGAAGAATTTGTCATGCGGTAATATGAATGTGAGGAAACTGTGCTTGGCAGCCAAAAAACAGCTGTGTCAAAGAACACAGCAATACAAATCCTTTTTAAAAATCATCCAGGCTTAGCTTATTGCAAATAGCACTGCTCTCCAATAAGAAGCACAAACACACATTAATAGCCCATTATACACAAGTATAGAAATATTATCATTCGCTGCTGGCTGCCCAAATCGTTATCGCCCACTGGAAATCTAAAATTCACTCTAAAGGGTTCAATAATAATTAGTATGTTTATCCCGAATTTCTGTAAGAAGGAAAACCGTACATAGCAAAAGAAAAAAGCATTATAGGATAATTTCAGAATGTTCTAGGGTTTTTTTTTTTAATTACAATTTTAACCAATCTTGATGTTGGCCAGATACAGGGTAGTTGTTGGCAATATTCTGGACCAATAGCTGTTCATTCAGAATTACCAGCATTGATGTAGCATTTCCTTTTTTTCACTTCATTACTCTTTATTTCATTTTTCATATAAAACATTTTTACATACATACACATTTACAATACATACACATAACACACATTACATATTACATTGTACAACAATGACAAAATTACATAGGACACCTTTCCTTGCATACTACTTTCTTTATTGACTTACTGTAACTTTGCCAAATTTTGGCTAATATTTTCCACTAACTTTACAATGTTATTGATCTACTTTTCTTTCCTAATTTGCTACTTACATTTTATGTATACTTAATGACAGTGCAATATTATTCTGTTGTTCTAGTATTGTCAGAATGTAGTGTATAATCACTTTTAGAGAGTATGTTTTCAACAGTATGCATTGCACTACCAAATTTCCTTTAAATATAAGGCTTCTAGATAGCTTAGAAGTGGACATATAGGGTGAGATTTAATAGGATGAGAGATTCAGAAAGTGAGAGATTTGGGAAGAAATCTCCAGCTTTTTTAAAGCGGCAATCATTTACACGGCAAAATCACACTGGTTTTGCAGTGTAAATGATTGCCGCTTTAAAAAAGCTGGAGATTTCTTCCCAAATCTCTCACTTTCTGAATATCTCATCCTATTAAATCTCACCCAACATATATTTCTTCAACTTGACAGGTAAATACCTTGACAGGTAAATACCTCATACCTAGTGTATATCAATATAGTCTCTTATATTAATCTATTTATCTCATTAATATCTATACAGAGTGTTCAACTACTTTGTGTGTCTCTCCTCACTATATTAATTACCACAGCAATCAAATATCTATTTTAATATCAACAATTTCTACTAGTGCCTATAGTGCATATTATCAAACTAGGTGATTTATTGTGCCCTACAGGCACCGTTGTAAGGGTTCCACCCCTTAACCTGTGAATGCCTTTATTGCATGAAATATGGTTAGTATTATATGGAGGATTCCCTGCTGTGGGTATGGGAGTGGGGGTGATGTGTGTAGGGTAGGGTAGAGATGAGTGTATGGGTACTGCGGGTGGGGGATGGGTGTGGTGATGAGTGGCTGGGTGCAGGGGTACTGCAGGTTGAGGAGGTCCAGGGGCGGGAGTTCCATGTTTGGGTGCGCAGGTGGGGTAGTGGAGATTGCAGGGTGGCCGCACGTGGGGGAGGGTGCCTGGTGGTGAGAGGGTCGGGTGTGGGTGTGCTGCAGGTGGTGCTTACTAACACTGCTTTATCACCTGCAAGTCTCTGAGTGATGCTTTTTTCCTGATGAGAGATATGGTGGTGGCGATCTCGGCAAGTGCTGCACTGATAGGCTATTAGCCCAGATCTGTCACTCTATGACTCCGCCCAGAATTATACACACTGTCACTTGATGAAGCATTTCCATGGAAACTTTTGGTTTAAGCAATTTATTGAGAAGGGTGATAATATGCTTTAATCGATATATAATTCTGCACATTTAGTGGTTTTCCAATTATTTCATATTTTCAACAATATATATGTTTTTTTGGGGGGGGGGGGGGGATCTTATTAGGACACCTGAAAAAAATAAATTATCTGTTTCAGTTAAACCTGTTTTCGGGGTCAAAGCCCTGTTTTCAGAATTGATAAAAGGCTTAGTGTTTTGCTTCATCTGCATGTTGTTTTGTTCATCTTTTTCTGGCTAATTAGATAGCCTCTGGTAAATTTCAAGAGGTAACTGGATATACTCTTCTTAAGGGGCATACACACTTAGAGATCTGTGCTAAGCAATTTTGCTAAGCAATTTTGCTGGTGTCAAGATCTTCCATGAAGAGCACATAAACACGCAGAGATTTGTGCTAAGCAATTTTTCTAAGCAATTTTGCTTAAGCAAAAAAAAGGCCGGGTAGTTGTTCAGAATGAGAGATTGCGATCAGTATCTCTCATTCTGTTCACACAGAGAGATTCGCAGTCATTTGCTAAGCAATCTGACTAGATTTTGTCTGCATGCACTGACTTAGTTAGCAAGAGATAGTTAATCTCTCGGAGCATACACACGGAGAGATCTGTGCTTACTTTCTAAGCAATCTAGTCTAGATTACTTAGAAAATAGCACAAATTTGCTCCGTGTACACCCCTATAAGGTGTGTTATAATTGGGGTATGCATGTTTAAGTAAAATACACACCAATGCGCTACGTAATGTTACCACAGCATATTACAAAAATCAGTAAACACTAGGGATAAGTTGCTTGCAAGTGTGCTTTGCTGACAGATCCTGTGCTAGAAGTCTGCAGCAGAGCCAGCATATGCAACTTTGAACAAGCGATTTAGGGGGTCATTTAGGGTTCATCTCCATTTGCTGTATAGTGGGTAGCAACGTAAGATATGAGCATTTTAACCCCTTCCCGACATATGACGTACATTTACGTCATATGTCGGTTGCGGGGGAATCAAGCCAGCTCACGGAGTGAGCTGGCTTGAAAGAGAGCAGGTAATGGCTGTATATTACAGCCAGGTACCTGCTCTCACGAGCGGCGAGTTCGCCGATCGTGGCCGTTTAACCCTTTAAGCACCGCGGGCAAAGCGCCCGCAGTGCTTAAATAGCTGATCGGAGGGGGGGGTGCCCCCCTCCGGCGCCGATCGGGGCCCCCCGCGGCGAGATCGGAGGGTGCCGATCGGTTGCCATGGTAGCCAGGGGTCTAATGTAGACCCCTGTGCTGGCCGTGTCAGCATTCCTATTACATCCTGCCTGAGGCAGGATGTAATAGAAAGTGCTGAAAATCACTATGTTCAGCCATAGAGCTCTATGGCTGAACCTAGTACAGGCGATCGCGCCCCCTAGTGGTCAAGTACACTAGGGGGCCTTGTAGTAAAAGTAAAAAAAAAAAAAAAAATAAGTTTAAAAATAAAAAAAAAATAAAAAAATATTAAAAGTTCAAATCACCCCCCTTTCCCCATTTCACAAATAAAAATAAATAAAAAATAAAAAAAATAAACATATTTGGTATCGCCGCGTTCCTAAAAGTCCGATCTATTAAAATATAACATTAGTTATCCCGCACGGTTAAAGGCGTAAACGGAAAATAATTCCCAACGCCAAAACTACGTTTTTTGGTCGCATCGCCTACCCAAAAAAAAATAACTAAAAGAGATCAGAAAGTCGCCCATATCCCATAATGGTATTAATTAAAAAGTACACTTCAGCCCGCAAAAAATGAGCCCTCACCCAGGTCCGTAGGTGGAAAAATAAAAAAGTTATAAGCCGCAGAACATGGCGACGCGACGCAAATTAGAAAAACCGTAAAATTTTCTATTTTTTTTTTTAGTGGTAAAACATAACGAAAACTATATAAGTTTGGTATCACCGGAATCGTAACGACCCATAGAATAAAGATAACCCATCATTTTAAACGAACTATGAACTCCAAAAAAAACGTAACCAGCGCAAAATTGTGGAATTGCGTTTTTTTTCTTTTTTACCCCACATTGAATTATTTCCTGATTCCCCAGAATATTATACGGTATAGTAAATGGTACCATTAAAAAGTACAACTTGTCCCGCAAAAAAAAAGCCCTCATGTGTCTATATAGCCGGAAAATTAAAAAAGTTACGCTTATTTGAACACGAGGAGGAAAAAAAAAAAAAAAATTAACAAAAGATAGTCCTGATGTAATTTATTATCATATACTGTAGGTGCTGTGAGGAACTTTTGATACCTACACATGGTGCAATTTATTTTCTGTTCAATCCCGATTTGATCCAGATCGAATTGCACGGTGTGGTGTACACATTCAATTGTGACTATACAGTCGTACATACACAGTCTATTTTTCTATTCGATTTTGATGCCATGGGGGTGCGCATCAGGATTAAATCAGGATCTAATGCGTTCGATTTATAAGAAAAGGCTAGTGTGGGGGCTATAGAAGATGCACCAGCTCAGATTAACGAAAGGTGTCCAGCAATCTATATACACCACTGTAGGAACACTTAAATTACTCTGATCAGTGGTTTGCAAAACTGCCTTTAATATGAAGCTAGGAGCAAACGCAGGAATTTAATACCCCAAAGCCTAACCCTAACCTCTACTCCCCACAGCCTAACCTTCCACCTCAGCAGCCTAGATCGAATTCCCCGCAAATACCTAGTTCCCCTCCCAAGCACTCAGAAGCCGCATCCACCCCCTCCCCAGCCCTCAGCGGCAGTACTCCTCCCCATTGGCAGTATTCCCCCCTCCCAGCCTTCAGTGACAGCACCCCCAGCCCTCAGTGGCAGCACCCACACCCTCCCCACCCCTGAGTGGCAGCACCCCCTAGTAGCAGCACCCCCTCTGAACCCCTTAGCAGGGGCACCCCCCTCCTAAGCCCTCAGTGGTAGCACCCTCACCTCCCCAGCCCTCAGTAGTAGTACCCCCCTCCCCAACCTTCAGTGGCAGCACCCACCTCAGCTCTCAGTAGCAGAATCCCCCAGTAGCAGCACCCCCTCCCCAGCTCTCGGTAGCTGCACCCCCCTCAAGCCCTCAGTAGCTGCACCTCAGCCTCAGTGGCAGCCCACTCCTCCCCAGCCCTCAGTGACAGCACGCCCTCCTTGGCCCTCATTGGCAGCACCAACCCCAGCCCTCAGTAGCAGCACCCCCCCCCCCCCCCCATCCCCTCAGCGGCAGCTGTGGAGCTGACTGTCCTCAGTGGCACCGGCAGCACTGACTGTCTTCAGCGGCAGTGGCAGCAGCCCCCCTCCTGCTGGGGCATTGCATTGCAGAGGTACCAGCCTTTCCCCCTCTCTTCCCACCTGTAAGCATTGCGCCGTGGCCACGCTGCAGGTTGTTGGTGGGGAATCAGCTACTGTGGAGTGTGGAAAAACTATTTGGTCCATCAGGGGGGGTTTCTGGGTACTCCAAAGCCCTCCTCGGTGCGCTACTGGAAGGTGTTATGTATCCTTATATATTTAGGGGGGGGGGGACCAAGTGCATTTATAGTTTCAGGTAGTTTGTGGCTTGCACATTATCAGGCAGATTGATGAAATTGCTGTAATAAATCAATGGTGTCTTGAAAGTTACATTTTAGATTGAAAATGAGGACAGAGATAATATTTGACCTCTATTCCTCTGAATGTTCAGCCTGAGGCATTATGTGTGTCATTTTGTATTGATGAGTTGGTGAAGCATCCCATATGTTAGCTTCATATCTATGACTGTAATTTAGGAGTGAACAGTAGAGATCAAATATAGGAGTTTTTAAATCAAACTCCCCACTCCATGTGTTATTACCCTTTATGCTTTAAGGCAGACGTGCCTCCATTTTCACAATTCATTGGGAAGACATAAAACAGAAGAGCCTGTGTTGGACAGGGAGGGAGGGAGTGGTGCACTGCTCACTTAAGTGTTGTCTGCTGGCTGCTGCGGATTCATAATGGATTGCCTGGTGTGTGATGGGGGACAGTGTGGCCTGGTGTGATGGGCCTGGCCCTGGGGGACAGTGTGGCCTGGTGTTATGTGGCCTGGTGTGATGGGCCTGGCCCTGGGGAACAGTGTGGCCTGGTGTGATGGGCCTGGGTGACAGTGTGGGGCAGGTGCAATGGGGACAGTGTAGGGCAGATGCAATGGGGACATTGTGGGGCAGGTCAGTGGGGACAGAACAGGTATGCTGGTGTAATGGGGACAGTGTGGGGCTGGTGTGATGGGGACACTACAGTGCAGAGCTGGTGTGATGGGGACACTACAGTGTGGGGCTGGTGTGATAGGGGACAGTGTGGGGCTGGTGTGATGGGGGACAGCGTGGGGCTGGTGCGATGGGGGCACTACAGTGTGGGGCTGCTTTGATGGGGACAGTGTGGGGCTGGTTTGATGGGGGACAGTGTGGGGCTGGAGTGATAGGGACACTACAGTGTGGGTATGGTGCAATGGGGGACAGTGTGGCGCTGGTTTGATGGGGACAGTGTGGGGCAAGTGCAATGGGGTTAGGGTTTTTTCCCCCTTGATGGCCAGCGCCGGGAAGAAAGAATAATCCATGTAGCATTATGTGAGCTTTGGCTCAATTCGTGTGGTATTATGTGAAAGTTGTCTCAATCTGTGTGGTATTATGTGAATAATTGGCGTGCGCATAAATACATTCTCCACTATTGACGCCAAGGTGGGCCTGTGTACTTTAAATGCCAGGACCTATTTTTAATCCCATTCCCACCCTTTTTCTGCTCTCCTCCTCTCTCTCCACTCCCTGAGCGTGTACACTGGCACCACGAAATTTCCCCCCCCCCACTATCTTGGTGCCCCCCCCCCCCCCCCCCCCCGTCATTTTCTCCTGGATCCGCCCTTGCATACAGTTGCTAATGGTTAGCCAAGCTTTAGGTCTAAGCCATTTCATGGCCACCTAGCAATGCATTTCCCCACTGGTACTGGCTCTACTATGGATTTTTATTTTTCTATTACAAAGGGCATTATGTAATTAGAGATGAGCGGGTCCGGATCTCCGGGATCCGACAGATCCGAATATCGCGATCCGAGTCTGGATCCGAGCCGCCTAAATTCCGGACCGAAAACGAGGCAAAACGTCATCATCACGCTGTCGGATTCTCGCGGGATCTGGATTTTATATAAGACGCACGCGTACCCCGCCATCTTTACTTCAGCATAGGAGAGGGAAAAGGGTGGTTGTGCTCTGTGCTGTGTGCTGTGCTATAATAATAATATATTATTTTGCTGCTGCTCACTCGATTAGGGTCTGCAGGGGCTGCTGTACACAAGTCCAGTGCATAGTTACCTACCCTCCTGCCTTCCGCAGGAGACTCCCTGAAATAACAGCAATCTCCCTCTCTCCCTCATTAGTCCAGCAATCTCCCTCATTTCACCTAGCCCACATTACACTGTTACATCATAGTTACATCCCCTCCTGCATTCTGCAGGAGACTCCCTGACATAGCAGCAATCGTCCTCTCTCCCTCATTTTACCCAGCCCACATCATAGTTGCCTAAACTCCTGCATTCTGCAGGAGACTCCCTGAAACAGCATCAATCTCCCTCTCTCCCTCATTAGTCTACAAATCTCCCTCATGTCACCTAGCCCACATTACACGGTTACATTTTTTGGGGGAAAAAGGAATGAGAAATAGATACAGTTACATTGAATCATCAGCGCCATTTCCCAGCACTTTAGCAAGTATAGTAGCTCTTAGTAACTGCTTTGGGGTTCATCTACATTTGGATATAAGTAATTTTAAAAGATTCCTCTCAGATGTAGCAGTACACAGCCACGCTTCTAGGTGCCACGTTCACAATCTCTTTTCACAATCTCTCCATATATGGTACTAGACACGCCCATTAAGTGGAGCATGACACGCCCCCTCAATGGGGCACTTTGCAAAATTCTGCTCTTAACTATAATCTCCCTGAAACTAGTTTTCAAAAGTAGGCAAGTATGGTCCAGTGTACAGGGGCTGCAGTGGCCAGTGTACAAGGTGCTGTACAGGGGCTGTGTTCAGTGTGACAGGGCCTGTGTACAGTGTGACAGGGTCTGTTTCCAGTGTACAGGGTCTGTGTCCAGTGTACAGGGGCTGTGTCCAGTGAACAGGGGCTGTGTACAGGGGTTGTGTCCAGTGTACAGGGGCTGTGTCCAGTGTACAGGGGCTGTGTCCAGTGTACAGGGGCTGTGTCCAGTGAACAGGGGCTGTGTACAGGGGTTGTGTCCAGTGTGACAGCTCCTGTGTCCAGTGTGACAAGGGCTGTGTACAGGGGCTGTGTACAGGGGCTGTGTCTAGTGTACAGGGGTTGTGTCCAGTGTACAGGTGCTGTGTACAGGAGCTGTGTCCAGTGTCCAGGGGCAGTGTCCAGGGGCTGTGTACAGGGGTTGTGTCCAGTGTGACAGGGCCTGTGTCCAGTGTGACAGGGGCTGTGTCCAGTGTACAGGAGCTGTGTCCAGAGGCTGTGTCCATTGTCCAGGGGCTGTGTCCAGGGTGACGGGCTGTGTCCAGTGTCCAGGGGCAGTGTCCAGGGGCTGTGTCCAGGGGCAGTGTCCAAGGGGCTGTGTCCAGTGTAAAGTAAGGAAAATAAATAAAAGTAATAAATAAAATAAAAACACATTTTTGGAGGATGATGGAGGAGGAAATAGTGGGAGATCAGCAACCTGATAGAAGTGCTGAAGCTGCTACCACCAGTCATGACAAGGCCGATACCTCTTTGTATTTTTTGCTCTTTGGAGCATTTTGGGATAGTTTATTAAACTGCCACCCTGTCTGCCCCTGCAGTGCCCCTCTGCTTCCAAGATGTGCTAGGTTGGAAGTGTAAGGTCCACATGTATGTGATGCCCACTGCTGTCGCTTAGCTTAGTCATCCAGCTACCTCGGTATACCCTTTTGGCCCAACTACAGTAAATGAAAACCATTTTGTAAGCTGTGAAGTGATCAAAATTGATTAGAAATGAGTGGAACCTAATGTTATTGAGGCTAATAATACTTTAGGGGCAAAAACAGGCCCAAATTCTGTTATTTTAGCCATTTTTAGCAGTTTTTAATAAAAATCCAGATCCAAAACCAAAACCCACAAGGGTGGTTTTGCCAAAACCAATCCAGATCCAAAACACGAAGGGAGATCCAAAACCAAAACCCGAAAAAGTGGCCGCTGGAAATCTCTATATGTAATGAGTAAACCTGACAAAAAACCCCTCTGGGTAGTAGCTTGGAGGAGATGTACTAAGACTTGGAGGATGATTAAGTGTAAAAAAATAGTACCAGCCAATCAACTCTTACAAAACTGCAATGTTATAAGGTGAAATTGAAAATGACAGTTAGGAGCTAATTGGCTGGCACTTCAGGTGCTTTATCACTCAGGCACTTTATCACTCTCTGGGGTATAGTACATCTGCCCCTTCATATCTAAAAGCGAGAGAGAGAGAGAGAGAGAGAGAGAGAGAGAGAATGACATTTTCAAATTCAAGTGTCTTCTAAAGTCATACTTGCTTCTCTCTCAGTTCTTGCGGAAGACAACCCATTTTTAGGGTAGTCATCTGCTCCCCCAGGAGAGTTGGCGCCCATCCCACATTCTACCCACTTCCTAGTGAAGTGGGTAAAATAAAGAGATAAATAAGTGGAATCTGTGGTCCCTGTGTGCGTTATGTTATGAACATTCAGTTCAAATATTATCCAATTGCTGCATTTTCCATCCTAGGGGTGGGGCCTATTGGCACAATTAGCCTGTCCCCACCCCATTGATGTCCACCTGCTTCTGAAGAAATGAAAGTAGGTATGTTTGGCTAAAGTACATTATTTAAGAACAGAGCTTCTTCGCAGGATATTGTAACTGAATATTTATGCCCTCATGTACATTTAGATTGGATACTGCAAAACTGGCGCATATACAAGTTATATTAACAAAAGAGAAATAATTCCACCTTTGCTGCTGCTGCTGCTGCTGCAAAAAAAAAAAAGATTTCAATGACCAATTAACAAATAAAAAATATATGGTTGAGTTCCCCACATCCAAAATTTAGTTGGATTTCAGATTTTTCCTTATTTTGGAATATTTAAATATCATAATGAGATATCTTGGGGATGGGACCTAGGTCTCAACATGAAATATATTTATGTATCATATATACCCTTAAGGTAATTTTATACAGTATGTTTAATCATTTTTGCATGATCCATCAGAAAGCAAGGTTGCCCCTATTAGCCATGTTCCAAATATGATGTATTTCTGAATATTTCATATTTCATCATTTTGAATATAGGAGACTCAACCTGTACAATGATATAAAACCAATGGCCAAATGTAATAGGGTGTGAGAATCAGAATGTGAGAGTTATTTTTGAAGCGGCAATCATTTACATGGCAAAATCAACTTGTTTTTTAGTTTATATCAGGGGTGTCAAACTCAAATTCATCGGGGGCCACATCAGCAGTTTGGTCACCCTCAATGGGCCGGTTGTATCTGTAGAACTATGTGTCCACTCTTTATTACAGTATCATAAATTATTGTCACTGCATTCAATTATTGTATACTCAGCAGTAGCATTTCCCTCCTGCTATTGCTGTGAACTGCAGTGCATTAGGGCACACGCTGCCTGCACAGGGGGGCAGCACTCAGTCTTAGGGCATATGTCCTGCTTATTATCATGGGACACAGCAATTAATGATGGGCTGCAATGTGCCAGTGCACACACACACACACACACACACATAGGCAGAAAGTTTGACACTTACCCGCTCTGATGCGTCCACTCCAGTCTGAGCTGCTCCACCACCAAGGACACAGCTGCGCTCTCACACAGGCACATTTCCCCCTCCTTCCTGTGAGTAGCGCTCCTCGCACTATCTATCCAGGAGTGGGGGGCAGCGTGCTCCCGGTCACTGTGCAGTGCACACTCAGCAGTAAGTGACCTAGAGCGCACAGCAGCAGCCTTCACCACGACGGACCTGCTCTTTCCTCTCTCTGGCTCCTATACAGCAGGTGGGAGCGGAGGAGGGGTTGACGACCGGCGGCACTGCGCTAGAGGGCAGACGTTCTCTGGCTTGTAGGCTGCCACGCATGCGCTGAAGAGGCGGCTTTCTTGTTTTAAAAAAAAAAACGAGATTAAAAGGTGAAGGCTGGCGGCGGCTGCGCGGGCCACACGAAGAGGTCTGGCGGGCCGTATTTGGCCCGCGAGCCTTGTGTTTGACACCCCTGGTTTATATGATTATTGCTTTACAAATGGGAAAACACTTCCAAAATCTCTCACTTTCTGATTCTCACACCCAATGTCATTTGGCCCCATAAGTGGGTTTATCAGAGTTCAGCTGCTGGCTACAGACAAAAAGCAATCTCTTAGATAAATAACATTATAACAAATAAGCCTGCACTCTTTGTACTTTCTTAATTATAAATTACAAAAAAATCTCTCAGCAATGTCTTCAGTAAATTTATTGTCAATTTCCATAAAAATTCTTCTAGCCCAAACGGTTAAATGAAATGAAACCTGCATATAGAACTGACCTACAGTAAATGTAATGATGCACTCTGCATGTAATTCTCATTGCAGTAAAAGCCTTCAATAACAGTTTCCACGTCTTGTAAAGACGTTCTCTCAGAAGTCAGTTAATGAACCTTTTATGAAAACATCAATGTAATGTTATGAAGATGATAATGAGGAATTGTTAGTGGAGGAAATGCAGGTGTGGCATTAAAGAGAATACACATATTTGTAACCCTACCAATGCAGGCTAGTATACTGTATTTGCTTAAAAACATGTGGTGTAGGATTGCAACTTTTTGTTCCAGTGCCCACATACCCCCTTGTGGTTCAGTCAGAAGCAGCTGTGATTCACTTGCATCTTTGTTTATTTAAGGGGAGCAAATAAAGTGTCATTCATTAATCACATGCCAACCCACCTTCCTCTAAAAAACCCTTGAACTCTAGTGTAAGTCAGAATTGCCTACTTTTAGGCTGGAGAGGGCAGCCAGCTAGAGGAAGAAGGGGGTAGGGCTGGTGGACGTGCTGCGTAAAGGGTGGGGCTCAAACACTGTGTTGTGTGTGGGGGCATGGCCATTGTGATCACGTCATTGTGGCCATGCCCCCCACATTGCAATGCCAGTATTACCGGCATTACAAGTGGGGGATGGGCCCACAATGAAACAATTCACATCATCAGGTCCCCACAGACCCCCACCGAGTGGGAATTTGTGGAGGCTGGGGGGGATTGCGTGGGACTTCCCAACCTTTTCGGGAGCCTCCTGGCCATTCCGGGAGAGTAGGCAACCCTGGTGTAAGCTCAGTGTGAATGACAGGCTAGCAAACTCCTTATGCATACAGTACTGTATGCACTTTGTGACTCTGTCTATATGGCTGGATTTATACATGGTGCACAGACAACAGAAGTGCTGCAGTGCTTACAGTAAGTGCAGGGGTAATGCAGGATTTCTGGAGGGGGGTTTCCAAGATTTTGAAGAGGTTGTCACCATCGTATGAAGGATGCATAATTATAATGTCACACGCTATAGTCTGCACCAAACACAGTGCAGTTCATGCAATACAGTGCATCAGACATACTGTATGCATTTGGCATCACGGATGATGTAATTGTTAGCATTACTGCCTCACGGTGCTGAGGACATAGGTTCGATTCCCACCATTGCCCTAACTGTGCGGAGTTTGTATATTCTCCCCTTGTTTGCATGGGTTTCCTCCGTGTACTTCGGTTTCCTCACACAATCCAAAAATTATACTGGTAGGTCAATTGGCTTCCAACAAAAATTAACCCTAGAATGTCTGTGTGTGTATACATGTGGTAAGGAACATAGATTGTAAGCTCCACTGGGGCAGGGACTGATGTGAATGTTCAACTACAGTATACTCTGTAAAGTGCTGCAGAATATGTATGCGCTATATAAGAAACTGTTAATAAATAAATAAATGCAGGTCCAATGATTATGGTAAGCCACTTACCAGATTCTCTCTCTGGTGCCTCTCTTGAGCGCTCAGATCCACAAATCCACAGACAAATACAAATAGAGCAGACTTGCAGGATAATTTGTTGCCTCTGTGAATTCCTACCTTTATACTACATACTAGTTACTGGTTATTCTAGTTGATTCGCAAGGTTGCAAATTTGCAGCCTTGCCAGACAACCAGACAGTGCCCACCGAATGCCGGTTTTCCCAGCTGTGGTGAAACACCCAAAACATTTGATGGTTGCCAACCATCAAATTCTGTGGAAGGTCCGCGCATATCTAAGGTCACTATCAGATAACCTTAGATATGCGTGGACATTTGGCAGGAAGTGGGCGGGCAGCTGACATCCGGTGATGTCAACTGTCCGCCCCCGGCACCAAAGTCACAGGCTGATTACCATGCATCCTGCCCACCATTTTAATAGTAACCACCATGAAACGTTGGCCAAGGGTGCAATTATCCGCCGCCGCCCCACACCCGCAGTCTTGGGTGCGTGCACCTGGCAAACAGTCCGTTCACCGTGGCCACACGCACCCGGCAGAAATGCGCATAAGGGGGGATCCGAACAGATTATAACAAGGGCCACTGTCCTTTTGGCTAGGCAGTGAGAATTATTATTATTATTATTATTATTCACAGTTTATTATATAGGGCAGCAAATTATGTTGCATTTTACAATTGGACAAACAGAAAACAAAACTGGGTAATAACAAACAGTAATAGGGGTAGGAAGGCCCTGCTCGCAAGTGTACAATCTATAGGATTGGTATTGGTGAGAAGAGGGTTCCCAGGCAAAAGGAAAATCTGTAGTCTCCACCATTTGTAGATGACGAGCGCAGGTATTTTAAACTATAATTTTTAAGGAAGATACTGTGGAAAGTCAGGGAAAGAGCAAGCACTGTGTTTTACCTTTTTGTTTCTGAAATTAACGCTATTTTTTTAAATTGAGTTTCTTAAATATATTCTGCTTTTAATGTAAGCTAGAAGCTCTCTTTTCAATTATATTTATATCTAGCCATATGCAAACAAAATGAGAGAATGATATTTACTTCTAAATGCGTGCTATCTTGCCAGCATGCTATTTCGGTTAATTACAATCAATGTGATTATGTTTGATCTTGGCTAGTGTTTTTCTTTGATCAGTTTTCTCTCCCCAGGGAGCTGGTATCCCATTGATTTGCTCCCCTACAGCTACAATTGAATTAAACTACTTTCTTTCCTATTCCACCATTGATTTTTGTTTTTCTTTCTGTACATCTACATTTTATTTTATTGTAATTTATTTTTCTCATCCCCATTTTTTCCTCATAGCATCTCTTTGTGCAATGAATACCAATTTGAAGGAGGTTCGCCGCTAATAAGTGCCAAAACTATTCATATTCATAACGTCATTGAGATTTATAAGGGATCCTGTTCAGTATGACATATAGTCTTAGAGGCTTCAGAGGCAGAATTAAAGCAGGAAATTGGTGCACCATTTCGAGATTCATCCTTTTAAAGGCCCATACACACTTGGTGACTTTGAGCTGAAAGCCGCTCACACAGAATGTTTGAGCGGCTTTCAGCTCAAAGCCGCTCAGTGTGTATGCCCCGGCGATGAGCGGTGAGCGCTGCTGCATGCACCCGCTTCATTGCTGTGAAAGCCGTTCATCTGCTGGTAATACCAGCAGATGAGCGGCTTTGAGGACGGGTAATTATGCCACTGTATAAAGCATTGGTGAGACCTCACCTCGAGTACGGAGTGCAGTTCTGGGCCCCACACTATAAAAAGGACATCATAGAATTAGAAAAAGTCCAAAGGCGAGCAACAAAGCTTATTAGGGGAATGGAGAATTTAAGCTACGGGGAGAGATTAAGCAATTTGGGACTATTTACATTAGAAAAGAGACGTTTAAGGGGGGACATGCTCAACATGTACAAGTATATCAAGGGCCAATATAAGGAACTGTCACACACCCTCTTTTCTACTAGAAAGGAATCTAGGACGCGAGGGCATGAGTATAGATTAGAAGAAAAAAGATTCTTTACGGTCAGAACAGTCAAACTCTGGAACTCTCTTCCCAGAGAGGTGGTAACGGCTGGCACATTAAATGCGTTCAAGGCAAAGTTGGACAAACATTTACTGGAGAAAAACATCCATGGGTACAAATAAGAAATATAATTTGTCTGTAAAATACCAGAACCTACCAAATCAGCAATGGATATCTATACCAGGTTGAACTAGATGGACAAAAGTCTTTTTTCAGCCTTACCTACTATGTAACTATGTAACTATGTGTATGCACTGAGTGGCTTTACCTCCAGCGATGAATGCTATCATCGCTGTCCATACACACTGGGCATAGTCCTCCAGTGTCTATGGACCTTAAGAAAATAAAGTGCATGCATTTCACAAAGGTATATTAAATATTTAAGTGCCTTAAAGGGTTATGATGGATAAAAGTTTTTTTTCCTGTAAACCCCTTTCTTACAATGAGTAAAACCATGAATACATGAATTACATGAGTAGAACGGTTTGCCTTGTGGTTTGGGATCAACTCAGCTCATCTAAGGCCTTCATTACCATGAAAGTAAAAGTGGTTCCATGCAAGGTGGATAATGATTTTATTTCTACACTGCAATTTAGATTTCAGTTTTAATACACCCCGCCCAAATCCAACTCTCAACCCCACCTGCAGTGTAATATTGTTTTGCCCAGATGTGTGCTTTTTTCCTTTGCTTGAAACTCTGAATCAGCCCACTGTTAGCAACTGATTCAGACCTGAATGCACAGCTATGAATTTGCACAGTGGGCAATTATCGATGCACTGCACAAATGCGAACGTTTCTCGGTACGCATGCGCAATGCCATCCTACGATGAAGCCCTGCAACGTTTTCTAAGCACACGGCAGTCTCAAGCTGATTGACAGGAAGCAAGCTGATTGTGGGGGTGGAAACGCTAGGTGTGCCTGAGCATTTTAGGGGAGTGTTTGTGACATCAGCTCCAGGCTGAACATGCTTTTATCTATGGCGCTGTCATGTAAGTCTTGGGCTTGTGGCCAGTGTAAAAATCATTCAATGGTGAGCCTGTTATGATAGGATTTGGACATTTTCGTATGGCTGTAATTGGAAGTGTAGCCGTACTGACACAAATGCACAGGGTGCGCATTGATTTGCAAGGTTGGCTTAACTGAATGCTGGCCATTGCGAAAGCGTAGCCATCAGGGTTTGAAGTGGTCCTGGAGAGGTGTTGGGACTCCTTTCCCCTAATACCGACCCCCCCCCAATTATGCAGAGCCTGGACCAGTGCCAGTAAATTTGTGCCCCACCTCCCATAAGGAATAACGGTCCCACAAGGAAGGGGTGTGGTCACACAATAGAAACACCAATTAAAATGACAACACACAGTAGCGCAATCAGATTCACTATACACTGCATGAAGTGACCTTGATTCCTATTAAATTACACAGTTGTGCTGCTCATACACATCTGTCTCTGACACTCCAAGCAGTTCACTGTCCATGTCCCTCAGCAGCTCCATGCCCTGTGTCCCTCCAGCAGCTTCCTCACCACGCCCTGTCTTCACCAAGCACAGAGCCTGCTCCTCTTAGTTGTTCTTCTTCTGTTTATCGGCGGAGATGGCCAAGCGGCTTATTCTGGCCAGAATAATAAACCGCTTGGACAGGCATTTCTGTGTGAATTATAGTTCAGGGCTGCAGTAGAGGTGGAACTCAGTTCCACCTACCATTGGAGGTGGTGGAACTCAGTTGAACCCCGTTCCCCCTCACTTTAACCCCTGCCCTTAGTACACTATAATACACAGCAAGTATGCTAAAAAAGCATTTTTTTTAAAAACGGTTAAAATGGAGGGTCCTACCCGTTTCAGACCCGGTATTTTGGCATCAAAATCGTGTCTGAAACGGTATTTAGCTCCCAGCCAATGAGCGGACCCAGCGCAGTGAATATTTAATGAGCGCTCATTAAATATTCACTGTGCTTCACCCCCTGGAGCCCCCCACGTGCGTGTTAACACCCCCCCCCAATGTGTTTAAGGAAACACCCCCCCCCCCCAATGTGTTTAAGAAACCCCCCCTTTGCAGCCGGTACCTCCTGCATTGCGGATCCCGGCAGTATGGACGGATGCGCTTATAAAAAAAAGTGACTTTCAGAAAATGGCTGCCCCCATACGAAAGACAGTTTTTTAAAACAGATTTTCCTATGGGGCAGCCATTTTCTGAAACTCACTTTTTTTTATAAGCACATCAGTTCATACTGCCAGGATCCGCGACGCAGGAGGTACCGGCTGCACGGGGGGGGGGGGGGGTTTCTTAAACACAATGAGGGGGGGGGGTCTTAAACACATTGAGGGGTGTAAGCCCTAGGGGTGGGGGGTGAAGACTGCACATTGGTGTGGTTAAGACCGCACTGGCTTTGACCCTGTATTTGGAAAGTTTCCAAAAACGGGTCTACCAGTGTCACAAAAACGGCACTTAAACGGTAATATACCGTTTAAGAGTTGCGGTGTGAAAGGGGTTTTACCTGGCAGACCAGTTTTTGGAAACGTTTTCAAATACAGGGTCAAAGCCAGTTATGCGGTCTGAAAGCAGCATTAGTGTTATCGTGCACAGAGGACCTAGCTCTGGAAGCATGCCTTTTAAGCTCTTCCATAAAATTCTTGTTTTATTTAGTGAGTTAGCAAGACTACAGGCTCTTCCATTAATTAAGCAGTTGATCATATTGTCGTCACAAATCAGAATGGTTCTAGCATAGTAATTGTTTTTTTTTTTTTAATTAGACCACTTAATGTAATTGAAGCACTCAAAAAAAGGAGCACTAAGTAAGCAAAAGCTGTCTACAAGTTTCAGTTATTTTCTCATAGACTGTTTAATCTATTTATAGAGCAGTTAGTGGGGTCTATTAAAGACTGAATTTTATTCCTTATTTTGAAATAGTAAAATTGAGGATTAATTGATCAAGCTCATAAATCTATAAAAAAAATAATTAAATATTGATTTTATTTAAGTCAAAATAATGTGTCGACTTTGGGTGTTTTAAAAAAGGAGTTTTCTCGTTTCCATTCACTTCAATAGCCTTTCCATTTTAATGGGATGAGCATGTTGGGACAGATACTGCGTTGGTCACAAATTGGGTTTAATTTACAAAACCAATATGGGATTCAAAGTTTTGTATATTTATATACACAGTTTCACTTACATCCACGCATATATGTAAGCATGGTGGGATTGGGAACTAAACGTGGCCCTGAAAAAGTTTCTAGAAGTGGCACAAATCAAATGGGTGGAGCCAATGTATAATAGGTGGGATTAATACATCACTACACCTGTCTGGAAGTCGTTGGTTTCAATATGCTTGGCAGTCTAGTAGCCCCCAGACCTTTAAGCTGCTGTGACAAACCACAAACCTGCACATTTAAAATAACTGACTGAGACTGAGCACAGACCCCAAATCCTCTATGAAGCAGACAAACAGATCATTACCATAATCCCTGAATATCACAAATATCTCCACCCCTCCTCCAGTGGAACCGTGAAACACCACAGAAATTATTACACACCCAGATAGCACCCACTGTCCCGTTTCCAGATGTCACATTGGATATAGATGGGCACCCACCATAAAAGGGTTTCTGCAGAATTGGGTACTCTGCGAACCAGCAAAGGTTGTTTATGTAGGAGTTAGGAGGGGATGGGGCTACATCTTAAAAATATTTTTTTGTGGCTGACAGGTGGCGTATCAAGTGCGCTGGCCTACCGGGAAACTTCCCTGTATGATCTATGGCCAATGCGCCCCTGTATGTAAGTCGCACTGACCCACCTGGTGCTTTGTAATTGCCCATTACTTCAGCACTCTTCCCTCTATTTTGAAGAAAGAAGACCCAGATAGCTCCACATTCAGTCACCGGTGCCACCACTTTAAAAGCTTGTGGGAGAAACAGAATAACAGGTTAGGGTCGAATTGCAATATGGAGGAGGTGAGAGGAAGAAGCCATTAATGTACTGTAAGTTAAAAGATAAGTGAGGCCTTAAGGTAAGTAAAGTATGGAGAGTTCCAAGAGAAAGTGGGGTAGGGGTGATAGCATCCATTACAACAGTGAGCTTAATGGTAAAGAAAAAGTTAGGCTGCATGCAGTTATCTAAGGCAGCGAATATCCTTATGAGTGCCTGCATGAAAGGGACTGATATGAAATATTCCTATTTTCAGTGAAAACGCAATTTCCTAATATTCCCCAGTATATGTAAGTGTTGTTACTAGCAAAAACACTAATATGGCTTGCAAGGCTGCCGTGTGTACTTGGTGTGGAAAAGCCTATTTGACAAGCAGTGCTGGCAAGGGGGTCAAAGGTGACACTTGTACCAGGACCTGATGTTTGTGGGGGCCCCAAAGTTCTCAGGGGCTATAAGTTTGGCTGCATCAGTGCAGCACTAAGCCATGGTTTATAAAGGTGCCTGCTTTCCAGTGAATTTACTCAGACCCTCTTTCGGTAATCCGATTTAGCTTGTCACCTGTCTGGCTACCCATACTAATGAGTTTAGTGACATCATGCAACGTACTGAACCGCACAAAGCACAATGCTGCACCCACACATCTGCCCTTCCCTGTTCTGTCCCTGCAGTGGCAATGGTCTATCCAACTAGGAGGAGCAGGACTTAGGGCGGGATGTATTAATATACATCGCCACCCTTCGCCTGCCAGCCGCCGCGATGCTGCCGCATATGTACTAACATATGCGGCTAGCATCGGGTTGCGGTGACGGAGACCCCCGCCATACCTGTGATGTGGTCTGCGGGGGTCTCCGTCACATCCCGGCGGCTGGCAGTGTCCCCCTGCGTCTCCTCCTCCCCCAGCAGCCGGATGTCCTGCTGGCTGTGACTCCTGCGGGGGAGGAGGAGATCAGGAGGACGGGAGAGGGGGCGCGCGGACGGAGGCGGCGATAGAAGCCCATAGGCTTCTATAGGGTATCACCACCCAGACGGTGGTGATACCCTGCCATGTGGAAACGGGGTGGACGGGTGATGGTACATAGGAAAATGCGGTAAAACCCCCGTTTTACAGCATTTTCCCTTTAGTACATCCCGCCCTTAACTAGAAACACTGGCAGTTTGGACTGGAGCCTGGATAGCATTGCCAGGGAGGTGCATTGGTAAAAGTGACTGCGGAAGTGCTGTCACTCACTCAGGGGCAGATTTATTAATCCCAGTGAAGTGATAAAGTGGACTGTGATAACACAGAATCCAATCAGATCCTAACTGTCATTTTGCAAACCAAGCCTTTAACTTGAATGTTTGTAGCTGATTGGCTGCTGCATTATCACTGAACACTTCATTATGGCTTAATAAGGGCCAGGCCACACATAGTGGTGCATACAGGCTCCTCTGCTGCCGCCCACACATTAGCGATGAGGCCGCAGCTACCGGGTCCTTCATGCTGCGGTAGGACAGAACGGTGGCCATACACAACCTTGCTGCCAACACACACAGATAATTAAATATTCACTATGCAATGCAAATGTAATATCAAAGTGCAGGTGCTATTATGGTCCACTGTGCTCAGCAGTAGTGCAGCAGATTTTTATTACATTGCATAGTGAATATTAATTATCTGGGTTGTTTTTGTAATAATAAAATATTCATTAAATATGTAATGTAATAAAAATCCACTGCTCAAGGGTGGTGTGTTTGGGGGGCCCCAGAGATATTAGTGTACCAGGTCCCGAGGTTTCATTTGCCAGCCCTGTTGACAAGTACTGCAGTGTTACTTGTCCTGTGTAAATTCTCATATAACTCCACTGCTTCAGCGAATATTTTGACACAATAAAGAATTTGGTAATTGTTTCCTAGCACGGCGCCCATTGCATCGTATACCATAAGCCTTACAATGGTATGCGATGCGGCGCGATGGCACCCGATGTTCTACAATTTAAAATCGTATACCATTGTATATTGCCATACAATGGCATACAATGTGATGGTATACGATTTTAAATTGTATAAGCACCCTAATGGGTGCTTTCAATGTTAAATGGCCCCCCTATAAGATTATTAATTGTAAAAGCACTGTAATGGGTGCTTCAAATTTTAAAAGCACCCCTATGACACCCCCACTATCAACGCTAACCCGAATCGTGGCGAGCGCAGCGGTACGTGTCCTCCGACCTTTTCATAACCCCACTATCCATATCGGTGTGGAGTCGATTTTAGATATTGTGGCGAGCGCAGCGAGCCTCCGAGACCGAAGCGTGGCGAGCGCAGAAAGCCCCGCGAGGGGACTCGGAATACATGTAAAGTAATATGCATCCCCTCGCGGGGCTCGCGGCACTTGCCACGCTTCGGGCTCGGTGGCTCGCTGCACTCGCCACACTCTATAAAATCAACTCCACTCTGATGTGGATAGTGGGGGTATGAAAAGGTCGGGGGATGCGTACCGCTGCTCCTCGCGGGCTCGCTGCGCTCGCCGCGCTTCGGGTTGGCGTTCATAGTGGGGGTGGCGTGGGGGTGCATTTAACATTGTAAGCACCCATTAGGGTGCTTATACAATTAAAAATCGTATAGGGGGGCCATTTATCATTGAAAAAACCCATTAGTGTGCTTATACAATTTAAAATCGCATCGCATGCATGCGATATATGGCATGCGATGCGATACAATGCATAAGATGCCATACGACTGAATATCGTATCAAGAATTTTTCCAGCCTTAATGCTACAGATATTCCTGTTGTTAATAAGAAACCAAGTATTCTTGTATTATTTGGATTTTGGACATTCTTTTTTACATTGTAACAATTAAGCAATGAAATTATATATTATACAATATATTATATTAAATCTATTTGATTATCAGAGTATTACATTTACATTTTTTACTAATGGATAATGAATATGTAAAATGCAAAATAGAGATTTTCTTTTAGTACAAAAAAAAATCATACCCCGTAAGAGAATGGCACTCACATATAATGCTGTTAGTGTTTAATTAGTGTTTTCTTATTAGGTGGGAAAAAATTAAATTAGCAAATATATAATTAAATACGTTCCGTTGTGTAGTAAACTAGCAGGTGCTGATATTCTGTGAGTTGCACATGACCTGCTAATCACATATATGTATGCATCTTGATGTGTATTTAAATGGCACTAAATCCCAGTTGTAATGACACAGTACATAGTTTAGCCTTATGCTCTGCAGCTGTTTCTGAACCATACAGACTGCCAGCTGCTAAGATGTGTAGTTTTAACGTAATTGCACTAGTGACCTCATATTAGAATATTGAAATGCAAATAAATGTAAATGTTGGTACATATTTGTTGCTTAATGCTGTGTACACATGGTGTGACAGCCTTGCTATTCGATCCCGATTCGATCAGAATCAAATCGGGATCAAATCGCATGGCAAGCCAAAACGCTTGATTCAATTTTGAAAACGGCAAGACAAATCCATAAATCTATAATGGGCCAAAGGCATTCCTAGTTCATGCCCCATGCCTCAACCTATTCTCCTCTTTGTGTTAAGATTATTAAGCTTAACATGGTCATAAAATACAGAATAATGGAGAAACTGACTTCTGTATCATGTGGCAGGCTGTATACAACATAGCAGTTATGCACATTTGAGATCAGAGCAGGAGATAGCCATGGTGACTGCACTACTTGGTCTTCCCTCCCTCCACAGTAGGGATAGGCATTGGAGCCCCACCATCAAATGATGGCTGGTCCTCCGCCATCGAATCTTTCGATGCAATGGCAACTGACATTTGCATCAAAAGAATTCAATAAAAAGATGAATATGATTTGTGCATGTGCAAAAAATAAAGATCAATTTTGAGCATGCGCAGACCCACTGCAGCATGGCTGGCCTGGAGGAGGGGGGGGGCCATCAAATCGGCATCAAATATTTACCATACAATTGCAGGAAACATTGGAATGCTGCTATCGAATGGTAAAAGTACTACCACATATCTCCCAACATTTTACTACTGCAAATTGGGACTTGAGTGACGCCTGAAATTTGGAGGCGTGACCTACTGATCTGGGGGCATGCATCACCATTGCGAGGACATGCCCCATTCTCGCCGTTAAGGGAGCATGGCCAGCACTCTGTGAGCCACTGGCCACACCCCCAGCCCCTTTGTCTCCAGGAATGTTGAGGAGCAGAGCAGCAGGGTAGTAGGATGGACTCCCAACTGCCTCCCCCAACCGCTGGACACAGCCTGCCGGACAGGGACGATCTCGGGAAAATCGGGTCGGTTGAGAGATATGCTACCATCAAAACAAAATCATCAATGGTTACGAAACATCGCAATGCGATGTCCATCCCTGCGCCACAGGAAATAACTGCATGGAGTAAGATAGGGGGTTTGTAGGCTGTCTCTGTTATGCTAAATAAAAGCAATAATCAGAAACAGGTTTACACAAGAGATGTACAATATGGAAAACTGTTATCCCTGTTCTAGCATTACACTTGACTTTGAAGAGCTGATAAAAATCACATTTAAATATCAGATCTGTTTGTTATGGTCAGTATACATGGTTACAGTACATTGAAATGTTTATTGAGATGTTAGCAGGGTCACATTTTAAGTTGCTACTATTTTTACAGTTAACAAAGTCCTGCTTGCACCCAGTGTAAAGCTGGCCATACCCTAGTGCGATCTGGCCACTTTTCATCCAATTCCGACGGATCGGACCTAAAAATCGGGTGAAAAGTGGCTAAAGCGCATGTGTTTGACATCGATCAGATGCGCACTGTATTGGAGTTGGAGATCGGACCTGCTGCAAATCCGACCTCTTACTCAAACAGCCTCCCGACAGTGGGAAATGGATTGAATACGATATATGGTATCCAAATCACCGCATGCGATATATCGTATGTGTTACTGCTGCCCGGGAAGCTCTCGGGTGGTTCAAGGGGCATCGTATGTGACTTCTCCACTCTGACAAGTCGAATAGTGTATGGGGGTGGCCTTAAGATCTGAGTCTCTCTAGTACACTTTGGAGACCTTAGTGCTGGCGTTCAGGGCAGTAATCTCATTGTTATTCATAATTCAAATACATATAGCTTTTAAAGGAAAGACAATGGTACTGTTAAGCGCTTCTGCTCTGGTGGATCTGAATTGCCAGGTTACAGTATTTAAAACTTCTTAGAAGGTATTCCTTCTTCTTAAAACACAACCCTCTGTGACAGGTGGCCGATGATTGTTCTCCTTAGTAACATTGTTGTGTCATTTTAGGGGATTTTAGTACTAAAAAGAATGAGAAACAGCGCTCTCTATTCTAATAGGTATGTGTCCAATTGGGGGATAGGGGTATTGTGCGTACCGTGTTATAGTATAAGTGTGCTCATCAAAGTGGTCTTTTTTTTTTCTCAGGACTCTGTGGTTACCAGGATGTACAGTACCGCGGATGGTGCCAATTTGATCCTTCAGTTCAGTCTCCAAAGTGATCAGAGATGTACTGTAGCTCAAATAGCGAGGCACATAGTGCAATTCAGGAGAAAAAAAACTTAAATTAAAATTAAATAATTATGAAAGTGCATATATATATATATATATATAAAAAAAATATTGCCTACATAAAGTATCGATAAAGTACTGGTGCTGGAGTAGAGGACTCTCAACCCGTTTCAACTATCAAGCCCTTCCTTCTGGGTTGGACATCATCAGGAGAGTATTATCAACAAGTTCTAAACATGCATATTTATAGTCTGATCAGTTAACCCCGAAGACAATGTATGGACTACGTAATTTCAATCCAGTGTGCATGCTGGAGATCTTGAACGGTATCGCAATATTATGAGCACAATGGGGTTTTTGTTAAAGACCGTCCGTATGTAGAAATGGTGACCGTGCATGCACTGGATCTTAGATGCCATAATATCAAGGCATTACCCCTGGTGTAATACCTTTCAAAAGGCTAGCGTGTGTGTACATGTTTCTGAGATCCTGCGATATCTGTGTTCAGGATTTCATGTACCCATGTGAGGCTTCTGCTTAATAAGAGTACTGGAACTAGAGGGAAAATGGCAATCTAGTATATTGACCGCATTACTCTGTGGTGCCCTCTATTTGAAAGCTGATATTTTCTTGAAGTGCATTCAATCAATCGTCCCTTAACAGTACATTTTCAGTATTCTATTACACAAATAGTGACAGTGATTCCATTAAAGTGCACAGATATCTCATCCTAGTTCAACCCACTGCTTGCATCAATATATTAAAATATCTTTCACCGACTAAAAAACCCATAAAATATGCATAAATATGAGTTTGACTACACACACACACACACACACACACACACACACACACACACACACACACACACACACACACACATATATAAATAGTAGTGAGTCTCACGTATATGGTTACTATGCAAGCCTGGTCTGGGTTGCCGTGGAGCATGGAGCCAATGGCTGTGGGTTTGTAGATTGCGTAGGTGTGCGCCTGAATTGAATGTGGCCTGACGTATGTACAGCGCCCGCACTGTGGAGCGCAGGAACTAATGGATGTGCGCTCCATTGAGTACAGAGAGGCAGAGCACCCGGAAGTGATGCGCACTTCCGCCGGGTGACACGCAAGCCGGTGGACTCGTCCTAGCACTTCCGCTGAGCGGAACGCACGCCGGGGGACACGCTGGCAATGTATGACTTAAGATATGAAATATGAAAGGTAAATACTATTATGGCTACCGTGCTTTTCTATGTGATTGTGTATGACAGCGTTTATGAGGATGGTTTTAATAGTGTATGGGCATTATGATAAATACTGTGGATTCCCTTTAAACACACATGTTCCCTAATTACGAGGGAGTGGCTGGCAGGTATCACTGGTTGCTATATAAGGTCCACTTTAGGCTGGGGATAGTTACACACTGGAGAGAGCAGGAAGGGGGTCTTGAAGAAGGTCCTGCACTGGACCGAAACGTCGACCTGTACCCACTATAATGCACTAAAACTGGTGAGAATAAAATAAGCTCAAAGCAAGTCCGGTGAGTGTCTCCCTTTTTTCTACATAAATAGTAGTGAGAAAACATTCATAGGATAAAAATTCCATAAAAAGATTGCATGAATGGGGACTAATGATGACTGACACATATTTTAAAATAGTTTTAAAGCTAATATAGACAAGAGGGGTGCTTGGAATTCATAGTAAAGTCACGATTTCAAATAACTCATTCAACCCATGTGGATCATGGTGTTGAGAGTAAAAATCCAAAGCATTTTTCTTTGTGATAGCAATTTCTCATGGTCACCCCCTCGTGGTCCTATTTCACATGTTCAATAGCTTAAAAGTGCAAATGTTCAGTGTTTGACTTGTGATATTTCATAAAGGGCTTGGATACAGAATGCCTATCTACTTTGTTTTTGACCGCTCTGACATGCTCTTTTATTCTAAGTACACTCTAATTGATAAACGACCCAAGTGGTCATACAATTCATAAGTCTTCCCGGTTAACTGATCAGACTATAAATATGCATGTTTAGAACTTATTGATAATACTCTCCTGATGAAGTCCAGCGCAGAAGGAAGGGCGTGGGTGAACAAATGTGTTGGGAGTCCTCTACTAGTCCAGCACTTTAATAAACTCCATTATTTAATTTTAATTGGAGTTTTCTCTCTTGAATTGCACTTTGTGGCACACTTTCAGTTACAACTGAGGACACGTTGGAGACCTATTACACTAGAGAGTGCTGTTTCTCATTCTTTTTTAATACATATAGCTTTTATCCTTTATCCATACAGTATGTCTGCAGTTACAAAGAACCAAGCAGGCCTGAGCTGGAGTAGCATGTGGCGAGATTAGTGGGATTTCACAGAGCCCCTGGTTCCCAGTGCAGTTGTTATTTCAACTGCCCCATTTACTGCTATGCTTCTAACAGCAAGTACATTTTTTTCCCGCATATATGTTTAGAAACATAGAATTTGGCCAATCTAGTCTACCCCTTTTTTAAACATGTTACCTCAAACCATATTTGATCATTATTGCTTTGTAAGGATATCAATATGTCTATCCCAAGCTTGTTTAAATTGTTCTACTGTATTTGCCTCTACCACCTCTGATGGAAGGCTATTCCACTTATCCACTACTCTTTCTGTGAAGTAATTCTTCCTCAAATTTCTCCTGAATATTCCTCCCTCTAGTTTCGGTGCATGTCCTTGTGTTCTGTTGCTCCTCATTTCTGTGAAGAATGTCCCCCACCTGTACCTTGTTAAAATGTTAAGTTTCTATCCTCCCCCCTCCCCCCCACCCCCCTTCCCTTCCCTTCTCTGCTCTAAAGTATACATATTAACATATTTTAGTCTTTCCTGGTACATTCTGTTATGTAGGCCATGCACCATTTTAGTTGCCTTTCTTTGTACAGTCTCTAATGTATTTATAGCCTTCTGGAGATATGGCCTCCAGAACTGAACACAGTACTCTAGATGAGGTCGTACCAATGACCTACAGTGGCATTATTACTTCTTTACTTGTTTAGCATGCACTCTTTTGGTTTATCTTATCTTTCATTCCTTTCTGATAGTTTTAAGGGTAATAAATAGAAAACAAAGTTCACACACATTTTTTGTTACTATTAACAGTTATTTACTTAGCGACATTGCACTTTACAATTGGGAATAATGTAATAAAACAAGACAGAGGGCAGTATTCAATGCTAATATTCTCCGTGCACGGCGAGCATTTTTTTTTGCTCGCCGTGCACTCTCCGTGTTCCGGAGGGCTCGTTGCCTCTCCTGCTGCCACTATTCAATGTTTATAAGACTCGCCGCCACTCGCGGCGAGTCTTAACCCCTGCAGCGGACGAGCGTCCGCAGCAGGGAGCTGACAGGGACGTGGCATCCAGGGAGATTAAAGTCTCCCTGGATGCCACAGAACATATGTGAGGGTAGGGGGCCCCCCTGGGACCCAGGCAGCACAGGCTGCCCCCCTCTATAGCCAGCGGGGGACCCAGTATTCACTGTACCCGAACGTGCTTCGGGTGCAGTGAATATATGAATATCTAATGAGCGGCTCGAGCGCTCTGGCCCCCTGCTGGCTGCACTGTGTAAAAAAAAGAAAAAAAAAAAATGTAAAAAAATATTTTTTTAAAAATTAAATATATATTCATGTGCTATAGGCACATGAATAAAAATAACATGGCCCTCCACAGAAAAAAAAACCTGATTTTTTGACACCAAAATTAAAAAAAACACCCTTTTAGTTTAAAAGTTCACATTCCTGCTCTCCATCAAAAGATGGAGAATTTCTTCACGGAGAGAGACGGCGAGAATCACTAAGAAAGACGGAGAATATTTCACATTGAATAGGGTGGCTCGCCTTTGGAGAAAAAAACCTCTCTCCACGGCGAAAAAAGCACAAGTTCTCCACAAAAGACGGAGAACTTTTCTCATTGAATACTGCCCAGAGCTGTATCAAGCTTCAAATGTGATAAACAACAGCCAATCAGCTACTACCTGTCATTTTTCAAACCCAGCCTGTAACATGGCAGTTAGGAGGTGATTGGCTGGCTGTTTATCACTCTCCATTTTATCACTTTTTGAAGCTTGATGCATCTGGCCCAGAAACAGGTAGGAGGGCCCTGCTTACAAGCTGATGTTCTATAGGATATCTGCTTCGGACCTCAGTGCCATGGCTGACATGTTTAAGTGAAGCAGTGTTGCCCCAGTGCTCAGTATATGATTGGTAAGTGGAACTTTGGAGGGTGCACAACATTGTAATTACAGTCCTTCAAACCAGATGTTGTTCTGTTATGTCAAGGTGCAAAGTAATTGGAAGTGTTCATTAGCTGTAGGGGCCTGATGTTCTCAATGAGAGTGGCCTTGTCTAGGAACACCCCTATTTCTCATCATTAAGTTCTATTTTGCTGGCGCTCATAGCATGAGACTGCTTTGCTAATGTGCTCTTGTATTAATGAGGTCGCAGATCACAACCGTCCTTTCATCACAGTCATCACAGTGATTCTGCTGAATCACGTTGCTGCATCGGCCCATGATCAAAGTGGCTGGGTGCAAGATAGAGGAAAGATTGCACTTTGATTCACTAATGAGTGCTTTCATCTTGTTGAGAAGCATCAGTGCCACTTTACAAGACATGCTGGGGAATCAAGTATATCCTAGACATATGATGTCTGACAATATTCCATCATGTCCTATTGTTTTTATTTACTTGTTCAGTCCTGGTTCTGTTAAAGTCTTTTTTTATATATGTGGAGTAATTATTTCAGCAGTATTAAATGTATGTTTATAGGTGGTGGCTTTATATCATGATTTTTATAAGGCACTGAAATGGATAGTTCAATTCCTAATACATTTAAGTGTCTTTTTGCAGATACTGGTGATTGTACAAGTGCTGGGTAGCTACTAGTGTCATTTCCAGGGACCGGGCCTGTGTGAGGGGCCAAGTGGAGCACTGCATGCAATTTGTGTGTTGCTGCTTACCAATGCTGCACATATATGTGGTTGAAGTTTAAGCATCTGTAGCAAAGCACCAATTATTGGATGTGCAGGACACATTATGCACCCGAATGGGTCCTGCAATGATGGACCCAAGATGGCTTCAGACTGTCAGTGATTGACAGTCTGATGCCATTTGGGGCCTGGGGATGGTGCAGCTGTGGCACTCTGTAAGAAGTATTTAGTGTATTTGCCTTACCGGTTCTTCAGTAGCCATTTCTGGACTATTGTCTTTGCAGAGAGGTAAGTAACACCAGCGTTGGTAATTGCTTGGTTAATAAATGACAATAAATTCTTAAAAATTAAGGATTATTAGATTATTTATTTGTGACACTATAGTTGTGTGGAGTCTAACTTCAAATAGAAATAGCATAGAATTTGTGCTGCTTTGCACCAATGGTTCAAAGTTTGTCAATTATTCTCATCACAGTAAGAAGTGTCACAGTGTCACAGTTTACATGCAATGAAGGCCATAAATACTCTATACAATCAATCTCAGTAGTATTTATAAAGAATAAAACAGTGATAATAATTCC
Source organism: Crinia signifera (assembly GCF_055691185.1). Classification (NCBI taxonomy): domain Eukaryota; kingdom Metazoa; phylum Chordata; class Amphibia; order Anura; family Myobatrachidae; genus Crinia; species Crinia signifera. The sequence goes on along the minus strand of NC_139221.1, from coordinate 234,170,161 downwards.
CTTCACTAAGGGGTATAGGAAAGAAATGCACCACCTTGTTTCCTATGGTGGTGTGTCCTGCTTGATTGGTTCACACACTATAAAGACTATGAACGATATGAAAGAATAAAGCGATTAAACCACCTCAAACAACTTCAGGTACTAATCAGTTATTCTATATCGGGTAACCTGGTATTGACTACAGCCGTATCGCACTGGGACGTCACGAAGAATATAAGAAAAAGAGTGTCTCAGTACATTATACTATCCCAGGTTCTCTAACACCTAATAATAAAGAAAAGACTATGTGGGTACTGATCCAGAAACAGGCACGGTACTTATGTAATATCTGGGCTCCCGTTTTTCTTATGAGACCGCGTCCCCTCGCGGGGCTCGCTGCGCTCGCCACGCTTCGGGCACGGTGGCTCGCTGCGCTCGCCACACTATATAAAATCAACTCCATGCATAGTTGGATAGTAGGGGTATGAAAAAATGGGGTGCATTTAACATGGGAGCCCAGATAATACATAAGTACCACAGGCACAATAAACTTCAGGCCAGTGCGGGACCTGCAATGCTATTTAGCAAATAATCATGTAATACATTGATACTCTTATTAGGATCACTGTGGTTTTCTATCATATTACCAGTGCCGGATTTGTGCCTAGGCCCGTGAGGCACGGGCCTCAGGGCGGCACCAATTAAGGGCGGCAGGCTAACATTCTGTTAAATAGAGGCATGGCAGAGCGGGTGGGCAGCGGCGAGTGACGAGCGGCGCCACCCCCGCCATGCCACCCACTGCTGCCCACCCGCTCTGCCATGCACATTACTTCACCGGTTATCTGCAGGGTCCGACGGTCCTCCTGCGTGTCCGGCAATTGGCTCAGGCTCACTACCGCTTGCGCATATTTTCTATCCTATACACGCAGCCTATTGGCTGCTGTGTATCCAATGGGTGGGTACAGCAGCTGAGCTGAGCGGCGCAGAGTTCCCTGCGCTCAGTCAGTCTGTCAGTCACAGTGTGAGACTGTGAGAGAGACTGACTGAGACACCTCTAATAAAGATCCTCCAACTGCCGGTCTCCCTCCCTCCGGGTCCTCCGTACAGTGAGCAGTGCAGACTGCTTAAAAAAATAATAAGGTGGGCTACAGTTAAATTTGAGTGAAATAAATATATATATATATATATATATATATATAACAGCAACAAAGAAATCGGCACTCCCCTGGATAAATGGTGCTTAATGCCCTGGTGCACTAGCAGTGAGGGGTAGACCCAAACATGTATAGAGCAGTGATGCGGGGCACTCCGAGACTTGATACAGAAAAATAAATGACACGAAGTCTAGGCTATAGCCTAGACTTCATGTCATTTATTTTTCTGTATTAAGTCCCGGAGTGCCCCGCATCACTGCTCTACATATATATCATTCAGTAGATAAAGGAAACAAAACTTTTTTTAAGTATATAAGTGAAAAGAGAAAATCAAATGGAGGAATAATAAGACTGCGGACAGACACTGAGAATTTGGTGGAGGGAGACAAGGCAATTGCAGATCATCTAAATAATTACTTTTGCTCTGTATTCACTATAGAAGGAGAAGGGAAGGGACCACAGTTAAGTTGCAAGGACATTCATAAAAATAAGGTAGATGGAGGTACATTTACTAGGGAGAAAGTCCTAACAGAACTTTCAAGACTGAAAGTGGATAAATCAATGGGGCCAGACGGAGTGCATCCAAGGATACTAAAAGATGTGTTGGTAGCGCCATTAACAGATTTATTCAACCAGTCACTAGATACAGGTGCAGTTCCAGAGGACTGGAGAAAAGCAAATGTAGTTCCACTGCACAAAAGCGGAAGCAAAGAAGAAGCAAGTAACTACAGACCAGTAAGCCTTACATCAGTAGTAGGGAAAATAATGGAAACACTATTAAAAGAAAGAATAGTGGAATATCTTAAATTAAACAATTTACAGGTTCCAAAACAACATGGTTTTACTGCAGGGAGATCATGCCAAACAAGTCTCATTGACTTTTTTGAATCCGTGACCAAAATACTAGATGAAGGGGGGGCTGTAGATGAGGCATATCTAGACTTTAGTAAGGCATTTGACACTGTCCCACATCGCAGGCTGCTAAATAAACTTGAAAGTGTGGGATTGGATTATAAAACAATTAAATGGATAAGAACCTGGTTGCAGGATAGGAAACAGACAGTTGTCGTAAATGGAGTGCATTCTATTGAGGGACATGTTACCAGTGGAGTACCCCAGGGATCTGTACTTGGACCAGTGCTCTTTAATATCTTTGTTAGTGACATTGCAAATGGTATTGAAGGGAAAGTATGCCTTTTTGCAGATGATACAAAGATATGCAACAGAGTAGACACACCAGGAGGGGTAAATCAAATGACTGATGATCTAAGTAAACTTGAGAATTGGTCAAGAGAATGGCAACTACAGTTTAATGCAAAAAAATGCAAAATTATGCACTTGGGACTCAAAAACCCAAAGGCTGAATATAGTATCAAGGGTACTATAATGGAAACTACTGAGGAGGAAAGAGATCTAGGAGTCACTATTTCAAGTGACTTAAAGGCAGGGAGGCAATGTAACAAAGCAATGAGGAAGGCTAGTCAGATGCTTGGTTGCATAGGGAGAGGAATCCGTAGCAGAAAAAAAGACGTAATAATGCCACTTTATAGGTCATTGGTAGCTGATTGGCTGTTGTTTATCACTCTCCAATGTATCATTTGAAGCTTGATACATCTCTGTCTTGTTTTATTACATTATTCCCAATTGCAAAGTGCAATGTCGCTATGTAAATAACTGTTAATAGTAACAAAAATTGTGTGTGGACTTTGTTTTCTATTTATTACCCTTAAAACTATCAGAAAGGAATGAAAGATAAGATAAACCAAAAGAGTGCATGCTAAACAAGTAAAGAAGTAATAATGCCACTGTAGGTCATTGGTACGACCTCATCTGGAATACTGTGTCCAGTTCTGGAGACCATATCTTCAGAAGGATATAAATACATTGGAGAGTGTACAAAGAAGGGCAACTAAAATGGTTCATGGCCTACATCACAAAACTTACCTGGATAGACTAAAAGATCTTAACATGTATAGTTTGGAGCAGAGAAGGGAAAGGGGGGACATGATAGAAATCTTCAAATATATCAAGGGTTTTAACATAGTACAGGAGGGAAATTTTCTTCAAAGGAAAACAAGTAATAAAACACGAGGACATGCACTGAAACTGGAGGGAGGTAGGTTCAGGGGAAATGTTAGAAAGAATTACTTCACAGAAAGGGTAGTGGATAAGTGGAATAGCCTCCCATCAGAGGTGGTAGAGGCTAAGACAGTAGAACAATTTAAACATGCTTGGGATAGGCATATGAATATCCTTACAAAGAAATAAGGATTAAAAAGGGTTGAGTTTACCTGAAGGGTAAAAAAAGGGGCAGACTAGATGGGCCAAATGGTTCTTATCTGCCGTCAAATTCTATGTTTCTATATTTATATATACATAAACATATATACACCAAAAAAAATATAAGCAATAATGTGCGTGCATGCGAGTCATTTAATGAAAAATAAAATATAACTTTTAGAATTATTGATACAATCTGTGAAATACTAGTTAGGTCTTTTACCTTAATAATGATTATTAAAATAGGGGGGGGAGGGGGGGGGCAGCCAAAAATGTCCAGCCAATCACCGACTTTTTTCAAACACAGCCTGTAACATGGCAGTTAGCAGGTGATTGGCTGGATGTTTATCTCTCCTTATCACCCTTAAGGTGCCCATACACGGTCCGTTTAACGGATGCATTCGGGACTTAAATAGTACACATCGCATGCCTTGTGCATGCAGTATGTCTGCGATGCGATGCGATGAACAGCTAGTACAAAAAAGTATGTGCAGCACATACTTTTTGTACCGTACTATGTGATGCGCGGGAGCGCTCATCGCATAGTACAGAACGGAGCCGGCAAAAACGGAGCATCTATGGGCTCCTTTACATTTATCTCTTGTTAAGGCTTAATACATCTGCCCCACTAAGTGTTCTCTTTTCTGTGCAATTAGGTCATGGCTGAGGTGGAAGGACAGCAGAAAAATCTGGTGCACGCTATTGAATCCCTATCAGGCTCTGGCCCTCTATCTGCCTTGGACCAGGATTTGCTATTGCTAAAAGCTACCTCAGCTGCCACCCTCAGCTGCCTTGGGGAATGCCTCCAATTACTACAGCAAAGTGTATACCAGGCTGGACAGAACAACAAGACTGCGATGACAGGTGAGAAATGTTGGTACAGTACTTGTTTCACTAAAAAGGCTTTTCTGTTATTTTATGCAACTGTATTAAGCTGTTGATATTGTGACCACTTTTTAATTTCTATATTTGCAAATGTATCTCTTGTAGGACTCAGTCAGGGAAGTTTCTAGAATTACAGGCAGACTTACAATGCTTTCAGATCCTCTGCTGTTCTTCTGCCCTACCATAATTTCATTCTATACTGTTTTAGATGCCAATGCCATTTTTAGGGTAGTGCAGCCTGTGCTGTGGCACATCGAGCAATAAGCTCTGGTGGTGGAACCTGCAGCCACCGTGATCTCATGCTGTTTACATTCAGAGCCAGCTGCAGGCCAGTCGTGGCTCTCAGACCGGCAGCCAATACACAGCAATGACTATTCCAATTTGGCGCTGCCACAAGCCAGTCATAGCTCATGAACCAAAAGCCAATTAGATGCAGCTGCAGTGAGCCATGATAACTTCCATAGCACTGGCCACTAGAAGATAAATGGGTGTATTGGGGGAGCTATTTGAGCAGAAAGGCTGCAGGGACTACTATAAACTGGATTGGTATTTTCAAATTTTGGGAGATATCTGCAAGTGCAACATACTGTATATGCCACTCCACAGGTTGGGATCATTTGGTCTACAGCATGATGGTCGACAGCCATTAGTTCGACAGTCATTAGTTCAACAGGTCGTTAGTTCGACAATGTCTAGGTCCACAGTCAAAAGGTCGACATGGTGTTTTTCACTGTCTTTTGGCCTGAATGTCAACACAGTTGACATGGACACAGTTTAAAGGGCACCGCATCACCTCGCTCGCTGCGCTCGCGATCGGGCACGGTGCCTCGCTGCGCTCGTCACACTATTTTATTCACCTGCCATGCCCTGGTGGATGGTAGGGCATGAAATACCTCCTGTCAGCACATGTCGGCTCAAAAAACAATGAAAAAATCCCATGTCGACCTAGACACTGTCGAACTAACGACCTGTCAAACTAATGACCTTTTCTACCTAGAACCCATGTTGACCTAATGACTGTCTACCATCATGCTGTAGACCAAATGACCGCATCCCCTCTCCACTTGCCCTTATTGCTGTGCCCATATGCAGTTAAGCAATATATGTAGTACTCATGTACATTCTTACCGTGCACAGATATGCCTATATGTATAAATGTACTATGATGGCATCAATATCATAGAACGATGTTGCTAAAACAAGTGACATCACAGCTCATTTATACAAGAATAACAGGAAGTGAGTACAGCATTTCAAATATAAGAGATGACATAATTACTCACCAGACCTTAGGCTATATTTTCATGTATTTACATATATTCATGTCACTTGTGTGTTATAACCTCCATGAAAATTGCATGTGCCATTAATGGATTCTTCCATTCTCAGAAACCATCCTGGGCTGGCACGGACAAAAGTCTCATTCTACAGAAAATCTAAAAAATGAAAGTTTTAGCTCTTTGCCATCTGCTACTGGCAACCTCACGTGGCCCATACTGCCAAGCATTCCTAAGGACTACCAAATACTAGACCAAGATATCGAGGTGAGCTTGCGAATAACAAAATTTACCGTATATACTCGAGTATAAGTCGACCCGAATATAAGCCGAGGCACCTAATTTTACAACAAAAAAACTGGGAAAACGCATAGACTCAAGTGGGACCCTCACTAAAGTATAAGCCGAGTGGGGCTTTTTCAGCATAAAAAATGGTCTGAAAAAGTAGGCTTATACTCGAGTATATATGGTATGTGCCATGAAACCACAAAAAAATGGTTATTTTATAAATATTTGAAGTTTTCTCTGGATTGCAAGAAGGAATTGCAATCCTACATACTGCATATCACTGTCATTTCACTAGCTTTGTTTTTCTGCATAACCTACAAAGCATATACCGTATATACTCGAGTATAAGCCGACCCGAATATAAGCCGAGGCCCCTAATTTTGCCCCAAAAATCTGGGAAAACTTATTGACTCGAGTATAAGCCGGGGGTGGGAAACACAGCGGTTACTGGTCTGACACACACACACACATACGGTATTACCGGTAGTATACATACAAACAGCGAAGAACTCACAATGTATACAAACAATACTGACAAAAACACACAAATGGTATACACACAGTTGACACAGACATACACACACTTGCACAGTATACATACACATGCACAGTATACACACATGCACAGTATACATACACACACATGCACAGTATACATACACACACAGACATGCACAGTATACATACACGCACAAACATGCACAGTATACATTACATACACACACATACACACACACAGACATGCACAGTACACATAGTGTGTAAAAAAACAGCATAAAGGTAATTTATTACAGCACATACCCAGAACCCCCTCACTGCCCCCCCCCCCCCCCCCCCCCACACACACACACACACCAGAATTTCTTTAACATTTCATGTTGGTACCTTTATTCACAGTACCGGTACTTTAGACTCAGGACGGAGCAGAGGGAGCAGAGCACCAGGCAGGAAGTGTCAACCTCTGACACTCCTGCGTGTGTCCGGCCCCTGCTCTGTCCTGCTGCAGCGCGGCGCCGGCGGGAGAACGGGCGGGCAAGGTAGGGAAACCGGCTGGTGAGCTGGGAGAGCGGGCGGATAAGGCAGGGGAGCCGGCGGCAGCAGTGCACAGCTCCGGCGCTTTGTGATATGTCTGCGCCCGGAGCTAGTGTTCTGCCGGCTCCGCCGATGTGTATTTTCCACTTGACTCGAGAATAAGCCGAGGAGGGGGTTTTCTGCCCAAAAAATTGGGCAGAAAAACTCGGCTAATACTCGAGTATATACGGTATGTAGAAAAATATTCATTTTAGTTTTTTTTTTCTATTCTCATTTATTTATATTATAATATACAGGTGCGGCTCCAGAGGTGGGGCTGCAGCACAGTTCAAAATTCAAATAGGGGAACTGCCATTTCAAATGCTGCCATATATTGTGAACAAGACTCAATGGCAGTTGGTGTGGCTCCCCTATTTAAAGTTTGGACTGTGCTGTAGCCCACGCTCTGGAGCCACCACTGATAATATGTTAAAAAGGCAGTTGCACGTGGCATCTCATTTCAAGATTAGGGGCTAGATGTAATAGGGTTTTCCAAAAATCGCACAGGCGGGTGTTCGGTGGGTCAGCGGGGCTGCATTTCAGGGCTCGGTAAGCAGCGTTTTTTGCTGCTTACCGAGCCAAAATGAATCATCCCCAATGTGAACTATGATTATCTCTTGATTCAGGTCCACAAAAGATAAAAGGATCAGGTTAACTTTATTTATTGTTTCAGTAATTCCTATAGCCTTGCCGTGACATTTACTAATAGCAAAGAAAGATGTTTCACTATAACACAGGATTATTACATCTAACAGTATCAAGTGCTTGGGGCATATTACTTCACTTTGAGCATGCACTGGTCAGTGAGTGGTGGCTACATTGGGTGTACTTAATATTACACTTAGAAATTCTCCTGTAATGGTGGCCGGCAGTGGCGTAACTCCCGGAGGCAATGGAGACATTTGCCGCCGGGCGTTAGCCATCAGGAGGGGCACAGGAGTGGTGTAAATAGCAACTTTTAAAAAAATGTTGGGCGCCCCCTCCCCTCCTAATGCAGGGTAAGCTGGACGCTGACACACACACGGTAGCTGGCGGGGGTATAATGGCCAGTGGAGGCGAGCGCTGGGGCTTGGAGATCTCTCTCCTCCACCCCCCCTCCCTGCTTAGTGCTTACCGCGTCCTGACAGCTCCGTTTTCTACCAGCCGCGCTGTTCCTGGCCACAGTGATCAGACAGCCTATCTGATCACTGTGGCCAGGAGCGGCGAGGCAGGCAGAAAAACTGTCTCAGCTGTACCGCTAGCTGCCATCCCCGTTCGCCGGGTACATTCTCCGCCTGGCTACAGGGAGCCCGGAGATACACAGCAGTGTGAAAGCCAGAAGGGCAGCGCTCTCTGGCTGTCTGTGTGAGGACACTCAGTGACCCTGTCACTGCGTCCTCACACAGACAGCCAGAGAGCGCTTCCCCTTCCACCACGCCCTCTGCTCTTGGGCTAGAATACGGAACCTGCGCCCCGGTGGTGCCTGTTCCACCCCCGCCGGGGCTGCGGAGCCCAAATTACACGACTGGGGCACAGAAAGCAGGCACCATTTCAGAGTCCTGGGAGCCCTTCCGCTGGGGGACTTAGGGTCTCCGCGATAAGTGTCGGGGGGGGGGGCGTTTTTGCCGGTGGCCGAGCAGTGCCATCACGCGGGGCACACGTCGGCAGCTTAGACTGCCGGTCAGTGAGAGGCTGAGCGAGTAATCACTGCAGCAGCCGCGTCACGCGGGGCTGCCTGGCGGCACCGTCCTCCTACAAGGCTACAACTGCTGCTTTCTTCTCCCTGCTTGGGTGGGCTTATCGTCATTGCCCAGCTCCCTGACGCAGTGGACTGCGTTTGGGGAGAGATCTGCCGGGAGTCTCAAAAAGTGTGGCCGTGAGTATGGCATATGGTGTGTTTTTTTTTTTTTTTTTGGGGGGGGGGGGGGGGGGGTGTGATGCGCGAGGTGCGTGTTTGTGTGTAGGAAGGGGGCACCACTATCAATACCACCTTCGGGCGCATTGTATGAACTTACGCCACTGGTGGCCGGAGAGCTATAATTGAGTAGCATTGACTGTGGTGCATTACTAGTTACAGCGTGATAACATAGCGGAAAAAATATATATTTTAAAATACTGTATTATTCAGATTTTACTGCAATTTTTTTTTTTTAAATAAAGCATTACAAGATAAAAGGCTGATCTAATGCGGTATTATGCACCATCTTTTTGTATCCCAATTTTTATGTTTTATTTCATCATATGTGCAAAGAATTATCAAATTTAAAATATTCCATTTGCTTTTAGTATATGAAGGTGGCTGAGGTATGACTACAAGGTAGCATCCTTGGTGACCAGCAAAAAGAATGGAATACTGTAAATAAACTTCTAAAAAAAAAAAAATCTAAATTTATAATGGTATCTCATATTACTTAAAATAACAGACTTAGGGCCAGATGTACTAAGCTTGAAAAGTGATAAAATGGAGAGTGATAACGTGCCAGCCAATCAGCTCCTTACTGCCATGTTACAGGCTGGGTTTGGGAAATGACAGGTAGGAGCTGATTGGTTGGTGGTTTATCACTTTTCAAGGCTTAGTACATCTCGCCCTTCCCTTACAGTGTGACTGTTCAAGTTCAAAAAACGTGTATTCATTTGTGTAGTGTGTTTGTTTTAATGGAGATGAACACAGCACCTTTTCATTTGTTGCCTCATGCATCACACACTATGGGCCTAATTCAACATCGCTTGCTGAGCAGCAGTCGCTGAATGCTCAGCAAGCTGCTTCACACCGCCTGGCCGAACGCCCGCCAACGAATCCCCGCGGTAACATGCTAGGGGATGTGTAAGAGAACACATTCCCTACCATGCAGCTGGTAGCAGGAAATATCATTTGATGGTCGCCAACCATCGAATGATTTCCCCTGCCTTCGCAATTAAACGTCAGTCTGAACTGACCCTTATTTACAAGCACTAGGATGAAGATGGGCTGGTGGCTGACGTCCTGACATTGGCCCACCTGCATTGTCAAGGGAACACCCAGTGTTTTTATGAGGACGCCAATAAAAAAGGCTGGCTGTTCCCCTGGTCAGGCCCTGTGTCCGCCACCATCCGATCCTGGATCTCCCTCCCTGCAGTGAATGGATGGGTGAGTGAGTAATCAGGGTTTGCACATGTGCTGAAACACGCATGCGCAAAACCCTGACCATCGGGGCTGTGGCTGAATTTGGATCGCTACCAGCGATCCTGAATCGGTCCCTATGTACAGTACATACAGTGACACGACCAGGCAGCATACACTATGTACTTCAATATTTCATTTATTCATTTATTTACAGTTTTGTATATAGCGCAGCATATTCCGTTGTTCTTTACAATTGCAAACAACAGTGATAAAACAAATTGGGTAATAACAATTTTGGCCGACATAGAGGTAGGAGGGCCCTGCTCGCAAGCTTACAATCAATAGAATATTTGCTGTCTTTAAATCTATGCTGTTTCCATGTAAGCTTCATAAATAAGGCCACATATACTATATAAAGGATTATGCGGCACCTCACCTCTATGAGGGGATTTCAATTGTTCAAGTCAGCCGCTGATACTGACATACCTTTATATTGTTCTGTCATTTTGATGGCCTGGGAACAAGTAAGTATATAATTGTGCTCATACAGTTGATGTTTAAACTTAATAACTACCACCCGATCAGTTCCTAACTATCATTTTTCAAACACAGCCTGTAACATGGCATTTAGGAGCTGGTTGTTTATCTTTCTCCACTTTATCTTTCAAGACTTAGTACATATCCTCCAAAGTTCTTAAGTCACTTTGCATTGTGGAAAAGTTATTTGAATCTATTTTCCTCACCAAAAATCCATATATGTCTGTGATTCATTTCCACGGCCTGGATGATTGATGAGCTTTCCTCAAAGGGGTGTCTGTGGTCAGGGTTGTTGGAACTGCAAGAGCCAATAAAACATGAAATCCTAATGCAGCTTCAATTTGACAAGAGGTTTGAAGGTGACATAATGCATAAACATTTCCTTCATTTGTGATACTGTTTCATCCAGATTGTTCCCCCCTTGCCCTAAACAGCTCCATTAGCTTCCCATTGGTCTGCATCTGGGCCTACAGCCTCACCTGTTATCGAGTATCGAGTCCCAGATATGAACAGTCTGGGTCATAATGAGTGCCCAGTAATTAGCATAACATGGCTCTTTCTTTATGTAGACTAGAGAGGAAATTGCAAAAAAAAAAAAAAAAATGGAAATCTCTGAGTATACAAAAATGTTGGTTGAAAGTTAAATATACATTTGCCCAAATTATTTACAGCCTTTAGTAGGCTATTTCTAAGGGCAATGAGACAGAAAGGTACATAGGCAGGTTGGCTCCAGTGGAGTGTACGCTCCAGGCACCGAAAATTGCAAAGGGTGCCCAGACTTCCACACAGACTCCTGCCTGTGTCCACAGCTGGGCGACCTCCCGGGGAGGCAGGGAAGTAGGGGAAGAGGATCACACCACCAGTCAGTGTGCATGGCTGGGAGCATGATTGCGGTATGGTCTGTGGGTGGATGTGGCGTTTCATCGGGGGAGGAGCCACTGAGTTTTGGGGGCAGGGTTTCAGCCAGGGGTGGAGCAATGCTGCTGCTATCATTGGGGCTGTGCAGAGTACTTCTCTATCCAGCATCCTGTAGCCTTACTAGCTAGCACTGCTGTCTTCCACTGTACACTGCCTGCCCCCTGCCATGGGTTAGGGTCAGACTGGGAAAGGGGGGATTAGGTTTAGGCACTAGTGGGGGGATTTAGGGTAAGCCAGTGGGGGGAGAAGTTAAGTTTAGGCTGCAGGAGGGGGTTAGGATTAGGAATTTAGAAGAGTGGGGTGTGTGTGTGTGTGTGGGGGGGGGGGGAGTCAGGTGCAGATTTAGAGGGGACAATTAGGGTGATCGCCCCCCATAACACATTGCCCTAAACACCACACACGTACTGATCCTGCGCGGCACAGATGGGAATAATTGTAGTCAGACAGTGTATTCCATTGGCCTGCCCCTGTCCTCCTTATGCACATAAGCAGCCATCATGTCAAGGCTTTCAATACGCTGAAATCAGCATTCCCGGCGGGTTACAGGGGTTCGATTTAGGCACTAGCTGGGGTAGTTTGGGTTAAAATCAGATGCGCCCTTCCCAGCAGCCTGTTTCCTCCCTCCTGCTAGTTCAACCTACTAGCCAGAAAAACAATGCAGACAAAAAAATAAATAAAGGGGGATATGGATGGTGGATCAGACCAAGCGCTAATAGGCAGAAGCACTTTCCTATACTGTAAGTCTGGTTCTGGTGGCAAACTGATGCAGCTGCATGCTTAGTTGCCTCCCTGAGGTAAATGGTAGGTTCCTCATGGAATGTTGACTACACCGCTCCCTTTGCTGAGTCATTTGAGTTTACTCAAAATGGTTGTTCCATGGCCCTGTTCTGGAAAGCGGTGCATACAGTATAATCAGTAAACTGAATGGACTAATCTTCTTATAAGTGCTGCGTACCTTCTGGAAACTCGTCCTTGTGCCAATACCTGGCAGCATTGTAGACATTTATTTTGATTTAAAAGGAATGAGCAACCTACATCTCAATATGACATAATGAAACAAATAAAATCCAGATATACTCAATTTCATTTGGTATTTGACATTGTATTGTAGCAAAGAGTATACCTGGTAGTCGGGATGCCAGCTGTCAGAAGGTCGACAGTGTTATCCTAATAATCATAAGCCCAACAGGGGCTGGGTAAGTATACTTACCTACTCTGCCTACCCCTACCTGGTACCTACAACAGAACCTCCCCCCTGCAACCTAACCTTAACTGTCTTTTCTTAAGGCCTAACCCTCCCTCCCCTGCAGCCTAACCAAACCCACGTCCTCATACCCTCACGCTAAGCCCCCAATATACGTAAACCTAATCCCTGGGGCCTAACGCTAAGAAACCCTGGCACACTTACAAATGGTATTCCGGCGTTGGCATCTCTGGAGTTGTGGACGCCAGTTAGGCATCTGGCTAAACGCATCCCACTGTACATAAAAAAAATTTCATTCTATACTACTTATCATACTGTATGTATTATTTTTTTTTTTTATCTAAGAAATAGCACAGCTCTAAATATTTCTTCACTTACATAAGATTAAACTGCAGTTGTATTTAAATGATCACAAACTCTAATTGTAATTAAACAGCTCTTTATACTATTTCTTTGCTCTGGAATCAATGCTTGAGACTAAATAAGCCGCAGTGGTGTTAATTAAAAAGTCCAAAAATTATTTTTGTGTTTAATTCCACAAAAGTATTGCTTTGTTTTATTACTCATTTCACAGTTAAGCCATAATTATCCTTTTGATAAGCAACTCGGGAGTTTAAATGTTTTGGTCAGATTTAATTTAAAATTGCACAGTTCTACTTTTTTTTTGGTTACAAAGAATTTAAGAATTTAAGTATTAAAGTCCCCTTAGTTCAAATATTATGGATCCAGTGCTCATTTCAGGGTTCAATACTGGTGGTATATGTCACCACAATTGCGCATGCGCCAGCCCTGTAGCCCTGTCAGTTGTATTGTACAGGTGCCAGGACTGACCTGGAGCAGGTAGGGATGGCCATTGGTGCAGTCACCATCGATGGCGATACTGCAGCCAGCCATCAATAGTAATAAAGTATGTGATGGACAACCATTGATAGATTTAGCTATCAATGGTCATCCATTTTGTTTGACTGACTTGCCCATGGGCCATTTAGAAGGTTAGAGCGCATAGCTTCAGGGTTGTCTGGGGCAGAGCTATACTCTGTGTCCCGGCATCTTGAAAAAAAAGGGAAGGGTAGTTTCGATTAGGGAAACCTTCTGGTTGTCCCCCATCGATGGCAAAAGTATACAACATCGGCCATAAACCACAATGATTTTGAATCATTGATGGTTGATGGCCATCCCTAGCAGCATGGCCAGCGGCAGCCCGCCCCCTTCTAGGAGCCATCGTTGGTAAAGAGGATTTCCTATTTAAGTAATGCATTTGCTCCCGGATATTATAGGAAATATTGGTAATGAAAAGGTACACTCAAGTTTCGCTTTGTAGAGGAAACTTTTTCGCTTAATTAGTAACTCCTCTAAATGGTGTAATTTCTTGGACAAATAGAAGAGGACCTTTTGTTAGACTAATTTACATAATTTGTTATCTTACGGGCTGTAAAATGTAAAAACATTTTTAGTAGCTAGTATAAATCCATTTATATTTACCATTGGCAAAGTACATTCTGCACATAGGAGATAATACTTCCAGAAATACGAGGCACAGTGATGGGTGAAGCTAGTGGTTATTGCATTATGCAAAGTCCTGATATGCCGCCAGCTATATCCTGTATTCTGACCTTGCTGCTAGTAGTTCTTGCTGAGGATTTGATTGCAAAATCTCTATTTTCAGGATCCTCGATTTTCTTTCAGACACTGAATTTATTCACTTTTTTCTCCTAAATAAAATCTTAAACAGTACAATGGGCCTGATGCAGTCGCAGGCAATGTGATATGCGAGAGTGCAAATGCCTAAAACCTCGTATGAGGCATGTGTTGCACAATGTGCTAGGCGTTCCTGGATGGTGACTACGAGGTGGCAATTAAGACCAGTAAAAATGTTCCTTCTAGGGAAGTTCCTTATGTGTTCTCATACACAGGAGCATTATAGTTCACACTGGAGGCCATTGTGAGATGAAAAATCTGCACCTGCCATAGAGGTGCAAGCAATGGTGACCCTTAAACATGCACCAGGCGGTATTACAGCATCTACAAACTTCAGAGTGACAGGCTCAATCCTGGCATACACATAAATGTAAACCAAGGAAGTCACAGCTACGTCCAATTCCGAATCAGATCCTTTGTGTTTCTCACAGTCTTTCATTCAAAAGTAGAATGCACAAAAAATGTTTTTGCATATACAGAGTGGTTCCCATCTGGAGAGGTGGCTGTCTGTGTGGTGTATAACTGGCTTCCTGCTAGTTATCATCAGTGCAATTGTACCTACCCCATACTGGGTACAAGAGATGCACATGCAAACAGACACATTTGCACTCCCCTTCTACCCAACTATAAAGCGCAATGGAATTTGTTAGTTCTAAGTTATATGCCTAAATGTTCTATATATGTAAATGTTATATTTATATAAACATCTGCATAGTCTCATATGCCTCAATACACCCTTACTGATATTAGCAGAACTGAGACCGTCCCGTAGCGACCCACTTCCCCCATTTTGGAAATAAGTGTGGATGTGATCAAGATGTGTGTGCCATGTATTGCCATTTTCCAACCACGCACAGTTTACGTTGCATCCGTAGATCTCCTCTATCTCCCTGTAAGAATTGTATTTCATTCTCCGATGAATCAGGGAACTGTGTTTTAGTGTCATTACGTAGTATACTGCTGTTTACTCTTCTGTAGTCATAAAACAAATGTCACTAATATATGTAACTACAAACTAACTCTGCAAAAGCTTATGGGCACATTGCTGCAACTCTCTGAAAGTTCAAATTAAAATGGGCAAGGTCAATCTCAGAGCGATTGAATAAAACAATTACAATGTAAGCATTTATATTCCTGAGGCCTACTACATCTCATTATATATAATTATAAAGTAGTTAAAAACCCGTCAAAATGACAGCTGCTGCAATGTACTTTCACTTTGAGCTGTGACCGGTCTTAGCCCACAAACTCTCCAGCCCACCCACAGTCACGACCTGCTTCTACCTCCAATCTCTGTCTTCACAGCTCCCTCTCTCCATATCCAGCACGTTTCAAACAGATCATTTTGAGCCTCCACAATGCTGCCATGTACAGTATGTGCTGTCTGCTGACTACACATGTGATGTGATGACCTTCTGCAGTAACTTGCTGGGGTCCTGTCATGATTTTTATTGTCTAATGGGGTCCCGGAGCAAAATAGTTTTTTTTTTTTTAAATTAAGTAATTTTTATTGAGATTTTTGAAAAACAAGACAAAAATCTAAACAAAATTCCCATAACACGTATCAGGAGTATCAGACACATATTATACATATCACAGTTGACACAATCGTAGGCAACTAGGATAGCATGGTAGAAAGCAAAATATTGTATCAGGAAGTGGTCGTGAATTGAGCGATTGAAGGCGCCATTCAGAGTCACCCAATCCACCCCCAATGGTAAGAGAATAGCCATAGAGATGTCAGAATTATAGATCATCATTGCAATAACTATTAAATATATATTGCCAAATCGTGTCTGATGAGCCGGATAAAAAAAAAATAGAAATAGAGTTAAATAAAATAAAACTTCCCAACACAAACCTCCCAAGAACCCCCCACCCTGTATGGCCTAACCCAACCCTAGGCATACTTGGATCCCAATAAACAGCAACCTTCCCCAACCTATATTAAACTACATTAACTCATGAGGGATTCGATTAGTGGCTATGAGCTAGACCCCTGTATTAAACAATAGAATATACTGTAGTGTTCCCTCTAGGAATTTTTGGGGGCAGGACGCTGCTGCACGGGGGCAGCGCAATGGAGGCGGCCCGGGCCCGCCGACATCACAGTTGTGGGCGGTCCCGGGCCACTGACGTTACAAAAGGGGCGTGTCCGGGCTGCAATGTCATGAAAAGGGGCAGTCCTGGCCGCTGCTGTCACTAAAGGGGGCGGTCCCAGCCCTGCTGAAGTTGTTAAGCTGCCGGGGAAGCGCTGGGCTTCCCCGTGCAAACCGTCGGGGCCGGCACCAGGCTGTTTTAGAGGGGAAGGGCACATTTTGCCTTTAAAAACCGGGCAGGGCGCAGCGCCCCGCTAAAACAGCCTAGCGGGAACACTAATACTGTAAGTGTGTGTGTGTGTGTGTGTATACAACATAACAGCAACATTTCTCCATAACTTTAATGTATAAGTCAACAAACATAATTTCTTTTGAATATTATTTTTTTGTTTTGTTTAAGCACACAGAGGGAGTTTTCTTCGTAATAACTTAATTAAAACTCCCTTTACAATTTATAGTTGCTGAGACACAAGCAGAAGCACTTGGCATATGGTTCTTATGCCTTTATATTAGTGAATAAAAAGCCAGTTTCTTCCACACCCTCCCTCCAACCTGTAGATGTGAAGTCGTAACCCTGGCCCTCTGCAGCCAAGCAGGGCACCTTGCTGGAAGTGCTGAATTCACTGAAAATGTAATCTCTGATTGCAATGCTGCATAGCTATTCAATATGGAGGCTTCCTTATGACCAGCAAAACAGTCACATGTCAGGTCTAACACATGCCTGTAGACCAGCGGTTCCCAACCGGTGGTACGCGTACCACCGGGGGTAAGCGCTGGTCTTCCAGGGGGTACGCTAAGCAGAAGCCAGTAATGGCGGCTCCGTGACCCGTCACATGCGCAGGATGCTGGGTCACGCCGCCGCGGCTGGAAGGACGCCTGGCGCATGCGCAATAAGGAGAGACCGCCGCGCCTGGAAGAAAGCCGCCGCGCCTGGAAGGACGGACCCCCGGCGCATGCGCAGTCGCGCTGAAGGACACCGCCTCGCCTGGAAGAAAGCCGGCGTGCCTGGAAGGATGCCTGGAAGGAAGGACGCCGTGGCTGGATGGGCGGATTGATCCACTGGGATGCCAGGTGAGTATGCTTTCTGTCCCTCTTGCTCAGTCTCTCATCCTGCTGCACTACTGCATTTCTGGACACTCTCATGTTTCCGGACGCAATGGGTCGTGTTGGAGGGTATGTGATCCTGGACATACAAATGTGATCCTGGACATACAAATGATGTCAGCCACCTATAGCTTGTTGATGTATGTGGTAATAGGAACGACAGCCACTTTAGTTTGCTCTGGTGTCTTTGTGTTTAAAAAGGGGGGCTATGCTGCTGCAATGTGTATAGAGAGGTTATATGCTGCCGTAGTGTGTAAAAAGGGGGGACTATGCTGCTGCAATGTGTATAGAGGAGTTATATAACATTACTATCTAACAAAAAACAACTTTTCTGGCGAGGACGGATGGGTGGGGGGGATTTATGAGAGGAGGGGGTACTCAAAAATGAAAAGCCTAATCAAGGGGTACGGGAAAGAAAAAAGGTTGGGAACCACTGTTGTAGAGGGATGCAATCTTTAGATGGTATTAAGTTAGTGGAGATCCATATACATATATATCTATATAACACACACACACATTTCATTGCTAATTATGCTAACTTAGCATATTTTTATTTGCACATCTTTGGGGGTGAATAATAAGCTGTTATGTTGTCACTTGAGTGGTGCCATTGAAACAGACTCCTTTATAACATGATGACTGTAATGCACGGCGGTGATAAATAAGTTCTGCTCTGAATATGGATTGTAAGCTTACGAGCAGGGCCCTCATTCCTCTGTCAGTTTGTGTCTACCCAGTTTGTTTAATCACTGTTGTTTCCAATTGTAAAGCGCAATGGAATATGCTACGCTATATAAGAAACTGTAAATAAATAAATAATAAAATATATCATAACGCTGCAGCCATTAGAGTACAATGCATTAACAAATAATAGAACTGAGATGTTTGTGACAATGGATATAAAGTCGATCGTACTCTCATAGGTGCTTGGTGAAGCACCATTGTATCTCATTGTGTTATCTATGTACTTAAATCTATATTGAAAACTTAACATAATTTGGACAAAATTATTATTAAATGTGCGGTATTTGACTGGTCTGTATTCAACAAGATTCTCATGCCTTTGCCGAACAAGAGAGAATCATTACTGAACTACAAAATGGCTTAATCTTGTCCCTTTCAAGCCTCACTATTATAAAGAGATGACAGCATTGATCATATTAATGCTGGAAAACTGTCACAATTCTCCCGCATTGGACCATTTAGGGCAAAGTAGTAGCAACTTATCTGAGATATTAAAAATAGGTCAAAAGTAAAGGACATTTTCATAGTGTAATTCATGTTCATTACATTATAACTAGTACAAGATTGACGCTGGTTACCTATAGAAATTAATTTCCAATGGAGCAAAAATAAGGACAGAACAAATGCAATGGAAAATAAAAATCCTTCTGCATCCAGCATAAATCTCCTTTCTTTCCCAGGAATATTCTAACATGTTCTAGCCTCCGGGAGATTTCTAGCACTGTGTCTCACTACAAATAATGAAATACATATTCTCTTTATAAGCAATATTAACCAAAAACTGTATTGTTTCAGTGGTTTTTTAAAGCATCAATACCACATCCAAACTGTGGCGTAAGTTCGTCCCAGATGCCTGGAGGCAAGGTGTTTATCCCCCCCCCCCCCGCCCCCGCACACACTTATATAACAAAATATATATATATATGTCTGTTACCGAATCTTTCTTTCTTTCTATCTATCTATCTATCTATCTACATTTCTCTGTCTCTCTTTATCTCACTCCAGGCGGGATGTACTAAGGGGAAAATGCGGTAAAACCCCCGTTGTACCGCATTTTCCTATGTATTAAAACCCCACCGCCACGATACCGCATAGTAGGGTATCGCCACCTTTGGGTGGCGATACCCTATAGAAGCCTATGGCTTATTTTCGCCACCTCCGCCGCAACCCCGCCGCCTCGCCGACCCCCCCTCTCCCCCTCCCTCCAGCTTACCTTCTTGTAGGTCCTCCTGGACCCCGGAAGGTAAACCCTTCTTTCCCCTAGCAATGCAGCTGGATGTCCTTTCCGGTTGCAGGGGGGAGGAGGAGGTGCCGGGGACAGCCATGCTGAGCTGTCCCGGCATGAGGGGAGTAGGAGGCGGCTGTGAGGTGATGGAGACACCACAGTACAGGTATTGCGGGGGGCCTCCGTCACCGCACCGCGATGCCTGCCGCATATGTTAGTACATATGCGCTGGCATCGCAGCGGGGGCATGGCGAAGGGCCTCGATGTATATTAATACATCCCGCCCTCCATCTCCCCTCTTCCACTTTCTCTTCCAGACACACACCTCTACTCTTCTCTCTCGCTACCCACCTTTCTCCCCTTCCCTCTCTCCTCCTTTCTTTCTTTTTCTTCTTACCCTGCGCATACGCGGCCATCTGATAGTCGGCTGCTTTCTGGTCTGGTCTGCATCACACCCTATGGCCATGGTCTCTGTACTCATACAAACCATTGTATTATGTTCATGGCTTCCGTATTATTATTGTTTTTTATAACAAATACTGTAAGTCTTTTATCTGTTAAGCATCTTGAGTCAGATGGAGAAAAATTATTATTAATATGTTTGGAAATAGATTGCTCAGAAATGGATGCAGACTTTTTTTATTCAGCAAGTAACAAAGAATATCTGTTTTCAAATAACAAAGTGTTTTGAATAATGACATTTAAACATTATCATTAAAATAGATGTAGAATAGAATAGTATTAAAGACAATGTTTCCCTGTCACATTTATCTGATTGCTAACGATTTCTGTTTGGTCGTGAAGTAAAAGTTGTATTGAGTGCGACATTGCAGGGTAGGTAATTGTAGGAGAATAATTGCTTTGTTTGATCACGCTGTTAGGCACAAGATGCTTCCCTCAATGCCTTTAAATATACAATAGAAAATGCAATTATTCCTCTGTAATTATGCATCTTTAAATTGTCTAGCAGTTATACTAGGAGCAAACATACATGCACTGTAGTTGGCTGGCAGAAGCTTCAGGATTAACTTTGGCCCTAAAAAGTAGTCTCTCATGAGTTATAAGTAGAGTTCAGCAGAGTTCCTCTACTATATGTGCAATAAAAAAAGTTTTCAGTTCTGCTCCAATAACTTTGGAATCATAGCTGCAAGTGTCCCAGTGAAACATACATCACAACACAAATCTTACGGTTTCCTTATGCGGGGGTGAGTCTGTAGGATTCCAGTAGTTTAAATTATTAGGAGGCAATACTGTTAAGTGCAGAATAGTTGCTCAGGGGCTCAAAAATAAAGGTAAGACTTTAAAGAGGTGATATTTTGGTCCAGTGATGTGTGGGGAGGTCAGTGGCTGGCTCTGATACTGGCTAGTATTAGAGCCAGATGTGCAATCATGCAAATATAATGTTTCTAAGTTATAAATATTATCTTCTTAGTAGTGTAATCATTTTATAGTCAAAATGGATCCCATGCAACTTCATGGGAACACATGTAGACAGGTCCATTGTTGTTTTGGAGAAGAGCACCAGAACTTATAGCAGGCATTGTTTGACGCGCCAGTCCCCAGTGATGTTGTGTAGCTTGCACCAGGACTGGAACTATCTCTTGCCGCCACCATGGCCTTGTCTGGTGCACACTCAGCTCCTTGGGTGATGACGGAGATTTGAAATATGGCACCTGCCCACCAGCCTATCAGAGCTTGCAGACCGGCAGCCGCAGTTAGGGATTGTCTGCCGGACTGTGAACTTCAATTGGCTTACAAGCCTGCGCCATATTTTAAATGTCCGTCGGCACTGGTATGAGCCGTGCAGCAGCATAGGAGCTGAGCGCACACCACACAAGGCCATGGCAGTGAGCACTCTGCTCCCATCTGCACTAATGTGGGAATTCTGTAAGGGGCACTAATTTGGGCAGTGTGTAAGGGGCACTGCTGGCAGAATTATGTGTAAGGGTCATTACTAGGGATACTGGCCCTCATTATGGTTGGCTCACAAAGCAGCTGTCACAGCCCGGCGCAGTGCCAGGCCCGGCACCGGCTACTCACCCCTCCGCGTTCGCCGGTCTTGGCGCCGTGATGGTGCGGGGCTGGCTGGATGCAGACGGCGGGTAGTCTGGAGGCTCCCCAGTCTATTGGCGGGTCCGGCAGCAGCACAGACGCCGGCTCCCGGGACTGGGCGCCGCCATGTTGGGCAGGTCACGTGATCGGCACTCAGTGCTTCTATTTGATACCTTCCTTCCCCACTAGGGGGCCGGACCTTGCTGGGCTGAGGTATAAGTTCCAGGAAGCTCTTAGCCTCATTGCTGGAACAACTCGTCAGCTGTCAGCATCTCTCTGCAGCTCCACTGGTTGTGTGTGGTTCTGCTGATCCTGCTCTCCTGCCAGATCCAGCTCTCCTGTCCCAGCTCTGATCCTGTTCCTGCTCCTGTGTGTTAACCCGTTCCTCCCTGCTATCCTGATATTCCAGTTCCGTCATCATCTCCTGTAGCCGTGTCGGCAGTCTTCAGTTTCAAGCCCCGCCTTTTGGACAAAGTTGTCAGTTTACGTTTAAACCAAGTCTGGTCCTTTTCAGTTCTCGTTTATTCTTCTAAAGCCAAGTGTGCCGTTTTCAGTTACAGTAGTCATCCGGTCAAGTCGTCAGTTTCTCCGTCAGCATTCTCTGGTTTACGTCATCCACATCTCAGTTTTTGCCTCAAACATCCCGGTACTCCCTACGACCTTCCTACTCCTGTCCCGATCCCTAACCTGAGCGGCTCATCCTGTCCGCTCCATCTAGGGCACCCGTGGGTGCTCCAAGTGAGGGGCCGCGACCTGCTGTCCAGACGCAGCGAAAACCAAACTTCCTTGCGGGGGTCCCTGGAGAAGACCGCTGGGCAGTTAGACTCCGCGCCCTCGCTTTGGAGTATTCGTCAAAACCCACTGCCCAAAATATATGCAGAGGTCGTACATCCAACCTGCCAAGTTCCAAGGGCGTCCCGCCCCAGTCTCGCCTGAATCTGAACCTGAGGTGGGTCCTCAAGATCCTCCGGCCGTGATAGTTTGTTCCAGCCACATGGATTCCGCCTCAGGACCCGGTATTGGGGCCGATTTACTTCAGCAGATTGCGGCCCGTTTGGAGGGGCTGGAGAATACACAGAGGCAGTTGGTTTAGGGCCTTCAAGACATCGCGCACCGACAAGATCTTCTACAGACATCCTTACCTAAGGCATCATCTCGGCCTCCAGTTGATTCTGCCCGTTCTCAGTCTGGCGCATCCTCTGCCTCCAATCAGCTCCATTTGCCTTCTCCAAGCAAGTTTGATGGAACACCCAAGCAGTGCCGCGTTTTTTTAAACCAATGCGACGTCCATTTTACTTTGCAGCCTGGTCTCTTCCCGTCAGACAAGACACGTGTGGCATACATAGTTTCTTTGTTATCCGGAACCGCTCTGGACTGGGTCTCTCCACTGTGGGAGAGGGACGATCCTCTTCTATCAAACTATCGTGACTTCATTGCTCAATTTCGTCGTATCTTTGACGAGCCTGGACGCAATACTTCCTCGGCTATGGAGATCCTGCGCATACGGCAGGGGAACCGCTCAGTAGCTCAATATGTGGTACAGTTCCAAACTTTAGCATCGGAAGTTAGTTGGAACGAAGAGGCTCTATTCTCAGCCTTCTGGAGCGGTTTATCAGAGCGAATTAAAGACGATCTGGCGACACGAGATCTTCCCGAGACTCTAGACGAGTTGATCTCCCTCTGTAACAAGGTGGATCTACGATACCGTGAGAGACAGACGGAGAAAAACAAAGGAGAGCGTCCCCGTACCTATCCTGTACCTCGTCCTCCTCCCGTGCCTACTCCAACTCCTGAAGAACCGATGCAGGTGAACCGGGCTCATCTGTCAGTTAAGGAGAGGCAGCGACGTCGACGAGAGAATCTTTGCCTATATTGTGGCGAGGCCGGCCATCTAATCGCCCAATGTGTGAAGCGTCCGGGAAACTCTCGGTCCTAATAGGGTCCGGAGAGGTCCGATTAGGACAAGTCCAAACCTCTCCGACTTGTCTAGATTTCTTACTTGCGGTTCAGCTCTTCCTCAAGAAGAACATCAACGTCTCAGCATTATTAGATTCTGGAGCAGCTGCTAATTTCCTGTCTCAAGAGTTTGTTCAGCAACATAAAATCCTGTTATTAGAATTGGAGACCCCGATCCGCTTAACCGCAGTCGATGGTAGCCCCATTCCACAAGGCCTGATATCCTGCTGTACTACCCCTTTGACCCTTCAGGTAGGCGTACTCCACCAGGAACAAATCGAATTCCTGGTCATTCCCCGAGCCTCCTTTTCCATGGTTCTAGGCCTTCCCTGGCTAAGAAGACACAACCCGCAGATCGACTGGCCTTCCATGCAGATCCTTTCCTGGAGCTCTTCATGCGCTAAATCTTGTTTGAATAGAGTAGTTCCTCTGTGTAATACCGAGACCAAACCACAATTCGAGGTTCCCGTTCCCTATAGATCCTTCCTGGACGTATTCAACAAGAGGGCGGCCGACATCTTACCACCTCATCGGAGATGGGATTGCCCTATTGATCTGATTCCTGGATCCAGTCCTCCCCGCGGACGCATTTACCCCCTATCCTTGACTGAGACTCAGGCCATGTCAGATTATATCACCGAGAATTTACAGAAGGGATTCATACGTCCTTCCTCTTCCCCCGCGGGAGCCGGATTTTTTTTTGTAAAAAAAAAAGACGGCTCTCTTCGTCCCTGTATCGATTATCGGGGACTTAACGAGATCACTATTAAGAATCGATATCCTCTGCCTCTCATTCCCGAGCTCTTCGACCGAATTAAAGGTGCTAAAGTTTTCTCCAAGTTGGATCTCCGTGGGGCTTATAATTTAATTCGCATCCGAGAGGGGGATGAATGGAAGACGGCCTTCAACACCAGGGATGGGCATTACGAATATCTTGTAATGCCCTTCGGACTTTGTAATGCCCCGGCCGTCTTCCAGGACTTCGTGAACGAGATCTTTCGGGACCTTCTATACACATCAGTTGTGGTTTACCTCGACGACATTTTGGTCTTCTCTCGGGATCTGGACACCCATCGGGATCAAGTCAAGGAGGTCCTAAGTCGTCTCCGTCAGAACAAATTGTACTGTAAACTGGAGAAATGTATCTTTGAACAGTCTGCCGTACCTTTCCTAGGGTACATTGTGTCCGGGCAGGGTTTACAGATGGACCCCGAGAAAGTAGCAGCTATTCTAGATTGGACGAAGCCCACAACCCTACGTGCGGTTCAACGCTTCTTGGGGTTCGCAAACTACTACCGCAAATTTATCCAAGGGTTCTCTTCCATAGTCGCCCCTATCACGGCCCTCACAAGGAAAGGGGCTAACCCTGCCAACTGGTCCCAAACAGCCGTAGATGCTTTTGAAAAATTAAAACAAGCTTTTATTACAGCACCTGTCCTCAGACAACCTGACATGAAACACCCCTTCATTCTTGAGGTCGATGCTTCATCCGAGGCGGTAGGAGCCGTTCTCTCCCAGTATGGGGAGGATGGGAAACTTCATCCCTGCAGTTTCTTTTCCCGCAGATTCGCTCCAGCTGAGCGTAACTACCCCATAGGAGAACAAGAGCTACTCGCGATCAAACTAGCCTTGGAGGAATGGCGATACCTTCTAGAGGGGGCGCAACATCCGTTTACAGTCTACACCGACCACAAGAATTTGCTGTACCTTCAGTCAGCCCAGTGCCTCAATGCTCGCCTGGCCCGGTGGGCACTCTTCTTCACCCGGTTCCAGTTCAAATTGTCCTTCCGTCCTGGCTCAAAAAATACCAAGGCAGACGCCTTATCCCGGTCCTTCTCACCCTCTGAGGAGGAGAGATTAACGCCACCAGTGCTGGACTCCATGGTCTTTGCGGTTACTCAGTTGCCTACCCCTCCGACCGGCAAAACTTTTGTGCCCACTGAATTAAGACCGAAGCTGCTGAAATGGGCTCATCAGTCCAAATTCACAGGTCATCCCGGTGTTCATAAAACATTGGACTTTCTGCGACGTTCTTATTGGTGGCCCTCTCTTCGCAAGGACGTTCAATCCTATGTCTCCTCATGTCCAGTGTGCGCTCAACATAAGTCACCTCGCCAGGCCCCTGCCGGGAAACTTCGCCCACTGTCCATTCCATCCCGTCCCTGGTCTCACCTCGCGATGGACTTCATTACGGACTTACCCTCCGCTGAGGGTTTCAACACCATTTGGGTTATCATCGACCGTTTCTCGAAGATGGCCCATTTCGTGCCCCTCAAGGGCTTACCAAGCGCCCCATCATTAGCCCAGTTGTTCATTTCTCACGTCTTTCGTCTTCATGGCCTCCCAGAAGAGATCATTTCGGACCGCGGAGTGCAGTTTGTGGCGAGGTTCTGGCGTGCCCTCTGCTCAGCTCTTAATATTCAGTTAAAATTCTCAACCGCATACCACCCCCAAACAAATGGGCAAACCGAGAGGGTAAACCAGGACCTCGAGACCTTTCTTCGGTTATACCTCTCCTCGTCTCAGGATAATTGGGTGGAATTGCTGCCTTGGGCCGAATTCTCGCATAACAACATGTACCACAGTTCTTCTCAGACTACTCCTTTTTTCGTGGTTTACGGTAGACACCCCCGAGTACCTGAGTTCCCTCAATTGCCTGCCACCGAAGTACCCGCTGCTAACACCTCTTTACGTTTCTTCTCGGACATCTGGAAAAATGTCCATTCTGCCCTACGGAAGGCTTCCGTTAAATACAAAAAATTCGCAGACATGCGACGATCTGCTGCTCCCGCATATCGTGTGGGCGATCGAGTTTGGTTATCTACCAGGAATTTGCGACTCAAGGTGCCCACCATGAAACTGGCCCCGAGATTTATAGGCCCATATACCATCACGCAAATAATTAACCCAATGGCCGTCAGACTCAGGCTTCCATCTTCGTTGAAGATCTCCTCCACCTTTCATGTGTCCCTGCTCAAACCCCTGATTCTGAATCGTTTTCGGAAGACTCCTCCCAGATCCCTCGCTTTGAAGACTCAGAAAGGGGTGGAGTTTGAGATCAAAAAGATTCTAGATGCCCGTCAACTCCGGGGTAGACTGCAGTTCTTGGTAGACTAGAAAGGGTATGGTCCGGAGGAGAGATCGTGGGTACCAGCAGAAGATGTTCATGCGCCAAACCTGGTAAAGAGTTTCTTTCTCAGGAACCCAGCTAAGTGTCCAGTGGCCACTCCTAAAAGGGGGGGGTACTGTCACAGCCCGGCGCAGTGCCAGGCCCGGCACCGGCTACTCACCCCTCCGCGTTCGCCGGTCTTGGCGCCGTGATGGTGCGGGGCTGGCTGGATGCAGACGGCGGGTAGTCCGGAGGCTCCCCAGTCTATTGGCGGGTCCGGCAGCAGCACAGACGCCGGCTCCCGGGACTGGGCGCCGCCATGTTGGGCAGGTCACGTGATCGGCACTCAGTGCTTCTATTTGATACCTTCCTTCCCCACTAGGGGGCCGGACCTTGCTGGGCTGAGGTATAAGTTCCAGGAAGCTCTTAGCCTCATTGCTGGAACAAATCGTCAGCTGTCAGCATCTCTCTGCAGCTCCACTGGTTGTGTGTGGTTCTGCTGATCCTGCTCTCCTGCCAGATCCAGCTCTCCTGTCCCAGCTCTGATCCTGTTCCTGCTCCTGTGTGTTAACCCGTTCCTCCCTGCTATCCTGATATTCCAGTTCCGTCATCATCTCCTGTAGCTGTGTCGGCAGTCTTCAGTTTCAAGCCCCGCCTTTTGGACAAAGTTGTCAGTTTACGTTTAAACCAAGTCTGGTCCTTTTCAGTTCTCGTTTATTCTTCTAAAGCCAAGTGTGCCGTTTTCAGTTACAGTAGTCATCCGGTCAAGTCGTCAGTTTCTCCGTCAGCATTCTCTGGTTTACGTCATCCACATCTCAGTTTTTGCCTCAAACATCCCGGTACTCCCTACGACCTTCCTACTCCTGTCCCGATCCCTAACCTGAGCGGCTCATCCTGTCCGCTCCATCTAGGGCACCCGTGGGTGCTCCAAGTGAGGGGCCGCGACCTGCTGTCCAGACGCAGCGAAAACCAAACTTCCTTGCGGGGGTCCCTGGAGAAGACCGCTGGGCAGTTAGACTCCGCGCCCTCGCTTTGGAGTATTCGTCAAAACCCACTGCCCAAAATATATGCAGAGGTCGTACATCCAACCTGCCAAGTTCCAAGGGCGTCCCGCCCCAGTCTCGCCTGAATCTGAACCTGAGGTGGGTCCTCAAGATCCTCCGGCCGTGATAGCAGCGTTAGACTGCTTTGCGAGCCTTGTAGCATCGGACAGCCAATCGCCTGCTCCCACTGTGAGTCGATTTTCCCTGCAGCGATACGTATGGATGTTTTGCATAAACATCCATTCGCAGCCTTGCGTGGGTGCCTGAAATCATTTAATGGTCACTGACCATCAAATGA
Organism: Crinia signifera; assembly: GCF_055691185.1. Lineage (NCBI taxonomy): Eukaryota > Metazoa > Chordata > Amphibia > Anura > Myobatrachidae > Crinia > Crinia signifera. The sequence continues at coordinate 234,142,158 of NC_139221.1, read as the reverse complement.
TTTTTGTGGCACTTGCTAATCTAAGTCACTCTTAGATTAGCGGCACCCTGCTCCGAGAACAGCACCTTGCTCCGTCTGTCCCTGGAAGGCATATGACCGCCCCCACTTGCATGGGGACGCCCAGAGTTTTCTTGGGCGCGCCCAGCGTTTATGTGGAAATGCAGCAAACACCACCTGCCATTGGCATTTGGGCATTACGTGTCCGGCATAATCAGGGGCGGATCCAGGATAAAATGACAGGGGGGGCACCATGATAAAAGAGGGTTTAGGTGGGGGAGGGCCAGTGTTAGTGGTGCCAGTGTACATGCTAAGAGTGCGGCAGAGAGAGGGTGGCAATGGGATTAAAAATAGGCCCACCATGGCAACAAAAGTGAAGGATGTAGTTGTGCGCGCCGAAGGCGCGCTCTGGAAAAGGGGGTGTGGCCACTCAACAGGGGGTATGTCCTTGAGTGTAGTGTACAACACCGTATACAACTTCTACACATTATGCTACAAAATACTAGACCCCATTATACTTGCCCCTTACACATGATGCCAAATGGAATGAGCCAAAATTCAAACAATGCCACATGGATTGTGTCAAAATTCACATAATGCCACATGGATTGAGCCAAAATTTACATAATAACACACGGATTGAGCCAAAATTCACAAAATGCCAAATGGATTGAGCCAAAATTCACATAATGCCAAATGGATTGAGCCAAAATTCACATAATGCCAAATGGATTGAGCCAAAATTCACATAATGCCACATGGATTGTGTCAAAATTCACATAATGCCACACGGATTGAGCCAAATTCATAAGATGCCACACGGATTGAGCCAAATTCATAAAATGCCATATGGATTGAGCCAAAATTCACAGAATACCACACGGATTGAGCCAAAATTCACATAATGCCACACGTATTGAGCCAAAATTCACATAATGCTACAAGGATTGAGACAAAATTCACATAATGCCACACGGATTAAGCCAGAATTCACATAATGCCACACAGATAAGACAAAAATTCACAATACGCTTCATAAACAGGGACATTGTCCACCAAAGGCGCGCATTAAACATTTACACCATAATGTCCATTGCACGTTAAGTTACACGGCATGATGTCCATTATGTATTATGCCAAACACCATAATGCCTATTAAAAATTATGCTACATACAGTAAGTGCTGCTTATCTACATGCTCATTGCCAAGGGTTCCATGCTCATTGCCAGAGGTTCCATGCTCGTTGCCATGTGGGATTACATGCTCATTGCCAATGGGGAATACATGCTCGTGGTAAATGGGGGACAGCCGCCGCCAGGCAGAAGTGATAGCCACTGACAGTGGCAGAGCCTTGCTGTATTCAGAGCACTGCAGGTCCTGGCTATTTGAAATAATACCCATTTCACACCAGAAAATGCATTCCCAGGTTGGCCCCTTTTACACCAGCCTAGTCCCTGCATTTTCTGGTGTGAGGGGGAGAGAAAACCACCCCTCCCCCCCTTTAATCAGTTATCTAATTTAACCGGCTATATCTTCGGAACTAACTGACCCATTTACATGAGACAAGTATCATATTGAAGAACTTTTGAGTGGGCTTTGAATGATTTTGGTCCAGTGAAACTGGAACGTTTGGTTCCAGAGTAATCTGCCCTCAAAGAACATGAACAGCCATGAAATTACATTTCAAAAATAAAAAAATCGATTTACACGCTATATCTCTGGAACCGATTGACCGATATGGACCATCCTGGTATCATATTGAAGGCCCAGCGATTTGGAATTGAATGACATCAACCTCAAGCACCTGTGATGCCAGGGGTGGAACTGACAGCCGTCGGAACCGGGTGGGGGTCGGAATTGACGGGTCCCATATTATCCTATAGGGAAAAAATGTTACAGCTTTGCCAGGCGATATCTCCGGTTCCCAGGGGGCTAGAGACATGGGGCTGGGCTCGTTGGAAAGCTCTGGTCCTCATCTACATAAATGAATGACAGGGGGGGCACGTGCCCGGGTGCCCCCCCCCTGAATCCGCCACTGGGCATAATGTGTAATGAGCATAACGGTGTCAGCATCCTGCATAAATTAATAGCATTTAGTGTCATATCTCTGCCATCTGACCTGAAACTTTAATGTTCTCTGTGTGCTGAATTCAGTCTGGAAGTGTGAGCTGCTGACAGGCTGCACTCTGTGCTGATTAGACACCTGTGCAAATTCTCCAAGTCGCCTCATGCTGTGTTTGCACAGCAATCATTGGTTATAGTTATTGTTCAACAAATCTTTAGTGTTTACCATACACAGCACCCAAAGCTCACTGAACCTGTGACCATTACTGATTACTCGCTCTTTACACCATGCTTGTTTCCCTCCAATTCCAAATATAGGGGCTGCCATGACAGTTCTGGCCACCTGGAGACCAATCCAGATTCACTCTCCTGGAAGCCAGGGGTATAAATCCCTTTAGCCAATATTGCATATCTATACCCATGTATGCAGTCAGCAAACCATCTCCTGGTGAATCAAGACTCCTGTGCTACCCTGAGTAGCTGCACCGCTGCTATAATCAGACCATCCTGGTGTTCTCAGGTAGCTGTCCTGTTGTACAAACCCTGCAAGCAGCCTGCTATCCTGCTCCTGGTGTCCACAGCTATCCTGAAAGACTACTTCCACCTGTATTGCATGCCAGCATTACTTCTGTCTCCTGCGGCTATCCTGTAGGACTGCTCCTGCAGTCTCCATTGCTACGCTGGAAACAAACACCAGGGATCCTAAGAACCTTCACTGCGGTGTCCCCACAGTCTTCATCGCTTTGCTGGTAGTCTGCAATCCCAGTGGTCCAAAAACTTTGCTCTGCAAATTCTCTGCAGTCTTCATCACTTCACTGCTAATCTACAATCCCAGTGTTCCAGAAAACCTGGTTTTTTGGTGTCTCTGCAGTTCAACCTATTCGCTGGTACTTCATCCCAGTGATCCAGAAAACCTGTTACTGCAGAGTCCCTGCACTCTTCATTGCTTTGCTGGTTTGTCATCCCAGTGATCCCCAAAACCTGAACTGTATCTCTGCTCATCAGTTCAGCATGATATTCTGTCCTACAAGCTAGGCTTCAATTTTCCGGCTCACCACAAGTGGTCTGGAGAGCTAGAGTGACTGGCCTGCAGTCTCCCAGCACACACAATAACGCAGAACATCCAAAGTATCTCTATACCAGTTTGTTTCTATTACTGACTCTATATCATCTGCATTACATGTGTGGCAAAATGTGTAATGGGCATTATGGTGTCATGTGTAATGGACAATACGATGTGTTATGGGCATTACGGTATGCAACAATGTGTAATGGGCATTATGGTGTCTAACAATGTGTAATGAGCATTATGGTGTCTAACAATGTGTAATGGGCATTAAGGTGTGTGACCATGGGCACTACAGTGTGTAGCATAATGTGTAATCATCACTACAGTGTGCGACATAATGTGTAGTGGTTACTGCAGTGCGTGTGATCCTGGCACAATGTGTCTAAGGGGCTCTTTCCAATCATAATCCAAGGTTAGACCCAAGATTTTGATCCTGGGTCCGACCCTATCACACTAAACCCGTGTCGCTGATTATACACAGGGGGACCTGGGTTTAACCCTTCTTATTAACCGGGTTGAAATACCAGCTTGGTCGATCCAGGTTATTCAGTTTGGTACTTTCACATTGCACCAGTTTTATAAATACGATTTGAACGGGGTATGAGGGGCTCTACCTTGCACAATGTGTACAAGTGGTGTAATACTACTCTGACACTATTATTTGGCCATGGCACTTTCCCACAAAGCTAATATATGCCCTACATTTTTGGTGTCTGCCTTTAGCGCACACTGGGGAGCCCCAAAAGAACATTTTGCAGCTGGGCCCACAACTTGCTAGTTCCTCCTCTAACCGTCACCATCTTCTTTGCCATGCTGAGCTCACATCAGAATGTCCAACTGGTATCCCCTTGACCTGCTGTTTTTTGTTCTCAGGGTCAGAGCTGTAGTTGAAGGATTTCTAGACAGATTGTTAGAAATGATGAGGGAGGGGCTATGCAAATAGATAATTTAACTCTTTAAATGGTTTCTTAATCTGAGGAAACATTTATTTAGAACTCTCAGCTATTGGCACTTGGGGAATACACTTACAATAGCAAGAGAGATATGAGGACCTTGCAACTCAATTAAATCACCACTGTCTTGAGGAGAGGAGCAGGTTTATTAGTAATTGTCTTGGTTTTACCCATTCTATAGGATATAGCTTAGCTGGAAAATGCATCCAGGTTGCTAGCTGAAGTTGTAATACCTCATGCTTCATGCTTTATAGCCCTCTTAAAATAAAACCAGTTATAATTTTCAATAAATATTACAATGAGTTCTTCTAATACAAGCTAATGGGTAAATTTACCAAGATGGGAGTTCTATTGAAGACGAGATGTTGTCCATAGCAACCAGTCACATTTTATATATTATATTCTAGAAGGTGCTCAATATATAAGAAGTAGAATCTGATTGGTTGCTTTGGGCAACATCCCATAGGTGTTATGCAATAGGTTTTGAGACTGGTATGATTTCAGTGATTTGCTATAAATATTAGAGCAGCAATCAGTTACTAGGCCGAGTTTACTTTATAATTACTTGCTACTTTAAATTTAGAGGTGAACTCTCCAAATCATTCCGGACCATTCGTCTGGTAACCTGTTACTTAACCCCCTATACAAGCAATAAATCAAGAGTCATGAAAAAGGAGGATAATTGTTTCATTTCTTCAGACTTTTCTTAGTGAACGGAACCTCATTCTAGGTTCCAAAATTGTTTTTTTTCTTAATAAACACGATTGTAGGCACAGTGTGACTTACTAGATTTGTTAGTACAGTGAGTAGACAACACATAGGTTGCTATGACATTATTCAGAAAACTATAAGGAATCTGCCACACATTTTAGTTTCCTCAGGTAGAGCTTTTTGAGTTTTACTTGTTTTTCTAGATACCTTTTGCACAATATATAGAGCAATATGTCAGGCTAACAGCAAAATTCCAATATTAGTGTTTTACTGGTCTACAAATCAAGAAGAAATCATTGTAACCCAAACAAACATATGTATACCCTATTCACAACTCATACCTATTGCCTTTAAATATACTGTAACTGCAGGTGGTGGTGTTGGAAAACAGGAAAATGCTGCTGTGGAGAAGATTTATACCCTACACCAACACTTCTGTTTCAAATAGTTTTTTTCAGAGTGCGATAGATTACACAAGAGCTCTAGCAGTTTAGGCTTCATTCCAAGCACTGCCTTGGTATACTCCTTTATGTGATGTACAGAGAAACATAGGGTGACATTTAATAGGATGCGATTTTATGGCATTTTCCGAAACCGCACATTATCGCACTTTTTTAAATCACATTTATTTTCCCGGAATGCTGAAAAAAAGTGTGATTTTTAGTCATGAAAATGTGTGACGTGATTTTGTGTTAAAAAATGAAAAAATAAAAAATAAATAAAATGGCGCGATGTCCCCCTATTGATCATAACCAGCCCCGGGCTCATTGAGCCGGACCTGAATCCAAAAATACAGGGGACAAAAAGCGTAGTGGTCCCCAGAGTACTTGTTTCCTAGCACGGCCACAATCGCATCCATCATGTACCTTAAAGTTAAGGTACACGATGGACGCGATGGACCCGATTTCCTTTGAAATCAGGTCCATTTTGCCGTCAAAGGGAAAATCGCGGGCATCGCGTCGGTCGGGACCATTAACATTGGCCCCGACGCGATGCCCCCGATTTTGCCATAGGCTTCAATGTTAAAATATTTTTTAACATTGAAATCGGGAGCATCGCGTCGGTCTTGTGCCATTATAATGGCATAAAATAAGATGGACTTGATTAAGTCCATCTGACATAGTAAAAAATGTGAAATGGGCCAATATGACCCATTTCACATAATATATGGCCCCGTCGTCACCCTATAATAGACGTGAACCCGAAGCGTGGCGAGCGGCGGCGGTGCGCGTCCTCCGACCTTTTCATTCCCCTACTATCCACGTCGGCGTGGAGTTGAGAATATATAGTGTGGCGAGCGCAGCGATCCACCGAGCCCGAAGCGTGGCGAACGGACGCGTATATCTGTGAAGTCATACGCGTCCCCTCGCGGGGCTCGCCACGCTTTGGGCTCGCCACACTATATATTCTCAACTCCATGCCAACGTGGATAGTAGGGGAGTGAAAAGGTCGGAGGACGCGCACCGCCGCCCCTCGCGGTCTCGCTGCGCTCGCCACGCTTCGGGTTCACGTCAATCGTGGGGTGGGGTTTACGCAGTTAAATTGGGGGTGTAGGGAATATTTTACATTGCATCCAATGTAAAATCGGGTCCCAGGGACCCTATTCACATTTGATTCAATAAAAAAATCGGGTCGGTCGCATCGCATGCGACCAAATCGCATGCGATGTGATCGACGCGATTTTTCCGACACGACCACCCCGATAGAAATCGGTGTGGCCGTGCTAGGAAACAAGTACCGTCCCCACTATTTCTAAAATCAGCCCGGACTCTTGGACCAGTCCTGGTTCCAAAAATGCGGGGGACAAAAAAACTGGGGGTTTTTACAGAAAAAAAGAGTATCTTTTAGCCTTACGGCTAAAGGAAATAATGGGCGCCTACTGGGGTAGTGTGTCAAGCTGCTCCTACTGGGGGATGTCAAAACCCCTAAAGAGGGTATAAGTAAAGCAAAAATGTTGAACGCTGGAAATGGATCAATTGGGTGCTAATATTACACAGTATTTATTAATTAGTATAAAACATATAAGTAATGCATGGGTATATATAGATGAGGAAACTTTTAGGAAAATAAACCGTATCGTTACATCTTTCATCTGGGGAAATAAACGTCCTAGAATCAAGACTGCTACCCTGACAAGAGAACGAGCCCATGGGGGGATAGCGATGCCAGACTTCAGGTTATATTATCTGGCAGTCCAGTTGGCACATATAAGTACATGGGTCAGAGAGAATGAAATACCACCAGGCCTGCTAGAGCTTATTGAAGTTGCTGCTCCCGGGTAAACTCCACTCCAAATAATTTTAAGAACAGAGTGCAATAGGAGGTCACCGTTAATCTTTATACAAGCAATAAAAGTTTGGAAGCAAATAGGTAAAATGACAAAATATGAGGGAACGGACCCTGATACTTACCTGTTCTCGCTTAAACAGTTGAAAGAATTAGACATGGAACAGGGGGGTAAAATATAGAGACAATATGGAATTAGTTCTATTGGCCAGCTCCATATTAATAACCTGTTTAAAAGTTTCATGCAATTACAAAGTGAGTTTGCCTTGCCCCAAAAGATGTTTTTTAGATATTTACAACTAAGGAGCGCTATAGTTCAACTAACTAGTGGTGATAATATGCAAATTGTTGAAACCCCTGTAAAGAAGTTTATAAATAATCTAAGTAGGGGGAAGAGAGTGTCAAAAATGTATAAATATTTGTTGGCCATTAATCAAAGTAATGATCTCCCAGAACTACGAACTAAATGGATAGTAGATATCCCAGAAATAAGTGAGGATGACTGGAAGAGAGCACTGTCTGTACCAAGGGAGGTGACTAACTCACTCAGTGTTCAGCAGGTCCAAATAAACATCTTACACAGACTCTATATGTCCCCGGTAAAAATGAGTAAATTTACAACTAATAAACTGAACAATTGCCCAAAGTGTCGGGAGTTAGGATGTACGTTCTTTTATTTGCTGTGGCAATGTAAACAGGTTCAATCCTTTTGGCAAAAAGTAAGGAAGAAACTGGTTGACCTTGGAGTGCCAGGCCATTGTTTTTATCCAAAAAGTTGCTTATTGGGTATATGGCCTAAAGAAAATATGACAACAGAGGGGAGACAAAACGCCATAAATATGTGTGCAATAGCAAAAGTTGTCATAGCTCGATCCTGGATGGCGAAAGAGGGCCCCGATATTTTGAAATGGACAGGACTGGTAAATAGAATATATATCGAGAAGATCGGTAGAGAAATTTTATAATATATGGGGGGGTTGGTATCATATGGGGTGAGGATATGGGGCCTGGGGAACGGTATTGGTTATGAGTTGAGTTAAGAATTATACAATAAGTAAAGGATGTTAAATTATAGATCACAATTGAACACTAGGTGAAATATGAATTGGTTCACGTAAACAGTATAGAGAAAGAATGGTTGATCACGGGAAACAGAAGAAGTTTAAAAAAGTCACGAAACACTTTGCAATACAAGTGGTAGGCACTATAATAATGTGTAAAAGAATATAGAAATAGTATAAACACAGGGTGTTGGAACTGTCCATTCCCTGATATAGGGGATAATAGGATAAAAGGAGGGTTAATATGGGGCCTGAGATCATCAACAACGGAAAGAGGAGGATCGACATCCTCTACGGCAGAAAGAAGGGCATATAAAATAGATTGGCTTAAGAACATAGTTAAACTTATAAGAATGGCAAAGAGATTAGTTGATAAATAGGCAAAACCAGAGGGATAATGAGCCACTTAAGAAATTAAAAAGTGGGAATATAGGAAAGGATGATATAATATAAAGTGGTAAATAAGTACAGGTTGAGTATCCCGTATACGAATATTCGTTATCCGAATAATTGCGAAAATCATACTTTCCAGAAAGTGGGAAAAAAAATTTTGTTTAGCTAAAAACTCACTGGGGACATATGTAACAGCACTACTGAGGACATGATATGTAACTGGCACTATACATGTACATATACATGTACAAGACAATGATTGCTTGGCATTCAAATTCAATATCTGAGATAGTACACAAATTTTGTTTCATGTTTTGAAACCTTGTTTTTTGAACAAATAAAATATATTTGTGTGTATTTTATGTGGTAATAAAATATATTTGTGTTTATTTTATGTGTTTATACAGCATAAGTGCAAGATAATTCAAAATACATCATTGAAATATTTAAATATTCCAAAATACGGAATAATCCGTTATCCAAAATTCTCCTGGTCCCGAGCATTTTGGATACGGGATACTCAACCTGTACAAGCGGCAAGCATTGTTATGAATGTATAATGTAATGTATCGTTTTGTTTTTGTGTTTGTTTGTTTGTTTTTCTTTTTTGTGTGATATTTAATTTTTTTTTGTTGCTTCTATGTGGATGTTAGTACTGTATGTATAAAAATAAAGAAATTGAATAAAAAAAAAAAAACAAAAAAAAAAGTAATGCATGGGTATACAAATGTAGACAGTTTTTAAGTTAATATAACATAGACATGTATATTAATCAATGTAAAAAATAATAAATATAGAGCAATCAAAGGTTGTATACTTATAGGTTGGAATCGCGCTTGTGTCCCTTTGGAGAGCTCAATTGGTGGTTAGAAATGTTCAGTTTCCTCAGGATGGGTCCAATGTGTGATTAGAGTGGGAGTCCATTAACCTTGCAGGATTTTGTAAACAGCGCTGGAGGATGTTTAGCAGTCCTCAAGTAGAGAGGCGTTCTCAACGATATTGCAATTTTATAATCCACAATCGGCAAGTGGTGGTGTCCCAAAAATTGTAGTTTTGAACTGTATTATATCCTTCTAGTCTCTGTGGGAACGTCCAGCTCCTCTGAGCTCCTACAGGAAGCGGCGAATATACATGATTTTTGCTGCATTTCGCATATCATTAACTATGCGATTTCAGAAAAAGTGCGAAAATATCGCCCTAAAAAATAATCTCATCCTATTAAATGTCACCCATAGTGTGATTTGCACCTGCCAGGATGCCAGGGTAAGACACCACTAGACCTCCTGTGACGATTTGTTGATAACTTATCATGTCAACTAGGGTGGCCAATCCTGGGATCCCGGGATTTGGCCCCTAAAATGCTGGGATTTCAATCCTGGGATTGGAGTTTCCAATCCCGGGATTTTAGGTCTAATGCCGGGCAGCGCCTGAGCTGATGCTCAGACGCTGGCCGTCTACTCCCGTCCCGGGCAGTGCGGCTCTGCACAGCGTGCCGACGTCAGAGGTCATGCTGCGCAGACCACACAACAGCTGCCGCCTCGTTCTGTGTGCGCTGTGCACCGCATTGACCTCCTGCCGCCACCTCCATGAGACCGCCTGCCCACCTACCCAGGCTGCCTGCATTGCGCTCTTCCCGGACCCCCGTACCATCGCCCGACGCCCCCCGCCCAGGCTCCATCCTCCTGCCTTCCTAGGCTGCATCCGCCCGGCTCCATCGCCCACCCGTCCAGCCACACCGCACCTGTAAGTGGCCTGGGCGGGTTTTTTTATTTGTATGTTTTTGTATTAGGGAAGCCAATCCTGGGATCCCAGGAATCCCGGGATTGGGCATTTTTCAATCCCGAATTCCGGGATTGAAAAAATGCCCCGGGATTGTCATCCCTAATGTCAACATATCATCTTTGTATACATGATTAATGTCATTCTGGTCACCAATCATAGAAAGGGGAAAATTGGATACCGGTGAGGGTAATCATAGCAGGCGCTTGACCTGAGCTGTTTTCACAATTAAAGTAGCTACTATATAACAGGGTAGTTAAGCCCATATACTGTAGACTAAAAATGAAAAAAAAAAGTTGGAAATAGCAGTGCTGAGAAAATGAACTGGATTGATTTCACATATTTCATACATTTGATAAAAATAAACATAAATTAGACATACAGAAAAATGCATAAGACCCATCTGCACTTAGTAGTCGATACCTAATTGGTTTTCAGCACAGTAATTTTTTTTTTATTCACTTGCAAAAGCAAATTTTCTTGCTCTCTCTAATGGACAAAACCATGTGCACTGCAGGGGGGGGGGGGGGGCAGATGTAACATGTGCAGAGAGTAAGATTTGGCTGAGTTATTTTGTTTCTGTGCAGAGTAATACTGGCTGTTTTATTTTTACACTGCAATATACTGTAGATGCCTGTTTGAAATAAAATCCCTGGTACTTGTCTAGTTTCACGGCAGCACGCTACGCTAGCGTGCTACACTGTCAGCGTAGCCCGATGGCAGCCTAACGTAGTTAGCATAGTGTCCCAGCGGCAGCCCTGCGTAGTCAACGTAATGACCCCATCAGGCAGCGTAGTCACCGTACTGTCCCCGCGATCTGCAGCTCTGTCCCCGGCGTTCCAGGCAAGCCTAGTGAGTGCATCTCACACAGCGCCGGTAACCGCCAGATCACCTGCACTGGCGGATACTGCCGGAGAGGCAATCATGCGGGCACCAGCGGAGAGGCGCTCCATCTGCCTGAGAAACACGAGCGTCTCATATGCTTGTGCGTCTCAGTAATTCGTGCGGCAGGGTACGGCAACCCTGCCCACGTCCACTTCCGGGAGACTGTCAGGGTTAGGGGTTCGGTAGCACGTTCGTCTCGTGCACAAAATGGGGGTACCAGTGCTCAATATTACATACTGGCAAATGCCTCAGTTTCAAACCCCCACTATCCACGTCATCCCGAAACGTGGCGAGCGCATGCGGTACGCGTCCTATTGACCTGTTCATACACCCACTATCCACGCCGGCGTGGAGTTGTTCTTATAAAGTGTGACGAGCACAGCGAACCACCGAGCTCGAAGCGTGGCGAGCACAGCGGATGTGTTGTGGCACATACCTAGTTATGACACTGCCTTGCACTTCTCACCATTTTGGACATATAAGATACAGTATATGTGTTTTTGTAAAGTATTAGGAGCAGAGCTCAAAGTGGGATGGTATACAATGGTATGGCATAATGGCAATTCACTTCAAGCACTGTCCCCCCCCCCCTTCTTTTTATTCAAAGTAGCTGCTTCTTGTACCGGCCAGCAGTGCTCATGCGGGTTCCGGATAGTGTAGAGGGGTTTGCACTCATCGCCGCGGTCCTCCAGGCAGTTGCCAGAGGGAAGGCGGTGGGGTCCACAGGTTCCGGGCAGTGTGCGATTGGGGGAAAGCGCTCCACATCATCGTGGTCCCCCAGGCAGTAGCTGGTGGGAGGAGTGATCTGGGTAACCGTGGGATTCGTGCAGATGAGAGGAACCTGCAGTCCTCTGGGCAGTATTATTGGACTCATGAGGGGGGAGGGGTCTGTGTCCCTGGCTGGCGGTTGGGCTAGTGACTGTGCAGCTAGTATCCAGACTGGCAGGGTGATTGCAAGGGAAAAGCCACCAAACCAGCAGCATCTATATCTCTTGAGGCACGCTTCCTCAGGTTACTGACATGCACGAGGGCTCAGCAGGCGATAAGCCCACCCAACAGTCAGCAAGTCTCAGTGTGGGGAGCTCTCCGGACATTGATTAACAGCAGCACAGCCAGCAGTAGCTCTATCCATGCAACCCCCACCCCTCATGTAGACACTGGCATATACAATACACAACTTCACTCTATTTCTCACTGATCTCACATGCCAAGTACCCCAGCCTTTCTGAAAGCCAGTTATGTACATAACTATAGCAGCAACCCTCCAACAACCCTCCCCCATTTCTGGCAGAAAACAATCAAATCCCCACCTACCCTTTCAACCCTGCCCCCCTCCCCCGCCATGATGTTATCTTCTGGCAGCAACCCACCAAATACCCCCTATCCACCACCCATGATGTGGACAACACCAGAAGCATCCCACCAATTACCGCGCTTTCTTCTATCGGATTCTCGCGAGATACGGATCTTTATAGAAGTCCCACTTCGGCACCATTTTCTTCATTCGGCATTTGACAGTCCGTCAGCACGTTCTTTGGTGGGTTTTGCTGGGGCAGGACAATCCTGCCCTGGTAGGTTTGTCCATGCCCCAGCAAAACCCACCAATCAAGGGGTAAAGAGCATATAATAATTTACACTGCAGGACATATTTGTGCAGCTACTTTAATACATTTTGAAGAAATACAATATAATACAATGTAATTGTATATTTTTTGTACAAAAATGGAGCTGGAATAATAATCCATACTACAGCATTTGCTGGAAGGCTCTTTCTTTGTGGTGCAGGAGACTCTTTTAATGCACTTTGCTTCTCTTGTTAGGTCTGATTACATATTTTTTTTTATGGTGTCCTAAAAGCCTCCAGCTTGCAGACTATGTACAAGTGCAGTAATGAAAAGGCAAAGGCACATAGCTTTAATCATTTTTCCCTCCATAAAAACAAACCATCTGCAGCAGTCAGGCAAAATTTTCATGCATTATATTTATTTATTTATTAACAGCTACTTTTATCGTGCCAGCATATTCCAATGCGCTTTTAAGTTTGGAACAGTAATAAAACAAGACTCACGGAGGTTTGTTAGTTAGATAGTGTAGATAGATAAAAGGGGGGAAATATACTAAGAAGGCTGATCCCGTGTGTAAATGGGTACTATTGGGATCGGCCGAAGATAGGAACAGAGAACACAGCAAAGTTACAAATCTGCTGTATTCTCCGGAGTCGTATTTTCCAATGGCAAAGCAATTTTTATTTGGCAGCCAAATACATACGACTCGCCAGCTGTGGGTGGTGGGTTGATACCATAAAAGTGTAAAAAAAAATAAAGTATTGCATTCTCTTGTGGAACAAGTCCCAGCAAGCCTCCTCCGCATGCAGGGAATTGGAGAACCAGCATGTGGGGCATTATTGAACCCCCTGGCTCTCCTTGTTCCACAACAGATCGAATACCTAAATAAAACACACACACATACCATAATAGTGTATAAGTTTTATACATACTACATACACACATACATACTTACCTATAGGGTCCCCCATAGCACTGTCCTCTTCTCCAGTAGACTCCATAGGGTACCTGTGAAAAAAATGTATACTCACCATCCTATCCGATGTAGATCGCGTCCTCTTCGTTCCATGTAGCATCCAGGATTTACAAAAGCAGTTCCCCTTTGAGAATTACAAGTGAGGGCACCTGGGTAGAGCCATGCCTGATTGGCTCTGTGCGGCTCCATAGAAGTCCATGTTATGAATTTAACAATGCATAAAATTATGGATAATCTTAATCAGAGATCATTTCACATTGTCACACAATGTCCAGTGTGTCATGCATAATATGGTCATTGGGTCACCAGCATGATGGTCGACAGTCATTAGGTCAACACCATTAGGTTGACATGCATTTAGGTCGACATGCAGGAAGGTCGACAGCCATATAGGTCAACATGGGTTAGGTCGACAGGGTCATTAGGTCGAAATGGGTTAGGTCAACAGTCAAAAGGTCGACATGGGGTTTTTCACTTTTCTTTGAGCTGACATGTGCCGACAGGTGGTATTTCATGCCCTACCATCCACTAGGGCAGTGGTTCAAAAAATTTGGGGTTTCCAAACTCTCCAACTCTGCAGGGCATTGGAGTAAGTACATGAGTCTCGGGGAGTGGTAATAACCCCGGAAATTGGTCTTTTTATACACTGTATATGGTATACAGTATTGATATTTAACAGTACAGATGGTCTATAGTATAGGCTGTTTCGAACATTTAAATAAGATAAGTGGTCAGGAAAAGGTAAAACATAATAAATAAATACACAAACATAATAGAAACAGTACTGCACTTTCTAAGCTCACAACCTCCCACTTTGTGGTAAGGCTCCTGTCTCTTCCTCCTGGCAGCTACTCTCTGGTCCATTGCGATGTTTGAGGGCTTAGATCCACACATACAGTAAATGTAGTAGAAGCTGGTAGACTAGACATGTGCAGCAGCTCTGCTCTGTCCCTTACACTGCATGATGTGGTGGCAGCTCTATTGATCATATTATATAGCAGCTATTGTTGTCACAATTTAAGGCACTTGCCAAGAGGAGGGGGGTTTCCGGGCAACCAGACACCCCCCCCCCCCCCACACACACACATTTGCCTATGCCACTCAGTGTATTTGCCACCTTCTGTCTATCAAGCGGACAGCTGGGCCACTTTAAACTTTTGGCATAACAAATAGAAAGTCCTTCTAGTGGGCATGTGATCTAATTCCAGTTTCTCAGGCACAGCCTCCAGGAGGCCACTGTAAGAGCTTTGGATGTGCAAGGACTGAGAAGCCCACTGATAGCATACATGGGTGCTGTAATGCCGTTTGGCGTGACCTTGTACACAAACATTAGTCGCACCGTTAAAACTTGCAACAGCTTTATGGTAGATCAAGCTTTTATTTATTCAATAACAAATAAATTCAGGCGCCTATGATATGAACTGGTTCCCAAAGAGCAGCTGCTAGGGAGTAGGGGTAGTCAATCCCTACAGGGTGGGTAAACAGAAAAAAATTGTTGAATAAACAATAACATGAATAAAACATTAAAACATGGCCTCACTGTCTAGGGTAGATGCAGTTTTATCATGTGTTTTATCATGTGAATGTACAGTATTCAACTGTTGATGACATATATCAAATGCACTAAAGTGGAATGTGAACCATACACAATAATGCCGTTGAGCTATAGGGGGTATTCAATCCCGCCACTATTTCCGACAGGGAAAATAGCAGTGGGCACCTATTCAATGCTGTCTTTCGTAAACGGCCTTGGATTGTCGAGATACGGCCATGATCTCGACAATCCATGCCATTCTCTGCAAAACGGGCCCGACAGCTTTTAAAGTCGAGTCCGTTCTGCCGAGATACCTCTTCAATGCTGTCGGGTCCATTTTGCCGAGAATGGCCGTGGATTGTCAAGATCACGGCCGTATCTCGATAATGGCCGTTTATGCAACACCGCCGACATTGATTCCAAACTGTCGATAAACAAGCAATCGGGCCAGGACCAGGCCAGGGTCATGACTGGCGGGACATCCTGACAGTTGTGACCCGGGATTGAATAGCCCTCTTAATGTGCAGAGCCAGGCGCCTGTTTCATGTATGGTTCCCATGCTTGTGACTATTATATGCATACCCTCCGATTTAGCCGGTACAGTACATTTTTCTCAATGGTCTTTACCGGCCAAAATTCACTGTACCGATTGAACTGTTTTTTTTGAGCTTCAGGCTGCTCCTCTTTCCTTAGCTGAGACAGGCGGCGAGTCCTCCCCCTTCACCCACGGGCTTGGCGGGTACCAACAGAATCCGGACCTGGCAACCTGTCCGGGAACCCCTTCCCAGAGGTACATTGCGAGTCCGGGCCAGCGTGAGTAACATCACACAGCACCGTGGACCTGCCCACACTCAGAGGGGTTGTCTGTATGAGCGTTCTTACAGACGGCACATGCGTAGTTGCAATTTGTGGACGCCGTGGAGCTGTGTTAGGGAGGTAAGGGAGAGCGGCACAGTAGATACTTGTACCTAGTTTTCATTATGTGGCATTCATTTCTATCTTTAAATATGTGTCTAATCGTGGTATTTTTAATTGCTTTGCAGTGTTTTTTGAAGTTTCTAAGCATATGTGTCCATTGAAAATATAGAAAAAATGGGTTGTGACCACGCCCCCTTTACCCATGGCCACACACCTTTTCTGAGGTTGTACCGATTTTTACTCTTCAATTGTTGGAGGGTATGCTGTATGCCTGGTTTATAGTGTACCTTACCAATGCTCATTTTAATGCACTGCCATGGCTTTTCCTACTGTGCAGTTTCAATGCTTGGGATGTGTAGACTGTTTGCACATTTTAGGTGGATACTGTTATGGCTATGGGTTGAACTTGTAAGCCACACAGCATTGGGCATACCAAGGCCCTTTTTACATGCTGCTGAAGGGCGTCTGGTCACACCATCTTGAGGAACTAGCTGTGCAGTTTCGTCAGCTTGGGCCTCTAGACTTCCCTGGGTCTGGACACTTTGTTCTTGCCCCATCTCTGCACCCTTGGTTACTGGCAGGCAGGGAAAGACGACTAACTGCTTCCTCCCTCACCCAGCGCAACACATGATGCTGTGTGCTTGGCTAGGGAGAGAGGCAGCAGTCAGCCTCTCTCCTATGTATGTTGGGGAGGCGGCCGCACCTGCTCCCCACAACCAACCAAATATAACATAGGTGCCCCCACTTCACTGCCAGTGTCAGAATGGGGCATAACGGGCCTACAGGGGGAATGTTTAGAAGTGGGTCCAGTCTCCCGAGTGGGTGTGGGCAGCCACCTCATTGTTTTGCCTTACCTATACAGTGAATGTTGCTAGTGTATGCATGAGTATGTGCCTGATTAATAACAGCAATGCACTGCAGACTATACACCATTCTCCTGTCCAGTATAAGATAGCATATGAATAATGCATAATTCAAGAGTACAGTCTGGATCAAAAGAAGGAGATGTGCCTAGTAGAGCCCACCGGGGGTTCCCTTTGTACCCCTGTGAGCCAGTCCAACCCTGTTCATTGTTACACATAGAGAATATTATTTTGTAAGGAGGACGTCTGGCCTGGTCACACCTTCCCCGTTGGCCACGCCCACTCCCATTACTGTCGTCCTGTTAGTGCATTAAAGCAAAAACAGGCCCATGGGAAGATGAACAGCATTGCTGGGGTGCCGCGCCCTTCAAAATATTTGTGATTTAATTTTTCTGCAACAAAGTACATAATAAGTTAAAATGACAATATGTTAACCGCTAGCAGACTGCATTAATTAAAGAGAATCAGCTTCTATTTTACACCCCTGTCCACCTTCAAATCCCTGAGCAACTCGTATAAAACCCTGAATGAAATGAAACATAGCAAAGTATCAGGAAATCCTTCATCCAAGCAGTAGCCGCAGCATCTGTAGATACACTTCATCTGTCGCTAAGCAAAGTTCACTGATCACATGTCACTGGACCATAAGTGTAACTAATGCATTCAAGTCCTGATGGATCTTCATATTCATTTAAGCTCTGTTGAAAACAACAAGGGAGGGGGTTCGAGGCTGAAACACGTGAGGAGGGAGGGAGAGTGGTCAGATGCTTGTGTGTTTTAATTCTATCATTGCAAAGGTTGTGTGGTACTGATGTTCAGATAGCCCAATGAGACCAACCTGGAAGAGAGCCAAAGAGACCACATATACCTCTACAGTAAGTGTTTGTGTGATGTCATTGGAGCAGAGTAGTGGCTTTGGTGTAAATCCCACAGCACTGCTTTTTATTAATGGAATATTAAGGAACAATCGCTTTTAGATCCAAAGTCAGATTTTTCTAGATGTGAACAGAGCATTTCTTGTATAAATGTCATTGTACAGGTATATTTGGGGAACACATTAAAGTGAATTATAAAATGTTTTTAACGCAATCGAGTTGTTCAGAAGTAATAACATTCATTGAGTCATTTTATTTGCCGGGGCCACATGGATGCCGGCAGAGATGTTATGGTGAATAAAAGGGGGTTTAATTACACTCAGTTGATGACTACTGTATGTTTCTTCTTCTGGAAGAATCCTTGTATATGGCACATTAAAAATCTACTTTTTCAGAAAACTGTATTACTTGTTCCTTCTCTTATATTTCTTGTAAATTAGGTCAAATTACTATAACTATGGAAATATGCTGTAAGATACAAAGTATTGTAGTGATTTCTTCTATCAGGAATCAATATATAATTATAATTAAAACTAGCCGGAGCTATAGTAATTGCTTGTTAAGATTTGACTAATTATTAAATTACTGCATACAGTATTAATACAGTTTCCTTTTGGTCTTGTTTAGTTTACATTTTATTTTTGTCCTTTTGAGAACACGTTCATATAATTGGTGCATTGTGGTATAGTGATAAGAGAGTTAGGCTGTGTACACACGGGGGCGATTTTGTCTAATATCGCAGGCAATATGGTTGCTGAGCGACCATATTGCTCGCAATGGGAGTGTGCTCCGGCGATATATCGCCGGGTGCGCGCTCCCGTTTTCTCCCCCGTAGTGATTGCTGGTCGCAGGAACATGCTCCTGCGACCAGCTGATTTCCCCTGCCGGGCTCTCCCGGCAGTTTCTTTTTCATCAGCGACCATCTCTGGTCGCTGATGCAAACGGGACACTGAGCAATATATCGCTCGGTGATATATCCCCCCGTACGTGTACGGGGCTTTAATATTGACAACTGCTTAGTAAAAAGTCCCAGAATGCTTATTACAGCTGCACACAATATATGTTTGTGACTTTTCTGTAAAAGGCAGAGTATCCAATTATGTATAGGAGAATGTATAAGCAGTAGTATTGTATGCAGTTGGAAAACTGACAAACCCATTTGGATGCTGTTTTCTGAGCCACACCACCAGAATACAAGACAATGGTTTGTTAAAAATCAGTCTGCATGAAGATTACCACCAGACTCATGTTTTTTTTTAAGTCCATGATGTGTTTCTTTTGGAAACATGTAGTTTTATTCTGCGGATTTAAATGCATTCTCAAAGAACGTGCATAAAAGCCTACAGGTATCCCATCCCAGGGATACCTGTAGGTGTAGTGCCTGAATCTGCCTTTAATTGCCTGTAGCAGCATCAGCGAGTTCATCCAATAGGCATGATTCCTGGAACTACGGTGCGACTGCTGCTGCTACCGGAGGACTCAGCAAAAGAGATATGTCTTAAGTTATTATATGAGGCGAGGAAGGGGGGGGGTTTACATATAATTTAAAGTAATACCAAGAAAAAGGGAGATAAAGATTTAATTATTAATTAAGGTTATATTTGGTGGTCACTAATACGGTCTGTAATATATTGCTGTTACTACTGCTGTGTGTAGAATATGGCAGTCACTAGTGCAGTCTGTAGTACAGTATAAGGCTTCATTAATGTGGTCTACAGTATTTTATATTGTGGTTACTAATGCTGTGTGTAGTATATGGCAGTCAATAATGCTGTCCAAATGATATGGTGATCACTAATGATGTCTTTAGTATATGGTTGTCACTAATGCTGTCTGTAATATATTACGGTCACTAATGCTGTGTGTAGTATATAGCGGTCACTAATGCTGTGTGTAGTATATGGCGATCACTAATGCTGTGTATAGTATATGGCGGTCACTAATGCTGTCCAAATGATATGGTGATCACTAATGATGTCTTTAGTATATGGTTGTCACTAATGCTGTCTGTAATATATTACGGTCACTAATGCTGTGTGTAGTATATAGCGGTCACTAATGCTGTGTGTAGTATATGGCGGTCACTAATGCTGTCTGTAATATATTACGTAACTAATGCTGTGTGTAGTATATGGCAGTAACTAATGCTGTCCAAATGATATGGTGATCACTAATGCTGTGTGTAGTATATGACGGTCACTAATGCTGTCTGTAATATATTGCGTCACTAATGCTGTGTGTAGTATATGGCGGTCACTAATGCTGTTCAAATGATATGGTGATCACTAATGATGTCTTTAGTATATGGTTGTCACTAATGCTGTCTGTAATATATTACGGTCACTAATGCTGTGTGTAGTATATGGCGGTCACTAATGCTGTCTGTAATATATTGCGTCACTAATGCTGTGTGTAGTATATGGCAGTCACTAATGCTGTCCAAATGATATGGTGATCACTAATGCTGTGTGTAGTATATGACGGTCACTAATGCTGTGTGTAGTATATGGCGGTCACTAATGCTGTGTGTAGTATATGGCGGTCACTAATGCTGTGTGTAGTATATGGCGGTCACTAATGCTGTGTGTAGTATATGGCGGTCACTAATGCTGTCTGTAATATATTGCGTCACTAATGCTGTGTGTAGTATATGGCGGTCACTAATGCTGTCCAAATGATATGGTGATCACTAATGATGTCTTTAGTATATGGTTGTCACTAATGCTGTCTGTAATATATTACGGTCACTAATGCTGTGTGTAGTATATGGCGGTCACTAATGCTGTGTGTGGTATATGGCGGTCACTAATGCTGTCTGTAATATATTGCGTCACTAATGCTGTGTGTAGTATATGGCAGTCACTAATGCTGTCCAAATGATATGGTGACCACTAATGCTGTGTGTAGTATATGGCGGTCACTAATTCTGTCTGTAATATATTGCGTCACTAATGCTGTGTGTAGTATATGGCGGTCACTAATGCTGTCCAAATGATATGGTGATCACTAATGATGTCTTTAGTATATGGTTGTCACTAATGCTGTCTGTAATACATTACGGTCACTAATGCTGTGTGTAGTATATGACGGTCACTAATGCTGTGTGTAGTATATGGCGGTCACTTATGCTGTGTGTAGTATATGGCGGTCACTAATGCTGTGTGTAGTATATGGCGATCACTAATGCTGTGTATAGTATATGGCGGTCACTAATGCTGTCCAAATGATATGGTGATCACTAATGATGTCTTTAGTATATGGTGGTCACTAATGCTGTCTGTAATATATTGCGGTCACTAATGCTGTGTGTAGTATAAGGCGGTCACTAATGCTGTGTGTAGTATATGGCGGTCACTAATGCTGTCCAAATGATATGGTGATAACTAATGATGTCTTTAGTATATGGTTGTCACTAATGCTGTCTGTAATATATTACGGTCACTAATGCTGTGTGTAGTATATGGTGGTCACTAATGCTGTCTGCAGTATAGGTAGAGGGTGACTACTATCCATTGGGACAGGGATTGGGTGGAGGGGCACCATGTTGAGTATTTGTTCCCGGGTAACAGGCTAGCTTCACGCCTGGGTCTAGAAGAAAGAAGTGCGTAGTTAAATAGCAGTTATAAAGTACCTTGATTCCAAGTTCATGATAAATAGTAATTAACCATCATTTTCATCTCCTTGTTACCTACTGTATTTGTTTGTTATTACAACTTTTTGCAGTTACTTTAGGCATACTAAGGGTGACATTTAATAGAATGAGAGTTTTTCGCACTTTTTAAAATTGCACCATATCGCCGCAAATCACACTTTTTTTCGTATTTTTCATGTGTAAATCGCATATTTAATGGAATACGAATGAGCGGCTAAAAAGTGCGATATGGTGCGATTTGTGGTGATTGTAAGTCATGGAAATGTGCACATTTCCAAACGTGCGATTTCTGGTTAAAAAGAAAAATGTAAAAAAGACGGCGTGGGGTCCCCTGAGCATAACCAGCCCCGGGCTCAAAGAGCCGGTCCTGGTTTCATAAAATCACGGGGCAAAACAAATAGGGTTCCCCTGGATATTATAAAACCAGCACCAGGCTCAAGGGCTGGTCCTGGTTCCCAAAATACGGGGGACAAAATGAGTAGGGGTCCCCCGTATTTCAAGAACCAGCACCGGGCCCAACCAGCCAGCAGGGTAATGCCACAGCCGGGGGGGGGGGGACGACTTTTTATACAAGTCCCCCTGGCCAAAGCAGTCATCCCCCTGACCGGTCAGCATGGGCAGGGGTCCTGGGGGAGAGGGGACCCCCCCAAAGAAGGGGCCCCCCCCTCCAGAACCAGGGCTGTCCTCGATGCCCCTGGGCAGTGGGCATCGAGCTGATATTTGGTGTAAAAAATAGATGATAAACTATTGTCTTATACCGTGGAACTATGAGTCCCAGCAAGCCTCCCCCGCATGCTGGGACTTGGAGAACCACAAGTCCCAGCATGCGGGGCATTAAAGGGCCCGCTGGCACTTTAGTTCCACAGTAAAATAAATAGTTAAATAAACACACACTGACACCCATTAAAAATAAAACTTTAATACATCCAAAGCCCATACATACTGATACTTACCTATCTTGAGCCCGTCGGTAGGTCCCAGGGTCCGGTTCCGGTGCCTTGGTTGCGGGGCTGGTCTGGGGCTCCAGGGCTGAAGAGTCCGGGGTCCTGGATCCGAAGAAATCCATGGGGGACCTGTGGAAGGAAATCCTACTCACCCAGGTCCTCTGGGGAAGATCCCCTCATCTTCTCCGCCGTAGTCAGCCGCCGGTACCCATCGGACTTTGAGAGGCACAGAGATGTTTCATCTTCCGCGCCTCTCATCTGAATGATTCTATTGGCCGCCTAGCGACCAATCAGGAGCCGAGAAAGTACCGGCGGCTGACTACAATGGGGACGGAGAAGACGGAGAAGATGAGGGGATCTTCGCCAGAGGACCTGGGTGAGTAGGATTTCCTTCCACAGATCCCCCATGGATTTCTTCGGATCCAGGACCCATGCCCATGCTGACCGGTCAGGGGGATGAATGCTTTGGCCGGGGGGACTTGTATAAAAAGTCTACCCCCGGCTGTTGCATTACCCTGCTGGCTGGTTGGGCCCGGTGCTGGTTCTTGAAATACGGGGGACCCCTACTCATTTTGTCCCCCGTATTTTGGGAACCAGGACCGGCCCTTGAGCCTGGTGTTGGTTTTATAAAATCCAGGGGAACCCTATTTGTTTTGCCCCGTGATTTTATGAAACTAGGACCGGCTCTTTGAGCCTGGGGCTGGTTATGCTCAGGAGGGGAGACCCCAAGCCGTTTTTTTTCCTATTTTTTTTATGTTTTTTTTGTTTTTACTCTATTTTTAAACCAGAAACATGCACAGATCACAATGATCTGTGCATGTTTCTGACCAATTCGCATATCAGACCCTGGTCTGAAAAAAAGTGTGATTTATATCGACCAAAAAAGTGTGATTTCTGTTTGCGCAAGCCATTAAATAAGCGATTTGTATACTTTTCTGTGCAAAAACATCTGGATGCGAATTAAGTGCGATTTTTTTAACGAACTTTTAGAAAGTGCGATTTATGGCCAAAATTTTTTAAAAAACGGGCCGTTTCGCACCCTATTAAATGTTCGATTTGGCCAAAAAATGCGAAAAAAATGCGAAGTCGCCGTTTTTATATGAAAATATCGCAAAAACCCCCCACAAATCGACTCCTATTAAATGTCACCCCATGTGTCCCAGAGAATTCCAAATTTGGGAGTGTTCTCCTAGGCTTCCCAGAGAGTAGACAACATTCCTGGATATTTGCCCACCTCTCTATTGAAGGGGGTCACAATAATACAGTTTATGAAGACCCTCCCTACTCATCCCTCCTAAACATGCCACCCCCAGATCATCGAGTGGGCAATAAAGTTTGGGTAAATATCACTTTTAGCCCTGTGACTAAGTAAACAAAGAAGTAAATAACATTATTGTACTATATGATACATCAAAATATTGTATTTTTGTGTATTCTTTACCACACTTGTAATAAGTAAAATGCTTTTTGAAGGCCAATTAAATGTGAAGCATACAGTAGTTGAATTTCCGCTGCCTTGCTTCTCTCTGAAGTATTATCCAAAGGCCTTGATGGTAACAGGCCACCTGGTTTCTCTCTGTGGTATAATAAAGCACTCACTAACAGAATGATTAAGTCACCTGATCTGTTTTTTCAGAAGTGCAAAGCGACTTTCTGTAATAGACTTTGGGGGGTATGCAATGTGCCGGCGCTATTTCCGATGTGGGAAATAGCGGAGGCTCCCTATTCAATGCTGTCATTAACGACAGCATTGATGCGGGATCACGGCAGAACGGGCCCGACTTCAGAAGCTGTGGGGCCCGTTCTGCCGTTAACGGCCGTGGATTGCCGTGATCCAGGCAGCAGATCGTCAATCCACGGCCGTTTTCGCAGCTATGCCCCCTTTGCGCCCATCAGCAGGCGGGACATTGAATCCCACCTGTCGTTATGCGGTTGGTCTGACTGCATATGGTCCAGGATCACGGCTGTCAGCGGGGATCGACAGACGTGATCCCAGATTGCATACCCCCCCTTGAGTTAACATGTGTCTCGTTGAATTTTCTCTGGAGTAGGTGTAACTAACCACGGGCTACACAAGTATATTACAGTTAACGCTTGTGAGCCAGAGCCATATAAAAAATTCAAAAGTAACCATTATTTATACATACCCAGTAGCATCCCTTGGGCAATTACCTTTGTCAATCTTATGCACATATACCACAGGGAAGGGGGAGACATGACAAGAATTGGGACAGCTTGACCCTACACTCATAATGCGCATGTTTGCATCACATACCATCAACATTTGCAGTGAGTGTAATCATGGTGATTGATGCTGTAGCTATCTCTCTGGTAAGCTATCCTTAGACCAACTTATGTGCCAGCTGTAGTTCACAAGGCATTAAGCAGGGACTTCAATTTTGCAAAAGGCAAGCTTGCATCGTTAATCTCACACACTTGCCTTCATTTGCGCACCCAAGAAATGTAGAATTCAAATAGAAATGCAAAATTTGTCCAAAAAGCAAACAGAGAAAAGAACATGAAGAAGTGGAGATCCCTTTTTTTGGAAACCCCTAAAACTGTCAATTTTGTTATCAGAATATATATAGGGCTGTTAGTGGGTATAAGGAAGGTATTGGACGCTTGTATCAAGGTGTCCAATGGCTTATATGTGCATTTTTTGTTACAAAAATTAAATTAAAAATTTTAAGATTATTTAAAAAAAGCTATCTGCTGTTGCACAATATGTATAAGGCACTCTGCTGTCTGGCATCAGGTGTATAAGGGGGCTACTAAAATGTGAATAACAGACCGTATTGTGTAGCATGCATATTATGTACAAGGAGTACTACTGTGTGGTGTAATGTGAATTGATACTATTCTGTTGCCATGCCCTTCTTGCCCTTAAAGACACGCTCTATTCCTGTTTAGAATATGGGAGGGAGAGAGGCATTAACTCCATTTATGGCATAGGGGACCAAAATTTTTAGTTACGGAACTGTGTGAGCAGTCCAAACTCTCCCAAGGCCCCCACCACAGAGTCGGTTCCATCATATAAACAGTACTCTAGCAAGGAAACAGCACCAGGCTGGAGTGCATGGCCCTACATCCTTTGTTGGCTGTGGTACCTGCTGCCTCTGATATTGCTGTGCGAGCAGCAAATAGCAAGAATTGAAAGACCCGAAAAGCAACATGTAGTGTTTGTGTGCTGAGGTGTTGCTAGTTATTTGGAGGAGGAGTATGTGTCTGGGTGCTGCAATAGTGTTGGCAATGAATCCAGGGGGGGGTTGCACCTTGTCCCCATGGCAACGCTAGCGGCAGGTATCAGCCTGCAGGCTGTTTGCCCCCTTTGGCCACCGTAGTGAGGGATAGCCGGCCCCCAGCGTGCTCGCGCACTGTCACTGTAGAAGTGACAGCGCACTTAGCCTTTTAGGAGCCAGCGCGCCAATAGTCACCCTGTCAGCGTGCTGCTTACTTTTGAGTAGTAGTGCCTGTGTCAGGTGCCATTAGTGTGTGTCCCCAGCGCTTAGTTTGTGTGTTGCGCTGTGTCCTAGTGAACAAGAGCCCCGCTGTGTGTCCGGCAACGGTCTAACAACCACACAAGCACCGCCATATACAGAGGGTGTGTGCCAGGGTGCTGCTGGGATGTTCGCATACCTCCAAACTTCTTGAGGTCAGGGATTGGGACTCATGCCCAGTCATTCAATTCTGAAAAATGGGGAGAAAAGGAAAAATGGGAGGCCATGTCCCCATTTTGATGCTGCGGAGCATGGTCAGCACTCTGAGCTACTAGCTATGCCCCCTGTTCCTCTGTCTCCTGGGAGACATGTGCACAGTGCCTATTCTCCGCATTAAGAGGGTGGACTCCCAACTTCGGCCCCCCCCTTCCCCACCACGGGACACTCCCAGCCCCAGGTGGGACAGTCTAAAAAAAGGACTGTCCCGCAAAAAAAAACAGGATAGTTGGAAGTTAGTACATGTTAGTAGTAAATGCAGGGGTAGTAGATTGTGTGTCAGGGTACTGCTGAGGTGTTAGTAGTGAATACAGGGGGAGTAGAGTGTGTGTCATTGTGCTGCTGAGGTTCTAGTAGTGTGTGTGAGTGTGTGTGTGTGTGTGTGTGTGTGTGAGGGTACAGCTGTAGTGTTATTAGTGAATGTGGGAAGGGTGTGTGTGTGTGTGTGTTTGTCTGTCTGGGTGCTCTTGAGGTGTTTGCAGTGAATGCAGTGTGTTATGCTATGATGTTAAAAGTGAGTCATGCTGTACTTCCTATTTTAAAAATCTGATACAGGTGAATGGTGATGGGGGCAGGGCTGGACTGTTTGCGTCATTAGGCCCCACCCCTTGTAGCATAATGTAAGTTGCATGTATATGAATGGGGACAGGGACAAAATGATGTCATTGGCATCAAATTGCAGCAATCAGCCTGATCCACTCTTTATGGACTGCTATTCGAGATATTATTTTACTCATTCAGTGAAGACTAGGCAGTGGACAAAATGCAGGAGTAGTATCCATTCCCACAGATTCCAAGAGATTAGGTTTGTATGCTGAGTTGTTGGAATGGAGTGCAGGGAAAGAATTACGATGTCTGCGTGTTGCTGGGATGTTGGAAATAAAGTGTGGGAGGCAGTGCTAGATTAAGCCTTCGAGGGGCCCGGGGCACTTTAGACAGGGGGCCCCCTTGCACTTGTCATTACTGGCCGCAAACTGCATGGGACAATATTACACTGTCAAAACACAGAGTAAAGCCAATATAAGCTTTGTCAATGGGTAACTGCAGGTGTGATATATATATATATATATATATATATATATATATATATATATATACACACATACCACATGAAATGCCTGTGTTTGTCACTCTGCACCTTACTCTGTAGGACTGTAGGAGACCTCACAGGCTCAGTGCTGCCTCTGATTAGAAACCCTCCCATGACTAGGCCGCTGCTGCTGTCCTCCATGGGCCTGAGAAGCATGTAATGAGCTCCACCAATCAGAGCTCAGCACAAACCTCTCAGCCTCTGCCCTCTTGTGCAAAGTGTCATGGGACTTAGTCAAATCCCAGTAATGCACTGCACACTTGTGCACTGCACACTAGCAACGAGCATGTAACAGCTCCCCTGGCAACAAGCATAAAACCCCTGGCAATAAGCATGTAACCCCTGGTAACAAACAATATACCTCTGACAGTGAGCATGTATGTAAGCAGCAGTTATGTGGTATATTATGTAAGAGGCATTATTATGTTTAATGGGAATTACGGTGTTGGCTTTATGTGTAATGAGCATTACGGTGTGTGGCATTATGTGTAATGGGCATTGCGGTATGTGGCATGTGTAATGGGCATTACAGTGTTGGCATTATGTTTATTGGTCATTACATACATTGTTGGCGTTATGTGTAATGGGCATTACGTTGTTGGCGTTATGTGTAATGGGCATTACGATGTTGGCATTATGTTTAATTGGCATTACGGCGTGTGGCATGTGCAATGGGCATTACGGTGTGTGGCATTATGTGTAATGGGCATTACGGTGTTGGCATTATGTGTAATGGGCATTACGGTGTGTGGCATTCTGTTAATTGGGCATTACTTGTTGGCATTATGTGTAATGGGCATTACGGTGTTGGCATTATGCATAATGGGCATTACAGTGTGTGGCATTATGTTAGGTACTTGTGTATTATCACGGTGCACGCGAGGGGACGTGGATTACTTCACAGGTATGCCGCGTCCCCTTGCGGGGCTCACTGCGCTCGCCACGCTTTGGGCTCGGTGGCTCGCTGCGCTCGCCACACTATATAGAATCAACTCCACGCCGACGTGGATAGTGGGGATATGAAAAAATTCGGAGGACGCGTTCCGCCGCCCCTCGCGGGGCTCACTACGCTCTCCACGCTTCGGGATTACGTGGATAGTGGGGGGGGCGTGGATAGTGGGGTGCCACCCTAAATGGCATTGTTATGTCATTCCGTGGTATAGAATGTGATGGCTGCTTGTACAATTTTTTTATCTCATCGCATCCTGTATACAATGCTGTACAATGCGACGCGATTTTTAATCGTGTCGCATCGCATTGTACACATCGTACAGCATTGTACATGGCATGCGATGCGACGCGATTTCCCTATGCGGAATAGCCCTGTACACTAATAGAGCTGTGGGCGCCGTGATAATACACAAGTACCTTATGTTAATTGGGCATTACGTTGTTGGCATGTTTTGCAAAGCACTGTCCCCATTTCTGGTGTATGTGTGTGTGTGGGGGAATGATTGTTTATTCCTTGCTGCATACTAGAGCGGAGAAGGGAGAGGGTAGGGTGGTGAAACGATGGCGATGGTGGTGTGTTGCCCCCCAGGCTGAAAGTTGCCAACCAGCCCCTGCGTACAGCAGTGCCCATTCACAAGTTTAAACTATGCAGTCGTTAGATGTGGGCTCCCATGAACCCAGGTTGAATCCCGGTAGCCAATTTGTTAAACCGAGTCTCGCTCACTTTCCCCATAGACCTCTATAAATTGTGAAGTGAGACTCACGTCTATGCAATAGTATTTTCTGAGAATGTTGTCTATTTAACAGACAGTAAAGTAGTTTCTGCACTATAGTGCATTTCAATGGACACTTTATGCACGCGCTTTTGCTATAGCATTGCAATAGACATCTGATGCATGAGTAGTGGTGATTTTAAAAAGCGACATCTGATTAATGATCGCTGGTATTGCACTCATCCGGTAATGCCATATGCCATACACCATACTGTGTGACTTATTGCACTGCTGTGAGACTTGGAGTGCTGTGGCTATTTGGTGGGACAAAAGCATAGGCAGGCTAGATGACTGTGGGCCTTAACAAGAATTTCCCTAATGATCCAGTGAAGTGAATAAAATGAGAAGAGACTCTTGAATCTCAGCCTTTCTGCTGTGTTCTCAGACCCATTCATGTAAATTACTGATCCTGAGCTACTTCATCAGGCCAGAGATAAATGAACAATATAAATTAAAGCAAACTTTAAAACCAATTATTATTGCATTAAGATCAATTCTTTATCAAGAGAATAAAGTAGTTTTATTTTTTTAGATTACTTATGCTTGTCAGTCAGGTTTCTCCATGCAAAATTATTAGAGGTGATTTCAGGAGAAGCAGTGTTATTGGATTGCATAATAAAACACTTTCTCATCAAAAAGTTGTTCTTTGTCCATGCTTTTGGAATGATCTCAGATAGAGTCTCAGTTGGCCACTGGTAGATGCCCCTGGCCAGTCAGTTGTTAAGGACAGAGTTGGATTAAGGCTTTGGGAGTCCCAGGGCACCTAAAAGGGGGATCTCTAAAGACCAGCATTTGGCATATTGCAATGGACCTTCATTCACATTTGGTTGGAGTTGTATTACTGTTGCTGACATAAAAGCAGCAGGGATAGGACTAATATGATGATGCAGCAGGAGGCGTCGGACATCCTGCTGCATTACTGATCCGAACAACTTCCAAGGATGCAGTTTCAGATATTTCCCCAGGAACCCTCAGCCAGCTACGTGACCAATGGGGATGTGCAAGCCGGCTGTCACATTACCTACCAAGAGGCTAGGGAATCTCCATCTTCTGACAATGATCCTGTGAACGGGGAGCACAGGGTAATGTACCCCCTGATGACCCCCTCCCCTTTTTAATCTGCGCTGATTAAGCAGGATAAATGATAGCATGAATGATAGGCATTAGAGACTGAGGATTACGTAAAAGTACGAATTGAGATATATATATATATATATATATATATTTTTGGAAAAGAAATATAGGACCATGCGCTTAGAAACAGTCCTCAAATCCCAGTTGTCCAAAAACCCTATTCAGGGTATCAAATGACACCAACGACCAATATCAGTAGTGCAGCACTTTTTCTGAGAGTCAGGAAAGGGGAACGGGAAACCCCTGGAATCCACAAAGGCAGCAAAATCTAAGAGAAATGTAGAAAAAGGCGCTTCATGGTGCAGTAACGTAAAACAAATTTATTAGGAGTAAGGTTTGAACTCCACGGTAAAAAGAGTCAAAGACCCGTACCATAAAATACAACTCTGTGGGCTGGGTACCACATGGTATGATATAAAACC
The DNA here is from genome assembly GCF_055691185.1 of Crinia signifera. Taxonomy (NCBI): domain Eukaryota; kingdom Metazoa; phylum Chordata; class Amphibia; order Anura; family Myobatrachidae; genus Crinia; species Crinia signifera. The sequence continues at coordinate 234,111,549 of NC_139221.1, read as the reverse complement.
ATAGGCAAGACTGCTCACGCTGAACCAGGACCGGACATCAAGAGACGTTTCTCAGGTAACCACAGGGCTGGTTTGCTCTGCCGCAATCGAGGACGTCACAGACAGCCGGAGACAGGAGACAGCGAGGAGATCAGCTGGGAGCTTACGACGAAACGCGTCAGGGCGTGGCTTACGACGTGCTCCCAGCTGATCTCCTCGCTGTCTCCGGCTGTCTGTGACGTCCTCGATTGCGGCAGAGCAAACCAGCCCTGTGGTTACCTGAGAAACGTCTCTTGATGTCCGGTCCTGGTTCAGCGTGAGCAGTCTTGCCTATGGTTTTATATCATATCATGTGGTACCCAGCCCACAGAGTTGTATTTTATGGTACGGGTCTTTGACTCTTTTTACCGTGGAGTTCAAACCTTACTCCTAATAAATTTGTTTTACGTTACTGCACCATGAAGCGCCTTTTTCTACATTTCTCTTAGATATATATATATATATATATCATATTGCTCAAAGTCTAAGAGGGGTATTCAATCTGGGGTCATGGCTGTCGAACTGGCCCGACAGCCGTGACCCTGTCCCGTTCTCGGTCTTCTCGACCAAGAAAAAGCAGGCGGGACTCAATGTCCCGCCTGCAGCAGGATGAGAAGGGGGCGTGGCCGCAAGCTGCGGCCGGGAAGAGGCGAAGTGCAGCCGGGAGCTCGTCACTTCCTGGCTTTTCTCGGCAGAACAAGCCCGACTGCTTGTGAAGTTGGGCTCGTTCTGTGAGATCCCCTGTTCAATGATGTTGAGGAAAATAGCATTGAAAAGGGCCATGCAGCGCAGCGGCGTAACTACATTTTGGGCGCCCCCCCGCCATTAAAGGGAGGGCGCCCAGCCACTCACCCGCCCCGCCGCCCACCGCACCAACCCCCGCAAACCCCCCCCCCATCCCCCGCAGTCTTACCTAGGTTCAGTACGCGCTGGTCCCGGCTCCCTTCTTCTGCTATGAGGACCACCACAAAATGTCCAGAGAACTGTCTGCTAAATGGGGGCGGACATTTTGTGGTGGTCCTCACAGCAGAAGAAGGGAGCTGGGACCAGCGCGTACTGAACACAGGTAAAGACTGGGGATGGGGGGGTTTGCAAGGGTTGGTGCGGCGGGGTGGAACTATAGCACTGCCTCCCCCGGCGCCTGCACATGCATAGCGCCCCCCCGCGGTCGCGGGGGCTGCGGTGCTATAGTTACGCCACTGATGCAGCGATCTCGGGAGATTGAATACCCCCTTTAATCTAAATTTGTGCATGGAAATTCTTCAATATCAAAGGCAAATTTCAGATTTATAATTAACGTATCTCACAAGTTCTGAAATTCTTGCCAGACAGCGATAATCTATAAATCAATCCCATTTACTTATTCTGTGTCTAAAGGGATTAGTACATGATAAAATCTTTTTTCTTTATTGCTCCTAAAAGAAAATTATTAGATGTCAGTGCTAAAAGATCTTTTTTTATTGCTCGAAATTTATTTTTTAATTGATTGCCGGGATCTGGGAATATATTTTCACTGGGATACACTGTAAAACCTAAGTTGTGCCTTCGTGTATTGAGCACAGTTCGGAAGAGTCTTTTGTATGGTCCATTTGCTCACGGTTTTTCTACATTCTGACATTTTATATGAGTTTTACATGTGTTTCAATGCAGCAAATGCACTTTGAAGAATATGTAGTCACTGGGTAGACCATGTCTAGGTCGACAGTCACTAGGTTGACCACTAATGGTCAACAGTGACTAGGTCGACACCTTGAAATTAATCTTATCGCAAGAGCTGGCGTTAATAATCGCATATGTGAGAGCATATGCGATTATTAAGAATGTGGTACACGGTGGAGGGGAGCGAAAACGGGTGGTGGATGTTAGAACATCCCGCCCTTTGAGAGGGTTTTCCTTTTTCTTTTTTCTTTTTTTTTAAAGCGGCAATCATTTTCACCGAAAAAAACAACAGGTTTATTTTGCCATGTAATTAATTCCCGCTTTTAAGAAAGGCCTATAATCAGAGAGCCAACACGTTACCGTAAATAAAAGCATCAGTATAGCGCCTAAGCTGTAGCCTTGTACCTCATATAGGTACAATACTAAGCATTGCTTGAACCTTTTGTACTCCAAATTTATTTTTGCCATTTAAACAGTCTGGTTTAAATGTTTTAATTACCTGTAATAATTTGTTTTTAATTCAAAAATGGTCTACATTGACTGTTGAACGATTTTAATGTTCTTATTTTAAAGTGACTCACCGTTGGATTTGCTAGGGCCGTTGAGCCTAGACTAGACATTGGACTTGAAAGGGTTAATCTCTGTGGGTGTTTAAATCCATTGTTCCCATCATCAAAGACCCTAACAGGGCATGTTTTACAGATGTCCTAATTGGTACACAGGTGTATTTCTTACTGCTTGATAGATAAAAAAAAATCACAGGTTATGCTAGTTATGTCACTTGTGATACTGAGGAGGTCTGTAACATGCTCTGTTAGGGGTTCCTGAGGGATGAAGGCCTGATTTAAAGAGTCTGTGCACAAATCGAATGGAATAGCGGTGTACCAGTAAGGAGACAGACAGTGTAGGAAATCCTTACTTTGTCTATAAAAGGGATTCCTCTTTATAAATTGGCCCTGTGCACTGTGCCACAAGTTTCCTCGTAAGGCTGTAAAACCTTGGTCTGTACTAGAAAGGACATGAGATGGGTGACTGAGTAAGTCATCAGCTGTGCGTTGGAGGACAAAGCTGGTGGCCAGTGCAGTCTGATATGTATAAATTAATTATACTTCTAACAAAATAACATTTGAATTGATTTTCAGTAATGAGAAGAAACCTTTTAAATAAAAGGTTGAAGTGTATTTGAAACTGAAAACAGACTTTTTCGTTATTCATGTGTGTATTTGTCCATATCATATTTATGTACTGCTACATACATGTGCTATGTCTATTTGTGTTTGTTATATTGGAGTATTCATAGGGGTACAGACCAGTGTCGTAACTATTTTTTGCACGCCCCCTGCCGGAAAATTTTGCGCGCCCCCCATCCCTTACAATAAAGCCTCCAACCACGCTGACGCCTCCTCTAGCATCCTCAAAAAGTGTCTGCTGTATGGGGGCGGACATTTTTTGAGGGTCATTTTCATTAAGCCTGCCAGGAGGAGAGTCGCCCGGGACCGCAGTCAAGAGATTAGTAGCATCTGCGTGTCCCGGCTGCAGCGGCGGCGAACAGCAGCAGGTTAGAGCATGATAGCCCCGCAGACCCCTGGCGCCCACACTTAATCAGTGCCTCCCCACGACCGCGGGGTCTGCGGGCTATTGTTACGCCACTGGGCCCAAATCAGACCTGATCGTAAGTCTGCAAATTCACAGGCCAGAGGATTATTGAGAGACTGTGTATGCGTACGGCGCGCAGTATGCATAACCATCTTGCGATAAAGTCCTGCTACTTTTATCACCGCTAACAAGATGCAGGGTGATTGACAGAAAGATGGCATTTGTGGGTGGTAACTGGATGTTTTTTAGGAGTGTCACAGAAAATGCAGGTGTGCCCTGGCCAGGGCCAGATTAAGGTCTGTGGGGGCCCTAGACAACAAATTTGTGGGGGCCCCCCACAGATCATGCCGACGATGCCGCGCGCCCCCCCTAGTTAGCCAGCTACCCTCCCCCAGTCAGCCCATGCCTCCCTCGTGCCGCCTTACCCCTCCGCTCAGCAGGGACCTGCAGATCTTCTCTGTGAGGTCCCGGTTCCCCTCCTGCTTCTGCTATGTAAATGGTCCATCACAAAATGTCCGCCCCCGTTTCACAGAACTGTCAGTGTCTGCTAGAAACTTGGCAGCCTGCCAGTCTCTGTGCGCGTGCTGCTCTAGCTGTTCTCCTAGCTGTTCTCAGCGCTACGTTACCAGCTTAGCGTGTGCGCGTGCCACTCTAGCTGTTCTCATTGCAGCGCTACGCTATCAGTGTAGCATAATGTACACGCTACAATTGAGACGCTGGATTCAGATGCTAATGCGTCTGAATTTGGTAGGGTGTAGGGGTACGGTAGAGGTGCACTGTGCAAAACACTCCTAAACCTGTTCACAATGACACTAGTCGACATAACAGCTGTCGGCCTTGTAAATTCCACTATCCACGCCAACCCAAAGCGTGGCAAGCGCAGGCGGTACGCGTCCTACGACCTTTTCATACCCCCACTATCCACGTTGGTGTGGAGTTGAGAATAAAAAGTGTGGCGAGCGCAGCGAGCCACCGAGCCCGAAGCGTGGCGAGTGCAGCGAGCCCCGCGGACACCTGTGAAGCCCGCGAAGGGACGCGGATACCTGTTGCGTCGACTAGTGCCATTGTGCACAGGTTTTAATAGTGTACCCCTAGACCCAGCTAAATTTAGATGCTTTAGCCTCTAAATTTAGATGTACCCCTACACCCAACTAAATCCAGACGCTTTAGCTTCTGAATTTAGATGCCCCACCACCTTAGCGGCTTGCAAGGTGCCTGGATTCAGACGCTTTAGCGTCTAAATCCACACTTCCCCGCTTCTTAGCGGCTAGCAGGGACTCTAGATTCAGACGCATTAGCGTCTGAATCTAGCGTATACATAGCGCCTAGAGCGGTGTGCCGGGGTGTGTAGTTTAGAAGCCCCGGCACGTCATCGGTGTGCCGGGGTGTCCACTTTATCATGCCCCCCGTTGTCAGTGGTGCCCAGGCGCTGCCTATTTAACTGTGGAACTACAAGTACCACAGTGACCTGTCAGCGCCTGGGCAGCGCGCTGCTGCTGGCCGGCCGCTACGCTGTTAACGTAGAGCTAGAGCGGCACGAGCACAGTCAGACAGCGCTAGAGCGGCACGCGCACAGTTAAACAGAGCCTCTGGCAGGCTGCCAAGTTTCTGTTACAGACTGTGCGCGCGGTGGCGCCGTGAAAATACACAAGTACCGTGTCTGCTGTATGGTGCGGACATTTTATGATAGTCCATTTCCAAAGCAGCTGTAGGCAAGGGGGGAGCCTGGACCGCACCGCAGAAAAGATGTGCGGGTCCCTGCTAAGCGGAGGGGTAAGGCGGCCACGGCACGAGGGGGGCATGGGCGACCGCCCCTATCGCCCCTGCTTTAATCTGCCACTGGCCCTGGCATTTTAGGGGAAGTTTTGTGACGACAGCTCCGGCCCAGATCAGCCGAGTAAGTCCTGGACTGCACACAGACTGCACACAGTGGATTCAATGTTGATTGGCTTGCTAATGGATCTAGACATTCTTGCATGGTTAAGTGAAACAGTAACTGCGCTAAAATAGGTGCAATAACACTATTGAAGCTAAATGCAACAATTTTAATAGAAATTACATACAGTATGCATAAAACACAAAGTAAGATTAAAAACAGCATTGCATGTTGCAAAAGGGTTAAGAGGAAGGTGACATGAAAACTACAGTCCATATGGTACTGTATATATGTCTGGGTAAATGTGCGTGTCCATTCCTATTATGCCTCACCAGTTGGTATTCCCAAACCAGGGTTCAGATTTAATCCATAGGGTTCCTTAAAGATGGCTTCATGGGGGATGCTTTCCTCTTGCTTTTTATAGCCTTAAGGTGTGTAGAGGTTCTGCTGCGGACCATAGCCTCAAGCAACAACAAGGGTTATTCAGAGGCTGTTCCAGACACTGAATAATAAAGATGTAGTTTTCAAGGAAGGAAGGGGGGTGGGGCTGTAGTTCTCACCTTGGAGGGTCCACCAATGCGTTTCGCTGTGTTAATAGCTTTTTTACCTTTTTGCATGGCTGTAAAGCCTTCACTAGCTGTACACATACATTCACATGGCATACACATTCATTCGTATAGTGGGATTTTACTATAGTGGAGGGCAGCATCTACTTGATTGCTGACAACTGCACATTCGCGACCGTTGGATCTGGTCTGAATCGGTCCCATGGACGCATTATTGTAAAGCAGACAATTCATTGCTCTGTTAGTGTTGGATTTGCCACCTGGGCTCACTCTCCTTATAACCTGGTCCTTGTCACTGTAATCTGAGTATTATCATCAAGCTCTAAAAGTACTTTCTTTCTTTATTTCAAATTAACTGAGTTTTGGCTTGCAAGAGACTTCACAGAAAGGGTTTAGAACATACACACAGTAAATTCAAAAATAAATAAAGTGATTGTTATGGAGAACGAATAACTAAACTTACAAAATCATTGGGTGAAACAATAAAATTCCTGACATTTCCAAGAGATAATTGAGCTGTGTGTATTTTTTCTACCCCTCTCATTTCTAGTCTGGTCCTCCGGAGGCTGAAGATGAGCTGACGGACACAGAAGATAATGAGGAAAAAGATTTAGGCGTCATGGATGATCAGCGTAGTGTAATCCTCCACCTTATCTCACAGCTCAAGCTTGGAATGGATCTTACCAAGGTACGCAAAGAAGATTCTGCCGTATTGCTCCCATTCTACAGCCAGCTTTCTCTCCTCAGCTGAAACGGAGTAATTAGATAATGTTATTCCCTTGGTAACAAGATTAACAAATTCTTATTTGAAATCTTGTCAATCATGGCAACTAAAACTGGGAAGTAGATTTAACTTAACCTGATTTGTATTTGAAACGTATTGACAATGTCAGATGATTCCCCATATCACTGAAGCTTAGGATTTGTTAGATTTCTCTATGCCTACTCGAGTGGGTATATTACTGGGGTCCATAAAAGAAAGACATCAGGATAATAAGGAATCGTGCATAATGCACATTTTTATTTATCATTTAACAGACGTAGGGCCAGATGCACCATGCTTCAGAAAGTTATAAAGTGGAGAGTGATAAACAACAAGCCAATCAGCTCATACTGTAGCTGTTATTTTTCAAACCCAGCCTATGACAAGACAGCTGATTGGCTGTTGTTTATCACTCTTCATTGTATCACTTTATGAAACTTGATACATCTGGTCCTTAAAGTAGTTCCCAAACTGCCTCGGGACACTTGCAGGGGTGCCACGGGTTGGTGGCCCAAGACCAGTTCAAATTATTTATGGTCAATTATTTATGGACAAAACCAATTCTAGTGACTGCCAATCATAAAATATATGTACAAATAGAACAAAATCCTGCCCTTTACCACATAAACACAATCTACTTAGTTTTAGATTTTTTTCTACATTTTTTTTTTTGGCCTAGGGGTACCGTGAAAAAACCTGTGATTCAAAAAACATTGGGAACCCCTGCTCTATGCTTTAAAAAGTGTCCATAAATGTTGCTATTCTGCTGGTTTGCTGCAATGGTACTTGTATTTGTACGGATTAAGTGGTCAGTTCACCTCTAGGAACACCAGTAATAACCCCCGACCCCTTCCCCCCAATTTTACTATTTTCATTGTTTGGTCATAAGTACTCTTTTGGTGCTTGGTAGGTTAATAATAATGATAATAATAATAACAATAATAAAACAAGCCAAGAGCTATCACATTTTATGTTTCATATTTAATAATATATGCATATTTACTAATTAGGACAGTATAAACAGAGGCAGTCTGCAGCTATGGTACAGTGCAGTACAGTGGAAATATGTGTAGTTACTGGTACTGTACACTTCTGCCTGACAGCAAAAAACCAAGTGTCCAAGTGCCACCTCCCAACAAGTGGCAACCCTAGGAGACGTGAGACACCCCTAGGACACCTGCCTAACTTACCTAATGTGAAATTCACCACTAACCATTCACCACCCAAGCTCTTTCCACATAAAAAATAGACAGAAAGGTAAACGGCGCTAATGGACTAGAACACAAGTATCCAAAAATAGAAATCTTTTATTAAGCAAAAATAATTTAAATCACAATGCAACCGACCGGTGAGACAATTTCATAAGCTTTGTGCACAGAAACTTTTCTAAATCACATAAAAACATATGTTTAAAATTCTAATTCCTAAGCTATAACATATAAGGCTAAGTACATTGGCTAGTGAGCCTACAATATACACCCAATTGGACTTTGGCAATACCAGAGGCTTAATATTAGTTAGTATAGCTGTGAGTAATCTACTCAAATGACGCTGTTTTAGACTGCCCCTGTACTTGGGGATAAATCACCCAGAGTCACACCAATGCGCAGGGTTAGTGCTGTTAAGCTTACAAGCAGATTAGTCAGTCATACCATAGCTTGATTCTTTAGAGCTGCAATTGCTCATTCATTCAGACGCTGCTGTAAACAAATCACTTTGCACAAATACTTAAGCTTCCGTTTTGGTGTAGAAACTTTGCCTTATTATCATCTGATGAAGCCGCTGACGAGGAGAGAGGCGGGCAAACGCGTCATCACTAACTGCCATCGCCACCACTAGAGCCTGGGAGATACACGCCGGAGCAGGAAGTCCTAGAAAAGGCTGTGATATTGGGAGGACCAGCAGCCGGGCACCCGCTCCAGGCAGGTAAAATCTCACCTACAAGTGTATTACAATAAGGCAAAGTTTCTACACCAAAACGGAAGCTTAAGTCCAATAATCACAAACACAGATGAATGGACAAGTAGACTGCGCATCCAGCTGCTAGACAGTTAATATTCCTATAGGTTCCTCAATAAAACCTTCACCATACACCAACAACAAAATGGAATAAACTTATCCAGCGCTTGGAAAGATGAGTGACAGGATTCCTCCGATGTCATATACCATATAAATTAATAGAAAAAGTGTATAATGGTGAAGTATGTTTTAAAACATCACACATTTATTATCACTTAAATAAAACTTCAATAAAATATACATAAAAGCACAAAATAAAGTGCATGAAAAGCAATCCTTGAATTATGGGAGGTTGGTAAATTACCGGATGTTTAAGGAACTGACAGTCAAGCAGTTCCAAAAGGGTATAGGTCTCAATCACCAATAGGGATGCTGCTGGGCACTCTGTATGGCGATCCTCCTCCGGCTTGTCCTCCTTCCAAGGTACTTATGTGCAGTTCACCAACGCGTTTCTTCCTCCGCAGAGGACTTTTTCAAGGTGTTCCACATAATGCACACAAGCTCCTTATATCCTAAAAGATTCCCGCGCCGCAGCTGGACTTCTAATTAGAACTACAAGTCCCACAGTCCCTTGCTGCGGCGTGGGCTTCCTGTACGCCGTATGCCGGCATCCAGGGTATCCACGGCAACCCCAGCCTCTGACGCAGCAGAGTGCTGGGTGCCGATACGTCATATCCGGCCTGGCGTTCCCCAGATTATATGAGTCCTGTATTTCAGCTTTCAGTGCGGCACAATCTTGAATGCCGATACGTCACGTCTGGCTGAACTTAATGTGATGTTTCATTGGTTCAACAGCGCAGTTTGTATACTCTGTTGCTAGGGAACATATGCCAGATTCTTTATGATGCGAAAAGTCAATACAGCAAATCTAGAAATCAAATGACAGACAGTTAAGATTTATAAAATAATTACAGAAACCACTTGATCTCAAAGTCCGAATTGAGACCAGCGGGGATTAGAGTATTTAGCTCATATATTGTTTGCATCTCTGCCTTAGCGAGTTGCTTTGCCAATCCCCGCTGTCTCCAATTCTCCTTCACCTGCCTCAGTCCACAGAACTGCCTGATTCCAGATGTGCAACAATTGTGTTTAACCCTGAAGTGTTCTGACAACGCATGTGTCATAACACCTTTTCTGATATTCCGCAGATGTTCACTAATGCGGGTTTTAAGTGCTCTAGATGTTCTTCCCACATACCATAGGTTACATTTGCACTCTATGGCATATACTACATTGCTGCTATTGCAGGTGACAAAATCTCTAATTTTAAAAGCCTTATCATTAATTGTGACTTCATTAATTTTTGAGAAATTTCCTGTGATCCCTCTGCAGCCCAAGCATACTCCACATCTAAAAAAACCTTTTGATTTTATGGTTGTCATAGATTTCGTGGGTGGAACAGCACTTTTAACCAGACTGGTTCTAATAGTTGGCGCTCTTTTGTAAATACACAGTGGGCCTTATTCTGGTTGGAGCGTCCGGGCCGTACGCGTACGTCCCAGGGTTTTTAACGATCTGCGCATGTGCAGATACGCTAATGCGCCGGCGCGAACACTCCACAACGCTTACGGCCGGTGTCTCAACGTGCGAAAAAACCTGTACGCGAGTGTACGGGTAATGGGGCGGCATAGGGGCGTGTTGATGGGAGCGGCCGAAATAATGAGGGAAAATGGGCGTAAATATGGGCGTACACGGGGGTGTGCACCAAAAATGAGCGGTGCTACTACCGCACGATCGACTAAGGCACCGTTCATTTCGGACACCAAACAGGCGGCCGCCAACCGCCAGCTCAAACCACCCCTACAGATACCGCATGCCAGCGTGCGCCTGAGTTGGCTAATTAACACTGATTACTACTCAAACACATACACCTGAATGTAATAAGCAATGCTGCAGTCTATTAACTCCAAACCATGATTTCACTGCCTGCAAGCCACACATACAGCACGCAAACACATTGGAAGCTTATGTTTCTATACTTCTCCACATTTAAAGGTTTGTTTAATTTAAGGTAAGAATCTTTTTATACGCTAAGGTAGGTATTTGCTAAACAGACACATTCACTACGTGCTTTCATAGACTTTACGCAGTAGCACACTCAATCTACACAAGTCGACATGTGTCAACGTGTTCACTCTAATACTAACATAGGTTTTGTATTTAGGATACAATAACATAAACCACATCTAACACCTACAAAGGATGTTTCAGCAATGTTTGAAGCCCATGACCACTATTTTCCACACAATCTTTGTATAGTACCCAAAATAATGACCTGTACCACTATCTCATCTGCTATGATTTGGATTTGACTACACTCTGGATGTAAGATGCCACCAATCACATTATTGCACTCTCATCTCTCTAACAAAGGATTCCTACATCTGCTTATGACACTGTCAAATCATATATATTTAAAAAGTTAGGCATGTTTGTTCACAAGCTAATTTATCATGTTTGGCCCATTCACACATCTTTTTTTAGGGAGGACACATATGCATTCCTACACAAATGTACCTTTTCACCCTTGTTTGTCTGCCTCACCCACTCCATGAGGAAAGCATTGTTCTGGACCTGCTTTTACCTACTACTGTAGGAGCTACCTCACCTGCACACAAACTGCTTTCTCACCTATTAAGTTGCTCTGCACATGTGCTGACACAAACTAATTAGCAGGGAAAAGTTGGATAGGAACATGGGAATGGCCATGGAGAGGGTTACACATGGGAAACTTCCACCACACTTCAACAAATGTTCAAAAATACCCTGGTCAGTAAGTACACATAAATCTAGTATTTGTTTCACACAAGAAATTACACATACCACAATTTTGTTTTAATTTGTAAAATAAATTTATTTGCTGTTCAGCATCACAGCTTGACACTTTAATGTGAGAAATCAAATAAACAAATAAAATAGACACACAAATAATAAAACAGCCAGAACAAGAGGTTGCATATCTCCAAACATGTGTTACCCTGCAAATGCAATGGTGAAAGAAATGGGGACACCAGAATACGTACTGCAACAACCAGGGTGAATACTAAGCAAGATACACACCACCAAAAAAAAATATCCTGCATTTGTAGAGGTCAAAATACGAACTTTCATGCCCATGGCACGCAAATGGATCGATGGGCAACTCAGGAAGCGGATGTCCAGTGCAATTTAAACCTTTGGCCTCCAACCACAGAGGAAGTGAACCAGGTCTCATTTGGGCCCTTTTTTGCCCCTTTTAGATGGGGCCTTGGGGACAGGGGCCTTTGGCTCAGCTGGCTTTCGGCGTCTTTCCCTAGTCGACACAGGAGGGTCAGCCGAGGTGGAAGGTTGGGGAGCAGCTTGGGGTGGGGCAGCAGATGGGGGATTGTCCCTTAGGGACCTGGCGGTGGACAGCTGCTCCGCAAGAAGTTCATTCTGGCGGCTGAGGTGTTGGCCAATGCTTAGCATGCCAGCCGCCAGAGTTTCATTAATGCGGTTCAAGGCCTCAACCTGCAGCTGGTTTGTGGCCTTCCACTCCGCCAGAAAATCCGCCACCTGCTGCTGACGGATCGCAGCATCCACCCCTTGCTGCTCGATCCTGTCCAGCGTCACCAACAGGCTCTAACTCCATGTCTCCTGTGGCTGGGGCTGGGGGCGACGTCTTGGTGGAGGCTGGACCACTTGCTCCACCTGTGGCTCTGCAGAGGAAGATGCTGCCGGTACATCCTGACTTTCTGCTTCTGCTAGGATAAGAATTGAAAACAATGTCACCATCACATACGCAATAAAAAATATCTTTCTAAATACAATGCATTACTGTGACTTACCATCAAAAGCAGCAGCAAAGACCTCCGCCGGGAGCTCACTGTCCATATTGGAGATCCCCCTGATCTCCCCCACATCGATCACGTCACAGGAGTCCAGCTCCAGGGGGTTATACTCCAAATGGTCAGGCATAGGACCGCTCCCGGTGGACATGCTGTGGTTGTACCGGTCAGTCATCTTCCTCTTCAGGGCACTTTTGAAGTCAGTCCACCTACAAGTTTAAAAATACAAATATCACCATGAGATATGTGCACCACTGTGCTACGTGTAGGGTTACCACCTAGTCCCTTTAATTCCGGACACATGTTACTTACACAGGTTCTGTGGCAGTTTAAAATTAGGTGAAGTGGAGTCTTGAAGTCAGCCAGCCACAGAACCTGTGTAATTAATATGTGTCCGGAATTAAAGGGACTATGTGGTACCCCTAGCTACGTGACATTTCCTAGTGTGGGTGATCTTATGTTTTTTTGCCATGTGTGGCCAAATATTTCTTTGATGGACAAAACCATGTGCACTGCAGGTGAGGCAGGTGTAAAACCCCACCCTAATCTGATTATCTCTGCACAAGTAACACCTGCCTCACCTGCAGTGCACATGGTTTTGTCCATCTAAGAAATATTTGGGCAGAAAGAGTGAACTAGAATAAGGGCCTCAGTTCCTGCTGGAGACTGCTGAAAAATTGCCCTGACAAACACACTAACCTTTTCTTCACCGCGTCCCAAGTTCTGACCACTGGTGACACCTGGTTCACTTCCTCTGTGATCTTGTCCCAAAGGTTTCTCCTTGCACTGGCACCCGGCTTCCTGGTTGCCAATTCAATCCATTTGCGTGCCCTGGGCACTAGAATTCGCATTTCGGCCTCTACAAATGCAGGGTTTCTCCTTCTGGTGGTGGTATCCTGCTCAGTCATCACCCTAGATGTTGCAGCACGTTTTCTGGTGGCCCCAGTTCTCTCACCATGCACCTGCTGGGTCACACCTGTTTGGAGAGATGCAACCTCTTGTTCTGGCTGGTTGCTTGGCCCTTGTGGAGCTGGTGGAGGTTCACCAGGGCCTGTTACTGAGGGGCCCGCTTGATCTTGCAGGCGACTCCTCTCTTGGGCCCTCCTTCTCCGCTCCTGTTCCCTCTTGTTGAGTGCATCAAGCATGGATTGTGCTGTAGCTCTCTGCAGAGCGTCCTCTGCTGCAGAATCGTCTGAGTCAGACATGTTTGCAGCAATTGTGTGCTGCATCTGACTGAATATTTTTATATTAATCTCCCGCCATGAACAAGGGGGCGTATATTTTTTCCCGCAATGTAGATGCAAATTTACGCCGATATTTCCCGCCGATAATTCCTGCTTAAATTACGCAGGTCTCAACGCACCTGATCAAACACCTGTATATGCACATACACAGGTTGTGGAGCACTGTGCTACATCGTGAAATGTGGGCACCTGTCATTCCAATGACGAGTGTTGTCAGCTGGTATCTGTTGGAGTTCGTGTATGCTTTGTGAGTCACATTTCAAAACATCACGATATAATGCTTTCCTTACATATGTAATGTGTATGAAATTGTCATACAGCAACATGTTGCATTGTGGCCCTTTAGGCAGCGTAGTTATAAGTAGAGGGTTGCGTGTATTATTTTCCGCCTACTGTATATACAGTACTCCTCTCCATGCATATCGGTGTATCGTGCCCCCTTTAAGCAGCGTAGTTATAAGTAGAGGGTTGCGTGTATTATTTTCCGCACACTGTAAATACAGTACTTCTCTCTTCATTGAATGCATGCTGTTGGTTGTGGTGTGTGTATATCGGAACGGTCCGCGTAAGTTTCTATTCGCATACAGTTTGTTAATGTAAGAAGGATTAATAAAGTTAATACCAAACAAACAATTTTTTCGACCAATCAGCAAGCACCAAAAGTGATATATGTACCTGCAATTAATAACTGCGCCATTGCCAATATGACTTGTCCAAGAGCTAGGCCCTTTTCCACCTCAGAGCTTTTGGCCCTGGTGGAAGTGATGGACCGTCACCTGGGGCCCAGGGGCCCATATGTCAGAAATGCCGACAAGCGGCGGGCGTATACTGCTGCCCGCCGCCTCATCTTCTCTACGACCGGCGTCCGCAGAAGCCTTGGCAGGTTGAGCGGCGCTGGTCAGACCTGCGCCGGCGGCAGCCGGTTTTACTCAGCAGCCTTCGCCGCCATATTGCCCGATGTAAGTTTTGATTACTAGTATGTCAGCGTTTTTTAGCAATGTTTTGTGTACTTTTTATAAATATGTTCCTGAGTATGGGGGTGTATATGGGGGGTATATGGGTGTATATGGGTGTATATGGGTGTATATGGGGGGTATATGGGTGTATATGGGTGTATATGGGGGGTATATGGGGGGTATATGGGTGTATGGGGGTGTATATGGGTGTATATGGGTGTATATGGGTGTATATGGGGGTATATGGGGGTATATGGGTGTATATGGGTGTATATGGGGTGTATATGGGTGTATAGGGGGTGTATAGGGGGGGTTTAAGTAGTTGATCAGTTTTTGGGTGTAGGATATCAAATAGTTTGCATGATAAATGTCTGAAATATCACAGCAATGATAATTTTGAAGGTTATGAGCATGACTAATGTGAATTTTTCTTTCCCCCTTTTTTATGAAACCCAATCTTCGATTTCTATGCCATCAACATGAACATTTCAGCACGGGCAAGGGCACGTATGGAAGCCCGGGAGCAGGCAGCCCGGGACCAGGCAGCCCTGGAGGAGGAGGAGGAGGAAGAAGAGGAGGAGGAAGAGGAGGAGGAGGAGGAGAAGAAAGAGGAAGAGGAGGAGGAGGAAGAAGAGGAGGAGGAAGAAGAGGAGGAGAAAGAAGAGGAGACACTGGGTGCAGTTTGGACCCACACCATTTCCCCATCCCCTTCCCCCTCCACAACCCCCACCCCCTCCACAACCCCCACCCCCTCCACAACCCCCCCCCCTCCCCAACCCCCACCCCCTCCACAACCCCCACCCCCTCCACAACCCCCACCCCCTCCACAACCCCCCCCCTCCACAACCCCCACCCCCCCCCCCTCCCCACCCCATTTCCAACCCCCCTACACCTCTCCACCACCCACCCCCAAATCTCTCCACTCCCCACTCACACCCACTACCTCGGTCCAAACTCCAGGACCATCCCCCTTGCTCGGGACCCCCCCAACCACTGCACAGCCAACCAGCGGCGACCAGGATGGCTCAAGTAGCCGTAAGTAAATAATGTGTCTAATGTTGACCTACACATTTCTACACATAAACAATCACAACAACCACATATGTGTATCCAACATCAACATTAGTTGCAACATATCACTGCAGGCCGACCATGAGGTGTGTCCTGTCCTTCTCCAGGAACAAGGCTCCCCTTGGTGGTTTTTTTGAGTGTGGCCATGCCTCACCCCTTGAATAATTGACATAACAGTACATCCAATGAGATATCCGACATTAGTGGTGTGGTAGTTATGTGGCTCCAGGTGTTGGGTAACTCCAGTTCCCAGCATGATGTGCAACACAGGGCCGGATTATAATGGAGGCGCAAGGGGTCAGTGCCCCTGGGCCCCCCTCTAGCTAGGGGCCCCCTGTGGTTGTCATGTATTTTTTAAAAATAAAATGTTTAAGTTATGTTTTTTTTTTTTTAGCTAAATGTTTTGTGCATGGGTGGGGTAGTGCTGCAGCTTGACCTATCTGCCAATGTGACAATGATTTATGGTGCTGAGCATCGGGAGCCAAGGCACACTGATTGCACAAGTGTGCAGTGCATTTCTGGGAGTTGACTAAGTCCCATGACACTTTGCACCAGAGGACAGAGGCTGAGAAGTTTGTGCTGAGCTCTGATTGGTGGAGCTCATTACATGCTTCTCAGGTCCATGGAGAACAGCAGCAGCAGCTTAGTCATAGGAGGGTTTTTAATCAGAGGCAGCACTAGGACTGTGAGGTCTCCTCCAGAGTAAGGGGCAGAGGGACAAACACAGGCTTTTCATGTGGTGTGTGTATATATATATATATATGGTGTCTATTATTATTCCGAGTGCCGCCAACCCCCTGTCTATATATATATATATATATATATATATATATATATATATATATATATATATATCCCCTGCAGGTAACCATTGACCAAGTTTATTCTGCCTTTACTCTATGTTTTGACAGTATAATATTCGCCCATGCAGTGTGCGGCCAGTAATGACAAGTGCAAGGGGGCCCTCCGCTCTAAAGTACCCCGGGCCCCCCAAAGGCTTAATCTGCCACTGGTGCAACTTAAATGTAGAGATTGTTTTGGTAATAGTGTGTGAGGCCATGCGGATGCATGCTTTACAAACATAGCTGTAGGCCTATAATTTGTACAGCAATGTCCTAAATTTAAAATAGTAAGGAGTGCTTAAGCCACAACAATGTCATAACCCTTAAATAGCACAGGCTAATTGTGAGGTTAGAGGACAGTCCCCCCCCAAAAAAGTACCAATTGGGATACAGCATACATTCATTGATGAAGGAGTAATTGAATTAATGTTATTTACTATGTACAGTATGTGTGTGTTAACATATTATTTTTTAGTACTGTGTTTACAGCAGACCCATCTTCAATGTAGTTTCTAAATGTATGTGGCCTTCACACATAACTCTGAACTTTTTATTATGTACAAATACAACAAACATTTGTGTATGTTATATATTAATTTTTTGTTTTATCCCTTCATTACAGACACTGAACAGCAGCAGGAGGAGGTGGCAGCCCTCATGCGGGAAATCATGCTGACCCTGGTGTACCTCCAGCTCCTTTTTGGACTTCTGGAGGCCCGCCTTTAATTTTTTATTTATCCCCCCCCCTTTTTATTTTTGTATCCAATAAAAGTTTGATTACAGTTCGAAATTGCCTGTGTTTTTAATAATAAATATGTTAGAGGGCGTGTAAGGGTAGGTACATACAGATGTGTACTGTAAGTTATACTTGTAATTTGAGGTGAGGGGTAATGATTGATGTGTGAATGTGTGTGTTTTTGAGTAAAATAACACATAGTGAAAATGCATGAATGTTTAATGTTGTTCGATTAAAACATCACACATAACATCAGGGTAGGTATACATGTTACACATTTTGGACAAAGTAATTACGTACATAATTTAGTACATATACAGAAACACCAACATAACTTGATTTAAAAGTAACAGCAATATGGGGACACATAGATAGTGATTAAAATGCCACATTAGAACATAACAAATATATATGTAATGTGGGTTAAAATGTAGTTTTATTAGGTCTTTATTAAGGTAGACAATTGAGTTAATAGAAAACAATAAGTGAATAACAAATAGATTAATTAATCAATTGTCAGATTAGTAGTTGAGAGGCAAGATTTGCAGGTCCATATATGTGAAGGGTATGCCAGCGTGCACGGACGTACGCTCACTCTCACGAGCGGTGACATAAGCTGAGTTTTCCATTGAAAACAATAGGGACCCGTCCGTGCAAACTGGCGTACACTCAGATCTCCGCAAGAAGTCGGTGGGGAGACGGAGGAAAGACGGCCGTAGACGGCGCCGTACGCTCAGTTGTACGCCTGTTGTCGGAGTGCAAGGGCTGGCCCGTCCGCGTACGTTGCCGTACGCTCATTTGTACGCCACTCCCCTTCTACGGTATTTCTGGCCGTACGTAAGCGGCTGATTTGTGGGTGGACTTAACCCTAACGGCCGCGTACGGCTAGCGTGCGGTAATGGCGAACGTACGCACGTTTGGCCGCTCCGAGCAGAATAATGCCCTTAGGTCTTTTGGGTATAAGTTTTCCTATTGTTGAGTCCTTTAACAATACCCCCCCAATGTTTCCTAAGTGTCTTTTCTAGTATTTTATGTTGGCTACTATAAGTAGTTACAAATGCCCATTCGAATTTGGTTTTGTCCTCCTTCTGTGGTCTCTCACTGGGCCTGAGTAGTGATTCTCTATCCAAATCAGCTACTTTATTGTTAATCATTTGTAACTGATTTTCTTCATAGCCAGAAGATTTGAACTTTTTTTCCATGGTGATTGCTTGATTTTTATATTTTTCAATAGTGCTGCAATTCCTTCTAATGCGTCTGAATTGGCCCTCTGGAATAGAGCGTAGCCAGTCTGGGTGATGGCAGCTTGTAGCTTTAATGTACACACTTGAATCTGTCGGCTTACTAAAATTCATGGTGTGTAAATTATTATTTTCAACATAAATAAACACATCTAGAAAATTAATTCTAGTTTTACTGCTGTCAAATGAAAATTCGATATTCAATTGATTGCTATTAAAATAGGTAAAAAACGTCTTTAAAAGTTCTTCCCCTCCCCTCCATATAAAAATGACATTGTCGGTGTATCTTTTCCATAGCACCAGGTTCGCCCCAAAGGGACAGTGGTTCCAGATCACGTCCTCTTCCCACTGTCCCATAAAGATGTTTGCGTAACTTGGGGCGAACCTGGTGCCCATCGCAGTGCCAATGTTTTGGAGATAAAAATTCCCATTAAAACAAAAATAATTATTTTCTAAAATGAATCGTACCCCATCAATTAAAAACTCCTGTAGGGATTTATCAAGGTTACTACTATTCAGGGCTTTTTTTAACGCCTCAGTCCCCTTTTGATGCTTTATTATAGTATAAAGGGACTTGACGTCCGCCATTACTAAAATGAAGCCCTCTTCCCATGTGACACCTGCTAGCGCATTAAGGGTGTCTCTGGTATCCTTAAGATGAGATTTATTCTGGATGACCAAGGGTTGCAAGAAATAATCGATATATTGAGACAAATTAGCACTGACAGACCCAATCCCCGAAATAATAGGTCTACCTGGGGGGCATATTGGGTCCTTGTGGACCTTCGGGAGGATGTATAATACGGGGATAGAAGGTTCCTCATTATACAGAAATGCAAATTCCTTGTCTGATATTACATTTTTTGTTTTAGATTCCACAAGTAAATTTTTTATTTTGATCAGCATTTTAGTAGTAGGGTCACTTTTGAGTTTAGTGTACGTTTGGCCCTCCGTCAATTGTCTATATATTTCTTTATCGTAATTTTCCTTAGTCATAATGACTATTCCCCCCCCCCCCCCTTTGTCTGTGGGTTTTATAATCAAATTCTCATTGTCCCTCAAGTTTTTCAAAGCATTTTTTTTTTGACTGTGAGATTGCATTTCTTTATTCTGTGGTCCATTTCCTTGATATCATCTGATACCAGTTTTAGGAAAGTTTCCACAAAATTTCCCCTTGAATGTATAGGGTTAAAAATAGATTTCGGTTTGAAGGGAGTTTTTTCCTCTTCAACCTGGGACACTGTTTTTTGATTTAGAAAAAATTTATAAGGTCAACAAACGTCTCAAATTTATTTAGAGGGAGTGAGGGAGCATATTTAAGTCCCTTCTCAAGGACTGCAATTTCGGCCACCTCCAATTGGTGGTCCGAAAGGTTAAATATTTTGATCTTTCCTTTTTCATTATCCACATTTGCTCTCGATACATTCCTTCTCCCTCTTTTTTTATTATGTTTCCTTTTGACCTTACATGGTTTCCCACCCCTTTTCCCCCTTCTTTTTATCGTGGTCTGAATGTTTCTCTCCTCCTGTATAAAAAAGTCGGGGAGGGGCAACGCTCTTCCCTTAATGCGTCGTACCTATTATTTGTTTCCCATCTGGGAGGTCTAAATTCCTCATGCCCCCTAGTGGTGTAGGTCCTTTCGTTCCTATTCCTAAGCGGGAAACGATCCATTTGTGAATCGTAGTGGTTAGGTCTACGATTGAAATGTCTTTTAATCGGTGGGGTTCTATAGTTATTCTTATAGTTATGACTATCTTGGTCCCAATTTTGGGACCGTTTGTGGGGAGGGATCCATTTTCTATTATTTTCATAATTCTCTCCTTTTGTCTTCTTATTAAGATTGTTTCTGTTTCTATTTCTATTCTTACTTTTATTCCGTGTCGGGGTGTCTTTAATTTCTATCTTTGTTTTTTTCTCTGTGATTTTAGGTGTTTCTATTTCTGGCTCCCCTGACTCCTCCCGTGTTTTGTCTCTATTGAATTTCCTCACTTTTCGTTCTATCAAGCTGTTCTCATTTTTCCTCAGATTATTCTCTATTCTTTTCTCCAGTTCTTTATATTCTGGTAGTTTTATAAATGGTTGGATTAGATCCTTCAAATTATTAATCTCTTTATCTAATTGTTCTAGATCTCTCTTTCTTTCGAACACAATGAGTATTTGTGCAAAGTGATTTGTTTACAGCAGCGTCTGAATGAATGAGCATTTGCAGCTCTAAAGAATCAAGCTATGGTATGACTGACTAATCTGCTTGTAAGCTTAACAGCACTAACCCTGCGCATTGGTGTGACTCTGGGTGATTTATCCCCAAGTACAGGGGCAGTCTAAAACAGCGTCATTTGAGTAGATTACTCACAGCTATACTAACTAATATTAAGCCTCTGGTATTGCCAAAGCCCAACTGGGTGTATATTGTAGGCTCACTAGCCAATGTACTTAGCCTTATATGTTATAGCTTAGGAATTAGAATTTTAAACATATGTTTTTATGTGATTTAGAAAAGTTTCTGTGCACAAAGCTTATGAAATTGTCTCACCGGCCGGTGGCATTTCTGTCTATTTTTTTTTTTTTTATCATTCTAAGGGTTGAGTATCCCTTATAAACGGCAGCTGGGACTATAGTGCCCTGCGCTTGGTTATATCCAATTTCTTCTTTCCAAATAAAACAGTCTCTGCTGACCTTGACTTTTTAACGTACTTGATTTGCATTTGAAAGATTTCACTGCAATAAATATTAATTTACAAAGCCAAGTAAATGGTCTTATATGATAAAATTGTCTTCTAAAACAGAAGTGTTTCGGTAACACATTTCTACAGTTTGGGACTTTGTCCAACAAGTACTAAACTACACACTTTTGCTATACAGTATTGAAACAATATTACTGAGTAAGAACTGTTAATATTTAGAACTGAACACAAACACCATAAGACAGCATAACTTACATACAGTAGAAGAGTAGTATGTCCAGCTCATCCTATGTTTCAAGGTCTGAAAGGCGGGATGCGGTTACCATACCGGCAGATGGGATGGCAGCAGTCAGAATACCAATGCCAGCTACAAGACCTCTGTCAGGAATTCCATCTATCGGGATGCAGACATTGGACCTCCAGCCCCTCTATGCCATGCTTATATTCCGGGGTGCATAGCACCGTAGCCATGCAAAAAGGGGCTATAGGTGTTAACATCTGGTAGGTGACAGAGGGCCATATGTACTAAGCTTCATAAAGTGGAGAGTGATAAACTACCAGCCAATCAGCTCCTAACTCATTTTTGAAACCCAGCCTATAACCTGAGACTTAGGATCTGATTGGCTGGTGGTTTATCACTCTCCATTTATAACCTTTTTGAAGGTTGTGGGCAGGGTTGCAAGTAGAGAAAATGTCTTAGTGGGGCATATTTACAGGGGATGTAAGTCAATGTCATGACAAGTTTCAGATGGAGCCATTTTCACTGCCATGCACATAGGTGTTGCTTTTATAATCACCCTGAGGTGCTTTTTCAAAAGAAAGCAAGGATATCAACGAGGAGGCAATGGGGAAACATACACTGAAATGTAATGCTATGCCATTTTATATGAAGCCCATATGTATACACTGTACTTTATTTCTTGGGCTCAATGTTTCCACTCTGGATGTATTGGCACATTGTATACATGCTGTGGTGTATATAGTTTCCATTGCTGTGTAAGTATTTGGTGTACTGTCTGGCATATGAATCTCTGTAGTGTGCGTAGTCTCTTCCCTGCAGTCAGGGGTCCCAACAGGTAAGCCAGACCCTGGTAAATTTAAAGGGCGTGGCCACAGAGAGGGGGCGTAGCCACCATGGGGAGGTTTGGCCACATCCCTTTGAGAAAAAAACCTGGCAGGTGGGAGCCATGGGGGGGTGTGGGCAGTATCCCACATCACCGCAGGGGGAGAGGACACCCTGCCACTGCAGCTGCCTCTCTCTCTTCCCAGCTCAGCACACAGCACTGAGCAGCGTGTGCTGAGCTGGGGAGAGAAGCTGTACTGCAGCGACAGCCTACCCTCTCTTTACCATTGCCAAGCTGCTTGCAAGAGGGGAGTGGGACCCGGGCCACTCCATCAGACCTGGGCAAAAAGTACCCGCTTCCCTTCCCTCGGCAGCACTGCCTGCAGTTACTGAGTAAAGAAGCATGCTGAACTTCCTGTGTCTTCTTTCAGGAAAGTTTCATGTAAATATAAGTCACAGACAACACATACCATAATTGCTCCTTTCAAGATGTACATTTTGTTTTCTTCAATTAAATGCTGGCAATTATGAGATGAATTTGTGTACAAAGAGGATGGAAGTAGGATAAAAAGATTAACCGTTCTATAGCTGGTTGTCATTTGGGTTTGGAAGTTAATGTTACATTAGAAGAACATGATATATTTACATTTAAATATCAATTATTAGAACATAACACTTTTATTTATCTATTTATTGCCAGTTATTTATGTACCGCATACATATTCCGAGCATTCACATCAGTCCCTGCCCCAGTGGAACTTTCAGTCTATATTCCCTACCATATGTACACGCACACACAGACATTATAGGGTTAATTTACTGGAAGCCAAGTAAGCTATCAGAAACCGGAGGAAACCCACGCAAGCATGGGATGAATATATAAACTCCACACAGTTAGGGCCCTGCTGGGAAACAAACCTCTGACCTCAGTTCTGTGAGGCAGTAGTGCTAACCATTATATACTAGTTTATAGACCTTCATCTACTTGTCTCTTCAATTATGTTTATTTTTCATTAGTAGCGATTACAAAGGTGTGTAATTAGGACAATTATAAAGGCATAATAATGTAACTAGCCACAGCGCCCATCAAACACTTCCTTTACTGTCCATGTCTTTCTGCTCGTGTTGAAAAAGTCCTCTGTATTTAAAAAAAATGTTTTTTATTAAAGCATTGCGTTACAAAGCGAAATATTTGATATCAGCAAAAAAGACAAATTGGAAGAATAACAGCGCAATGTTAAAATAGAGAATCACACATTTGCTCACATGGAGGAGCATCAAAGTGTCCCATCAACAAAGCTCTGAGCTTCAGACAACAGGCTACATAAAAGGGTTACAGATAAGCACGAGATAAAGCATCATACAATGTCACAAAGGTTTGTGAGGACTAATAATATTATTCTTTTTAAAGACCAGTTGCAGTTGAAGCTTAGAACAAATAAAAACAGCTGCATCAATTGTGAAAGGTAAGTATTGTTTTGTTTGACGCATAATCAGCCTTGTGGTTTATTCGGCAGCTACTCAGCCTCCAAATCAAGGTACTAAAGGAGAGGAATTCAATTGCTGCTGATTATCGTGCCTGGCCAAAGCAGCAAGGCACCCTCTGCACTTTATGGCAGCGGTACCTGGAACAAAATGTTTGCTACTCCAATCGTGTTGTGAATTGGCCAGATGAACAGTGCGAGACAGGGTACTATTGTCTGTGTTTAAGCGCTGTGGCAATAGCAATTCACACCCTCTGCCGGCAACAAAAACATTTTCCCAACGGTGAGATTAGAGCACCAATGGGCAAATCAGCCTAATACAAATCTCCAGACATACCTTTCAAATCAAACATAAACCATTCTAAATCAATAGGGTGCCTGTATATCATTTTTTACTTCAAAAATACATTTTCTATACAGGCAAATGGCTTTTATAAGTGACTCATTGGGATAGCTTGTGCTTTATGTTTGTATATGATATACTTGATATCAAACATTTTTAATCTTCTAAAATACTAATCAAAGATATCAAACATAAAAAAACTTCCTTTTGAGAGTTTGTTTACTCTTGGTACATGACTGATCCATTACATGGGATCACACGATTCTCTGATGAAAACCTATTCATTTAAATTAATTTATTTTTTCATTAAAATCTGATTTCTTTAGACATGTTTTATTGATTTTGATATATTACTCACTTATTCTGGCTTCCAAACATATGGTTTTATTATAACGGTTTATGTGAATTGTTAATGGTAATACTGCACACAGCTGTGCATGTTTGATTATTATTATGGCATTCTAGAATTACTAGCATAAATGTCTTCACAATTCCTCTGCTGAGGATGCCACCCTGCTACAAAATGCTTTAGTAAAATGGCACTAGTTGGTCCCGTGATACATAACAATATTAGGAAATAATCATTGTTTGGTACATTATACTGTGTACGTTGGAAGATCAGATATATGGATGGGAGACTATAACACAGTGTTGATATAGATCTGCAGTGAATTTTCGCTGCGTATTCTCTGGATGTACCGTATAATAAGTGTTGTGCTGCCATTTATGCTATATAGCTGTTATATACCACATTGTAGAGACTGTATACAGATGTCTCCCCGTAATGTACACCTATCCTTTGTGCGAGATGCCTGGCATAACTTAAGCCCCATACACATTAGACGATAAAGTAAAAGATATAGGGCAGTATTCAATGTGGCTGGCGAGGGGGTTAAACGGCGGGGATTGCCGAAAACAAGTGACCCTTTCCGTTTAACCCCCGTGCCGGGTGCTCACCGTATTCAATGTTCCAGGGGAACCCTTTGCTGTCAGATGACAGCAAGGATTCCTCCAAACAGCAAGGCTCATGGCTAATGCAGGGAGCCGGCTGCATTTAGCCGCAAGCCTCGCTGTTTCAGTGGCCGCACACGCCATTTCCACGTCACTGTAAAAACCCAGCCACGTGGACATGGTGTGTGCAGGGGGGTCAGTTGAATACTGACTTGCGAGCTGTGACAGCGAGCAGTCAGCACTGCTCACTGTCACAGCTCGCAAAAACCATATACCCCATAGCTGAGAAGGGCCCTTTGATACGCACTCCTGTGCACCAAAGACTGTGCAGTACATACAAGGGAGGACCTCTTTAATGTTGCCCCCACCCACCAGCATCGGCAATTGTGTATACATTTACTGATGCCGGCACCCCGCTGGGTATCTGCCACTGACCTGATATACTTGTGATCAATATGATGACAAAGGGTAGTAAAGGATTAGTTTTAATGCAGTTCAAGGATCTGAAAAACACATGCATGCAATGTGAATGCAATGAGAATAGCATGAGAGACACACACACACACACACGAATCCACCGCACTCACCATTCCTAGGAACGGTGTGCAAACTGCACTCTCCATTCAGGGTGCAGTGGCCTGTAACCACATTGCTAAAATAAAGAAAACAGAGGGCTCAGCACTCAGAAGAGTAAGTTATTTACCTTAATACTCAAATAATTAAATAATGGGGTTTTAGTGCATGGATTAATCCATGCACACAAGCCACTGTCAATGGAACCCTTTTCACTGCATGTCCTGCTCTAACACCCAGACTCTTAAGAACCTGGTAACTGCTATCATATCATAGTTAAGCTGAATATATGCTTGTTTCCGTGGTTCAAATCTCCATTACATGGCTCAAGACCAATTTCATTCATGTTGAAGATTGTAAAACAGGTTCAAGTGGAACCTATACATGGCACTAATCCATGTCATTAAGAAGTTCCAAGAAAAAAAATACATTGTTCATTTAAATAAGTTTAGTCTATTTTAATCTATTACAGATACATTAATAAAAACTGATACATTCTTTTAATCAGTAAAAAAAGACATAACGATATGTTCAAATATTGTTTATACCATTGTAGGGCTGGTGTAATGGTCCATACACACAGGGCGACTATGCCCAGCGTGTATGAAAGCCGCTCAGTGCATACACACTGAGCGGCTTTCCCCCTGCCCGGCACCGACGGAGGGGGGAGGATGGCATTGCATAGCAGAGCGCTATGCAAAGCAGTCCTGAAAGCCGCTCATCTGTTGGTATAACCAGCAGATGAACGGCTTTCCCAGCGATGTTGCGGGAGCGCGCAGAAGCGCTTACCGCTAATCGCCGGGCCATACACACAGGGCTGCTTTGACCTGAAAGCTGCTCAAACCTGCTGTTTTGAGCGACTTTCAGCTCAAAGTCACCCAGTGTTTATGGGCCTTAAGGCTTCTCAGCACTCATTGCAAAACTTGTTACCAGGATATTGGTTTCCTGAATAGGGTGCAGTAGTACTGTTCTGACAATGCTGTTACCCTATCAGTGGATTGGATGGAGCCATAACAGTTTGCATTTTATATTGATTTTAATCATCGTTATTTTAATTTATATGAAATTAAATATAATGGTTTGGACAAATTAATATTTATTTGATTAATCATTTTCCAAGAATTGATTTGCAATACTTCTCGTCATGTAGTGGTTGGTTCATTTGAAAAGTGTTTTAAAATATATATTTTTTTACTTATTCTGTAATTGCTGCCCCTTTTTACAAATAAGACATTTATGGAGAAGTTACAGAGTGGTCACCATAGAAAACGAAAGTGGTGGTTTTTACGTATGCTAATGCCCCCCAGGTAAAATCCACCACTGTGTGAAACCAAATGCAGTTGCAGTGGCATCTTATTGGAAGTCCGACCTGCCAGTCACCTAACGCAGGCCCCCCTTCTCCATTGGGAGATGTTCCCTCTCTCTGGAATTCCCCCATGGGTTGCTGCGGCGGAAGCCCATTAAAACGGACTCTGCGCATGTGCAGTACCGAGGATGATACTGTGCATGCACCGGACTTTGGACCATGAATATGCTTCTATGGACTGCTGCCGATGCAGCCCATAGAGGCTGGGGGCCAGCGTATGCAGTATCAAAGAAGCTACTGCGCATGTGCTGGTCACACGACCGCAACAGGGGTTAGGACCGGCAGTGGGGATCAGCAGGTGATAGCAGCGGGGACCAGCTGGGAACCTGCGGTGGAGCCCAGCAGTGGCGGCAGCTTAGGGGGGCAGCATTGCAGCACCCCCTTCTCCACAGAGGTAAGAGCCGCTCCTGGAAAACAGTAGTTCTTTTTCCTGTTACTATTGGCAGATATTGTATGTATTTTTTCGTAACATGTTGTTATAGTGTGTCCTGCACACAGGGGCGTATGGTGTGTGGAGCCGGCGGAGCGCAAGCTTCGGGAGCCAAAGAGTAGCAGGGCGCCCAGCACCACACTCGGTGCCTGTCGGTTTGCCCTCTGGATGCCAACCGCCCATCCGCTGCAGAAGAGCAGAGTCTCTGACAGCATTATAGAGACCCTGCGCCCTGGCTGCCGCCACAGAGAAAACACGCTAGAGGTACTCCTGTACCTCTAGCGGATATATCCTTTGTGGCGGTGGCGGCAATCTTTGGAGGAGCACAGGGTCTATAATGCTGTCAGAGACTCTGTGCCTCCATAGCAGACCAGCGTTCAGCATCTGGCAGGGGGAAGGGCAGGCAATAAACACATTTAGCTCCCCCCTGGGCAACTGACATTTAGCTCCACCTGGGCAACGAGTATGTAATCTCCCCTGCTACGAGCATGGAACCCATGGCCACAAGCCTGTAACCCCTATGGTGGATCAAGCATATAATCCCCCTTAGCAACAAGTATGTAATCCCCTATAGCAATGGGCATGAAATGCCCCTTGGCAACAAGCATGGAACCCCAGGCAATGAGCATGTTACCCCTGGCAACCAGCATGTGTAGGTAAGCAGCACTTCGGGGGCCTTATGTGTTTAAGCGGCACTAGTGGGGACATTATGTGTAAGCGGCATTAGTGGGGGGCATTATGTGTGTAAGCGGCACTAGTCGGGACATTATGTGTAAGTGGCATTAGTGGGGGCATTATGTGTGTAAGGCAGTGGCATTAATGGGGGGCATTATATTTGTAAACACTAGTGAGAGCGTTATGTGTGTAAGGCAGTGGTACTACAAGGGGGGCCTTATATGTATAAGCGGCACTACTGTGACCATTTTGTGTTGGGGGGGCAATATATATGTAAGCAACACTACAGGGGGGCAGTGGTACTACAAGGGGGGCCTTATATGTGTAAGCGGCACTACTGGGACCATTTTGTGTTGGGGGGCAATATATGTGTAAGCAACACTACAGGGGGGGGGGGCATTATGTGTGTAAGTAGCACTACAGAGTGCATTATGTGTAAGTGGCACTAAAGTGCCATGGGGAGGGGGGTGCAAAATGTTTAATTACACCATTGCGTGTAAAGCGTTAACCTGAAGCATTATGGTGTGTGGCATAAAAGTGATTTCAGGATTATGGTGTTTGGTACTGTATGTGTAATGGGCATTACGGTGTGTGGCATAAAGTTACGTAAGTATAACGGTTTGTGGCATAATGTCTACTAGGCATTACGGTGTGGGTCATAATGTATAACGGGCATTACAGTGTTTGTAAGGCATAATGTGTAATGGGCATTACAGTTTGTGTGGCATAATGTGTAAGGAGCATTACTATAAGAAGGAAAGATGACTGGGTGGGAGCGCTAAAACATACCTTTGCTCCGGGCACCATGTCATCTAGCTACTCCTCTGCCTGCACAAAGTGTTTCCTTTCAGTGCTCACATCAAGTAACTAAGCAGTTAGCTGGTTGCCATAGTAACTGTTATTCCAGTAATTGACAATTGCTTCACTAGCAACCTACAAATGGATACTTACTGCAGTGTAACTCTACAGGGAAAAGTAATGATGGGACTTCTGATACAAAGAAAAACTAAATTAACAAATTCAATATAGTTATAAAAAGATACTGACACAGTACTTTGATAATTAAAAAATACTGTTTTGTTCTTTTATCACTTAATGATTTGATTAGCAGGAAATTTTTATTTTATTTCAGCCTGGGCCTTATTTCCTTTGAAGTATTTTTTGATAAGAGTCCCAATCTATAAAGAAAAAAACGTAACTCATGTTAGTATTAAAGACCTATTTGCAGCAACCACAGGTTTACATGTATGTTAAAGTATGAAGCACTACAGATAGGATGTGATAAATGCACTACAGTGCCACTGGTCAAACGAGATGCATACCTTATTCATATCTGATCGCAGTACAAATTTGTTCTCAAAATGAGCAAAACCATGTGCACTGCAGGTGGGGCAGATGTAACATGTGCAGAGAGAGTTACGTTTGGGTGGGTTGTGTTGAAACTGATATCTATATTGCAGTGTAAAAATAATGCAGCCTGTATTTACCCTGCACAGAAACAAAATAACTCACAAATCTAACTCTCTCTATAAATGTTACATCTGCCCCACCTGCAGTGCACATGGTTTTTCCCATTTTGAAAACAAATTTGTACTGCAATCAGATCTGAATAAGGGCAAGTGAACGGTATCATAAAACCCATATTAATCAGTGATGTCACCGGGTGCGCGGCTGTCCATCGTCAGGTTGAGCTGCATGCACAGACAACGGGGTGTTGTAAACGATGTGCGTGGGGAAATTGCTTGATACTCCGATCAGATTAGGTGACCCAGTTACATCTATTACAAATTTAAATTTGTTTTTGCAGTTTTACAATTAACGTTTAAGATTTAAAGTCAGTTTAGCGCTTTTAGGTATGCATGAAACCCTGCACTGCATATTGCAAGCAGTGGAATTCCCCTCTAACAGTCCTAGAAATTATTACTTTGTGCGATCACTGTAAATACTTCAGCAAAAATGGAATGCATGCATAGAAATTGTTTTGCTTGTTTTTAGTTGCAATCTGATTAAATACCATTATATTAAAAACTCTCCTGATTGTAACATATAGCCTTAATTTTATATTGATGCGATTGCACAGAAACGCACTCATTCTTTCGGAAACAAGAAAGAAATTGATTTAGCCAGCTTAAATGGCATTTCCCTGAAACTTTTATACAGTTCATTGAGTAAATGCCAATTCCAACAGCAGTTTTTCTCTGCTGGATATCGCCATTGTAAACAAATGTGTCCATCTGTTAATTGAAACCCAGTAGGTAGGACATTTGGTCCTCACAGAGATTTTATATTGCACTGAAATGAGAAATGGTTATGAACGAAAATGGCCAAATAATAAAATATGTGCTTTTAAATGCCTGCCCAACCATTGTAACATGTTTATATGTAAACAAATTACGTAAAAATAAACTTCCTTTGCATCATCTTACTACTGTAGGTCCTCAACCTCAATAAAGTTAATTTCCTTACTGGTTTCCAAGTTTTTAAAACAGTTTTTATGTAATCTTATTGGAGGAAAAAATAAATAATTACAATGGTGCTGCTGATATTCTTTGCCCATTTCTCAATGACTCCCAATAGAGTTACAGTCGCCCTAGGCAAATGCCTTGGTGAACTATACCCAGGGCCTGTCCTGATTATCATATACAGAATATTTGGCAATATTAAACAACATCTTCACAGTACAATAGAACAATGGTCTATTCTTGTATTACTGTTATTATTCGAGAAGTTGGAAACCTCATACCTCAGAAGTTACTACCTCAGAAGCTCTAGAATCTGTCTGGAATTCTATTTTGAGGTATTTAATCTAGTATTCCATTAGTGAGTCCTCTTTTAATGCTACGCTTATGAGCAAAGTATTAAAGTGGTGGTTTGAGGTCTTAAGTTGCATGTACTAGCACTTTTGAAGCAGAAAACACACCTAACAGGACCGTGGCCACTCCCCGGTCACACCCCCTTTTCAACTACATACTAATTTCAACTTTTACAAGGTTGGGAAATACATATTTTTTTTTATTTGGTCAGATTGTCCTTGACTTGTGAAAGAAAACTTGTGTTGTGTTCTGAATATTCTAAATCTTCTGAGAGAAAAAGGTATAATTTGTGTGGGCACTACATAAATAATGACAGATATTTATATTGGAATGTGACAGCCTCAGCATTGAAGATGGAAAGAAACCGCGCTTTTACCTAATATGCCACAATTAAAGGTAAAGAGTATACATTTATTAAAAATATATATTCCATAAAAAATAGATGATGCTGTTGCTGATAATTGTAATCGTTCCTATGTATGCTTCCTGGTGTGTCCCAAAATAGCAGGCTGTAATTTTTGGAGTGTTGTAATTCTCCAGCCTAGGGAGCCCCTGTTGTTGGCGGGCTCAACCTGGTTCAAATTCTTCCAGTCAAGGGAGCCCAATATTGGAGCCCTGACACCCACTACTGTCACCCAGATTCAGCCACTTCTTAGTGACCGGACCAGCTTTCCTCACCAAATATCCCAGCAGTCGCAACTAATCAGGACAACATTCCCACAAACCAGGTCGAGCCCAACAACAACAGGGGCTCCCTTGACTGGAAGAATTTGAACCAGGTTGAGCCCGCCAACAACAGGGGCTCCCTAGGCTGGAGAATTACAACACTCCAAAAATTACCAACAGCCTGCTATTTTGGGACACACCAGGAAGCATACATAGGAACGGACACTGAGACTCTCATCCTGAGAAAACTGGGTGACTATCACGGCTCTATATTTTATTACAATTATCAGCAACAGCATCATCTATTTTTTATGTAATATATATTTTTACAAGTGTATTTTTAATAAATGTATACTCTTTACCTTTAATTGTGGCATATTATTAGGTAAAAGCGCGGTTTCACACCCCCTTTTTCTTTCCATTTATTGTGTTTGGGCTTGACACCCTTACTTACGAAACCGCAGCTCTAGCAAAATAACCCATTTATAGGCGCCCTCACGGGACACATAGTGCCCCACCCCCTTCTTTCAGCATTGAAGATGTTAAAAGCATGTTTAAAATTGATTTACTTCGCTATATAAAGAAAAAACACATTTTTGTAGGTTTGCTGTAGAGTGGGAGTAGTCGAGAACAAAACATAACTGTGGGATTTTTAAAATGTCTTGTGGAATATTATTTAAGCAAAGTCGTTGTGTGTGAATTCCATTCGCTGCTGTCCTGAGGATTATTACTGCACTAAATTATACAGAATAGCCCCTAAATCCCGTCTTTTACTTGCCATTTGAGTGCCATGATGTTTTGCAGGTCCCAGCCTGACCCCTTTTCACACAGAAAAGCAAATTATATTTCTGCACAGTCATTTGCTAATCAACAGGGGTATTTTTCTTTGTGAAAGAGTCAACCCGGGTCAAACTTTCCAGGTCTTCGACCCTGGTAAATTCCTGGATCAAAGAAAAGGACCCGTGCTGAACAGCAAATTACAGTCCCAGGTAGAAATGTTTAACCCGGTGATACACTTTCAGACAGAATATCCCCTAAATCATGGCTTTTATTGTGGGATTTTAAAAATGTCTTGTGGAATATTATTTAAGCAAAGTCGTTGTGTGCGAATTCCATTTGCTGCTGTCCTGAGGATTATTACTGCACTAAATTATACAGAATAGCCGCTAAATCCCATCTTTTACTTGCCATTTGAGTGAAAGGTTGTTTTGCAAGTCCCAGCCTGACCCCCCTTTCACACAGAAAAGCAAATTACTGGGTCAAGCACTTGTACCTGTTTATTGCTGATCAACACAGGTATTTATCCTGTGTGAAAGGGTCAACCTGGGTCACAATTTCCAGGTCTCCGACCCTGGTAAATTCCTGGGTTGAAGACCTGGAAATTTTGACCCGGATTGGCCCCTTCACACAAGAAAAGTGCGCATGTTGAACAGCAAATTACCGGGTAGAATCCTTCAACTCAGTAATTTGCTTTTCTATGTGAAAGGGGAATCGTTTGTTTTTCTGTTTGAGGGGGATATTATATTGTGATTGCGCAACCTAGTTACCAAAGCAAAATAGGACATTTTCCGTGCTTGACTTATTATTAATGAATTGTGTCATTTACCAGGTTCTGTCGCGTGAAGACACATGATTTACTTTCTCCTCTTCCATAACAGGTAGTGCTTCCAACCTTTATTTTGGAGAAAAGATCCCTGCTGGAGATGTATGCAAACTTTATGGCCCATCCCGATCTGTTTTTATCCATTGCAGCTGGGACGAACCCAGAGGAACGTATGATCAGCTTTGTGGAATATTACTTAACAGCTTTCCATGAAGGCAGAAAAGGAGCAGTTGCTAAGAAGCCCTATAACCCAGTTGTGGGTGAAACATTTCATTGCAGCTGGGATGTTCCCAAGGACAAAGTGACACCTCGCAGAACTCATAGTGCCTGTGTACAAGCCAAAGAAACTCACACGGCCCAGGGATCCGACAGTGAATCATACAAAGTGCGCTTTGTGGCTGAGCAGGTGTCCCATCACCCACCTGTATCGTGTTTTTATTGTGAATGCAAAGAGAAGAATATGTGTGTGAACACTCACATATGGACCAAAAGCAAATTCCTTGGCATGTCTGTTGGTGTTTCAATGGTCGGAGAAGGTATGTTCACGTTGCGTCACCTTATAATATAACATTAACTTGGGACAGGCATTGGGTGGAAAGTTACCTTACTGCTATCTGAGAATATAACAGGTAGTGTAGTACCTGGAGTACACCGAATCTCCGCTGCTCACATGGAACAATAATAATCTGCATATGACTAATGTTTATGTACCTTCACTTAGTTGCTACCTCCTCAAGGGATTTTCAGTGGTCCCTTGACATTCCTACTAGAGGATTATAATGTACCATTACAAAATCATATTCAACCTCAGCTCATATTTTAATATGCTGTGAGAGTATGAAACATTATGGGTGAGTTCAGTTAAGCATGACTTTTTCTGGGTACAAACTGAGCAATTCCCGGCACCGCTGATGTTGTTAGTTATAGAGGCAGTTCCACAGGAGAAGGATATGCTGCATACACACTGACCAATATCGTTAACGATATTGGTCAGTGATTTCCCCACATCTAGTCATATATGCATCATTGGCTAGATAGTGAAGATTGGGAGAATCATTAATGAGCGTGAAAGCACACATTATTAATGTAATTTTGCATACACACTAAAAGATTTGCACAATATATAAGGTGTGCCCAAATGAAAAGTAGACTTTTGCTGTAGCTGCGTTGTATCTAATCACAGTGGGTTCATGTGTTTGCCGATAGATGGCGTGGCATTTTTCCCTAGTAGCGAATGTGTAGTGAACGGCTTCGCCTCAGTTTCTTCATTCCTGGAAAGTTGTTTGCGTGGTCGGATGCATGATGGATTCCGCCAGATCAGCGCAAAGAGCTGTTATACAATTTCTTTGCACAGAAGGTGAGCATGCTTCAGGAATTTATCGCAGGATGAAGGCGGTGTATGGAGAGCAGTGTCTCTGCCCCTTAAAAAAATCATTGAGAGGTCAACGGTTCACATGTGACAAGGTGGTGCAGGACACCTTATACAGTATATCATTAACGATATTGATATCATCCATATTGTTAACTATATATCTCCCAGTGTGTACCCAGCATAAGCTAAACCTGCATGTGTGGCTATAGGTCGCACTTACTGTACTGCTGGACTTGTGTTTGCAGTGGATAGAGCTGCATAGAATAATCCATGAGCCCAGGGTGAGATAGGGCTACAAGGTAGGTGAGTGGCTGGGGTGTTTTCATGCTGTTACAATGACAAGAATCCCCCTTCCTAATTAAATTGACCCCTGTGAGTGTCATAGAAACCAGGAAACTCAGAAACTGGGGGGAACATTTACTAAGATGGGTGTTTTATTGAAGATGGTAGGTTGCCCATAGCAACCAATCAGATTCTATCTATTCTCTTCTAGAAGGTGCTAAATAAATAAGAAGTAGAATCTGATGTTTAATAGTACTCCAATCTTAGTCAATTTACCCCTAGGAACTCAGTCAACTGCTCTAAAAGCCCATACACACTGGGCGACTTTGAGCTGAAAGCCGCTCAAAACAGCAAGTTTGAGCGGATTTCAGCTCAAAGCCGCCCAGTGTGTATGCCCCGGCGATGCGTGGTGATGCGCACTCCCACATCATCGCCGTGCCGGGCAGGGGGAAAGCCGCACATTGTGTAGGCTTTCCCTCCAGTGATGACAGTGGTCATCGCTGTCCATACACGCTGGGCACAATCGCCCAGTGTGTTTGGACCTTAAGTACAACCTGGACATTGCAGAGCTTCCGGCTATGGTGATCAGCTCTAGGTATTGGCTTATTGGCTATAAATGGGTAGTCTTCACTTTTGAAAGGCTAGGCTTGTTAATTGGTTTCATAGAAAATGTTTATTATAGAGAATTTGTTTAACCCTTTAATGTCCAGGGGTCCACTGACTTTATTTTACTAAAGGGGCCTACATACAGGATGACACTGCTGAGCAATCTGAGCGATTGACTAGATTTATCCGGCATGCTGGATCTTAATCACCGGACGAAAGCTATATCGGTATGGCCCCTACACACAGAGCGATGTAGGGGCATCATCTAGTCAGATCGCTTCGAAAATGCCCTGAAATCGCCCCGTGTGTAGCCTCCTAATCCAGGTTTTATATTTTGTAACACCAATGAAATATGTATTACAAATTCAAAAGGGCATACCGGCATTAGAGATGTTCTGTGGGCTATAGCGTAAAACTCGCACTTTATATTACTGTCACAAGGGGGCAGGATCTGACTGCCATATAAATACTGTAATTAGACTGTGGGGTGATCAGGACATACTGTAATGAGGTCTTTCATTTTCTCCCACGTGATATATGTCATTTTAGTTATGTCAGATAGAAAGACTTCACATATGTTCTTATAATACCGTGTACTGTAGAGCAAAGATTTGAGAACTGGAAAGATTATCGCAACATGCCTGAGCTGTGATTTGCAACCAATTACTACTCTTCTGTCATACACAAATGCAGAGTAACAAGTATTTTTTTCCTTTTGTTTGATTGGATGACAGTTCAAATCTCCTGCCACATGAAGTCAAAGATCTCTCTCTCTTGTAGCAATACTAGCGTCAGAATAGATGACATTAATTTTAGAGATAATGATTATAGCTTCCAATTACAGTACCTTGTATTTTCTGCAGGAATGGGATCATTGGATAGACATACATTAGGTCTTCAAGTATTTGGTCGACCATTGAAGGTCGACATGGGTTAGGACGACACAAGCATTAGGCCGACATGGGGAAGGTAGACAGTCAAAAGGTCGACATGGGGTTTTTCACTTTTTTTGTCCCGAATGTTGACATAGTGACCGTATCCCTTTTTGCATATATCTCTTCATATTACAGCATGTAATTATGAGTGGTACAATAATTATCATTGTGACAGTAATCTTAGCTGCTGGGTATACACCAGAAAGATTTGGGCTCAATTATCCCAATTACGATGCAAATTCGACCAATTGTATGTAAATATTGGTCATGTTTTCAATGCGATTCCAATCCGACGCACGTCCCCGCCGGTGGTTTGGTCGAATCAGAGACTTTACCTGCTGCACTAAAGATTTGTCATCTACATTGGATTGGGTACCGATCGTGTGCAAACCGTGTACTCCAATCCAATCGTGCATTCATCGTATAATTTCAGGAAATCGTTTCACGATCGTCGCACAATCATGGTCGTTCTGGTGTGTACCCTACATTAGCTCTGGATGAGTGGCAAACAACCGCTTGCAACCCAATTTCTCATGTGTTGCTGCTCCATCCCAGAAATGTGAACTTGGGTTAATGCATTACAGCGTGCTGTTGTGGGTTTGTTAGTGGTTCTTAAACTCAACCCTCAGGACTCCACACGTTTCATGTGTTCCAGGTCACCCGGCAAGTGCGCTGTGTATCACCAACTGTCACATTTTTGAAATTCAGAGGTGACCTGGAAAACATGCACTGTGTGGGGCCGTGGGGACAGAGTTTGAGAATCTGTGTGTTAGAGGATCAACACTATCCACTTTTTACCCTATGCTGACACAGTAATGTCCATGTATAAGACATGTGATGTGAAGCCCAAAACACATTTGTTAACTGTTCTGTTGTGAATGTTTTCATTTACATTTACATAAAACTATTTTTAAAGAAGTTAAAACTATGCAACTAACATTGTTATTTTTCAACTAATTAACCTTTTGCCTTCTTTCACAAATGGTTTCCAGTCAACTGATTTTTACGTTCTTTACTTCTGAGCAAAGCAAAGCCACTTTATCAGTAGTCCCACTGTGTTTTTGTTCTGATCTGTATTCAAATAATTAATTCTTTCACATTAATATTACACAAGGGTTTTGCAGCTTTTTCTCTGATTGCAATTAAATTTTATGTTCTTATATTTATATGTATATATATTCTACTGATATCTCACTGTGCAGATATATTGTAAGGGCATTGTTGTTAACAGCATATTTTCTTGTTCCAATAATGTTTCTGGAACATCGAACCATAGATATCTAGAAAAAGAGATCCTGAGACTTGTCATCCTAAGCTGTGCATTGTCCCGGGCCATCAGCTTTGAAAACAAAATATGCATTCTGTTGGTTTATTTCAGGCATGTCCAAACTGTGGCCCTCCAGCTGTTGTGAAACTACACGTCCCATCATGCCTTGCCACAGTTTTGCTATTAGGGAATGCTAAAACTATGGCAAGGCATGCTGGGATGTGTAGTTTCACAACAGCTGGAGGGCCACAGTTTGGACATGCCTGGTTTAATTAGACAAGTACAAGACAATTCTGTTTTCCAGTAAGCTCATCAACATCTACAGAACCTTTCCATTCATATGAAAAATTAGTTGCCTGACAATTATCAAGTTATTCTTCAACCCCGCCCCACATCTCTCTTTATCACTGTGGTGGGATGAAGCAATGAGGGGTGGATGGTGGGGTTGGTGTAAGCATGGTGAAGTATTTCCCTGGAAGCATTATTCAAATATGCTTTTAGAAACTATCTTGCCAACTAGCAACCTTTTCATAGAATAACCCCAAATTTATAGCTTCAATCAGCCATTAAATTCCATGCAGTCTCTGCACAAGGGTGTGTGGATGGAGGGGTCTTCCAGGGGGTGACACTGAAGTCACAACTCCTTGGGTGCTGCAGTGTGACATTAACCTGCAGAACTTGGCTCCTGTCATGGGAAAGGAGCCAACAATGCTGCAGAGTCTCCAGAGGCAGCCCGCACACCCCCAGAGCAAGGTTATCGGTGGCGTCTCCCATGAAGCCACGCCCCTTTGAGGTCATCAGCGGGGCTTCCACAAAGCCATGCCCCTTTCCATGAAGCCTTGTCCATGTTTAGAGGGGTTGTCTAGGCAGCACCAGATGTCAGAGACCCTGGTGCCACCACTGCCCTATTGTCCTCTTTAAAAAAAATTAATCCAGTTGATTAATGGCTGCAGCAGTGGCACTCAAGGAATAGAAAGCTCAATAAACATATTGCCCCTATGTATGTAGTAACATAACAATAATTATAATAACAATAATAATAGCTTTATTGCTGGATGGAGTGTGTGTCATGGGGGATATTTAATCTCCCCATTCAAACATCCTAAAATATTCATATTACTAGTAATATTGACCACTCCCTCCTCACTATACAGAACCCTGTCACAGGTGCAACACTCCTCCTTTCCTGGTGATCTGTCCCATCTACGTCGTTGTGGTGCATCGGATCTCACTGCACATATAGGGACCACTGTCAGTTATTATATAGATAATTACACATAAACAGTGCATACTATGTAGCTTATCAATGCAGTGTGCACACACAAGGAATATAGTAAGAAAAGATAGAGACAGCGACTGTAATTGTTCATGAATAAGGAACAGTTATTAATCTTTTAGACCTCAGTTAAAACCTTTGAAATATTTAATTGCTTTTCTGCAGGGTAGATTTGATATGTAAACCGTTTCATTGACTTCCCTTCTGGGATAGAATTGATTTATCATTAAAGAGTTTTCTGTTTTGTTGTCCTGATATAGACTTAGTGCTGGATGCCACGTTGCACCTTGTAAAAAAAAAATAGCTTTTCTGAAAATTCCCAAAGGATAATTTGTAAGTAGTGATTAAATATTGTAATCACATACAGGATAAGAAGCTAC
This sequence comes from Crinia signifera, assembly GCF_055691185.1. Lineage (NCBI taxonomy): Eukaryota > Metazoa > Chordata > Amphibia > Anura > Myobatrachidae > Crinia > Crinia signifera. Next base: position 234,072,387 of record NC_139221.1, on the reverse strand, counting down.
AGACATCTTTGGGTTTAGTTATTAGCCCTATAGAGGTGCTGAATAGAGAACAGAAACTAAACATTTCCAGAATATTAATTATTAACATTGCCATTTGTTACAAGATTGAAGAAAGGCCTTCAACACAGACTGCGAAAACCCAAATGCAAGCCTAAAAAATGAAATACTCATAACTTCCCAGCACCTAAGGAATATGTAATGACGATCTACCTAATTCCTTCTGGCAATGTACAATTTAAATTTACTTGTAAAAAAATGAAGTTTTCCTAAGATGATGGTTTAAAACTAAGAGGTTATTCAGAACTGAATCCTGTTGTTTGAATTCTCAAGCCAATCAAATTGCGAATGACTGCGAAAAATGGGGAATTCTTTTTTTCGCAATCTGGCCGCAGTTTGATTGACAGGAAGTCACCATTTTTGAGTGTCAGGAAAAAGGCAGGAGTGCCCAGGCATATTCAAGGCGGGTGTGTGATGTGAACTGCGGCCTAGTTCAGTCTGTATCTGTCGCGGAGTGGTGGACGGGTCAGAGTTATGCACAACTTGCACAGACCGGGGAAATCTTTCAATGGTAAGTGGACCATTCACTGACTTGCAAGGGTTGGGATTTGACTCTGTTGGGGTGGCGGCTATCTGATCGAAGGACACTGAAATTTTGTACAGCAGCGATCAGATCTGAATCAAGCCCTAAATTCACCCTTTTAAATGCAATGTATTTTAAAATGACCAGAAATTCAGTTTTCTTATTTTAACAAAAATGATTGAAGTATTTAGTGTTTTATGAAGACAGCATTGAAAACCATTGGGAAACATATAGAAACTAGGTATAGCATGGTCTTTATCAGGAGATCATCAATAGCATTCCTTTAATGTTATGTTGTAAAGCATGTGTTTATCACAGATACAGCCCTTCATGTAATGTCATTTGATTGAAGAGCTAAAACGAAAACAGGAATACAATCAATGATCCCCATTCTTTATTGCTTTAAAACCATTCTGGAATTCAATGAGGAAACATTTAAATAACGGCTTCGCTCGGGTCAGACTTTGTCATTGCTAGGAAAATGCTAGAGATTGTGATAATATCCAGTGCACAGCACCTCAAGCACTGACTGTTTATTGATTTCTCATAGGGCTTTGATAGGCTGAAGGAACACATTAGACAAGGGACAGCTAATGATATTCACCAGTTAGTGTGCTGGAGTCTGTCTACACTGGTTGGTATGGCAACCATTGGCATGACATATGATAGCAACTTCTTTAGATGTCTATACAGTGCAGACATGAAGACGTGATTTGAGAACTGTGTCCAATAGAAGTTTATACACCATCAAACCAACTCACAAGTACTTTACATTTAACAGAAAAGACTACAACACAGAAATTTACAAAGAATTGTGTTTAGAAACACAGAGCAAATTTGGACAAAATACACATTTCAAAGGGACATCCCATTGAACAGCATGTTTTGAGAAGCCTGTGGCCTGTACAGTGCTTCTGTGTGTAAAGTAAAGAAAGAGATAAAACACATAAAAAAAAATGTACAGGGTTTACAGTCTAGGACTCTTTGAGCCAGCCCTAATTGGAAAAAATATGTGGAAAAAATGCATAAGGGGATAATGTCACAACCACAGACACACTTGATGGGGTAACCCCCCCCCCCCCCCAACTAGTCAGCCCAGGCCTAGTATTCCTCAGGAGGTGGGGACTACTTGATAAAGGGGTGTTACCTATTTATTTTACCCCAGGTCTGGGCTGGTCTGGGCTGAAACCTGGGGCTGTTTCTCATACCCCTGGGTGGTGGGTGCAGGGTTAATAGCATTCAGTAAAAGTAAAAAATAAAATGATATTGGTAAAATTGTGTTGTAATAATTGAAATGTTGAACAAATAGACACATATCTGGACAGTTTTTTTCTCAAATCCAGGGAGTGCCGCCATATCTGCAAGTACTATTGGGCACTGCATGTGCATATGTTTCCAGGAGGGCACCCAGGTAACTGTCTTTTTGTGAAATTTTTGCAAATGTACATAAGTATTCACAGCATTTGAACAATACTTTGTTGATGCATCTTTGGCAGCATTTAAAGCCTCAAGTCTTTTTGAATAGGATGCCACAAGCTTGGCATAGCTACTGTATCTTTGGTCACTTTGGCCCATTCCTCGTTGCAGCACCTCAAGTTCCATCAGGTTCGATGGGACGTGTCGGTGCACAGCCTTATTCAGATCTCTCCAGATATGTTCAATCGGATTCAAGTCTGGGCCATTTAAGGACATTCACAAAGTTGTCCTGAAGCCATTCCTGTGAGATCTTGGCTGCGTTCTTAAGATCGTTTTCCTGCTGATAGATGAACTGTCCACCCAGTCTGAGGTCAAGAGCACTCTGGAGCAGGTTTTCATCAAGGATATCTCTGTATATTGCTGCATTCATCTTTCCCATTATCCTGATTAGTCTCCCGGTTCCTGCTGCTAAAAAAACATCCCCACAGCATGATGCTGTCACCACCATATTTCATGTAGGGATGTATTGGGCTGGTGATGAGCGGTGCCTGATTTCCTCCAAACATGATGCCTGACATTCATGCCAAAGAGGTCAATCTTTGTCTCATCAGACAACAAAATATTTGTTCCAGGGGGTTGTCATGTGCTTTTACTAAGGTGTGGCTTTAGTCTGGCCACTCTACCATACAGGCCTGATTGATGGATTGCTGCAGAGATTGTTGTCTGGTTTTTTCTCCTCATTTCACAAATAAATTTTGTAGCTCCATCAAAGTAACCACCGGGTACTTGATCACCTCCCTGACTATGTCCCTTCTCCCACTATCGCTCAGTTTAGACAGCTAGCCAGCTTTAGGAAGAGACCTGGTGGTTCTAAACTTCTTCATTAACAGATGATGGCAGTTACTGTGCTCACTGGGACCTTAAAAGCAGCAGATATTTTTCTGTACCCATTCACAGATTTGTGCCAATCCTGTCTCGGATGGCTGCAGACAATTCCTTTAACTTCGTGGTTAAGTGTGAGACCTTATATAGACCTTTTGTACCTTTCCAAATTAAGCCCAATCAATTAAATTTACCACAGGTGGACTCCACCTAAGCCATGGGACATCTAAAGGATGCACCTGAGCTCAATTTTGAGCTTATTGGCAAAGGCTGTGAATACTTATGTACATGTGATTTCTTAGTTTATTTTTAATAAATTTGCAAAAATCGTCAAAAAACTGTTTTTTGCGTTGTCATAATGGGGTATTGCGTATTTTGACAAGTGCACGCAGAAATGTTTACCTCTTTTTGTGAGTGCCGATCCATTTGCATGATCTCTCTCTCTCTCTATCTCTCTCCCCTCCCGTATGATTTAAAAAGCGTAAACACAGTTGGCTTCACCCAACCACTAACCATAAGGGAAAGAAAAGTTAGTGAGTTATCATTCATATTCTCTGACAAATGGCCATAAAATCAGAAATTAAATGATAACTCACTAACTTTTCTTTCACTTATGGTTAGTTCCACTTATGGTTATTTCAGAATATGGCCACGGCTACAGTAACATGGCCGCCTGCATGATGACATGTCCAGGGGTTGGCCATGTGTTAAGTTCATCCTGGCAGTGATAGACGCAGTGGGAGATGTCACCAGGCGCCAGAGCCGTGCACTTTGCCACCGGCTCCTGCTCGCCCGCCCCTTCCGCTGCGCCCGCTCCCCGCTGCACCCGGTGTTACTGTGCACAGTCATTGAGAGAGAATGCAGCGGATCCCGCCTGTGACTGGCTGTCACTGTCACTATGTAAGAGACAGCAGGTGGTGAGAGCCATACACTTGTGGCTCCTCCCATAGCAGGTAGCTTTAGTATTGGCTGGTGGCGAGAGAGAGAGGTTTGGAATGCAGGGGAGCACAGGGGACACAGACTGGAGCCAGCACTGCTGTGTTAAAAAGTTTTACTGTATACAGTATGTTGAGGGGGGAAAGGGGGTGGGTGTTTTTCTGTACTGGGGGAGATGATCTGTCACTAAGGGAGGAGGACTATTTAGTGCTGAGGGGAGGATGGGGCAATTGTATTACTAGATGGAGTCGATATGTCTGAATGAGAGGGGACTATTTTATGCTAAGAAGAGCTGATGACCTATTTGGGGGTAACTGTTTTGAGCTAGGGGGAGTTGATGTTCAATTTTATGGGGCATTATTTATAGCTGAAGGGAGATTGTGTTACTGGGGGGGGGGGGTGGCTGGGTGTTGTTCTCGAGCACTTTCCTTATACTTGTTGCAGATAACTATCCAGCTTCCCCATCATAATGCAACCCCCCCCCCTGCAGCTTACCCTAACCCTCCCTGCTAATTACTACTACCTACTGCCTAAACCTATCCCCTAACCTCACCTGCCTTATTGTCCCTGTCTTACAAAAAAAGCCCTGGCATAATGTGTGATGGGAATTACAGTGTGTGCATTATGTGTAATTGTCATTACTGTGTGTGGCATAATGTGTGATGGGCATTACTGTGTGTGGCATTATGTGTGATAGGCATTATGGTGTGTGGCATTATGTGTAACGGGCATTACAGTTTGTCATATAGTATGTAATGGGCATTACGGTTTGTTATATAGTATGTAATAGGCATCATGTGTGACCTTATGTGTAATTGGCATACTGGCATGTGGCTTTATGTGTAATGGGTATTACAATGTTCGCAAAAATGTGCAATGGGCATTACGGTGTGTGGTATAATGTTAGGCCATGCCCCCTTTTTGCTGCGCAAGAGCTCCGCCTACTTCAAATGGGGAAGGGGGGCACGAAACATGCCCTTCCTCCGGGCACCGTGGCACCTACCTAAACCAAATGGCAGCCTTCCCTGTCCTTCTGGGATGAAGTGGGTAGTGGTGCGGGAACACTGGAATTGTTGTGAATTGCAGGCAGTTGCAAGTCTTGGAACAGTGTATGAAGGCTCCCTGGGGAACAGGTTGACTTCACTTTTGATGCAGTTTTGGTCATCAGGCACTTTATTCCCTTTCGCTGTGTAATGTAAATTAGGTTTAAAGTAAACAGGCATATATGTACTTTTTTTTTACTAAAACCCAAAAAACAAACTGCTTTGTTAAGTAAGATCTGCCAGTAGTTAAAGTCCAAAGTTTTGGTAAATCAAAGTCTGCTCTTCAAGGGCACACATGTCACTTTATGGTGCTGGTTGGATTAATTATTGATTTGTATACACCCAGCACCTGGATACATACATTTCCTGATATGGCTGACATCTATGCATCTGAAGTACAGTCAAGATCCCCCCCCCCCCCCCTCTATTGGCTGCTAAATAATTTACACAGAACATAATCTTTAAGCAGCTGCTGTGAAACTGTACACTGGAGTCTAGAAAACCAGCCATGCTTAAATGAGAAAATGAGTTTGTTTTATGATCACTTTGCCTCTCTCTGTGACTCTCCATTTCTCTTCTCTTTACATTACTTACCATGCTGAGGCTGCTGAGTTTACTGCCTGTGGGCTTCTCAAAACACTTACATTGCTGTCACCCTGCTGCCCAACACATGTTGATAGGTTTTTCTAAACTCCAAAAAGTCAATATCCCCCATTGTGTTTTCTGCAGAATGTTGTTGTTGTTGTTGTCAGTTTTCATAATGCTAACCAAGATGGGATCTGTCAAAAGTTATGATTGGGACATCTCTTTCTACTAATGTATTGAATATTAACTAGAAACAACTAATTTAGACAATTACCTTGGTTACATCTAAGCTGGACTTATATATACAATACATATATTTCCTTTTACTCTGCTTGAACAACATATTGTGAAACCTCAGTATGCTTTGAAGACTTTGTCTGGGAGAGACCTCGCTGATGTAGTATGACTCCCTTATGTCTTATGTTGTTGTGCTCAGTCTTGCCATGACATGGAACTGTTTTCTGCAAATTCACCTTTGAAGCAGAGTTTGGCTGTTCTTCGCCCAGATTTAAGCCTCCTATAACACTTATTCTGTTTCAGTTTAATGACATATAAGCATGATGATCATTATCGCCTGTTTGGTATGGCTGGTTAATCATCCATCTAAGTATAATAATCCAAAATCCTTGACTAGTGCTCCTTAAAACATTGATGCTGTTTTGAAGGTACATTTATCTTCTGTTTATTCACTTTGCATTTTGTTAATTGCTAAAAAAAGAAACTATTAGCACTTCTTTTCTTAAAGCATTGCTAAACGGCAGCATCTTTTCTTACCTGCCTAAAGTGTTTCTACAGTAAAAGGTGGCTGCCCAGAGTTTTTTTTACTTTGAGTTGTTGGAAGTAATACTTATCCCCAGTTTTCCTTTCTGTTTTAGAAACACTTTTACATTGCAATATAGGTTTAAAGTTTTCCTTCTGTTATCCTCTTTCTATTAATTTTTTTAGCTCATTGATATATGGGGCCTTATTCTGGTCTGTGCGGACGGAGCCGAATATGCAGGCAGGACCGTGCGTCCTAAACCCCGCCTATCGTACGGATCGCTCACTCCGTCCGAATGCGGTAAGAAGCTGTCCGAACGGACCGCAAGTGTATTTCTCATGAATACACCTCCTCCATCTCAGGGAACCTCCCCCATCATTCGATGGTCGCAGACCATCGAATGCAGGACCGAGTGGTCAGGCAGCTCCCGCAACCTCAGACCACACGGGCATTTCTCCGTGCAAAAGCAGGGATCTGGGCGGGCAGCTGACATCCGGCAATGTCATATGTCCGCCCCCTACACGTGCGTCACGACCGCATTACCATACGTACGCCCAGCGTTTTCATGGGAACGCCCATGAAACGCGGGGTGTAAACATATGGTAATGAGCCCAAACAGCCCTTCACGCCCCTCTCCACCCCCTGTTCGTAGTGTACACATTTCATGCGGAATTTGGACGTGCATCCCGTTCGCACATGCGCAGAGACGCCTCTGCACATGCGCAGACAATAAACATCGGCGGACCGACCGCACGCGGACATTACCGCACCAACCAGAATAAGGGCCATGGTTATTTCTGTCAGTTATTACAGTTCATTAACGTTTTTATCCAAATTCATCAAATGGAGATCTGGAATTGGCTCCCCTCGTCAAAGTTCTGGCCAGCATTCACCAATGGGAGGTGACCTTAAAACCCTAGAATGTCTTCTGGGATCCAGTTTTACCCTTTTGTGAAGTTTTCATCTAAATACAACTAGTGGAAGGCCCAGAAAAAGGCTCCCTGGGTCAAAGTTCTGCCCAGCGTACACCAATAATAGATCTGACTGGTAACCTTACTATCCTAGAACCTGTCCAGAATCCAAGTGGACCACCTCGCGTTGGTTTGATGCAATCCATGCTGAGGTGACTGAATGCATCAGACCAATACATTTTATATATAAGATTTAGACTTTTAAACATCACAGAGACGGAACATTCTGTAATTGTAAACAGTTTTAGAAAATAATTTTGAGCAATAGGCCTAATAGCATATATCCTTTCAAACTGTCAAGAGTTGATATGTTCAATATTTGTAGACTATGCAATGTCTGACATGGTACAATGGATTAGAGAATTCACATGGGTCACAACAGAGGTGTTTGTCCAAATTGACCAATGGTCATCAGGAGGTGCCTGTATGTGACTACTATTAGGAATTTGTTTATAGGTATGCTTCAAACCCATATAATAATACTCTGATGGGGAAGTTACTAAATGCAGAACTTCACATAAGATAATGTGTTTAGGTATAACAAGTGCATTTTGGGGGTCATTCATGTGTGGATGCACCTGTGCCCATCGATGGAAAGTACAGATTTTTTGTACTCATACTCCGTCTGCATGAATGGATCCAGTGGCATAGGAGGCAGACCGGCATCAGACTGTTATTAATTGACAGCCTGTTGCTGTTGGTACAGAAAAGAACAATGAGTGAGACACTTCCTCTGGCGCAGCAGCCAAAAACAATCTCAATGTCTGATGGGGAGACACCCCTCCCCCAAAGTATACATAGAAAACAGAAATTTCAAACAGAGATATTTTAGCGCTTATACAACCCGGTACTTCCCTTTAAGTGGGTATTCTTTCAGAGATGGGTCCTCTGATGCTCAAGATCCAAATTTTTGATAAATGTTCATGTAGAATATGAAAAGAGAACACATAAAGATAGAACAATGGTGAGGATTGTCCCAAATCAGAAAATGACACGAGAATAATCTGTGGTCTGTTCTTCACCCGTGTGATTGGGCCTACAGGGCTTGTGTTAATTAACCCTTCACCCGTATATAAGGGTCTTTTCATATTCTACATGAACATTTATCAAAAATTTGGATCTTGAGCATCAGAGGACCCATCTCTGAAAGAATACCCACTTAAAGGGAAGTACCGGGTTGTATAAGCGCTAAAATATCTCTGTTTGAAATTTCTGTTTTCTATGTTGCTGTTGGTAGTTTGGAGGGGGCGGCAACATTCTCCAATAGCAAAAACAGGCGTGTTGCTGCCCTTTAATGGGTGGGAATAACCTCTGCCGTAGGTTGGAGATTTCCTGGTCTTTTGCCGATGGTAGGCACTTTGATCTGATGCTATGTCTAAGGATGTAGGTGGTATCAGGAGGTGTCTGCTTGGAATAGATGCTTCCTGCTGCATTACCATACAGCGCTATCGGTGGAAGCCGCAGAGTTCCCTAAGGTGGAAAAACGCATAAGAGGACATTTCTGGTACCAGTTCTTCATTTACAACCACTGGAGGTGCTTATTGCAGAGACAGAGTCCCGTTTTTGGCTGATTGGAGTGCTAACCACTCCAATCAGAACTGATGCTGATTTTAGTTCTACCAGCTATACCCCTATTTATGCTGTATTTTATCAACACACCCTGTATGTTACTTTGTAATTTGTTTTTTGTTTGCTATGTACGGCGCTGCGGACACTTTGTGGCAGCTTATAAATAAACAAACTACTACTACTAACCAAGCTGGGAGCTGTTATTTATATCGTTACCTGGGTGGCCACCTATGCACATTTGATTTCACCTGATATAAGTCAGCACTGCTGCAACCACCACAATAGGAGTGGTAACTATACTAACATCTATGACTGTATAAGCATGCTTTTACCATCATGATGCCATTCTGATACTAAACCCTAAATACCATAAGGAGGAATATTTGTACTTAAGGAATGCTATTGATGTCTAACCCACTAACCAAACGATCACTTACATCATCATGGAGACCACCATATTCATGCATTCTACTAATTTCACCATGAGCAGTGGCTTAATAATTTTAAGCAAGTGATTATATGTTTTTTTTATATCATTTTTGTTTAGTGTGTTTAAAATATTTATTTTTCATTAAATTGGCCTTTACTTTAGCGCAGTCTTGGTTCTATTTTGTCTTCAGTTCCAGTATCAAAACCAACGGGAAAAACCGCCAGACCCACCCAAACAATAAATATGCCTATGATAGATTAGCTTAGGGGAAGCACTACACTGGCCATTATAATCCGTGCAGGCTTTGTTAGTTAAAAAAAGCAAAGGATAAAATATAAAGAGTGGGGTCCCACTTCGCAAATCTGTTACCAGGCCCGGACTTATCAGCTCAGTCTAGTACTGTAAAATTGTTATTCCCCCTAATTTTCCAATAACCAGCACTAGGCTGAACTAGTAGTAGTAGTAGTACGTTTATTTATAAGGCGCCGCAAAGTGTCCGCAGCGCCGTACATAGCAAACAAAAAACAAATGACAAGATACAGGGTTTGTTGAAAAATACAGTATAAATAGGGGTATAACTGGTAGAAATAAAATCGGCATCAGTTCAGAAGTAGGTGTCAAAATTGTCGAGGAGACTGAAGATGAAGTAGAGGAAGGGAAGAACAGGACAGGAGGACAGGTGAGGTAAAGAGGTAGCCTAGCCAGGCGAATGATTATATAGTAGGGAGAAACACAAGGGCAGATATATTAAGCTTGGAGAAGAGCTAAACAGGAGATAAAGTGGAGAAAAGGTAAAAGGAGATAAAGCACAGCCATTCAGCTGTGTTTGAAAAAGACAGTTGGGAGTTGATTTGCTGGTGCTTTATCTCCTGTTACCTTTTCTCTGCTTTATCTCCAGTTCAAGGTGTTAAATTAGAAAATAATATTGTTCTTTACTGAAGGACTACAGGTCTCAGCTACCCTGTCCCAGCTACTTCTAGCTGGCTTACATTTTATTTTTAGATTTTGGAAATATATTGACAGTGTAGTTACAATGGAAGTGGACAATGAAATAAAGCAGAGTAGTGGGTATTATCTGAATATATATTTCTTTAGTCATACAGGTTGAGTATCTCTTATCCAAATATCCTTTATCCAAATCATTCTGAAAACCATACATTCCAGAAAGTGAATTTTTTTTATTTTGTTTTGATAAAAGCACTACTGGGGACATCTGTAACAGCGCTACTGAGGACATGATGTGTAACTGACACTACTGGGGACATCTGTAACAGCGCTACTGAGGACATGATGTGTAACTGGCACTACTGGGGACATCTGTAACAGCACTACTGAGGACATGATACAGTATGTAACTGGCACTACTGGGGACATCTGTAACAGCACTACTGAGGACATGATATGTAACTGACACTACTGGGGACATCTGTAACAGCGCTACTGAGGACATGATATGTAACTGGCACTACTGGGAACATCTGTAACAGCACTACTGAGGACATGATATGTAACTGATACTACTGGAGACATCTGTAACAGCGCTACTGAGGACATGATATGTAACTGGCATTACTGGGGACATCTGTAACAGCACTACTGAGTACATGATATGTAACTGGCACTAAATGTGTGCAAGAAAAATCATTGCTTACAATTCAAATTCAGTACCTGAGATAGTACACACACTTTGTTTCATGTTTTGAAACCTTGTTTTATGCACAAATAAAATATATTTGTGTGTATTTCATGTGTTTATACAACATAAATGCAAGATACCTCGATACATCATAAAAATATAAAAAAAAATTCAAAAAATACTTAATAATCCATTATCCAAAATTCTTCTGGTCCCAAGCATTACAGTATCCCTTCTACCCTCCCAGAAGCTGCGGGAGGCTCCTTATTTTTGGGGTAATCCCCCGCAGCACCGAAAGTGTAGGTGGCTTGCCCACATCCTGTCTTCTTACTAGTCGCAGGAGCAGCTGCAAGTGACGGGGCTAAATGACTCTGCCCTCTCCTACAGACCCATGAATCATGGGTGTTTCCAGATTTTTTGGGGTGTGGCATAATAATGGTACCTCCCACCTGAAGTGCCCTGCAGTGTCTCTTCTTTAGGCATCTCCCATGGAGGAGACTTACAATTGTATGTGGACTACTTGACACTAGTACTAGTTAAACTGTACAGTCAAAACACTGAAGAAAAAATACGGAAGTGGTGCAGCAAAGAACAAAGAAACAGGGATAGCATATCAAGAAACTTGAGACGTATAATGCAACTTAGCTGCAGAAAATAACGGCTCCATCATTTGTGTTGCATTACTTACTCTACGTTAGGTTTAGTTTCATTTTAGTGATTTTTTCCAAGACTTGTTGACCAGCAAATTAATATTTTAGAATTGAAATGATCAGTTGCAAATGGCCTTTGTCTATTAATAATTAATTACACCAGATAAGAAAATGATGAATGTAAGACACTGCAACAGAAGCACTTTTATTTTATTACACGCTGGTGTTTGGGATTATTTGCCATTTCATTCTTAATAAACTGAAATCCCAGAGGAATGGTTCTAAATATCATATAACAGGCTGCTGTTATGTAGAAAAAATAAAAGTGAGACTTTACATTCCCATAAACACTGGTTTCCAAATGCATGCTTTTATTTTCATGCATGTAAAATGATGTGAACAGTTATTGCAATTAAACCCATACGAGCTATGACACGCTCCATTCTCCAACTCTGTACATTCACTCCAAGGGCAGTATTCAATGAGAAAAATTCTCCGTGTTTTATGGAGAATTTTTGCTTTTTTCGCCTTGGACTGTGAAGGGGCATGTTATTTTTATTCATGTGCTTATAGCACATGAATATATATTTAATTTAAAAAAAAATTATTTTTTATTTTTTACACAGTGCAGCCAGCAGGGGGCCGGAGCGCTCGAGCCGCTCATTAGATATTCATATATTCACTGCACCCGATCGTTAATATGCACGATCGGGTGCAGTGAATACTGGGTCCCCCGCTGGCTATAGGGGGGGGGCAGCCTGTGCTGCCTGGGTCCCGGGGAGCCCCCTTCCCCTCCACATTCCTCTGGAGCAGCCAGGGAGACTTTAATCTCTCTGGCTGCTTCCGTCCCCCGGCTCCCTGAAAGCTCCCTGCCGCGGACGCTCGTCCGTTGCAGGGGTTAAGACTAGCCGCGAGTGGCGGCGAGCATCAGCCACATTGAATAGTGGATAAAGTGCCGTGACGGAGAATCTCCAAACATGGAGAATCTCCGCAAAAACACGAAGAGTGCATGGCGAGCGAAATAAAACGCTCTCCATGCACGGAGAATTTTCTCATTGAATACTGCCCCAAGTAATATTCCTATCCAATTCCATCCCCACTGTACCGAAAAAACATGCTCACTTATATTCTCTCTCACCTTTCCATCCTCCTGACCCCAGAGAAGCATGCTGGGTCACCGTATCATTCAGCCTACCAAGGACCTTTGCAATCTGGACCACTATGCAATCAATAACACATATCCTTGTGTATCAATGCCTATTTCCCGATACATTGTAAGCTTCCGAGCGGGGCCCACCTACCATTTTGACTGTCTGTAACTATCCAGTTTGTTTTATTACTAGTTCAAAATGTAAAGTGCAGTGGAACTTCCAGTGCTGTATAAGAAACTGTAAATAAATAAATAAATAAATAAATATAATAAGTAACTAAATGGGGATCATTTGACCATCCTTGACCTGCAAGTGTAAACATTTGTTACCACTACTGTACATGCCAAATGCTATCAGTGTTTGTCATAATTTGCCACTGGTGTTTAACATAAAATAAATATGAATTAGTCTTGGGAAACTATTTTTTAAATATGTATTTCCCAATATTTAATGCAAAATTTGCTGTTTATGCATGAATATTCCAGAATCAAATATCTGAGCTATTTAACACAGTGGATATCTTCTATGGTAAACCCATAAGCCACAGAAACCTACTGTAACAGGAGCGGGTTTATAGAGGAGATAGCCTGTGTGCAGCTTACATGTGCCTCCTGTCTCTGAGGTGCTCTAGCATGGTGCAAGAGTCTACTGCACCTGTGTGGGACTCCAGCAACATGGCATCTGTGCCATGTTCATGGTGATTTACATACTGCTCGTGCAATCTTCCAGGAAAATGGCTGGCACATACTTTTCCTGGTAATTTCTGCAGTGTCGATGTGAAGTTCCAGAGAGGGATACTGTATGCAATGTTCTGTGCCCATAGTCCGTTTGGGAAGTGCGGTCTTCTTCAGTTTAACAAGCTCTGAAATCATAGCTTTTTGGAGCTTGTATCTCATAGGTAATTACATCTTTAGGAAGTAAAAAATTGCAAAGTGAGATCTCTTTAGATCCTTCAGCTCCTACAGATGTTTTTTTGTTCAAATGTGCAAACCAATTTATTATTGAATCAACCAATTTATCTAAAATTTCCTTTGTAGGAAAAAAAAAATCAAGATACAGTATAAGCTACGGTGACTTTATTAATTATGCAGCTTTGATTTTAACCAACATGTGTAATGTATACACGTTTCGAATTATACAGTAATAGTTTAATTGGTAGCGCCAACGGTGTTTTCTACATCAGTTTTCAATAGTATTGGTAAGAAGGTTCCACCTGTTTACACTTAGGCAGCTGTACAACCAAAGAGCACCATTGCATTTTCTTTTTTTTATACTCTAGAAAATTGTACTTCCTATCTCAGGGTTAATCTGTCTGATGAAGTAAATTATTGCCAAGTAACACTGACAAGACAAGGCAATCTAGGATCTCTGCGGCATAGGACTGATATTGAAAAAAGTCATGGGTTGTAGCTGATTTGGCTGCATTGATTCTTTTCAGTTTGCTATGCCTATGCACTGCCTATGACAACACTGAGTACATCTGATACTGTAGAAAGCAATTTCTAAAATAATCTACTTTAAGATTTCCACACTATGGACAGGATGAACTAAATGAAAAATGCAGTAAAAACCCAGTTATAAGGGTTTTTACTGCTTTTTGGTATGCATGAAAACCCAGACGATGGGCTTCCGCTGCCAGCAAAGGTAGAGATACCCCATATAAGCCTATGGTCTTCTTACTGCATCCCACGTTACCACCCCCCCTCACCTGATATTCGGACAGCCTCCTGCTGTGCTGCCCGGACCAGTGACTCCTTCCACCCTAGAGTAGGGGGCTGTCGAGAAGACGAGGAGGGGAGAGCCGCAGGGACCAGCTCAAACCCCCCCCCCCCCCCCTTGGCTGCTTCACAAAGGGCGTCTCTTATCACAAAAGCTGCCCTTTGCGATGCTAATCGCATATGTTAGAGTAGTGGTCGCAAGCCCATCGCTGGCGAGCTACTGGTAGCCGGGTGGCTCAACCACTCTGCATTTGCCCATCCCTCCATCGCCCAAAGCTGCTGCCACTTCCCTTGTGAGGGGTGGAGAGTGCATCATTGCAGGGCGCTCTCTGCCCGGCTGTCACAGCTTTACATTGTGTGCTGGTGGTGCTCTTTCACTCCCCCTTTGCAACAAGCATCTATTCCCCCTTGGTAATGAGCATGAAACCCCTTGGTATGGAGCACGTAACCCTTGGCAATGAGCATGTAGGTAAGCGGCACTTATGTGGCATAATATGTAATGGGCATCACGGTGTGTGGCATATATGTAATGGGCATCACAGTGTGTTGCATATGTAAAATGGGCATCACAGTGTGTGGCATATGTTTAATGGATATCACAAGGTGTGGCATATGAATAGTGGGCATCACGGTGTGTGTCATATGTATAGTGTGCATCACGGTGTGTGGCATATGTATAATGGGCATCACGGTGTATCATATGTATAATGGAGTACAGTCGCCGCATCTGGGGGGGTACATCTATTCAGAGAGGATGGGGGCATGGCCAGCAGCTTTCAGAGAGCTTTACGAAGGCTGTGTGCGGCAAAAGATTTTGGCTGTGCAACGTTGGAAGGAAATGTAAATTTTTGTGCGTCACTTATATATAACTGGAAAATGACGTTCAGCATTTACTGAACTTTACTTCAAAATGATATTAAGCATTTAAACATTCAAAACACAGCACACAATGTAGTTAATGAGTGAAACACATTAATTGAGTCCACAACTGCAAAAAGGGACCACTGCTGCTTTGTGCGCTCTTGTAATGTCTGTGCGCACGCTCCTCGAGTTGTGTACGCGCGCACAGCTTAGAGGGAAAACTGGCTGTGACCTCGCAGGAGTACCACGATAGTACAGTAGGAGCAAGTTTCATCTTTGCTCCTTTGGCCATGGCTAGCCATGGTTATTCTATTGTTCTCAGCTGCAATATGTATTGTATTGCAGATGAGAACAATAGAATAGCCATGGCTAGCCATGACCAAAGGAGCAAAGATGAAAGTTGCTCCTACTGTAGGTCATGCCCCCTCATTTCAGGCACACGCAGATGTCCCTTCTCCTCTGTCTCCAGTGTTGAAAGGTATATATGCGGCATATTGGACATTGCAGTGTGTGGCATATTGTTTCTGGGGCATTGCGGTGTGTGGCATAATGTGTCAAGGGCATTACAGTGTGTGGCATAATATGTAAAGGGCATTTTTCAATTACTATGCAGATTCCTTTTTTTTTTTTAATTTAGGAGCTCTTCAGGCGGTTTATTTTGTCTCAAGTAGTTTACGCCCCTAAAAAGGTTGGAGACCACTGTGTTAGAGCATATGTGATTAGTATCAATGCGATAGCCGGTTGAGGGGGGCAGTAAGGGGTGGCGGATGTTAGTGCATCCTGTCTTATAAGGGCACTTCTGATCCTGAAACCTGTATGGCACTTGAAGTATGAAGCAATGAAAAGTGGAGGTGAGCCAGTGGAGAAGTTTCCCTTGGCAACCAATTAGCTTTGAAGTAACATTTATCAAGTAAATTCAATAAAATTATAGGTAACAGCTGGTTGGTTGCCATGGGCAAGTTCTCCACTAGCACACCTTACTATTTTCACTTGGGGCCAATGTAATGCCGCTCTATTTTGGTGGCCGTGCGGGCAAAAAA
The DNA here is from genome assembly GCF_055691185.1 of Crinia signifera. NCBI lineage: Eukaryota > Metazoa > Chordata > Amphibia > Anura > Myobatrachidae > Crinia > Crinia signifera. The sequence continues at coordinate 234,056,159 of NC_139221.1, read as the reverse complement.
ATTGGCATTACATTTGGCCCTTGGTTCTCAGCTGGACCAAATTGTATAGGGATGTGCAATACTGGGGGTACATGCAATGCTGACCATAAGATACTATACGCCCATAAAACATAAAATACAATGAATATGCCAAAATAAGAAATGTAAAAAAATGATTTGCTTAGTTCGGAACAGAGATAGGATTCCATACAAAAGGTACATGCAGAGAAGTAAGAACGGTACTTGTTTCCTAGCACGGCCACAATCTTGTGGATCGTGTACCTTTAAGTTAAGGTACACGATCCACACGATGGACCCGATTTCCTTTGAAATCAGGTCCATTTTGCCGGCAAAGGTACAATATCGGGGGCATCGCGTCGGTCGGGACCATTAACATTGGTCCCGACGCGATGCCCCCGATTTCCCCATAGGCTTCAATGTTAAAATATTTTTTAACATTGAAATCGTGAGGATCGCGTCGGTCTTGTGCCATTATAATGGCACAAGATGAGATGGACTTGATTAAGTCCATCTCACCTTTAAAAAAATGTTAAAAATGTGAAATGGGCCAATATGACCCATTTCACATTATAGATGTCCCCGTCGTCACCCCACGATAGACGCCAACCCGAAGCGTGGCGAGCGCAGCGAGCCCGCGAGGGGCGGCGGTGCGCGTCCTCCGACCTTTTCATTCCCCTACTATCCACGTCAGCGTGGAGTTGAGAATAGAATAGTGTGGCGAGCGCAGCGAGCCACCGAGCCCGAAGCGTGGCGAGCGGACGCGTATAACTTCACAGGTATACGCGTGCGCTCGCCACGCTTCGGGCTCGCTGCACTCGCCACACTATTCTATTCTCAACTCCACGCCGACGTGGATAGTAGGGGAATGAAAAGGTTGGAGGACGCACACCGCCGCCCCTTTGCGGGCTCGCTGCGCTCGCCACGCTTCGGGTTGGCGTCTATCGTGGGGTGGGGTTTACGTCGCTAAATTTGGGGGTGTAGGGAATATTTTACATTGAATCCAATGTAAAATCGGGTCCCAGGGACCCGATTTACATTTCATTCAATCAAAAAATCGGGTCCAAAATCGGGTCGGTCGCATCGATCGCATCGCATGCGACCAAATCGCATGCGATGCGATCGACCCGATTTTTCCGACACGACCACCCCGATGTAAATCGGTGTGGCCGTGCTAGGAAACAAGTACCGTAAGAACTCTGTAAATCAGTAATCTGTGACACTGGGATGAGTGCTTGTTTGGATCATAAAATATTTTGGAACATTGACCCATAAATGGGAAAATATTTCCTTTAATGTCAACTTTATTTAAGGAACAAAGTATGAAATGTATTTGTTCCCTTGGGCTTTTGCTTTTATGCCTATCCTTTCAGAAACATAATACATTTACTGTCACAGCTGAGAACTTTGCTCAGCGTGCTGTGAAAACTATGCAGAGACAGGATGAGCGCCATTAGTCTAATCGCTACTGATCACTTTCCCAGCACTGTAAGGTGACCTCACAGACCAGGGCGTTGTGCAGAAAACATGGCTAAATGGCTAAATGGAAAATTGTCTTCTAAGTAAACTCACTTTTTTCAATAACATATTATATCAATCCTGTTTTTGGGCATGGGGAGAGATAGCATGTATGTGTTTGTGTGTGTCTACACAGACACAGACACGCATACATATATGATATAACGATCTATGGCATCTGTCTGTCTAGCACAGGTGTAGTGGAGGCACACTGTATGCACATTTTCACCACACATGCGCCTCACAGCTCCTCCCTATTCAATGTCCTATATCTATGAAAATAGAGTATTACAGCCTGGGTGTTCTCCAACTTGGTTACTTCTTTCAAGTCCCGCCCCCTCTATCAGTCCCGAGCCAGCGGATATTAGAAGCGGGATTCAGAGAACATGACTGCAATGGAATTTAAACAATGTTGTAAGTGTCCAAGTCCATTCTGCAGCTGTGTATGACCCCAGCAAGACAGAAAGCATTTACATAGCCAGTAACACTCGGCTGCAACATTATTACATATTTGATATTATCATGACATGCTGCGATAGGCACACTCATTATTAGCCTTGCCTCTGCGTAAAAGCCAGTCTATACTGGGGGCATGGAGCTGTTCATAATTGATGTGGGACCTACAGAGTGATAGCTTTCAGGATTTAAATAACTCATAAGGCAAGAGGAAGTGGATAGAATGGGTGGGACAATCACATTTGTAAATATTCCATAGGTTTCGATCAGAGCTCACGGAAGGCCACTTCAGAGCAGTCCAATGTTCTGTTCTTATTCATTCTTGGGAATGTTTGGTCATTATCCTGTTGGGGCACCCCTGACCTGCATCGGAGATGGAGCTTTCTCACACTGGCCAGTATATTTCACTCCAAAATGTGTCTTTGTGCCCTGCACATATTCAAGGAACGCGTGCCAGGTGCATCAAAGCAGCCCCAAAATCAACCAAGCCTCCTCCATGTCTCACAGTTGGTATGGTGTTACTTTCTTTTACATCTTCATTTTTTCATCTATGTACTTTGAGATAATTTGACTGGATATAAAGCTCCAATTTTAACTCCTGTTTCCAAGGCACATTCCCTCAGAACCATTGTGTCAATATGCATATTAGAACATTCCAGTCTGGAATCCTCCATGAAACACACTGTCACTCAAAAGCATCAGATGGTGCGCTAGGACACTGACATACCTTCACCTTGGAATTCAGCTTTTATCTTTGGAAGTTTTCCCTGGCTCTGTTTTTTTTACCATCCTCCTCCTGTTTAATCTAGGGTTAATTTTCCTCTTGCAGCCGCTTCCAGAGAGGTTGGCTGCAGTCCCATTTACTTTAACTTCTTAGTAATATCATCAAGCTACTTGGACATGATTGTATAGCCTTTACCTTTAACCTTGTCTATAATTGTATTTCTGATCTCCAGCATTGCACATAATGAAACAAAACAGTAGTGACTACTATTCTTTCTCTAGGGATTAATACCAGAAGGATGACTTTTCTGAGTGACATATCTCTATGATTCCGTTATCTGAGCAGAGCACATCATATTCCAAATTAAAGGTTTTGGGTGCATAGATTTGCAGAAAAATATTGGTTGCTTTGTTTTGAGAAATGCCTACCTGTAATTTACACCACTGTGCCATGGATGTGATAGCTGGTGAACTCTCCTTGTGCACCTGCTAGGTGGTCTGGAACTTGTGCACCTGCTGGGTGGTCTGGAACTTGTGCACCTGCTGGGTGGTCTGGAACTTGTGCACCTGCTGGGTGGTCTGGAACTTGTGCACCTGCTGGGTGGTCTGGAACTTGTGCACCTGCTGGGTGGTCTGGAAACTGTGACAGCTATTTCCAGCCACCCACTAAAACGGGGATATATATATATATATATATATATACACACACACTGAATATATGTAGTTTGGCTTTGTGCCTTCTTATATCATCATATAGAATGTCATTGTTTAACTCCCGCATTCCCAGGAAGGAAAGCAAGAAGCGGCACTCCACAGTCTTTAGCAAAAAGGTATTATATTGTTATTCACTGTAATGAACAAAGGCCCTGGAGCCTTTTCATAAGGACCTGTGGCTTGAGATATATATATATATATATATATATAAAATCCACACAATGGCGGCTATGCATAGCCGTTTCCTGATTTATTATTGGACCAAGTGCCGCCATTGTGTGGATTGTATTGGACTCCGTGCCTGGAGTACCTAGGAAGGCACCGGCATCTACTTCTGTTTTGGTGTGCTGTTCTCAGTGTGGACTTTATATATATATATATATATATATATATATATATATATATATATATATATTTACATTCGGAGCACTCACCAGACTTCAAGCAGTTGCAGCAGTTGCAGTGATGCTATTATTCCTTAAAGTGACATAGTGCAGTCATAGGGGTAGATTTATTAAGCTCGGTGAAGTTTAAAGTGTCTGGTTTTTATCACTGGCCAATCAGCTCCTACCTGTCATTTTTCAAACCAAGCCTGTAACTTCACAGTTAGGAGCTGATGGCTGGTGATAAAAACCAGACACTTTGGGGGAAATTTACTAAAGGAAATATTGTCGTATTGATGTGCTATCAATAAGAATACAAATTGCCATATTTTCGGGATAGTAAATGTAAAAAAAAAAGTGTATTTCTGGATACAAATACACCTATTTTTTACAAATTTCCTTTAGTAAATTTCCCCCATTATCACTTCACCGAGCTTAATAAATCTTAATAAATCTACCCCTCAATTCCATCTGATGCGTCAGTCCCTACAAAGACCTTAATCTTGGCATCTTACTCCAATACACACAAAGGATACCATAATTAACATCCTTGTATGGACTGAAATGTTGGCTGGAATTGACTGCACTATGTCACAGAAATGAATGCAGCTTGAAGTCTGGTTAGTGCCCTGTATCTAATTTTTTTTTACTATGGGCCTGATTCTAGTTGCGCCAAGATCGCGCAACTACTAGTCGGCTCTATTGAAGAAGTGTGCAGACTTTGAGGCGGGCCCAGAGCATCACACAGGGAAGCGTGTTACTGATAAGGGCCTTGTACACTACAGTACTGTAACACACACAGCCGGGCATGCATATAAAATCTATATAAAGATTCTGTATGCAATGAAAATAAATGTTATACACCTGGAGCCCCGGGTCAAGTGCCCATTAAGCCCATACGAAAAGACGGCCCTGTGTCTCTGCAACATGTTTCTCAGTGCAACAGTACAGATGGAGCCAGCCTTAGTGTTGCTGGCGATCCGCCTGCAACACGGCGCTCCATCTGACTGAGACGCGCGTGCGTCCCCGTATCCGGGCGGCAAGGCGGACGTTATACTGTCCGCCTCCCACTCGAGGGGGCTGGGGGTGGACCCGAGGGCACTGCAGGGGGGTGCGAGGGCAGCACCGTCGGGAGAGGATGCGCGCGCACCTCGTGCGCGCGCGTCCCCTTCCGGCATACAGATGGCGCGGGGCAGGGGATGGCGGCTGGCGTCGCCATCGCCATCCCCTGCAAGATGAATCCCGCTACATCTGTATACTGTTTTTTTTACAGATTGTTATTAATACTTATTTTGGGAACAACCATTTCACACAAGGACACTACAAAATCCTTTTTAATAGAACATATTTTGTCATTGCTTTTTGCTTTATTATAACACACATGATGTTAATGGATTTTGTACATCTAACAGTCAGTTTCCTTGTTTTCTCATTTCTTCCACTTAGGAGTCCTCAAGCTGATGGACTATGGTGAGGAATACATATTTACTCTTCCCAGTGCCTATGCTCGTTCCATACTCACAGTTCCTTGGGTGGAACTGGGAGGTAAAGTTAATATTACCTGTGCCAAGACAGGTTACACTGCCACCATTACATTCCACACCAAGCCTTTCTATGGAGGGAAAGTGCACAGGTAAGTGATAATAATACTTATGAATTTTAACAGCAAAAAACGAAACTGCGCTCAGATTAAAATGTATTTTACCTAAATGGAGTTCTTATAATAAGAAGTCCTGGAATCATCATATATTTTTATCATGTGAATGTATATTGCACAGTACTTTCTATTTGGTTTTAATTGTCTATTGCTCTTTTAAAAAATATATATTTATGTTGTTAATTATGCAGTTGCAATTTGAGTTTTTTAGTTTTGTTCTTGTGCAGCCTTATACTGTATTTGTTTCTTTAAAAAAACAAAACACTTCACTGACAATTATTTTTCTTATAAAAAGGCCTTGACAATTTCCAATTTTTTTTTTTTAATTGAGTGCCAACATCTCTGTGGGTGATATATCTGCTATAAATGCCAGCATCACTCACATTTGTTATATAAATTCAAATAAAAAAATGTTGTGTACAAAAAGATTATGTTTTATATATATAGTAAACATTACAGGTCATTGTATTGCAATGATTACACCTACTTTTGACAAATTCCCTTGGCACTCAAAGGGTAAAGTTACAATTACATATAGTTATTTCAAAATAAGTATATGCTTCCCTGTACCCTCATTGCACCTCCCACCACTCTGTGTTAAGAGCTTCTCATACCCCTTTTACACCCAAAAATCCCAGATCCGACCCGCATTTGGAAGAAGGATCCAAGCCGGGTCGGATCCGGGATTTACACCGTTTACACTGCGGTGCACACTCACCGTGTAGACGGAATTGGCGCTTGGAGATGACATCCAATCGCCCTGCTGGGGGCAGCCCAACACCAAGGTAAGCTGCTGGGCTACCCCCAGCCCTCGTGCACCCCCCCCCCATCCATCGTCCGGGAGGAGAATGGGTGCTGCACACAGGCATCCATTCACCTCCTCCGCTGCTGTCTGCAGAGTATATCAAACAGCAGCGCAGGGTGTTTGTGCCCCCCGTCCAACCTGCGGACGCTGCGGTCCGCAGGTTGCATGTCCCCCATTGATGTAAATGGGAGCCAGGTCGCATGACCCGGCGTACCCATTTACACCACCCTCTACCTAGGTCCTAGCCGTGTTCTACCCAGGTCAGGACCTGGGTAGAAGTCCCGTGTAAAGGGACACGGCGTGTCCCATTTACACCGCCGCTGACCCGGGTTTGACCCGCCGAAGACCCAGGGTTTTGCAGTGTGAAAGGGGTGTCAGTTGCGTTACCCCCTTCCCCATTACTAGTAATAGATCCAAAGTGGCATAACAACCCGACCCACCAGTGTTCATTGGTTCCCAAAGAGGAACTACCCCCTCCCCACTGGAGCCAAGTTTCTGCATATAAGTAGTAAATAGACCTTCGTGGGGCATTATTTGATCTTGTGATATTATTTTCTTATGCAGAGAGCTAGATGATAAGATTACATGAATTATTATCTCCTGTAATAGCTTAGTAGCATTCAGTATATTAAGGCCAGGGTTCAACTACCCACAGTAAATTTCCGTTTCTGCTAAAGGGCTGTAGCATGCGGCTTTAAAGCATAAGGCTATTTAATTGCGCTCCCCTCTCTCCTGATCATCTTGTTCATGCCCATTAACTGAACATGTCAACGGGTGTTAGCATAGGTTAATGGGCAATGGTTACACAGAATCCATGCTAACATTACAAACTTGTGTGTTAACAGGCTTATTTTGCTAGTTATTATTATATTATTGAATTTTATTCAACTCCACCCCCTTCCCCCTAACCCTAGTTAATGGCCACACCCCTACACATGGCCCTTTACCACTTCATTCCCTCAGTGTCCTACATGGTTGGGTGGTACTCTAACTGAAAGAACTCAGTTATGACACTGTTATTTGCTTACCTCACTTGTCTTTCAAAGTATCACATTTGTTTTTTATTTAAGCATTATTATTCATTTTATTTTTGGTTGCTTTTTACCTAGAGTCACAGCTGAGGTTAAACATAACCCCACCAACACAATAGTCTGTAAGGCCCAAGGCGAATGGAATGGAACTCTGGAGTTCACATACAGCAGTGGAGAGACCAAAGTAATTGACACCACCAAGCTTTCAGTCATTAGGAAAAAAATACGACCTGTGGAAAAACAAGGACCTTCTGAATCGAGGTGGGTACAGTATAGAAGACAATATATTTCAGAGCGTTTTATAGTATTCCAGAGTGTTCTTTTCTGTAAATGTAATATTTAGAACAGGGGTGACCAACCCGTGGCTCTTGAGCCACATGTGGTTCTATTCTAATACCCCTTTCACACCAGAAATGCAGAGACAAATCCGGGAATTACATTCCCGGGACAAGCAGGGACATTCCCGGGTTGGGACCCATTCACACATGCTTTTGAAGCAGGGACAACCCGGGTCGGCACCTTTCACACTGAACCCGGGATGACCCTGCATTTCTATGAGAATAGCATTGAAAATGGCCTTTTTTAGTCTCACATTAGATTATTGATTATTAGTAATTAAGACACAAAACATTTGTAGTGTTTCAGCCTTTGTTTACTTGTATAAAACAAATTAAAAGGCATATGAAAGCATCTTCCCCTCTAATGATTAATAGCTCTCTCACCTTCTCATTTGTCCAAGACATGGCACACATTACAGGCTTTCAGGGGTTAAAATGAACTTCTGGGGTCTGTGGTGCCACAGAACATGCACACTGTCTCCCTGCATGCTGTATGCTGCTTCTGGACGTGTCTGTGAGTGTCCACCACAACAGGAAGTTGCCATGCTAAAAAATCAGTACTAGCAGAGGCAACACAGGAAGCAGGGACATGTCCCTGCACCTTTCACACCAGCCAGTAACCCTGGAAGGACCTAGCAGGGTTGAATTGCCGGCAAATTAACCCGGCAATTTGTCCCTGGAACCTTTCACACCAGAGCTAGTCCGGGGTTGTTCCCGGACCCAACCCGGGAATTTAGGCTGGTGTGAAAGTAGTATTAGTGAGAAGTGGCTCCCACACCAGCAACACTGCCGTATGTCTCCTCTGACTGTGCAGTACTCAGTTGTGTGCCAACTCCTGCACCCACAGCACTGCCGTATGTCTCCTCTGACTGTGCAGTACTCAGCTGTGTGCCAGCTCCTGCACCCACGGCACTGCCGTTTGCCTACTCTGTGCGCTACTTTGCTTTGTGCTTCTCATGACGTTGTAGGAGGAGCATGCTCCATCTAGAGCAGGAACATAAAATGCAAGGGGTGAGAGGCTGTGTGTGGCGGCTGGACAGCGGCCAGATGTCAGATCAGGAATTTTTTCAACACTGAAACAAGTTAACTTAAAACATCGATCTGTCTGTACAGACACACGTGAGAGAATTAATGTGAGTAGCTTCAACCGCATACAAGCCAGAATTCTAACCCTTTCAAGTCCAACATAAATATTGAAAACAAGGATTGCCAAAAAATCCCACTAATAAAAAATGACAGCAAAGTGAAAAGGTGATAACGTTTTTTTTGTACTGGGAAGATTGCGTAAATTGTCCATTATCAATGTGCCTATCTCACCCCCAACCTAAGAAAACACTTAGGTTTGACTTTGTGTCATCTAGGCCACAACCCATTTAAAAATAGGGCGTGGCCTTGTGTGAGCTAGGCCACGCCCACTTTCTGCACGGTATCAGCTCTTTGTCTTACCAAAACATATTGTTTTGCTCACTGCCTCTGATTCTGGTCACCCCTGATTTACATACTTGTTTTTTAAGGTTATTGTGTTTCATTAACTACTTCATATCCAACAGCTGTCCTGAACATCCTGTTGGAGTACAGGAAAGTCTAATAGCTTGTATGTAAGTATACTGAAATCCCACCTTCTGCTGAACTTAGATGTCAGTTTCAAGTGATTGCTATAGGCAACTTGTCTACCTGTCCACTTATAAACAATTTAGAAGTCTTGATACATCTACCCCAATCTCTGTTCCCAGCACTGCTCATGGGGACTGTGTGATTTTGTTTCCCAGTTATCCAATCAATAAAACGCAGCATCCATTATACGCACTGTGCTTTCCTATGGAGAAGAGGAACTTGTGCACTTTTCTTCCTTGGACAACCTGACAACGTCACAGTGGTATGCCGCTAGTCAAGTCTTGCCAAGGGAGACACAACCAACATTTCTGTGGCTGAGCACACATATACTGTAGATCCCTTGTAATAGTGACACAATACAAAATACCATGATATCTACTAATACAGCTAGATTACAATGATAAAGGTTCTATGTTTAGAAGAGATCATCATCATCCATAGAGAACAAAAAGAAAAAGATTTGAATAAACTGGAAGTGTACATGGTAAATTTATAGTAGCATCAAAGATATTCTGCTAAATATCTTGTTTACTAGGAGCAGATTAGAAACAGCAGTAGGAGCTCTTAGGTTAATTAAAGCTTGATTGTTATTAAACAGAAACCATTATATAAAAAATAAATAGCCAAGCATTTATGTTACGTACTCCGCACCAAGCAGCCTTTCAAAAGAACATTTGAGGGGGAGTAGGATTATGAAGCTGAAAGAGAAGCTTCTGCAACTCTGGGTTTATCTTAGTGTAATTACCATTGTAAATCTGTAGGCATATATGCATTTAATTTTATTTATGTTACTCAAACTAACTTCTTGTTCTCTGCGCTTCACGCTGATGACCTCCACATTACAGAGTACAACCAGAATGGAGCTTAAACGGTCTATACCAGGGCTGGGCAACACCGGCCCTCCAGATGTTAATGAACTACACATCCCAGGATGCTTTGCATTAGTTTTGCTATGTGGCCATGCTGAAACTGATGCAAGGCATCCTGGGATGTGTAGTTCATTAACATCTGGAGGGCCGGTGTTGCCCAGCCCTGGTCTATACATTGGGTGCAGGGTGTGCGGTACACACATGTCCAGGAGTGCCAAACAGTACACCCTGCATCTATTTAATGATACTCTACAGTACTCCCCAGGGGCGGATTTAGGGATGAGGGCGCCCCTAGGCACAACAATAATGTTTACTAAGTAGGACAGTTTATAGGGGCAGTATCTGCATGTCCTATCCATTTACACTCTATTTAAGATGGAATATAGTACAGTACAGTGGATATTTTGCAGTTATTGGTACATTTTGGGCTGACAGTACTATCACAGGCATCCAAGTGCCGCCCCCAAACATGTGCCGCCCCTAGGCCGGTGCCTCACGTGCCTAATGGGAAATTCGGCTCTGGTACTCCCGTGTGGCCGGCACAATAGTACCACGTTTCCTGAATTTCCTAATGTGCAGCAGTAAAGTCACTGGGAAGATGTTGTGGGTGCAGTAGACTCAAAGGTAGAGTGTACTGCACTTCCAGATAGGTGTCCCACACTGAGCCTGCACACGGAATCTCTCTTAAACCTGTTTGAGCCCAGATATACAGAACTATAAACACAGCTGCAGTGTGTTTTATGTGTGTTCTGTTTTTCATCCCTGACTATTCCAAGTATGTCATAGGCCATATATTGTGTTAGTTACATATAGATATCAATGGCTGCAAAATAAATGCCATTATACAAAAAAAAAAAATCATCCTGAATAGCAGTTGCTAATTGCCACATAAAATGTTTACATAATTTAAGTGATTTTTGCTTTTAAATCTGAATATTTGCTGACATGTATGGGACGTATTGAGTACTGATTACGATGTGTCCTATTGGAAGAAACTGGGAGCCTTTGGCTTTCTAGATTATTGACGTTACCTGTACCAAGAACAAATACATATACAAAAAACATATGTAAGGTTGATAAGGAATAGTTCACATTTGGATTGTTGGATTTGTTTTTCTGTACTTATGTATTATCTGGGCTCCCATGTTAAATGCACCCCATTTTTTCATACCCCTACTATCCAACTACGCATGGAGTTGATTTTATATAGTGTGGCGAGCGCAGCGAGCCACCGTGCCCGAAGCGTGGCGAGCGCACGCGGTCTCATAAGAAAAACGGGAGCCCAGATATTACATAAGTACCTGTTTTTCTTTATTACATTTTTTTTGAATTGAGTAATCATAGACAACCTACAAAGTGGTGTCAACATTACCATATTTTTCCTAAAACACAGTTCCTCATACGCTAATGCAGCAGTCCCAACACACATCACTTCTTGGAGTACCAGCTCCCATCTGACTCATCTTGTGCGGAGCATCTTTTCTTTGTCTTAAGGAGCCTACACACGGCACAGGGTGACACTGCTGAGCGATTTGAGCAATGTAGATCGCTCAACACACAGCTCTGCACAGCACTGACAGAGTAGCTTTGCAGACAATGAATATCTGGCTAGGAAGATTAGCCTCGCACCTGCATTCATGAGGGATTGTAGTGGTGAGAGTCTGTATTGGGGAAGGCCAATAAGGAGACTATTGCAATAATGCGTGAGATGATGAGAGCATGGATTCTTTTTTGCAGTGTCTTGTGTATGGTAAGGGCGAATTTTGAATATGTTTTTTAGGTGCACGTGGGCATGACTTCGAGACCAATTGAATGTGGGGAACATAGGAAAGTTCAGAGTCGAGTATGACACCAAGGCATTGAGCTTGGGTGGTAGGAATGATTGTCATATTCTCAACAGCGATCACAATATCTGGTTGGTAACTATTATTTATTGGTGGAAATATAATTAATTCTATTTTAGAATAATTCAGTTTGAGGTGTGAGATGACATCCAGGATGAAACAGCAGAAAGGCATTCAGAAACACGGCCCAATACAGATGGGGACAGGTAGAGCTGAGTGTCATCCGCATGATACTGAAATAGAAAAGAGCTGATTAGTTTACCAAGAGATGAGGTATAGATTGAGAAAAGCAGAGGACCTAAGACTGAACCCTGAGGTAATCAAATGATAGAGGTAGCGAAGAGGAGATAGAATCAGAAAAACGAACACTAAATGAGTGGTTAGATAGGTAGGATAAGAACCAAGAGAGGGCTGTGTCTTTAAGACCGACTGTAGGTATTGTAGTGTTTGTATGAGAAGTGTATGGTCAACAGTGTCAAAAGCAGCAGAAAGATCTAGAAGAACTAGTAGCGAGTAGTGGCCTTTAGACTTAGCAGTGACCAGATCATTCACAACTTTAGACAGTGCTGTCTCTGTAGAGTGTTGGGAACGAAAGCAAGTGGATCCAATAAGTTGTGCGAGTTAAGAAAGTGCGTGAGGCAAGTGTAGTCTTTCAAGTAGTTTGGAGGTGCATGGAAGCCGAGAGATGGGACGGTAGTTTGAGAGAGAGCTTGGGTCAGAATTGTTTTTTTCAGAATCGGTGTAATAACTGCATGTTTGTAAATTAAAGAAAATATACCAGTGAGAAAGAGAGGTTACAGATTTTAGTTAAGGTTGGGTTGACCACAGGAGACAGAGATGTACTTATTTGGGAGGGTATATGGTCAAGAGGAGAGGTAGTAGAGTTGGAGGAAGAGAAAAGTGCAGATAGTTCATCTTCATATTCCATCATATTTACCTATGTGGTGGATGGGCTGGCTATAGTATCAATGAGGATTAATGCACAAATGTATTGCTATCTGCAAAAGGTCCTACAGTCCTTAGTCCCGGCCACTTTTCGGGTTTTCGGTTCTTATTACCTTCAGGTTTTGGGTTCTAATGGGTTTTGCCAAAACACCCCCTAAAGGTTTTGGGGTTTTTTTTTGTTTTTTTAGAAAATCATAAAAACGGCTAAAATCGCAGAATTTTTTATTTTTTGCTTCTACACTATTATTAACCTCAATAACATTTATTTCCAATATATTCTGAACACCTCACAATAATGTTTATAGGGCAAAAGGTTGCTCCAAGGTAGCTAGATAACTATGCTACGCCACACAAGTGTGCCACACAAACACGTGGCTCATCTAGGAGTAGCACTGCAGACAGGATGGCAGTTTAAAAACTAGGCCCCTATCTGGCTTGATCGTGTTTACCACCAGCCGAGGAGCAGTGGGTGATTTGTGCAGCAATGCAATAGCTGCAAAGGAGTGGAACCTTCTGACCACAGGTGACGACCAGCCGAGGAGCAGTGGGCGATTGGTGCAGCAATGCAATAGCTGCAAAGGAGTTGGACCTTCTGACCACAGGCGACGACCAGCCGAGGAGCAGTGGGCGATTGGTGCAGCACTGAGTTGGTCTGCGAGTGTGTATCTGTTTTTATCAGTTTAATATCCAATAAAACCACTATCTGGTTTGATCGTGTTTACCACCAGCTGAGGAGCAGTGGGTGATTCGTGCAGCAATCAATGACTCAGCAGTGGGATTGGTCAGCTCTGTGATTATTACCACTTAAGCACAAACAGTTGTATGTGATTAAAGACGAGTCTACAGTAGTACTTATCTCATATATCAATGATTCTCAGCAGTGGGATTAATGAATGGTGATGCAAGATGGAATTGTCCTTGGGCCCTCCCACCCACCCTTATGTTGCGGAAATAGGACATGCACACTTTAACAAACCAAACATTTTTTAGTGACAGGACCTACAAAACTGTGGCTGAAATGATTGGTTTGTTTGGGCCCCCACACGAAAAAAACAATTCATATCTCCCTGGTTAAACTGGCTCTACAGAGACAAGATGTCATTGTCACTCGTTATCCTCCTACTCTTATTCCTTGCCCCCTTCAGTGTGTACTTCCTCATCCTCACAGATTATCAATTCGTCCCCGCTGGACTCCACAATCACAGGTCCCGTTATAATCTCTGGAGGCAATTCCTGGTCTTCATTGAATAATTGCTAATTCATTTTTATAAACATCATCTTCACATTTTGCGGAAGCAACCTCCGTCGCCGCTCACTGACCAGGTTCCCAGCTGCACTAAAAAATGCAGCAATTGTTGGCAGGTCCTTTAGTCCGGGCCAGATGTCCAAACTCCCTCCTGCCTGCGGGTTGTGTGGGAAATTGCAGCTGTTTCCTCGCATTCACAGGTGTGGGAGCTGTGGCCGTGTCACGGTCCCCTTCAGATGACAATCTCCTGACCAGCAGGTCTTTGCACCTTTGTAAACTTGTGTCTGCCCGAAACAGACACAACATACGCTTTAAACCGAGGATCGAGCAAGGTGGCCACAATGTATTCCTCTGACTTTAACAGAATGACCACCCTCGTATCCTGGCAAAGCGTATGGAGGGCTTCATCCACAAGAGCTAGATGCTTTGTGGAATCGCAACGCTTTAGCTCCTCCTTCACTTTCTCGAGCTGCTTCTGCAACAGCCTGATCGGGAGAATCACCTGACTCAAACTGGCAGTGTCGGAACTGACTTCACATGTGGCAAGATCAAATGGCTGGAGAACCTTGCACAACACAGAAATCAGCCTCCACTGCGCTTCAGTCAGGTGCAGCCCCGCTCCTCTGCCTATGTTGTAGGTGGCCGTGTAGACTTGAATGGCCTTTTTCTGCTCCTCCATCCTCTGCAGCATATAAAGGGTGGAGTTCCAGCGTGTCACAACCTCTTGTTTAAGCTGATGGCAGGGCAGGTTGAGGAGTTTTTGCTGCCACTTCAGCCTTTGGCAGGCAGTGGCAGAATGCTGAAAGTGTCCGCAAATTTTGCGGGCCACCGCAAGCATCTTCGTCATGCTCCTGCCACTTCTGATGAAATGCTGCACCGCCAAATGTATTGTGTGGGCAAAACATGGCACGTGCTGGAAACTGCCCATGTGTAATGCCCGCACAATGTTAATGGAGTTGTCCGACACCACAAATCCCCAGGAGAGTCTAAGGGGGGGGGGTAAGCCACTGGGAGATAATTTCCCTCAGTTTCTCTATGAGGTTGTCAGCGTTGTGCCTCTTCCTGAAACCGGTGATACACAGCGTAGCCTGCAGCGTAGCCTGCCTTGGAAGGAGCTGGTGTGCAGGAGATGCTGCTGCGGAAGGTGATGCATCTACACAGTGGGCTGTCACAGTCATATAGTCCTTAGTTTGCCCTAATCCACTTGTCCACATGTCCATAGTTAAGTGGACAGTGGGTACAGCTGCATTTTTCAGGGCACTGAGGACACTTTTTCTGACATCCCTGTATATCCCAGGTATCACCTGCCTAGTGAAGTGGAATCTAGATGGGATTTGGTACCGGGGACACAATACCTCCATCAAACGTCTTAATCACACTTCACTGATGGCGGACACCAACATAGCTGTCAAGGCCGCAGTTATCCGCTTTGCCATAGGATGACTGCCGTTGTATTTCATCCTCATGGTAAACGACTGTTGGACGATCAATTGATTAGTGAAAGACGTAGCGGTCTTACGACTTCCCCTCTGGGATGAGGAACGACTCCCATTAATTGCAGCAACGGCAGTAGTAGGCGTAGCGCTGCAGGATCCTACAGAGGAATCCCGGATAGAAGAGGAGTCAGTCATGCTGGTGACATGGCCTGCAGGACTCCCCTGATCCGGATCAAGGAGGAAATTGACGAGGAGGGATTTGGAGTTGTGCTTTTCAGGTGCTTGGCTCCAACAGGAGTACCAAGGGATTTTGGTGTCCTTGGACTGCTAGCCACAGTTCCTGAACTAAACAAAGCAAGATCCTTACCCCTGCTTATTGGAGCTTTACATAGGCTACACATGGCAATACATTTGTTGTCTGGATTCGGATAAAAAAAATTCCACACCGTAGAGGTGGATTTATTGGTCCTCTGCCCAGGCATGACGATGGGCTTTTTCATCCCATGGACAACAACTGTTTACCCCCCTGGTGCCTCATTTAAGCAAACCACCTCAGCATCCTCCTCATCAACTTCTTCCTCAGTGCCAAAGAGAACAAAACAAGGGAAGGTGAGCAGCGCTGTAGTTAAATAAAAAAAATATAAAAATGGCCAATTGGTTAATCTATTACAAAAATTTAATAGCTAATATATGCTAAAAGGTGAATACCCCCAGCAATGTTAAAAGTGGATAATGTATGATATTAATCAATCAATACACAATGCTAAATATCACAATTCCTCACCAACCATGGAAGCTCTGAAGTGATGGACAGTCCCGGATTTGTATGTCCAAGGGGAAAAGCTTATTTCCCAGGTATTAGTCCAGGGGGGAGAACCACTGTGGTGTGGCTGTGGGGCAGGAGTGGCCCAAGATGGCACAAATAACCAGCTCCCTCCACAGCATTTGTTGGAATAAAGTGTTGTCCTCAACCTCCTGGTGCGGCAATAAAGAGGAATTTGTATCCAAAGTTGGAAAGTTAGAGTAGAGCGTCCAAATGGAGATCTCCAGATTTGTATTCCAGGACCAAATGGTTGGGAGTATGTAGCAAAGGGTCCTCCTTACGTGTTTTGCTACACCTGGTAGCTTTATCAAAGGAACAGTGCAAGCTACATCAATATCCTCCTCTCGGTCTACAACATTGACACCTTCATTATCAAAATCAGGAACTGCACTGTGGGTGATCCTTCCAGCATATGCAGAGGGAGTGCTGAAAATGGTGGAAGGAGCCACCTCTTCCCGTACAGCGATGGGAAGGTCAGGCTTTGCAACCACCAACACCCTTGGACTCTCCTTGGGGGTTTGTGATAACGGGGGAAATTTACTAATATGAAAAACCTAGTTTTTCGTATTAGTATTTTCCCTACGACTGCATACGACTGTTTCAGTCGTATGCAAAGTCGTGTTCCGGAGGGGGATTTACAAAGCAGTCATATACGACTGCTTTGTAACCCTCCGATGTCGTAGTAATTCGTATTAGCTGGCCATATATACGGCCGCTAATACGAATTCCTACAGGCATCCTGCATGGATCAGTCAGATCCGTCCAGGCTGCAAGGTGTAAAAAAAAAAGAAGAAAAATAAATAAATTAAAAACAGCGTGGGGTCCCCCCCACAGCCGTAACCAGCACCAGACTCAAAGAGCCGGGGCCGGTAATTAAAAATCAGGGAACTCGACAAATAGGGGTTCCCCGATTTTTAACAACCAGGCTCCAGGTCCGGGGCTGGTTCCCAAAATACGGGGGACAAAATGACTAGGGGTCCCCCGTATTTTAAGAACCAGCCCCAGGCCAAACCAGCCAGCAGGGTAATGCCACAGCCGGGGGGAGACTTTTTATACAAGTCCCCCCGGCCAAAGCATTAACCCTCTGACCAGTCAGCCTGGCCAGGGGCCCTGGGGGAGTGGGGACCCCCCCAATAAAGGGGTCCCCCCCTCCAGGACTTACCTGACCAGGCTGAAGCCTGGTACTGTCCTCGATGCCCCTGGGCGGTGGGCATCGAGCTGATTAAGTGTAAAAAATAGATGAATAAACTATTGTTTTAAACTGTGGAACTATGAGTCCCAAGCAAGCCTCCCCCGCAAGCTGGGACTTGGAGAACCACAAGTCCCAGCCTGCGGGGCATTAAAGGGCCCGCTGGTTCTTGTAGTTCCACAGTAAAAAAAAATTGTTAAATAAATACACACTGACACAATGAAAATAAAACTTTAATACATCCATTACACACATACTGATACTTACCTATCTTGAGCCCGTAGGTAGCCCTCTGTCCTGGTGTCTGGTGTCCTGTGTCGTCCTCCAGGTCCATGTCGGCAGTCCGTGTCGTCCTCCAGGTCCATGGCAGTGTCCGGGTCCGAAGTAATCCATGGTGGAGCTGTGGAAGGAAATTCCCCTATTTGTCGGGTTCCCTGATTTTTAATTACCGGCCCCGGCTCTTTCAGCCTGGCGCTGGTTACGGCTGTGGGGGGGACCCCACGCCGTTTTTTTTTTATATATTTATTTATTTTTCTATTTTTTTACACTAAAGCCTGCACGGATCTGACTGATCCGTGCAGGCTTAAAGCAAATACGACAATCAAGGTGTATTTTCCTGCCGTATTTTTGTGGCCGTTTCACGCCAATTAGCAGCCGTATTATCTATACGGCTGCTTAGTAAATCAGGAACCACCATTCTTTTGAAAGGTGATTCCTGTCATATTCTATCGATGGTGTAGACATTTGTATTTGTAAATACAAAAACGAATGTCCCATCTTTAGGAATACGAATTGCTGTATTTTTGGGATAGTAAATCCCGAAAATACAAATGTGTAAAAAATAGGTGTATTTCTGCCTACGAATACACCTATTTTTTACGAATTCATATTAGTAAATTTCCCCCAACATGTCTTCTTTAGTAGGCAGAGATGTTTGCTGTGTTTTTGATGACAGCTGAAATCTCACATTTCTAAAGGAGGAGTAGAAGGGCTTGAATAGTCATGTGTAGTTGAACCACCAGTCATGAATACAGGCCAGGGCCTTAACCGTTCCTTGCCACTCGGTGTTGTAAATGGCACATTGGCAATTTTATGTTTCTCCTCCAATGATTTGAATTTATTTTTTTTGGTCCTCCTTTTACTGAACTTTGGCTTTTTGGTTTTTACATGCCCCGTACTTTGACACTGGACACCGGCCTTGGCAGACGACGTTGATGGCATATCATCATCTATATCATCATTACTACTTGCATTTGCAGCAGATTCAGAAGTAGGAGGAAGTGGCCCTTCATCTTTCCCTATTTGATTCTCCATGTTTTGGATCTCCATTATTTTTGTGGAGTTATGCAATATATTACACCACAGGACAGCACCACTGGAGTGCAAGTATATACGGCAGTAGATGCACCATTAGAGAGGTATTATATATATGGCAGTATATGCACCAGCAGAGAGATATTATTTTTATACGGCAGTATATGCACCAGCAGAGAGATATTATTTTTATACGGCAGTATATGCACCAGCAGAGAGATTATTTTTCGGCAATATATGCACCAGCAGAGAGAGATTCTTTTTATACGGCAGTATATGCACCAGCAGAGAGAGATTATTTATTTTATACGGCAGTGTATGCACCAGCAGAGATATATTATTTTTATATGGCAGCATTATGCACCAGCAGAGAGATATTATTTATACGGCAGTATATGCACCAGCAGAGAGATATTATTTATACGGCAGTATATGCACCAGCAAAGAGATATTATTTTTATACGGCAGTATATGCACCAGCAGAGAGATATTATTTATACGGCAGTATATGCACCAGCAGAGAGATATTATTTTTATACGGCAGTATTATGCACCAGCAGAGAGATATTATTTATATGGCAGTATATGCACCAGCAGAGAGATATTATTTATACGGCAGTATATGCACCAGCAAAGAGATATTATTTTTATATGGCAGTATATGCACCAGCAGAGAGATTATATTTATACGGCAGTATATGCACCAGCAGAGAGATATTATTTTTATAGGGCAGTATATGCACCAGCAGAGAGATATTATTTTATATGGCAGTATATGCACCAGCAGAGAGATATTATTTTTATACGGCAGTATATGCACCAGCAGAGAGATATTATTTATGCGTCAGTATATGCACCAGCAGAGAGAGATTATTTTTATACGGCAGTATATGCACCAGCAGAGAGATATTATTTATATGGCAGTATATGCACCAGCAGAGAGATATTATACGGCAGTAGATGCAACAGTACACTGGTGTTAATATTTATATGTCAGACTCAGTACAGTAGATGCACTAGCAGAAAATATGTTTACTAGTTATATAAGGCTGTAAATACACCAGCAGGGAGGTATTATACAGCAGATGCACAAGCAGACTGGTATGCAAGTGGTTAATAAGTTTAACAACAGTGCACAATGCACAGTCATATACTATTACTGATTGAAGTGGCCAGGTACTGGCTGGGCTGGCAGCCACTGGCAGTGCAGAGCACACACCACCAGAGAGCAGAGCAGACAGTGGCACTAGTAGACACTGGCAGTCGCCCCAGCAGCAAAGAAAAGACAGCTCCCTAACCTACCTAACCTAACAACGCTCCGCACAGTAAGCACACTCCTATATCCCTAACCCTCCTAATTCACGAGTTACAAATGGCGCCGGATTCTCGCGGTTATATAGAGGTCCGGATCTCGCGTATCTTGCTTGCGCGCACGGATCCGAGTCAGGCGGAAAACTCTGAGCGCCACTTGGATCCAGGCTTAGATTAGTGACGTTCGGGCTCGGATCTGGGAAATCAGAGCTCACATATCTCTAGTTATAATGTGGTTAGTGTTGTTGACCCAGCTGTCCTACCACCAGTATGCAAGAAAGAACTTTAGGCTAGCAGGAGCTGTTATAACAGATATGTGCCTATAGGACTTGAATCATTTACTGTAAATGGGCCAGGTTTGGTTTTCAGCCCACCAATGGAATGCTTTATTCTCAGAAGCATCCCCTTAGATTACTTGCACTGTAGGACGGTGACTCTCCTTCATCATCATTTAAATTGTGTGTTCAGGGCACTGCCAAGTTCGTAACAATGCATGCACATTCATATTTGTCCAATTGATCTTGATTTGGTGTACAAGAGGAATTACCATGCTAATTACATACCAATTATTCACCTTTGACTACAGGCTCATGAATAACACAAATCTGCATTGAACACTGTGGGAATTGCGACATCCATGAAATCTTGTAATTATGACCGTTCAAAATTACTTAATTGCAATATTTATGGACAGATGTTGTTCATTGTTTCAGCTCCCCTTTAAATCTATTTTTTTGTTTGTAATAATAATAATAATTATTAAAAATTATAATAATAATAAGTATAATTAATTAATATGTAAAGAAATCCTAAATCAATGCAACTGTTGTGCTTGCGCTTTGGGTATCATGTTAATACATCTAGACATGATTTAGAGTAATGTGGATAAATACAGATGTAGCCGGCTTCATCTTTTCAGGGGCTGGCTAAACTATCGCTAGCTCCTGCCAGCCACCAGCTCCTTCCAGGGGGCACGCGTGCACAAGACGCTCGCACGCCCCATAGCAACAGAGCGCCCTGCGAAGCGGAGACGGGCAGGGACCCGCTGCCCCGGCCCCTCCAGTTTAATGGAGTCCCTCTCTGCTGGCGCTCGCTAGACGGGAGGTTCTGGTTGGGCGCCGGAACTGAATGAGAGGGCCTACATCTGTATTATAAATATATAAACATTACTGATGAAATAAAAAATATATTATGCATGTTGGTGGTGGTGATGATGGTGATGAGGTTGGTTACAATATTTCCCCAGTTGCTATAACCAAGGTTCACACTCCCACTTACTGCCCCAGTGTATGTTTTCTGCAAGCATTTTTTGCTTTATTTTTTGTGATTATATAATTTATTTTGTTATATATAAAATCACGAAATAGGTAATTTTTTATTCACAGAAAATTGCCAGCAATACCCTCAATGTGTGACTGGTCTGATGCATTGTAGTGAGAAAGCTGCATCTTCTAGAATGTTATGTAGCATAATTTTTTTTTCTCAATGAAAACTTGGGTAACTGTACTGCCTACTTTCAGTTATTACAAATAGTAGAAGTTACCTTAAAGTTCTGTGGCCTATGTAATGCCGTCAGCCTTCTTCTTTGTGCATATATGGAATGTCTTTGTAACTTCAAATATCGTATAACTGATAAGGAGTTAATTGGCACATCTAAAATGGGTGCTGGATGTGTATTTCCAATCTACCTTGGAATTTACTTATCTTGTGGCCATATCCCTGTGCTCCTTACAGACGTATAGATATATTGTATATGCAGTGTAGACCCTGGTATGAGGATTTCCGGATGGAGAGGATTCCTATAGAGACTGAACCATACTCTCCCATGAGTTTCAGACTTTTTCAAGTAGTCCCCACGAACCCCCTGTAGAATTGCTGGATCTCTCACTTCCTGTGAGTTTTGATAAGAGATGCACATAAAAAGTAGCCAGGTGAGGCACTGCCTAACCTGCCATAGACTTTTTACTCCAGAGTATTGACTATAAAAATGAATAAGAATAATAAAAATAAGATTTTTTATATATATATTATTTGTATTTTTGACATACTTTATAAGTTCAAAACTCTGGCATATACGTTAGTATGACAGGAAAGGCTGTGCCTCACCTGCCTCATCCCACCGCATGCCACTGATGCAGCGGCAGATCCCAGATACAAGTTACTTAGAGTTGGTAAGTACAGTATGTATTGCAAACATCCATTCCCCAGATAAAATGCCCCTGAAGGTGCAGGAGGCAAATGATCCCACATCTTGATAACTATATCATAATGTTTCTGTTTTTATTGTTTCTTCCATCCTTAGGCGAATCTGGGAAAATGTCACCAATGCCCTAAAGTCAGATGACATTGAAGCAGCTTCAGAGCACAAACACCAACTGGAGGAAAGACAGAGGACAGAAGCCAGACAGAGGGCATCCATTAATACACCATGGAAGCCAAAGTATTTTATCAGAGAGGCAAGTTTCATCTCGCATATAACATTCACGCTTAGAACAATGTTTATTTCACTTGGTTGACACGAGCCCTTTACTAAGCTGCTTTTATAGTATGATGCAACTCTGTTATATTGGCTTCACTCAGGCACTTAACTTTATGTCCATTTAAAAGTTTATTGGATGAAATGTAGTGTACTAATCAAGCAATAACCTGGAGCATAGGGACGGTATTAAGAACATAATGAGGCAGAAGATGGCGATCTTTTCCTGCTATTATCTCAGAAGTAGAAAGGGCTGCGTTGCTCTGATAACTTGTCAGATATAAAAGCACTGCGGTGTGGAGCATTTCCGGAACACTGTAACCCTGCTCTGTTTATCTAGGCTAGCAGCTACTGACTTTACTGCCTGGATAATAAACTGCCTCATTGTGTTTGTTTGAGATGATGCAATGGGTCACAGCTTTACGCAGCCCAGCCTTCACAATCAGCCTGGGTATTATGTAATCAGAATCACTTTATTGGCCATGTATACTGTCGTATACTAGGAATTTTTTGTGGATACAGTGCAGCTTCAAGCATGGTACAAGAGGGATAACAGGACATACATACATACATTGCATCAGTTGCGCATACAAATGACAATTCACATGTTATGATTTGCAAGGTTAGATAGAGCAGTTAGGTGTTTAGATTAGCAGTATATTAGAGTACATTGTTCAATAGCTGAATAGCTGTCGGGAAGAATCTTTTTTGCGGTTCTTGATGACTTGGCAGGGATGGACCTGAAGCGTCTACGTGATGGGAGAATATCAAACAAGTTATGGCCAGGGTGGAGTTTGTCCGCCACGATCTTCCCAGCTCGCTTCTTGACCCTACTTAAGTATTCTTCCCTTACAGGGGGGAGGTCCGTCCCAATAATCCTCTCTGGTGCAGGCTTCATTTGTCAGATTCATTGGCCCTCCATACCAGATTGTAATAGAGGAGCATAGAACGGACTCCACAATAGCAGTGTAAAAGAGCTGCAGCAGCTCCTGCGGAATGTTTAATTTTTTCAGTTGCCTCAGGAAGAACAGCTGCTGTTGGGCCTTTTTGACAATGGAAGTTATGTTGGGCTCCCATCTGAGGTTTCGAGAAATTTTTGTCCCAAGGAATTTGAAGGTCTACCCATGACACCACTCTGTTGGAAATTACCAATTGTACCTTGACATTTGGTTTTCTCCTGAAGTCTACTATCATCTCGACGGTTTTGATGGGGTTTAGGTCCAGGTTATTTCTGCCGCACCACTGTGAAAGTCTGTCCACTTTCCGTCTGTATGTAGACTCATCTGCCTCCTTGATTAGGCCGATGAGGGTGGTGTCATCAGCAAATTTTATGATTTTTACTGACTGGTCACTCGAGATGCAGTCGTTAGTGTAGAGGGAGAAGAGCAGGGGGGAAAGGACACATCCCTGGGGAGCACCAGTGCTGATCGTACGAATGGCGGATGAGAAGGCTCCAGCTTTCACCACCTGTTTCTGTGTTGTTAGGAAGTCCACAATCCAGGAGCAGGTAGATTCTGGAACTCCTAGGGAGAGAAGTTTGGGCTTTAGGATAGCCGGGGCAATTGTGTTAAATGCAGAGCTGAAGTCAATGAATAGGACCCTCGCGTAGGTGCCTGGATGATCCAGGTGTTCCAGGATATAATGCAGCCCTAGGTTAACTGAATCCTCAATGCTTCTGTTTGCTCGGTAGGCGAACTGCAGGGGGTCGAGATGGGTGTTTGTCACCTCCCTCAGATGGTTCAATACCAGTATTTCGAATGCCTTCATGACAACTGATGTTAGTGTGACTGGCCTGTAGTCATTTAGATCCTTCAGAGCCAACTTCTAGGGAACCATAATAATAATTGAGCATTTGAAGCAGGCAGGGACCCTACTCGTTTCCAGTGTGGTGTTAAAGATAATAGTGAAGATGGGTGCAAGCTGCATTGCACAGGTCTTAATTTTAGACGGCGACACTTCTTCAGGACCCGCAGCCTTCCTAAGTCTGACCTTCAATGTCATTCTTATACAACAGAACCCAATGCTCCTCTGTCAGTTATGCACAGCGACCTCACAAATATGATTGGATCTGTTTGTTACCATCAGCTTAAGTATCCCTTTTTTTTTTTTAGAAGATTTGTTTATTTAGGTTTTCTTTTTTTCAAAATACAATAATGCTGGTTCAACAAAGTAGATGAGTTAACAGCAATGGATGAGATAATGTTCAAGAATCCAAGAGCATTGATGAGATGATGAGTAGAACAGATTCCGTGTTAAACTAGGGGTATATGAGTGTAAGAGCTATATGAGCAATATAACAGATTGTTGCAAAAACAATTATTGAGATACATGTAAAAAAATAAAAGAGAGAGAGTCTTTGTGAGTAGGAGAGAGGAGAAAGAGAAGAACAGGGATAGGGGGTAGGAAAGAAGGGTAGAGAAATAATGATTCAGAAATGAAAAGACAGGGAAAAGGAAAGCATGAGATTTAGAGAACTAGTGGAGTTGTTGCTGATCATCAGAACAGTGGTGAGCTTAACAAGGCATCATATGGAATTCAACGGTGCCTCAGGCTGTAGTAGGTTGTCCATGGGGACCAAACTTTGATAAAATTAGAAGGACTTTCCATTCTAAATGTAACACAGATATAGTTGATCATAGCAGTTATGGAAGGGGTGAGGGAGATTTCCAGTGCGTGGCTATAAGACATTTAGCTGTTCCAAGGATATGATTGATCAATTTTTGGGTTGGAGGTGGGATGTGAGGTAGTGGTCTCAGTAGTAAAGAATATAGAGGAGATGAGGGCATTTGAGTGCTCGTAACCGAGTTGATCAAGTTGTGTACCTCTATCCGTTAAGTATCACTTTTAATGTATGTCAATCTACAAAGCTACTGCAACCTAAAATGAGGTCCATCAATTACTACCTTTTATAATTAGAATTGTTCTGATACACAGGAAGCTTGTAAGGAAACCTCCATTGTAGCCATTTTTAACATACAATCATAGAGTCAAATAAATCCTTTCTGACACTAGAGATAAAATAAATCCTTTGTCAAAGCTGTAACGATATCTACAGCAACTGTTAATTTTTTATGTACTGTAGTCATTTTCTACACCTGTTGCACCTCCAACCCACCCCCATAAAGATTCTGGGACATTGTCTACAATTTTATGATTCAATGACAATTTTATGATTCAATGTAGCCATGCCATGCTTACCTTCTGCAAAATGCCCGGCCACTGGTTGATCGCCCGTGCCTGACTGTAGCGCCGTGCAGATGGCCAGACAGTGTTGAGCCTTCTTGTTCTTGAATTGGCACTCTGTTTTCCCAATATAGAAAAAGCCACATGGGCAGGTGATGACATAAACTTCAAATTTGGTATTACATGTTAGGGCCAGTTAATTTTGTACTTTTTTTTACCAGAATAGGGATGTGCAATCATATCACCCACTGCTATATAGTTGAAATACATACAATAATAGATAAACCAGGCATGTCCACATTATAGCCCTCCAACTTTTGTGAAACTACAAGTCCCATCATTCCTTGCCACAGTTTTGCTATTAGGGAATGCTAAAATGATGTCAAGGCATGCTGGGATGTGTAGTTTCACAACAGCTGGAGGGCCACAGTTTGGACATACCTGATATAAACACATACATGTGCCACATACAGTTAATATTGATGTCACTTCACTTATGATAAAACTATTAGTGTGACTTAACTAAGCAACACTCGATTACGATGGTTGAAAAATGAAGAAGTTAGGTTTAACGAACCGACTATTTCCTAAAACACTAGGTACAGTCCATTTCAATTTGCAGTTCATCTTCTAAGAGCGGCACTGCTCCGAAACTGGTGTTTTCATCATTCATTTTCATAGCCTGGCGGTAGCTGCATTTGTAGGAAGACAAGTGCTTCTGGAGTAACAAGACAATGGCAAGAGGTGGTCAACCAGGGGCCTCCAACACATGAGAGGGCCCCACACATATGTAGCTACAGTACATCACCAACATTGGGGGAATTGTTGCATATGTATAGGTTTCTGTGTTGCATAATATAAATTTGGTGCACCATAGTGTACTTGGGAGTTTTTTGTCACATTACACTTCTTAATAACAATGACAACATATGATATTGACAAATGGATTGAATCTTGATCATCATGTGGATGCATTTACCCGCTGTTTCTTAAGTACATGAGTCATGTGGCCAACTCTAACTGAGCATTACTTATTAAGGCTAATCATGAATCATAATCTATTCTGTGAAGAATCCTTTTGAGCACATTTGCTACTTTCCTGTAGGCAAGATTTGCAAAATAAAAAAAAATATAAAAAATCAAGGGAATTGTAGTAAATTTTAAATGGTTATATCCTTTAACTTTCAGGTCTTTGCAATAAGATTCTGTTCTTTTGCAGTATAGCGCTTGAGAAAAATAAATATTACTCAAATACCAATTCATGATTTATTCATGACTTTAGCATGGTCAGTCTTTGTTCCCTTGCCAGCATTGATAGAATACCTGATGAAAGTTTCTGAAGGTAAAGTGCAGTGAAAGAAGGAAAATGTCCAAGCAGCAGTGTTGAGGATTTCTGCATTTTACAAATTGATAAATAATAAAATAAATAATAAAATATGTAGTCCAGGAGTTGGGCATGCTCCAAATATTGACATTGGGAATTCATCCTAACGGGTGCCGGACAGTTTCCCGACAGTCGGGATCCTGACAGTCATTACCCCAAAGTTGGGATCCCAACTTTCAAAACCCTGACACTCAGGGTCCCGACGGCCACCAGCTATTCTCCCTCGTGGGGGTCCACGACTCCCATAGAGGGAGAATAGAATAGCACAAGCCACCGTGCCCGCAGTGTGGCGAGCGCAGTGAGCCTGCAAGGGACTTTGTTGCACTCGCCATGCTGTCTGAGTCCGGCAAGTTGGGATCCCGACGTCGGGCTAATGACTGTCGGGATCCCGACTGTCGGGACCATATACCACACCTCATCCCAACTTATCCTAATTTCTTAGTCCTCCAGTTGGGAGATACTGGAAACACAGTGGTTATAGTGACCACAGGAGAAGTGCGGACACATTAAATGTAAACACTTGTTTTTGCTCCCCCCTTCTATACCCCACGCCTGCAGGGGACACACTGTATAAAAGTCCCTTGGTGGTTAGCAGCCTTTTAGTTTTTACTTTAACTTTCTTTTCCTCTCAGTTCATGCTATGGACTATGGCACTGACATGAACACAGAGAAGCCCCCACATTGATAGCTACAAGTTATGGGGGCTTCAGGGGAAACTATGGTTACATGGCAGTGACCAATTTCCAATATGGCAGCTGTTTCTTATACTGATATACCTTTAGCACTTTCTAGGATAGACACACTAACATGAAAAAAAAGGATATGATTGGCCATGCAATGGACAGATCCCATCTGTATTGACAATAACCGTTTCAGGTTTGGATCAATACCTAAAATTAAGGGGTTTCTGTTTAATCATCCAAAATCAGATTTGCTCTGGGGGTGTCCTTAAAAATCATAGCTTTGATGACAGCTCTCCTTATGTCCATGGCATGACAATCTTCTTTTGTTAAATTCCAGTCCCCCATATTTCTTCCAGACACATTTGCTGGTCACAGTGCAGACACTGGAATTCTGCTATTAGAGTGTCAGTTACTATTAAATGGAGTCAACATTTCACAAGTAGCTTTTAGTTTTCATGGGGTGCTCCAAGACACATGTATTCTTACTCAAGAACAAGAACTTGTTCCTTCATGGAGTTGCGAAGTCTCTCCTTATTCATAAACAGCCTTCTGTTCATTTTGTTTGAGGGATCTGAGGAAGTTAACCCTTCATTGCATGATTTTTAAAAATGTAATTTGTTTAACATTTCCATGCTTCTTGTGTATTGTACTGAGAAGGAAAAATAATTAAAAAAATCACAGGCAAAAAAATAAAAAATTATTTTAAAAAAAAACCGCTCTGTAGCATATTTGATACACCATGTAATTTTATACCTATATACCTTATGTATATGGGTATGTAGAAACTTTGCAACTGTGTGCAACGAAGGGTTAGTATTGACTTTCAAGTAAGTATAGTCTGCACAATTTCACTCAAACTAATTTCTAAGTGGAACAACTTCTCCCATTGTGTGTCTTCATTTATCAGGCAGTTCAACCAATTACACCCCTCTCTTGTTTGGTACTTGTGAGCACAGAACCACAATGGGCCTGATGCACTAAACTTCAAAAGTGATGAAATAGAGGGGCACAACCAACCAATCCGCTCCTGTCTGACAGTTTTCAAACACAGTCTGTGACATAGCAGATAGCAGCTGATTGGCTGGCTGTTTATCACTCTCCATGTTATCACTTTTGAAGCTTAGTGCATCTGGCCCAATGTCAGGCATTCAACATTTGGAATTGGATACTGGTGACAATGGGAGCCAATCTTTGGGGTTGGGGAGTAAGTTCTGCAGAAGTCCAGACTGCCAATGATTGTCCTAGAGGTAAGGGTGATGTTGTGTGCCTTAGTAAGCGGCATCATCTCTTATATGTAAAGGTAGTAGAGATGCAGTCCAACACTAAGATGGTAGCATGCCTTAGTCATCAACAGGGGCATCAGAAGTCCTCTGGCTGTGTGAGATTGACCTGCTGGTTTTTAGTGATGGGGGAAACAACTTAAACCAACAATAATGGCTGTGTTAATTCAGAATGTAGCCCACTTGGAAGTGAATTTCCTCATTTACCAGGATCTTCATCACAGGGTTTGGTCCCTTCATCTAAAAATCTTTAACACAATTGCATCTCTGTTGAACTGTATGATGCAAACTTTACATCACTCCCAGGGATAGGAGGATAATTGTCGGTGATGCTGATTTTTCATCTTAGTTACATGTTTCCTCTGTGATTCTGCAAAGGGTTCAGAAGAAAGTAAAACAAGAACACGTTCCACTAATTCTTGTTTTCGATTGCTACACAGTGTGTTACACAGACATTTATAATCTGGCAGACCTGGTAAACTTCATCTTCATCTGAGTTTACAGTGGCTTTTGAAGACATGAGGGGGAAATTTACTAAGATGGGCGTTATATTTCACATGGGATGTTGCTATGGGCAACCAATCAGAATCTACTTCTTATTTATTTAGCACTTTCTAGAAGATAATAAACAGCATCTAATTGGTTGCCCATAGCAATGTCCCCCATGATCTTTAAAGCAAATTTCATGCCTGAAAACAACATTCAGACTTTTCTTAAATGGCTGCATACCATACCATTGTTTTTTAGGGTTTCCAGGTAACTAATATTCTTACAGGAGGGATCAAACGTGCTTCCAAGACAGTTCAGGTTTCTGGTTTTCAGAGGAAACTACCCCCTTAGATTATTTGGGATCATACTCTGATGATAAAACATTCTACTTTTAAGATGCTGATTGTTTCTGATCTGAGTGCTGTTTCTGATCTGAGTGCTGTTTCTGATCTGTGTGCTCCTGTAGATCTCCTGTTCTCCTTTTCCATCAGGATAGTTATTAATCTAGGTGCGAAAGCAAAAGAAAAAGGTCTGATATGTGGAGTGGTCTACGCTGTGCCTCGCAACATGCATGGTGATGCTTAATCTGCGACTTTATACAGATTTATTTTGTAACAAAAGTACAAATCCCAAAAACCTAGTACACTGTAATCTAATGTATCTACTGCTGCAAAATTCAGAAGAAAGAATGTAAAGTACAGCAGAGGATCTAAGTTAAGCCAGGCATATGGTGCAAAAAGTTGTAATACTTTGTATCTTTGCGCAGTCTAATGCCGAGCAGCATCTGAGCACCCGTTCAGACGCTGCCCGGCTGCTCCCGTCTCCGGCTGTGGGGATCTACGCAGCATGAGATGGTCAGAGGTCGTGCTGCATAGCCCACCGGCTGCTACCCCAGGCTGCTGCTCCCGGCCTCACCACCCACCCATGTGAGTAAATGTGTGAGGCAGCCAGTTTGGGGGGGCCTTTTTGTTAATAGCAAAGCCAATCATGGGAATCCCAGGATTGAGCATTTTTAAATCCTGAATCCTGGAATAGACAAAATGCCCCAGGATTGGCATGCCTAATGGTGACTATCCTGGGTATTCCAGGAGCCTAGGTACTGTAGCTTTGCAATAATAATTTCTGGCAATGGAGTAGATGCGGCGGTGGCGTTGGGGACCCGGGGGGGAGTCTGTTGCCATGGGCCGCGCAAGTGTCTCATGCGTGCGCGCCCCCTGGCGGGAGCTGGAGGGGGCAGGCAAAAACTTCATCCCCTGCCTGGATGAGCCAGGCTCCATCTCTAGGTACAGTACCTCTAAATGGGTTGCAGTCAGGTCATTGATATTTAAAATGTTGACAATGAAGATATCGTAGATGACATGTAGGCATTCACAATATCTATTCCTCCTGTCTATATTACTCTGGTGTGCGTACATCTGCTCTAAAAAGCCCCTGTCCTAGCGATCAGTAACACTGCTATAGAAGCAACAGTGTTACTTATGGTTACCGTCCTGCCAACTTCCCGAGGTCGGGCATGCACATGGCTGCAGAGTCATCAAAGGGATCCTCTCTATAAGAAAGCAAAGGCTCTGGGAACCAATACGAATTAACAACTTATCTGGCTTTGATTTTTCAGAAATTGTATGTGTTTTTTAAATTTTTCATTCTCTTGCAGGGAGAAGGCTGGGTATATGTGAACCCTTTATGGAAAACACATTGACAACAGGAGTTCAACATTCCCAGCAAATTGTTTATTGTTCGGAAGATGTACGTCATCACGGAGAACAGACGGGTAGAAGACAAAACTGCGAACGGTTGCCATATCTCTGCTGCCACAAGCTTAATAAGTAAAGGGCATTTATGAACCACAAAAGCATAAATCTGTAGTGTGAATTCTTTTTTGTGACATTATGGGGGAAATTTATTAAAGGAAATTTGTAAAAAATAGGTGTATTTGTATCCAGAAATACACTTATTTTTGACATTTACTATCCCGAAAATACGGCAATTCGTATTGGTATTGATAGCACATCAATACGACTACGAATTGCCGTATTTTCGGGATAGTAAATGTCAAAAATAAGTGTATTTCTGGATACAAATACACCTATTTTTTTAAACAAATTTCCTTTAGTAAATTTCCCCCTATGTGTCTTCTTTGCACAAGTGTGCCTAGGTGTTTGGCAGAGTGCATGGCTTTGCTATCAAAACTAAAATAATCTAATTGGGTGGAATGTGGGGGCGTTTCTTGTTAAGAATGGATTTCTAAATCTACTTTTGATTTTTAGATTTTCCAAAAGTATTTATATAAGAAGAAAGACATGAGGGCGCTCCCTGATTTGTAGGACCAATTACCAAGCTTGCTCTACCAATAGAAGTTCTTGCTCCCCATATATTGCAGGTGCGCCCGTTTTGTGGAGGATTGAAAAAATTAGATTTTATTTGTCAGGTACAAATTATTGGCATGAAAGAACGCCAGTATGTGGTTATTAGTCGACAGTGTAGAGGTCAAAAGATCGACCACTATTGGTTGATACATGAAAAAGGTCGAAGTGCATTCGTTCAACATGGTCAAAAGGTCAACACAAGCAAAATGTCTACATAGAAAAAGGTCGACATGAGTTTTTCAAGATTTTATTTTTTTTAAACTGACTTGTATTTACTTTACCATCCTAGTGGGCATAGAGGGAGAATATATTAGTGCGCCAAGCACAGAGAGGCACCATGCCCAAAGCATGGCAAGCGCAGGGAGCCATGGGAGCGGACGCGGTACATTTATACGATGTCCATGTCGACCTATGTTGACACAGATACACACAAACGTGAAAAAAACACATCAACATTTTCCTTGTGTCTGGTTTTCCTTGCCAATAGTGGTCAAGCTTTTGACTGTCGACCTAGACACTATAGACATAAGGACCCATAGCCAGGAACGGCAGTGATAGGCTCTCTCCCAAATCAGCCTTGTACTGATGGAGATCCAATAAAATAGACTGCACAACAAATTCTATTTGTAAACCAGTTGGAAGTTGTACAGTAGATGCACTTTGATCACTGGAATACGATATATATGAGGACACAACATACACTCAGTCATATATACAATATAACACAAATGAAAATGTTAGGTTTGTGCATGTGTACTGAGAAAGCCTATGAATTGAGCATGCACCTTATAATGTGCATCATGGACAAATAGGCACACTTGGGCACATAAGGAAAATTGCATACGGTCAGATTTTGTGGTTCAGAAATGATACTTGATATTCTCAAAAGCCATTTTATTAATCTAACTGTGTACATATGTATGTAGTTATATACATGTGCACTCTGTACCTATATTGATTAAATAAAATAACTATATATACTTAATAATTAAGATTTTTGTAAGCCCTTTTTACTTTTTGTTTGCCAAATGATTTTGCACTGTTCAAATAAAATAAAGTTGGCTCATAGTTACAAGAAATGTATTGTATCAGCTTTTGCATAAGAATGGATACACAATTAGTTACCTGCACACCTTTTATTTCTCAGAGCTTTTATGTGTGTATGTGTATGGGACCAGGAGAATTTTGGATAATGGATTATTCCGTATTTCAGAATATTTTAATATTTCAATTATGTGTTTTGAAGTATCTTGCATTTATGCTGTATAAACACATATTATACACACAAATATATTTTATTTGTTCAAAAAACAAGGTTTCAAAACATGAAACAAAATTTGTGTACTATCTCAGATATTGAATTTGAATGCCAAGCAATCATTTTCTTGTATATATATATATATATATATATATATATATATATATATATATATATATATATATATATATATATATATATATATATGTCCGAGGTGGGCGGCACTCAGAGACGATGTAGACAGTTTAAACCATCAAACGGTTTATTGTGAAAAAAAGATGAGGCAACGTTTCGGGGATGACCCCCTTTCTCAAGCCAAAACAAACAAGTGCAATACAATGAATACACGCCAAATAAATACCTTAGAGTGTGCAGCAGCCGCCTCCCATCAGCGCCGTGCACGTGCTGCACGCTGACATCTCCCCCCTCCGTCCCATCTTCCGTCTGCTCTCACCAGACGTCTGACGTGGGCGGAAGCTGTCGAGTCAGCTGAGCCGCTCCGTGGGTTGGGCTGGAGACGCGGCTTCCTCGTTACCTAGGTAACGGGGAATAAACAGACATACGTACATTCAAAACAGCATCAATAAAAACAGTACAAAAAACATTAATACAAACAGCGTGACCCAGTGTCTTGTGTGTGTGAAGTGCCTTATATATAGCACTGTATTGGTACCTACAGGTGTGTAGGATTATCAAAGCATAACGGTGTTGCGTGCTGAGAGTGTGTTTAATGTGATTGGCTCAGTCGCCAGTCTGTGCGGCAGTCTGAATGTGCTATACAAAATAAAAAATAAAAATGAAAAAAATATGCAGAAATGTAATAGTATATAAAATTTATATACTATTACATTTCTGCATATTTTTTTCATTTTTATTTTTTATTTTTTATTTTGTATAGCACATTCAGACTGCCGCACAGACTGGCGGCTGAGCCAATCACATTAAACACACTCTCAGCACGCAACACCGTTATGCTTTGATAATCCTACACACCTGTAGGTACCAATACAGTGCTATATATAAGGCACTTCACACACACAAGACACTGGGTCACGCTGTTTGTATTAATGTTTTTTGTACTGTTTTTATTGATGCTGTTTTGAATGTACGTATGTCTGTTTATTCCCCGTTACCTAGGTAACGAGGAAGCCGCGTCTCCAGCCCAACCCACGGAGCGGCTCAGCTGACTCGACAGCTTCCGCCCACGTCAGACGTCTGGTGAGAGCAGACGGAAGATGGGACGGAGGGGGGAGATGTCAGCGTGCAGCACGTGCACGGCGCTGATGGGAGGCGGCTGCTGCACACTCTAAGGTATTTATTTGGCGTGTATTCATTGTATTGCACTTGTTTGTTTTGGCTTGAGAAAGGGGGTCATCCCCGAAACGTTGCCTCATCTTTTTTTCACAATAAACCGTTTGATGGTTTAAACTGTCTACATCGTCTCTGAGTGTCGCCCACCTCGGACATATATCTACCAGCCCTCTGGCATATGGGAAGGCACCAGGGCACTAGAAGAGCATTCAGCAACTCCGAGTGCCGGCTCCCTCGGATCATATATATATATATATATATATATATATATATATATATATATAGTGCCAGTTACATACCATGTCCTCAGTAGTGATGTTACAGATGTCCCCAGTGAGTTTTTAGCAAAAAAAAAAAGTTTCACTTTCTGGAATGTATGGTTTTCGGAATAATTTGGATAACGGATATTCAGATACGGGATACTCAACATGTATGTATGTATGTATATATATATATATATATACTGTATATATATATATATATATATGTGTGTGTGTGTATATACAGGTCGGGTATCCTGTATCCGGGCATCCCATATCCGAATTATTCCAAAAAACGTGTTTTTTTGGAATAATTCTAATTTTTTTTGTTTCCCCAACCCTCTTTTAATACTTACCAAGTCCTCCGGCGTCCATAGCAGGCCTACAGCATCCTCTCCGGCGTCTCCAGCGGTCCCAGGAGTGCTTTGCGTGATGTCACCGGCGCACCTGGGAACTTGCGCAAAGCACTCCTGGGACCGCTGGAGACCGCATGCGCATCTGCCATTTTTGCGGCGTTCCGGAGGGAGGGAACACCTCCCAATGGGACTGCCTTTGTGACTGGCAGGTCAGACTTCCAATTGGAAGTCACTGCCAGTCACAGTGAAGCCAGAGCAGTCTCACAGACTGCATCTGGCTTCACTACAGTGGCGGATTTTACCGGGGGGGGGGGGGGGGGCGGGGCTGCAGCCCTGCAGCCCATAGGTAGAAACTGCCACTGCATATTACCATTTCCTTAGCTGAACGATATATACCTGTGTAATATATCAGGGGGTCCACTTCCGTCAAACATGAGGGTACTGTGTGAGTGACAACTCCTCCTGCCTCTCTTGACTGACAGAATCACAGCAGACATTCGTAAACCAGCAGGATCACTGCTTACCTTGAATGTCTGTCCTTTTACTATCAAATGAAATTCATCATTCTGAGATACTGTAGGACTAGAATAATATTCATCAGTGATGAAGAAAAACTGCCTGTACAGTACTTGTGTCTGAGAAATAAGTAAATTGCCTAAAACATGGCAGAACTACATCAGAGGAAAGCAGAATACTGGGCTACTTTCAGTATTATTATTGCCCAACAAATAGGCATGGGGAACACAGCCTACAAGGACAACTCTGTGCCAGATTTGAAGAAGCAATGACTGGGCCCCAACGGCTGTTGAAATGCTGGTGTTCTTCTCCCTGCTAGTCCTACTAGGCTCCACTGACCTAGCTGCCTGCAATACTGAAGCAAGATAACCCAATTAAATACGTACTTTTCCTAAACCGTTGTGCAAACAATATTCATGGTCTTCTACTCTTGACTACGCAGACAAAAGGAACCATTTTGTTACAGTTGCTAAATGATTTATACATTGTTAGCATGAGATGAGTGCAGCTTCTATACAACACCCTAACGTTTATGCTCAGTCTTAGAATGGGAATCATTCATGGCTTCATGCGCTAACATGATTTGATTTTTCAAATTCAAGAAAATATGGAAAAAAAAGAAGTACAAATGTATAGCTCTATTTCTCGCTGAATTGAAAAAGTGTTTGTAAAATGCATTTTGACATCTGAGAAACTATTGAAACTCTTGCCTGATGAAGGGCATTGTGTGTCCTGCATGCTTCCATTTCTAACTATTCAGCCTTGAAAAGGAATATTTTTATAACAATATTTTTTCTTTTTTTAAATAAAGCAAGCTACAAGCAAGCTGTTATGATAAGTCAAAACATAAGTATTGTGTGTGTAAGTTCTCATCTTAGGTAGAATCATACTTCCACAACAACAAAGGGCATTTGTGCAGTGCCTATACAATTGCATCTGAGGACAGAGAGACAACATCATTGCTTGGGGCCAATAAGAGCACGTGGGCACTGGAGGGGTCCTTGCTAAAGACTAAATAGTTTATTTACTAAGATGGGAGTTCTATTTTGGATGGTAAGTATCCCGTAGCAACCAATCAGATTCTACGTCTTTTTTATTTAGCACCTTCTAGAATAGGAGTGGGCAACTTACGGCCTGCGGGCCGGATGCGACCCGCAAACCAATCCTGACTGGCCCGCTGCCCCCACCTGTGCATAATGACAAGAAGCCCGACTGGCTGATCTGCTTGTCATTGCGCTACAGCACTGCAGTCCTAACCTGCGGCGCCACTGAGGAGAGCTTGGTTGCGTCACGGGGGCAGCCGGGGTTTCCTTGGTTACAGTATGTCAGATGCTGGGCGATCCACTCTTACGCATTAGTTGCATACCGTTTGCCACTGAGCATCTGATGTCACTGATCTCCCTTTCACACAAAACAACCCAGGAAAGAAGGAGCAGGTAAGCGGCCAGAAGCATTACCTGTCATGTAGCCTGGCCCCATCCCTCCTACCCCTGGGCATTGTCCACCTGCTGGGCTCTGTCTCCGTAATGGGCTTATTGCAATGCATTCTGTCCCTGTAACTTGCTCACTGCAGCATCTCACCCCAGCCATGCTGCACAGGGCATCCTCTATATCATTCACCCAGAGACACACAGCATAGGAGAGCTACCTCCTGCATTGCTTATGCTCATACTGGGTACCCTGCACACTACTCACATGCTAGAGTGCACATAGGCAGCAGGTATGCACTAGTCATTTATACAGTGTACCTGCTTCCTTGCACAGCCCCAGAGCTCGGAAGGTGACAGGCTCTGTAGTAGTGGATGCTGACTCGCCCATGCTTGGAGCCCAGCAGGCTGGCAGTGGGTTCCCTGCCATTCATCCATCCATCGGTCAGAGCACAGAGGGCCGGCTGCTTAGAGGCCACAAAACTCCATCACAGTCAGCAACTGGGATGAAGTTAAGGTCCCCATCCACTAAAATGAGGCATTGCATGCCGTACCTAGTATGCATAGCCCTGATGACTGACCCGGCAGCTGTTGGGCTGCAGGATCGCATATGATCACATATGGGAACCTTTTACTGTACTTGTGTAGTTTCACGGCGCCACAAACTATGTTAAAAAAAAGTAACTTAACTCCATGCCAACATGGATAGTTCATACCCCCACTATCCATGTTGGCATGGAGTTGATTTTAAATAGTGTGGCGAGCCACCGAGCCCGCAGCGTGGGCGAGCAAAGCGAGCCCCGCAAGAGGACTCAGACGCACGGCGCCATACTGGCGCCGTGAAACTACACAAGTACCCCTTTTACATATGATGTATCGTTTGTGATCCTTTTCCTGGCTGCGGGATCCGATGGTTTCTTGGTGCAGCACTAACAATCTCAGCACAGTGCATGGAACGAGATGAAAACTGTCCAAATCGCACTAGTGGATGGGGGTCTTTACACTTGTAAGGGGTCTACTATTGTGTTGCATAATAGGGTACTTTGTGTGGTAAACTACACTCAAGAACACACTACATTTTGAGTGGTCACACCCTCTTCTGGAGTGTGGCCCTCAAATATTTACTGGAAGTGTTACGTGGCCCCCCAGCTGAAATAATTGCCCACCCCTGTTCTAGAAGATAATAGATAGAATCTGATTGGTTGCTCACAGCAACATCCCATCTGAAATAGAACTCCCATCAAGGTAAATAAACCCCTTAGTGAATAACTGCACCTACAGGGTCATTCTCTGCTTTTGACAGGGGGCACAGCGTTTTTATCCTGACAGTGGCCCTTATTCTGATCGGTGCAGCCGGATCCGAATATGCGGCCAGCACCGTGCGTCCTAAACCCCGTCTTCCATACTGATCGCCAACTCCGTCCGAACGCGGTAAGAAGCTGTCCGAACGGACCGCACGCACATGTATTTCTCATGAATACACCTCCTCCATCTCAGGGAACCTCCCCCATCATTCGATGGTCGCAGACCATCGAATGCAGGACCGAGTGGCCAGGCAGCTCCCGCAACCTCAGACCACACGGGCATTTCTCCGTGCAAAAGCAGGGATATGGGCGGGCAGCTGGCATCCGGATATGTCATATGTCCGCCCCCTACACGTGCGTCACGGCCGCATTACCATACGTACGCCCAGCGTTTGCATGGGAACGCCCATGAAACGCGGGGTGTAAACATATGGTAATGAGCCCAAACAGCCCTTCACACCCCTCTCCACCCCCTGTTCGTAGTGTACACATTTCATGCGGAATGTGGCCGTGCGTCCCGCTCGCACATGCGCAAAGACGCCTCTGCACATGCGCAGACACAAAACATCGGCGGCACGAACGCACGCGGATATTACCACACCAACCAGAATAAGGGCCAGTATGTACTTGGTTTTCCTGCCCGATATCAGACCTTGGGGCAAATGTACTAAGCCTTGAAGATATATAATGTGGAGAGTACTAAAGAACCAACCACCCAGCTCTTAACTGTCATGTTTACAAACACATTCTTTATGGCATGACAGTTAGGGGCTTTTAGGCTGATACCTTATACCACTGTGTGACAGCTTACAGGGGCAGTATTTGCATGTCAAACCCATTTACGCTCCATTCAAACTCCCATAGTACCAAAGTGAGCAAACAAGTGCCACCCTCCCAAACAAGTGCCACCCCTAGGTATGTGCCTCACATGCCTAATTGCCTAATGGGAAATTCACCACTGTCTGTCTCCACTTTATCACTTTCCAAGGCTTAGCGCATCTCCCTTCTCATCCTTTTAAGGGTATAGAAATGGAGCCTCTGTCGTTCAGTGCCAGCGCTCGCCAGCACCTCCCCTCTGGCGAGCGCCAGCGGAGAGGGACTCCATTAAAACTGGGTCGCGCGTGCGTCTCACGCGTGTCCCAGTCTTCAACGGCGAGGCAGCGGCATCCTGCCCGTCTCCGCTTCAGGGAGACCGGCAGGGTAAGGAGGGGGGGGGGAGGGTCGGGGCAGCGAGGGGGGAAGGCGGCGGGGACCCGGGGCAATGAGCATCTCGTGCGTGCGTGCCACCAGGCAGGAGCCAGCGACTGGCGGGGGCTGGTGAAAGTATCACCAGCAACTGCAAAGATGAAGCTGGCTTCATCTGTACATTTGAGAGACCCACAATGAATCCAGGCCCAGTGCCCCCAACTGTGACTATTTAAGATGAATTTAATAGTATTTTAGTAGAAAACAGGAAATATTTAAATAATAGGTGGCAGTTTTTAGGTACAGCCACCTACATGATGTGACACTGAACATTTCCACATAGAAACCCATTGTGGCCCTACCTATCCCATGCTGGAAACAAAATATCTGTCTGAAACATACACATGGATTAGAATAGCACAAAAGTTTGGCTACATTCACAATACACCCTTGGATGTTTGCAAGGGAGCAGCCCAGTAACCAACCAGAAACTCCCATTCATGTGGTAAAAGAACCAGCCGCATACATAGCCTCCATCAAGGTGCTTGGTGCGGCACATGCGCAGTTTGCTAAAGATTGCTCAAACCATTCGCTTTGGAATTGCGCTCAGTAAAAACCACCCTAGGGAGCATAGCAATGTTCTCATTTTCTTCTAGATATTCAGACAAACAAAGGCAGCATGGACGTAACCCCTTAATGCTCACTCCTCTGACAAAGCTGCCTGAAGCAGCGAAACCGGTCAGGACTCAGGTTTCTATCTCCTTCCAGAACACCAAACTGGTACCCCTAAAGAACCCGGAAGTGCTTATTTGTGCACACACTTACCACCCTTTGTCCAATTGGACCACCAAGTCCTAGCAGCAAGGTTGAGGTCGAGGACTGTATCCCGCTCTATTCCATCCAGCGGAGGGAGTCGGTTATTTGTGCCATCCTGGGCCGCTCCTTATCAACATCTTCAAGTCCTCCCCACCATCTGCTACATTGGAGACAACCATCACGCCTCACCAGGACCTGGGGGTCCCCTTGGGCCACGCACAGATCCCAGTCCGGTAATACCACCTCCACTGGTTCCATTTGGATTACAAATTCCTACAGTAAGGTAGAGGTAGAGGACCCATCCCGCTCCAGTCCATCCAGCGGAGGGAGTCGGCAATCCGTGTCAACTTAAGCCGCTCTTTATTCTTACATCTGGTCCTCCCTCCCTACTGCTCCAATTGGGCATATCATTGCAGCTCCATACAGGACGATTTACATCTCAGCCCTATACAGGACTCTTGGGACTCTCCGGGCCATACATTTTCCCCAGTTTGGTTGGTGAGATATGAATTTTATGTGATTTTAGAGAATTATCAATGTATTCTGGCTGTATGTATTTTAGACATTAAATCTTTTTGTACTAGATCAACCAATCCCTCATTTTTTTCACCCAACTTTACAGGTTTCATTACCTCACTTTTTACAAAGTTATACCAAGCGCAGCTCAACACCCCTTTCTTTTCTTGTTCACTCTCATGAATACATGATTTGAAGTCATTTTCTGAGATGGTCACAATGTATCAAAATATTCTTACTGACATAATTATGTTTACTGTAGAGAATAGTTCCTCCAAAGACCTATGAACTTCTTTAGTTGGGCGTTTGAGTTTACAATCACAAGTAACAAAACAGCTGATCACAGTTACAGCACTGCAGCAAGTTCCAAGCCGGGAGCGT
Source organism: Crinia signifera (assembly GCF_055691185.1). Lineage (NCBI taxonomy): Eukaryota > Metazoa > Chordata > Amphibia > Anura > Myobatrachidae > Crinia > Crinia signifera. The sequence goes on along the minus strand of NC_139221.1, from coordinate 234,014,755 downwards.
TGATTACTGCAAATCACACATCACACGAGGTGGCCAGATGTTTCTCTGGTTCCAGTATTATTACTACATAGAGATATAATAGGAAACATACACAGTATATTTATATAAAAATTAATGTTAAGAAGAGAAATGTTTCTATCAAAATGCGGGCCTGATTCTGGTTTGCTTGCAAAATCGAATTCTCTCTTTAATGGACAAAACCATGTGCACTGCAGGTGGGGCAGATGTAACATGTGCAGAGAGAGTTAGATTTGGGTGATATTTTGTTGCTATGCAGAGTAAATACCGGATGCTTTATTTTCACACTGCAATATACTGATTGAAGTATACCCAAATCTAACTCTCTCTACTCATGTTACATTTGATTTTTGCAAGTGAACCAGAATCAGGCCCCATAAGTAATCTTTGTTTCATCCGCACCAGCACATTTCAGTGTGTAATTTCTATTATTTTCTATAGCTAAAGGTTTTCCTCTTACCACAGAACACAACAATCAGCATCTTTTACACTTAATGTTGATAATTTGTTCCTAAGGATATGGTAACTTTACTAGAAGACTGGAGGCCTTTGTTAGGGAGAAAATAATGCAAATAGGAGAATTACAAACTGATCACAAAGAGGTGAGCAATTCCTCAGAATGTTTATTACAGAGAGACTTGGACTCAAAACACCTCTTTTGTCAGGTGTACCAATCGCTCACCTATCTCTTGTGTGGTGCAGAATTTAACTTTTCCATTAAATTTGGGAACTGGTGGAGATGGTCTACCTTACATTGCACTGTATGAAAAGGGCATGAGCAGAAATAATAATAACACATTGCAGAAAGGCACATTAAGAAAATGAGACATTGTAGACACTATTCAAGTACAATAAATATCTATACTGTGGAAGTACAAGGTCGTTATCAGTAGTAGCCCATTCTAGAAGGCACTTTAAGGAAAGTGAGATATTGCAGCCATCATTCAATACAATAGTGACCGATTATGGAAACCCAGAATTATCAGTAGGGGATGCAGTTAGTATCCCGGCGGTCAAAATCCCGACACCAGAATCCCAGCACTTTGTCAATTTATGGGTGTCCACGACACCCATAGAGGGAGAATAAATTAGTGTGCCGAGCTTAGCGAGGCACCGGCCCGGTGTGTGGCGAGTGCAGCGAGCCCGCAAATGGGGGGGGGAGGGGGTATTCACATTTCGGCACTCGGGATTCCGGCGTCGGGATTTTAACCGCCGGGATACTGACCGCCGGGATTTCATACAAATCCCATCAGAACATGAACAAGTGCTTCGTTGTACATCGATTGCAGTGCGATGCAACCACAAATGCTGGTAGGAGGCTGCAATTTTTTTCAGATGGACAAAACAATGTGGGGAGTTAGATTTGGGTGGGGTGTGTTCAAACTGAAATCTAAATTGCAGTGTAATAGAGCATACACATGGTGAGATATGCACTATTTCTCTATTTTGTTTTGCAAAATCGAATGGGCATCGAATAGTTTTTCTACATTCAATGCTGATTCGATCCCAATGTGTACTCCCGTGTAGTGTACATCGAATAGAAAAATAGTCTTGGCAGCCAAGAATATATAGTGGAAATCTAATAGTAGATAGTGCAAATCTAATGTGTTCACTGCAGCATGCGATTCGATGTCCATCTTCTGCCTGAAGCCAGTATTAAACTAAAAGCAAATTTAATAGAAAATCTTACAGCAAATTGAATGCACATCAAATGAAAACTCTAATAAAAAAAATGGTGGAAACCGAAAAGGAATAGAAACAACTTTAGCGCAGGTTGAATAGTCCACATCTACTAGAAAATGTAATTGAACAGTGTGTACGCACCATAAGAATAAAGCAGCCAGTATTTACTCTGCACAGAAACCAAATAACTCCCCCAAATCTAACTCTCTCTGCACATGTTACATCTGCCCCATGTCCAGAGAACGTGGCATTGTCAATCTGCAAAAATTGCAGCCCTGCTAACAGGTCTGAATCAGGCCCAATGTGGCCAACCAGAATTGCCAAATGGATAACTGGTGGAAGATAATCTTCCAGCAGCTGCCAATTTTAGAGGGGCCTCCTTGGCCCATCTACTGCATTGTTCCCTCCTCAGACCTGCTGTGCAGCCGACCATTACCAGGAATGAACCCGGTATTAACTAGGATACTTATTGGAATACACCATTATTCATGGACTCAATTAATTTATTACCCATATTTGTACCTAGAAGTATGACATCAATGATATTTCACCCTGCTTATTGAAATGAATTACTGAACACGGGGCGAGATATTCCGCTATCTCCTACCGTGCTCCTACTCATACTGCAAGCAGCAATTATTTATTCCTGTACTACAATTCTGACTGTTCATTGCATACGCAGTCAAAGGACACAAACCTTTATTATTTTTTCCAGGAGTGTACAATATAATATTGGAGTAATACGTTAACTTTGAAAAATTATTGTTTGCAAAACTCAAAAATGTTGTATAATTAATTTGTCAGTAGCTCAAATGGTCACCCAATATTTCTGAACCGGTGGTGACATCTTACACAATACGGTGGAATATAGAGCAAATACCACATAAAATGCTTTGAGTGTATGAGAAAATCAAAATATCACTTATAATATTTGTTTCATGTATCTGTTTGTTGTTATACATGTGTTGTAAGTAGATTTTATTCTTCATTTCAGATAAATTAAAAGTTATGTTTTAAAAGACATTCTAAATAAGTTGTGTCCCCAAAACCAGAGAGTACTTTTCTCTTCTTGTCTTGCAACGTGGATTGTCATCAGACAATTCTTATAATTACTGCAACTTGGTCACTTTAAAGGATTGCTTCCGTATTTAGCTTCAACTTGGATTTAAAATGCAATGTCGTGATAGCTATAAGCTATCACCACTAAGTGGCGTTGCTGTACTCAAATCGTATAGAAACAAATATATACTTGAGCCATTTATAGGAAAATATATTTTTCTTTTTTAATAATAAAGAATACATCATAAACAAAATACAATTCATATAACATAAATGCACTTTCAATAAGACATAGAAGACATACAACATATAAGGACAATGCTTTTCTATGAGGGTTGTTTGGCTGAATATACAAATTGTTTGGCATTTACTAATATATTGAGGCTGATATAAACAATAGTTACCAGTCCCGTATGTTATTTATGTGGAAATAAGGTGCGCTGCTAATTGCGGCTGGTAAGGTATTGTCAGTCCCTAAAAATATACAGAATATACAAAAGAAGGGTATATATATATATGGACTCTGACAGATACCCTTTGTTCTGCTCCTGAGGAAGCTGGGAGACCTTTCCCAGAGAAACGTGTTAAGGTTTGTATACTCCCCACAAGACCACCATACTCCTGAGGATTACAATTCTTTCACTGGATACGGGACTTAACATCTCTCCTTGGTCATCCTTCATTCAACACGAAGGATTGGACCTGCAGCTATTTCTTCATCCAACCCAGGTTTACTGGACAAATCACCAGAGCCAATTTGGCACCACTTTACCACCATTCTGGAATCGGCCACCTGGTAAACAACTGCTGCACAATATAGAGACATCCCCTCCAGTTATAATATATCCTTGATATAGGAGTATATCAGTGTCTTAAAGGGCAATTATCCCCATTTTAAGTGTCTTTCTGTCTATATGTTTGTTTATATGTTTGCTATTTTATTAAATATTTTATTCAAATTATTTGAGAAACAAAGCCAGCGCTGGTATCTTCTGTTGTATATTCCGTATGTTATTACTTCCGCCTCATGCGGGTCAGACCTCGTTTTGGCGGCAGCCATCCCATCTATTACTTCCGCATTTGCGGATCAAGCCTTGGTTTCATCTCACATCGGATTGACAGTGAGCACATTTATGTTCCACAACTTCCGCATTACGTGGATCAAGCCTTCATTCCACTGTTTTTATATGTAAATCGCGGTGGCCATTTTTATTTATTTCTTTACTACTAGAACCATGCCTCATTTTCACATCGGACATGATCCACAGCCATTTTAATAGTAATCATAGTCAAGCCTCTTTTCAATCTCCATTCATAGAGTAAATAAATAAAGCCTTTCTGTTCAGCCCCGAATATTATTGTGTTAATCAGCCTCACAATATCTGCATATTCATGCCAAAACAAGCCTCATACCCTTCATTTAGACATATTATATACACATGTATATGCATAAAAAGAGCAATCATTAATAAATCACTAAAACATTTAAATAATGATTATTTGATAACATATATATATATATATATATATTTTTTATATGATAAAAAATAAAATATAAAATATGAAAAGTAATAATAATAATTATAATGAACAAAAAAATAAAAATAAAAGAAGATATAAAATAAATGAAAATAAGAATAAATATAAAATTAAAATAATGACACAATCACATGCAGACATAATTTTATATAATACATTCAAGAAGTAAAACCTTTACAAATAACCAAAATTGTAGTGGTCTCAAGTTGGTACTATCAGTCACAATACTAGCTCTCTCACTTTATATTATTTATTTCAATAGTATCGTTCAAGTCCTGGGGGGGTCAATGTTCTTAATCTAAATATCCAATATGCCTCCCTCCTGCACATTAGGGTGTATCTATCCCCACCCCTAGGGGTATTTTTAATTTGTTCTATACCTATCATGGTGATATCTCTAATGTTACCCTTTTGACAATTTGCCATATGTTTATACAAGCTATTAGTCATTGTCATTTTATTGATATTCATTTTGTGTTCCATATACCTAACATGGAGGTGTCAAATTGTACGACCTACGTACTGTAGGTCGCACCCACAGCACAATAAATAAACTATATAGTCGGTTTCACAATTTATAAAACTCTTTATGGGGAATTCCTCTCCTGATATTTGTGATTTGAAGCTGATACTTTTCCTACTAAGATGTTTGCATGAAAGACACTTCTCCCCTCCACATACATGATATCCCTCTGGTTTTTCTGGTGACCAAGAGGGTTTCTGTGTTATCTTCATTTTGTAGAAGCTAGGAGCCAATTTATTCTTATGATTTTTTGATCTCCTAAATACTATACTGTATCTTTAGTGTTCAATTCTGTTTTTACATGTTCATCCAGTTCTAAAAGATGTAAGTTTTTTAAACTATCCTTTTGATGTTCCTATCTTGTGTATTGAGTCACAAAAACCACTCCTCTCTCTCTCTTTACCTCTGTTGTTTGTCTAGGTTCAATACTCAGGAGTCTTTCTCTATCCATTTCTTCCACTGTATGCAGGGACTCTTTTAGCAATCTATCCAGATAACCCTGTTAAGAAAATGCTTTATCCAGGATATTGCTCTGTTTTATAAAAGCTGAATGTGATGAGCAATTTATTTTTATCCGCATAAATTGACTTTTTGGAATATTATTTTTAAATTTGTCATAGTGTTTACTCCTATAATCTAAATACCGATTTTGGTCAACGCTTTTTACATATGTTTCTGTCGTGATGGCACCCTCCCTGACTGTGAGAGCAATATCCAGGAAGTTTACCTTCTTGTGAAAAGTGCTCGTGAATTTTAAACCAAATAAATTATCATTTAAACTTTCAGTGAACTTAACAACTAACTCATGATCCCCATCCCCCCAAAAAATTAAATTGTCTATATACAGTACCTGCCATAAAGGACCAGGCTCGCCCCACATCCGCCACCCCAGATGTGCCGCTCCTCAAAGCGACCCATAAAGAGGTTGGCGAAACTCTGGGCGAACCTGGTCCCCATGGCAGTCTCCAGTGACTGTAAATAATATTCTGAATCAAAAATAAAATAACTGTGAGTTAGTATAAACTTAGTAGATTGAATTAAGCACTTTTAATTTACATACGTGATCTCAGTGTCCCCTAATAAATAGTGCTCAACTGCCTCTATCCCCAAATCATGATCTATATTTGAATATAGTGCTTCTTGGAAATAATACCCTTCTTTCCAATTCACCTTATTCATTTTCGGTAAAAAGTGCGTGGTATCTTTAATATATGAATCCAATTTTATCATATATTTCTGTAAATAGATGTCCAAAAAAAAGATACATTATTAGTCAGTGACCCAATACCAGCTATAATGGGCCTACCGGGGGGACAAATCAAAGTTTTATGAATCTTGGGTAGAAAATAATAAGTGGGTATGACCGGATGTGAATTAAACAAAAAAGTGCAAGTCTCCCTGGATATTGCTTCCACAGTCATACCATCATCAAGCAGAAGTTTAAACTCATTTTTAAATTTATTAGTAGGATCACTGGATAGTTTACCATAGTATCTGTCATCTCTCAGCTGCCTATATGCTTCTTTCAAATAATCCTCCGTCTCATCAAAACAGCCCCCCCTTATCAGCTTGTTTAATTGTTAAAATAGGATCGTCACGCATTACTTTTATTGCTCTCCTTTCTTTTTTGTTAAATTATCCTTTAGAACTGCTCTATCTGTTCTATTGCATAATTCCCTGAATTCCTCTATGGTGCCTTTATAGAAACTTTCTATAAAGTTTCCCCTATACTGGAGTGGGTAAAATTCTGAATTTTTCTTAAAGCCCATTCTACAAATGCCATCATTTACATCAGGCATGTCCAACGTTGGCCCCCCAGATGTTGTGAAACTACACATCCCAGCATGTTTTGCTATTAGAGAATGCTAATACTATTGCAAAGCATGCTGGGATGTGTAGTTTCACAGCATCTGGAGGTCCAACATTGGACATGCCTGATTTACATCATAAACATGTACATTCTCTGCTGTTAATATATTATTTTCTTCAGCTAGAGATTCAATAATTCCTACTATTTCCTCCTCCTCTTGATTAAAAGCCATAATGGAGTCTTGGTTAATCTTTTGCTTTTTAAGGGCAAAGAATATTTTCTGGCTCAAGGTTCTCACATATCTATCGACAAATAGTTTTAAACGGTTTGGTTTATTTGCGGGGTAAAATTAAGGCCGGCTAATTTCTTCCTCAGTTAATACTTTTTTTGATAAGTTAAATATACCCTTTCCATTTACCTTCTTTTTCCCTTTCCGTTTCCTTCCTCCTCGTTTTCCCCTGAGTCGTATTCCCTTAGTCTTTTTGATGACCCATTTCGGCCCTCTGTTCTGTCCAGAAATTGATATTGTCTGGACGTCTCCCTTAACAAAAAAACACATTCTTTTTGTCTATATGGAGTAGCCTGTTCTTCTTCATCTCTCCTATCTCTGCCTCCATCTTGTTCGTATTGTCTACTTGTTGACCTCTGATTATTAGGAGTCTCGTAATCCTCTAGGTGTTCATATCTGTTCCTAGTTGTACAGGGGTATCTTTTTTTCTCTCCAATTTGTCTGAGTTGAGGTTGTGGGTGAGAGGAGAATGATCAACAAGATAACATCATTATTGGATAATGCTTCACACCCGCTCAAAAACGTTTTGACAGATCTGTGTAGCACTTTCAGTGATAGGTTGCTTCACCCTAGATGCTCAACGGAGAGATATCGCAGATCGTTCCTTCCGGCTGCAATTAGAATGTACAACTGTCATGGTCTGAAGAAGACCTGCATGTTCCTAGATTCTTGAGTTATATTGTTTGGATCTTATCTTATTATGTGTGTTCTTATTATTATTATACTACTACTCTTATCTGTACTTGAACCTTGCTGTAACACTGAAATTTCTCCATTGTGAGACGAATAAAGGGATTCTATTTACTATTTTTAGGGGGTTTATAGTTGTTAAACCTATAATTTCATGGTTATTTCCATAAGGCTTCCTAGTATTCTCTTTTCTAGGGGGATGCTTCGATTCCCTTCCATTTCCTCTAGTTCTATTATAAGAATGTACAGTTCCCTGTTCATAACCTGTTTTATATCTATTCATTTTACTATTCTTACGATGGATCAAAGAATTTCCAAAATCCTCCACATTTCTATTGACTTGTTTGTCTCTTTTTGAGAATTCTGGATCCCCATTATGTTTTTTCAGTTGTTCCTGAGTGAGTTCTATCTCCTTTTGTATCTCTTGCACTCTTTTTTCTCCGTATAATGTGTATTGTACTGTGGCGCTCTTTATTTGTACTCTATTTTTGTTATTTATTCAATGTTATGCCAAGTTTTGTTTCCCTGTATTGTTCCTTTGTACGGCGCTGCGAAACACTTGTGGCGCCTTATAAATAAAATTATAATAATGATAAGTATCTTATGAGCAACCTCATCACATTTTTAGAGCAAATATTGCTCTAAAAATGTGGTAATGTGGCATCCCACTCTTCTGTAAAGATTTTGTCATCTTTGAATTGTATTTTTAATTGTGTTTTTTATAATTGAAACAGAAAATGATATTTTCCTATAAATGGCTCAAGTATATATTTGTTTCTATATGATTTGAGTACAGCAGCGCCACTTAGTGGTGATAGCTTAAAGCTATCACGACATTGTATTTTGTGGTTTCATCATACAGGTACACACTCACTCTGATAAGTGGCTGCAGCTGACTCAAAAGCTTTTGTAAAACTAACCACCAGTCATACCAGCGCTACTGTGTGACTTTAAAAGTATCAATAAAGTAGCTTAATTGTCCTGTCTGCACATTAAAAGCAGCAGACACAGAGGGCTTGGGGGTATATCAGATCTGTAGGCCAGCAATCAGTTAAGACGCCACCCCACTACAGTGAATCCTGCCTTGTGAATTTATATGATTGCTGTGCAAATGGATGTGTATGGCTATACATCCATTTGCAGCTGTGCGAATATTCCCCAAACAATTCTTTGAATGATTTCCCCACTGGTCACCACTGATCTCAGGCTCAGAGTAGCTCTAGAATTTCTCGGCAGCTGCGATGAAATCAGCCTGATCGAGGCCAAAGCTGACGTCTCACACCCTTGCAATAGTCATTTAGTGTTCACTCTAGGAGTGACAGCGGGCAGGGCGCTGGGGGGCAGACCGGGCACGACGACGTCATAGCTGGGCGCGTGCCCGGGCCACCGACGTCATGAAAGGGGGCGTGCCTGGGCCGCCGCCGTCATGAAAGAGGCGTGCCTGGGCCGCTATTGTCATCAAAGGGGGCGGGCCCGGCTGCCACCATCATCAAAGGGGGCGGGCTCGGCCCGTCTGAAGCCACTGTGCTGCCGGGGAAGTGCCAGACATCGCCGTCTACGGCGACGCTGGGCTTCCCCGTGTTTTAGCGGGGCACTGCGAGAGGGGCAGGGCGCATTTTGCCCTATAAAAAAATCGGGCAGGGCGCAGCGCGCCGCTAAAACAGCCTAGCGGGAACACTAGCCATTACCGCCCCCCAAATGTCGACTTCCTGTCAATCACCTTGCAAATGGCTAACAATCAAAAAAAGTAGCAGCATTTCTTGGGTGGATGGCATCAAGCACAGGCATTGCGGCCAGATGCACGCTCAGTCTACCGATAATTGGCCGCTGTGCAAATTTGAGTACCGTATTTTTCGGACTATAAGCGCAACTAATAGCCTTAAATTTTTGCCAAAATAGACCGTGCGCCTTATAATCAGGTGCGCCTTATGTGTGCACTGAGTTTGACTGTCGGGCCATTTCCTGCTGACATCGGGACGTAATACGTACACTACATATTACGTACACTGCGATGACCCCAGAAAATGGACCCACTGAAGAGACATGCTGTTTTAGCATGCGCCTTATAACACGGTGCGCCTTATGTATTGGTCAGGTACAGAAATAGACCCCATAATTGAGACTGCGCCTTATAGTCCCGTGCGCCTTATAGTGCAGAAAATACGGTATTCAAGTTTATTCAACTACCTCATTAGAATAACCCACTACATCCAGTGTAACTTGTTTTCCTTATAAAACCCTTAACGGGGTACTTAATTAGTCGCAACAATGTTTCAGGCATTAAAGAAATAATGGAGGCTGGGGGAGGGGTTGTTTTCGATTTTATTTTTGTATTTCTTTTCCTGGCTTTCCCAATTAGCCCCAATTCTTTCTATCCTAAAAAGTTTCCATTTTCAGACAAAAACACGTATGTGTGAAAAAAGTTGTGTTTTTGGTTTCTTTCGGGTTATTTGGCTAGTATTGGGGAGGTGATTAGCTGCGGTAAATTACTGCGGGTAATTGGATATCGCCCTTACTATTTTAGTGGTTGATTCACCAAAGGAAACTGAATCTGTTAATAAACTACGGTACACAGCTCATGCCATTAGTGTGGACTAGCATCTAACCTGCAAGAGAAGCAATGCATTTGAAATAGTAAACGAGTTATTGTTCCAAATAACTCTGTATCACTAATTTAATTAAATAAATGTGTTTAACTGGTATCCTTTGTAGTTGGAAGGCAAGCAAGCATTTTCCTGCCTTGGTAATTAAGTGTCTTTATGCACCTAGCTTCATAATTAAATCCAATTAGCACAATTCTTTGTTTCTGAAAATATTACTGTATTTATATTATTTCCATAATTCAAGGCTATTTTGCAGAATCACTTCATAAATAATAAACAAATCTCTGAGTACTGACAGCTGAAATGTATAAATAACCGATAGAAGACTTTGGGGTCGATCCTATTAACTGAGAATGGGGTTATATGTCTTTGTGTGGTGATTCAATGCTGGCAACAGCACCTGACCTCTCACCCTTCACAGGTTCCATCCCAATTGTGCACATAATTGGGTCAGGGTATCATGAGAAATGGAGTTTAGATGTTTCGGAGCCTTATGGGGCCTCTACACTGGGTGATTTCAGAGCATTTTCTAAGCGATCTGACTTAATTTGGGTAGATGGCTTAGAAAATGCAACAAGAATAAGATAATTTCACCACTGGCGCTGTATACTTAATGCAGCAAAAGACTAACCGGTCACCGGACCATCCACATATACCATAGAGTAACAAACTTAGTCCACTTGCGCTTAAAGGAATGTTCCACAATGATCTCCACTCTTTCTCTCCAAACCAAATGGCTCGAATATGTAAAAAGAAAGGAGAATACACAATTGTAGTATGATCAAAATACTGAAGACAAACTCTCCTCCAAACGTGCAGGGGGACTATTAGAAGATAGTGCTCCCAAAGTTCCCGAATGATCCAGGGGTCACTAAATTGTAGGTCACCACACTCTAGTGAGTATAACCAGGTGCTTACATGTATGCTTACATGAATGGGTTTAGGACAACTCACATAAAGGTATCTTTATAGGATATGGAGTCTCACAAGCTTCTTCCAAATTAAAAAAGTTTTATTCCAATAAAAACACAGTGTAGGCCACAATCCTTTACAGCAGAAATAACCACACTAGTTGGAACCCGGGTAACATGTGGGTAATACTGTACTGTATGAAAAGTGATCCCGCACCATTGGACAGTAAAAATAGACACTGGTTGCGACGCGTGTCGGCACACTGCGGTGCCTTTATCAAGTAATGTGTCAGCAGCAGATCTTTCTGAGCACTAAATTCGGTGGGGGACTGTTTGCGTTCCACTGCTATAAAGCCGGTCCGGCGGCTTTATAGCAGTGGAACGCAAACAGAAGCGTTCTGCTGGCTTTTCTGTTTGCACGTGGAGGGAGCTGTGGAAACAGTCCCCCACCGAATTTATTGCTCAGAAAGATCTGCTGGTGACACATTACTTGATAAAGGCACCGCAGTGTGCCGAAACGCGTCGCAACCAGTGTCTGTTTTTTACTGTCCAATGGTGCGGGATCACTTTTCATACAGTACAGTATTACCCACATGTTACTCAGGTTCCAACTAGTGAGGTTATTTCTGCTGTGAAGGATTGTGGCCTACACCGTGTTTTTATTGGAATAAAACTTTTTTAGTTTGGAAGAAGCTTGTGAGACTCCATATCCTATAAAGATACCTTTATGTGAGTTGTCCTAAACCCATTCATGTAAGCATACATGTAAGCACCTGGTTATACTCACTAGAGTGTGGTGACCTACAATTTAGTGACCCCTGGATCATTCGGGAACTTTGGGAGCACTATCTTCTAATAGTCCCCCTGCACGTTTGGAGGAGAATTTGTCTTCAGTATTTTGATCATACTACAATTGTGTATTCTCCTTTCTTTTTACATATTCGAGCCATTTGGTTTGGAGAGAAAGAGTGGAGATCATTGTGGAACATTCCTTTAAGAGCAAGTGGACTAAGTTTGTTACTCTATGACTTATGCTATGGCCCCTACACACTGAGTGATGTAGGGGCATTTTCTAATTGATGTGTGACCCTGAGCTTCGCTATCGCCTGGAGTTTAATATCCAGCATGCTGGATACATATAGTTAGATCTCCAGTCAGGGTCAGTGTTCTCACAGGAGAACACTGGCTCTGACAGATCGCTCAGCACACATCGCTGACACATTGCTGTGCAGTGCTGTGTGCTGAGCGATCTAGCATCACTCAGATTGTTCAGCAAATCTCCCCATGTGTAGGCAGCATTAAGTTACCCAGTGAAAATATCTAACATATAGAGGTCTATATATTAGGATGTAGCGATAGGACTGATTGTCTATTGATGAGAAAATCACCTATTGACAAAATGTATCAATAAAATGTCTCAGAGCTAGGTGAGCAATTTCGGCCTGAAGCACTTACACGGTACCACTTTGCCAGGGATAAGCATGTGCGCGACACAGCTAGCTGGTGAAGGTAACACATGCACAGTGGAAATTAAACTTGAATTTGGGTCTCGAGTTCTTTTAGTTTGTAGCAGTAATCAGTTCAAGTATTGCTATTATGTTCTGTATTATAAGCATTGATGACTCCATCCGTTGGGGCTGAATTGCTGAACTAATGAGAGTGCTACAGATCTCCGTAGTTTGTAGAAAATAAATAGCTGCAATCATGTTATGCATTGATTTATAAACCAACAATAGAATTAGTGGCTCTTAGACAAATAAATCCCTAGTTGAGAAAATGGAATCCACCCCAAAGCCAAAATCAATATTTCCAATCAAATGTTACAGTAAATTATCTCTGGTTACTTCATTTGGATGTTTCATCGAAAATTCTTGTACGGTAAGGCGGAAAATAACCGATCACCTGTGGATTTGTCTGGAAATTAGGTATTGAGGTGTGATATGCAAAACAATTACTTATTAAAAGTATTTGGAACTTAAAATTCTGTTTGAAACTACTTGGCTGGGGAGGTGGTGGGGATTTTGGGGCACATAGGGGGAAATTTACTAAAGGAAATTTGTAAAAAAAATAGGTGTATTTGTATCCAGAAATACACTTATTTTTGACATTTACTATCCTGAAAATACGGCAATTCTGGATACAAATACACCTATTTTTTTTACAAATTTCCCCCATAATGTGTAGTTACAGTACACCACTGGCATGTGCAGTGTGACAAATCGCGCAATCCATCCACAAATCCAACTTGCATTCACCTCTGCATTAATCTATGTGTACACACAGTGTTGTAGCCATTGAATGGACTAAATAGGAATAAGTTGGGGAAATTTACTAAATACAAACGGCTACGAATTGCCGTATTGGCAGCTATTCGTTCCTGTATATGGCCGTAAATTCGTATTTCAGAATTTACAAAGACCATATTATTATTATTTACACAGGCGTATTCGTATTTGTTTTCTGGAACATGAATGCATACGCCAGTAAAAGAATACGAATACAAATCACTATACATTTGAATGGTGATTCCAAATTTACTAACCGGTGTATTTAACATACTCCTTATTTTCCAGGTGTATTTGGCTGAAGCCTGCACGGTTCAGTCAGATCTGTACAGGCTTCTCCGTGTAAAAAAAAGAAAAATAACGGCTATAACCAGTCCCCCAATAAAGGGGTCCCCCCCTCCAAGTTCTCAAAATATGGGGGAAAAAATGACTAGGTGTCCCCCATATTTTGGCAACCAGCACGGGCCCAAACAGCCGGGGTACACTTTGGTACTTGTTTCCTAGCACGGCGCCACCGATTTTAATTGTATGCAATCAGGTTGCAAAAATCGGGTCAATCGCATCGCATGCAACCAAATTGCATGCGTTGCGATTGACCCGACCGACCCGATGTTAAATGTTAAATGGTCCCTGAGACCCGATTTCACATTGGCCCCAATGTTAAATGCCCCTCAGACCCCATTTTTCATTGTATGCCGCCCCATTGTTAACGCCACGATCAACGTGAACCTGAAGCGTGGTGAGCACGGCGGTATGCATCCTCCGACCTTTTCATTCCCCCCACTATCCACGTTGGCGTGGAGTTGATTTTATATAGTGTGGCAAGCGCAGCGAGCCCGAAGTGCGGAGAGCGTAGCGAGCCCCGTGAGGGGACGCGCATTACTTCACAGGTATTACGCGTCCGCTCGCCACGCTGCGGGCTCGGTGGCTCACTGCGCTCGCCACACTATATAGAATCAACTCCACGCCGACGTGGATAGTGGGGGCATGAAAAGGTTGGAGGACGCGTATCGCCGCCCCTCGCGGGATCGCTGCGCTCGCCACGCTTCGGGTTGGCGTTCATCGTGGGTTGGCATTAACAATGGGGGGGGGGGATTTGACATACAAATTACCCATCAGGGTGGGTATACAATCAAAAATTGGGGCCATTTAACATTGGTTCCTATGTAAAATCGGGTCCGTCACATTGTATGCCATTATAATGGCATACAATGGACCCGATTTTACATAGGAATTTAACATTACATACAATGCTTACAATGTAAAATCGGGTCCGTCCCATCGCATTCCATTATAATGGCATGCGATGGACCCGATTTTACATTTGTCGGGAAACCTCCAAAAAAAGCCCGAAATCGGGTCCCATCGCATACCTTAAGTTAAGGTATGTGATGGGACCCGATGGGTGCCGTGCTAGGAAACAAGTACCTAAACTTTTTATTCAAGTTCCCCTGGCCAAAGCATTGTCCCCCTGTCTTGGATTAATTAGGTATTACAATAGTTAATGGCATTTTATTAATACAAATATTGATAGTAATAATATTAAACAAAATTATATGGAAAATTGTATGAAAACTTTAAACTAATAGATGGACATTCAAAGGTTGTATACTTATTTTGTGGAGTTCCGCTTGTTCTTATTGAGCTCTGTAGGATATCAATTGCTCAGTTCCCCGGTATGGAGCCGTATACTATGGTATGAAACTTGAGGGAGTCCATAAACCTGGCAGGATCTTGTATAACGCTGGAGGGAAATGCAGTCCTCAATTAAAGAGACATCCTCATGATGTCATAATATTTTGTAATCCACAATAGGCAGGTGGTGGTATCCCAAAGTAGTAAAGATTGCAGGATAAAATCTGTACCAGGACCCAGGGGTGAGACAAATAGAGCTGGTTTGGTGTGGGGCAGTGGCATAAGTTTGCCCCAGGTGCCTGGAGGCAAGATGAATGTTGGAGTCCCCCGCCCCGCCCCCCACACTTTATTATACAATGCAATTCCTACAGCAGGCATACACAGCCCCCCATCCCTATAGCAGGGGTACAAAGGCCCCCATCCCTACAGTAGGGGTATACAGCCCCATCCCGCAAGGGGAAGCTCCATCCAATGGTAGGGGTACACAGCCCCATCCAACGGTAGGGGTACACAGCCCGCAACCCCAAGGGCGCGCAGTGCCTCTTCCCACAGCAGGGGCACCCCCATCCCCATCAGCAGGGGCAAACAGGCCCCATCCTCATCAGCATGGGCACACATGTTGCCCACAGGGAAGACAGAGCAGACACTGCGGACAGGAAAGGAAGCGCTGCAGCGAACACCCAGAAAGGAGGACCACCAGGGCAGCAAGGTCTCTAGGCAGTTAAGGAACTGCAAAACTCCCCCCCAAACCTCTATTTCCTCCCCTGCTGTAGTGTCACATACCCGGCTGCTGCCTGAGCTGGTCTCCGCTCCTGCATATGTAATGAGCAGGGATCTGGCGCAGTGCATACTGTATAAGCTGCATATCTAATCAGCAGGGACCCAGAGCAGTGCATACTGTATAAGCCGCATTGATCCCTGCCTGTGCATATCTAATCAGCAGGGACCCGGAGCAGTGAATATTGAATGAGCTGCATGAGTCCCCTCTCATTAAATATGCACTGGCAGGGACCCACTCAGTCAATATGCACTGCGCCGGGTTCCTGCTTATTAGATATGCACGAACAGGGACCTGGCGCAGTGCATATTAAACGAGCGGGTCCCTGCCAGTGCATATCTAATGAGCGGGGACTCAGACGGCTCATTCAATATGCAGTGAGCAGTGATCTGGCGCAGGGTATAACTTCAGGAGGCAATGGAGGCTGTCGACCAGTGGCAGATGACTTCATTGCCTCCCGGAGTTCTGCCACTGGTGTGGGGGTTCCAATACAACCTCAAAAGTCCAACAGCTTTTAAAAAGAGCAGGCACTTCCTTACATGTTTTGTTGTCCACTGATAACTTTATCAAAGGTGTAGCACCCTATGTTAGGTCTGGGTTTTTATACCCCTGA
This sequence comes from Crinia signifera, assembly GCF_055691185.1. Taxonomy (NCBI): domain Eukaryota; kingdom Metazoa; phylum Chordata; class Amphibia; order Anura; family Myobatrachidae; genus Crinia; species Crinia signifera. The sequence continues at coordinate 233,998,319 of NC_139221.1, read as the reverse complement.
ACAGGAAATACACTTAACATTGTTAATCAATTTACCTAATTGATCCATTTAATTAAGTATAAAATGTTTGACTTTAAAAAATAATATATAATATTATATGGGGAGGAGCCAGACCAATAGTATATGATTATGCGTATATATTTACCATATTAAGTTCATAAAATGGCTTTGGGATTCACAGATTACTTACAGCGCCCCACTTCTGGGTCATTGGAGCGCACCCCACGCTCTAACTTCCGACTGGGTGGCTGTGAGTATGGGTACAGCGTCAACAAGCTACCATAATTCTTACTCCTCTGCAGTTGTTACTTGCTCAGTCCTCCCATACTGATGCAGGGGCCCAAAGGCCATGTGATATGTGTAGTGTGCGTTTTGTTCCTTATTGCATGGCATCTATATGAAATCGCATGCGATACACTAAAAAGTTGCAGTTTGAAGTAGATGTGATGTGATCTAGTACAAAAAGTAATGTCTGCACATACTTTTTGTACTTTGTCATATGCAATGTAGAAACGTATATAGAAACACAGTGCGTTTTAAATTACATCCGATGCGTTTTGAACTAAAAAGTTCAAAACGCATTCGACCATCGCACCTTGTATGGGCACCAAAAGTGTGGTTGGCAGCACACAAAGTTCTGGGTGCCAAAAAAAAATGCCCTTCTTAATTCGTTAAGATATGGACCCTTTGGCAGTTTATCAGACAGCCTTGGATCTGGACCCCTCTCCTGATTCATTTTACTCTTGTGTCCCTCTGGGTATTCCTGTCACTCATTGGGGGAAACTTACTTAGATGTGTATTCTACATCACATGTGATGTTGCGATGGCCAACCAATCAGAATCTATTTCTTATATATTTAGCAGCCTTGAGAAGATACAGTAGTAGACAGGATCTGATTGGTTGCCCATAGCAATGTCACATGTGAAGTAGAATACACATTTTAGTAAAATTCCTCCATTGTGTATGCTTGGGCTGTAATTGGATTACGTTCTGGTTTAGATGGCTATACTACTGTATGTTTTATTTAATCCTATTCTTTTTCACTGATCTGCTGTTTCATGGCTGCTCTTGCTGAGCTGATTCCCCTTACGCTCTCTTAAACAAACATCTTGATGAGTTAACTGCTTAAAACATATTATTTATTTTTATTATTTGTTGTATTTTTGTAAAACTATTCAAAAAAAAATCTCAATCAAAAGAAGGCTTGAATTTCATCTATTTGTGCTGCTTTAATGTTCTTAAATAAAAAAAGCAAACTTGAAACATAAACCCCCAAAAGGATATTTCCTGTTTTAATTCATATTGGAGGACCATTGATATGAATATGGATAGAAATTAACTCTCAAATCTTGGAAGCAATCTATTTAAAATATTTGAATCTAGGGAAAATCAATTAAAGACATTAATGGTGTGTTTTTAGTGATACGGGGCACCTGTTTGCCCAGAAAGAGCTTGTTTTTCAGTGGGATTACAAAAAAAATGCAGCAGAGGCGGCACTACCATTGGCGCAGAAGGAGCAGTGTACCGGGGCCTCTGAGGACTAACGGACCCACTGCTGCCCCGGTCACCCTCTTGCTGTCACACTCTGGGGGAAATTTACTAAGAATACAATTTTTCGTATTCATATTATGAATGAATATGAATACATACGGCTGTTTTAGCCATATGCAAATTTGTGTTCCGGAGGGTAATTTACAAAGCAGTCAAATATCCATTCGTATTACCGGCTGCTAATATGAATTAGTATAGGCAGTCTGCATGGATCAGTCAGATCCATGCAGGCTGCAGTTTGTAAAAAAAATAGGAAAATAAATAAATAACGAAAATGGCGTGGGGTCCCCACCACGGCCGTAACCAGCACCAGGCTCAAAGAGCCGGGCTGGTTCTAAAAAAAAATATCAGGAAACCAACCAGATAGGGCTCCGCTGAAATTTTAAAACCAGCCCCAGGCTCCAGGGCCAGAGCTGGTTCCCAAAATATGGGGGACAAAATGAAAAGGGGTCCCCCGTATTTTAAGAACCAGCCCCAGGCCCAACCAGCCAGCAGGGTAATGCCACAGCCGGGGGGAGACATTTTATACAAGTCATCCCAGCCAAAGCATTAACCCTACCGACCAGTCATCTTGAGCAGGGGTCCTGAGGGAGTGGGGACCCCCCAATGAAGGGGTCCCCCCTCCAGAACTTACCTGCCCAGGCTGAAGCCTGGTGCTGTCTCCAGTACCCCAGGGCTGTGGGTACCGGGCTGATCTTTGTGTAAAAAATAGAATCAAACACCATTGCGTAAAACTGTGGAACTATGAGTCCCAGCAAGACTCCCCCTCATGTGGGGACTTGGAGAACCACAAGTCCCAGCATGCGGGGCATTAAAGGGTCCTCTGGCACTTGTACTTCTACAGTAATAGAAATAGTAAAAAAAAACACACACTGACTCACATGAAAAATAAAGCTTTATTACATCCAAAGCCCACACATACTGATAATTACCTATCTTGAGCCCGTAGGTAGGTCCCTGGGTCCGGCTCCGGTGTGCAGGGGTCCGGGACCAGCGCTGGTGTCTAGGGGTCCGGTGTCCGATGAAACCCATAGGGGACCTGTGGAAACAAATTATACTTACAAGTCGCCAGCAAAGATCACGTCCTCTTTGATCCATGTAGCCATGTAAAAAAGAGATCACGTCCTCTTTGATCCATGTAAAACGCTGGGCGCCGCAAGCCGGCCCTGAATAGCAATATTGGCCGGCCTGCGGTGCCTAGCGGCCAATCAGGAGCTGCTAGGCCGCAAGTCGGGCTATAGCGCTATTTCACTATGAAAATACTAATTTTAGGCGTATTTGCCTTAGTAAATTTCCCCCTCTGCCTCTCCCTGTCACTCACTGACGTGTTGCATATTCTGTACTTGGGTTAAGGTGGAGGAGGGGGGCCCAAATTATATTTTGGCTCCTGGGCCCACCACCCACAAGTTCTGCCACTGACTGACAGGATTGTATCCATCCGATCTACTAGGGACACCACAGTCATGCAGAAAATTAATAATTTAGAATAGTCAACATTGAATAACTATTATTTACAATAACCTAATTTACTAAGTGGTGGGTTATGAAACAACTTGCCCAAATAAATGTCTTGATAGGTATGTTTTTAGTAATTATTTTAAAATGTTTACTTTACTTTAAGTTACTATTTAAAAAAAAGAATGAACTCCTAGTCCTAGGGGGAGATATGTTAAAGTTTAGAGAGAGAGATAAAGTAACAGAATATCCACTTCAAACTCATTTTTTTCAACCGTAGCCTGTACATGACAGGTGCTGATCTCTTAGTACTTTATATCCAAGCTTTGGTAAATCTCCCCTATAGTCCTTGAACTCTAGGCTCTTAGTGGTCAAAGAGATTTTGGGTCCACCTGATGTTTAACCAACTGATATACCTGTAAGGCTATAACCAGGAAGTGTTGGAGGAAGCATAGAGGGTAGACCTCCAGGGTGGGGATCCTCCTACCATGGATCCAACCAGCCCAGTGGGGACCGCTTCCTTTAGAAAGATGTCGTAAATGACAGCTGTACCCGATTCTGCCGTAGAAGTGAAGGGCAGCACTCTGATTGGTCAGATTACCTTGTTTGTGGAGTATATCTTGTATATTTTCACACTATGCTTGCACTATAATTGATTGTATGTAAGTAAGTACAACTGTCCCGATTTTCATGTGACATTCCCTTTTTATGGGACTGTTTCGCTGCCCCATGCATGGGCAGCTGTTTTCTGTGGTAATGGGGGATATAGTCCATTCACAGGAGACAGAGGGACTGGAGACATGGCAGCAGCTCACCAAGAGCTTGGCATCCCCCAAAGTGATGAAAGCAGGAAGTGTGGCCTGTGATCATGACATTCCTGTGATTTACCGTGGCATCCAGGAAGCCATTTACTACACTAGAATGAATGTGCCAGTCACCCAGGTAGTACTGAGTGCAGGGTACTATATGTACTTTTCAAGGTAAGTGCCCCCAGACTGCTTGCACCATAAATTGAAATCTTCCCTCATTAGGTCTGTACTTGTTTGCTTTATTTCATAAGTACAGCAAAACAGGCAAAGGTAACACAATCCTGCTATATAATCATGCCAACTGCTGGCCCTTCATGGATTATGTTTTCCCTCAGAGTTCCATGCTGATATCGCCTTAGAAACAATTGCTCATGAAACAGAGAAAAAGAGCTGAGCATTTCTAATAACTGCCCCATAAATCACCCCTCATTGGCACTCCTGAGGGCACATCACACATATTTCATCTTAGAAAGTGCAGTGCACTAAAGACTTGGTAAAATGAATTACTAACTTCTAAACCACAAGATTATAAATCCTATGGAGTGGTTTAAAAGCATCTTTATTACAAGATATATATATATATATATATATATATATATATATATATATATATATATGTGTGTGTAAAAAATTGGATGAGGGGCGCCACTTGTGTGTTCTGATAGGACAATTTTAAAAAACAATATTCCCTTAAAAAAGGGTGTCAGCCAGTCTTTAAAAAAGTATTGGTATATTACTCCAAACAAAAATGTATACAATGAATAAAGAGGCGGCGACTAATTGTTTTGTGGCAATCTGGAACTGGAGATATATGGTCAAAGAATAAAATTGTATAGATAAGAGGATATATAAATATAAAGTAATTTATTTATAACACTACAGTAAAAGAAATATATATAAAATATTTTTCTTTTTAAAACAAATATAATAAAAATATGAACAATTGGACGTAAATATATTCAATAAAGTGCTTATCTTAAAAAGATTCTTTTTAAGATAAGCACTTTATTGAATATATTTACGTCCAATTGTTCATATTTTTATTATATATTTGTTTTACAATTTTATTCTTTGACCATTAGTCGCCGCCTCTTTATTCATTGTATACATTTTTGTTTGGAGTAATATACCAATACTCTATTTTTTTAAAGACTTGCTGACAACCTTTTTTAAGGGAATATTGTTTTTTGAAATTGTCCTATCAGAACACACAAGTGGCGCCCCTTATCCAATTTTTTACATATATATATATATTTCAAGATTTGTGAGCATTGTGTGACTAAAAGTTGTATTTCTAATACATTCTAATGCAGTGTACATACGGCCTGACCCGGTGGCCGTCGTTACTGATTCGATATCGACGGCCAGCAAGTTGCTGGCATCAGCCAGGAGGGAGGGAAGGACAACTCGAGGATGGCACGGGGGGAGTGAGGGGGAGATGATACACTGAGCGACATGGAAGTGCTTTTGATCGAAGCAGAAATAGACGCCTGCCAAGTCTATTTTTGCTTTTGATCCCAATGCTGTGGGGCTGCTGCTGCACATAGGGATCGAATCTGCATCGAATGCAGCTAACACTATTCGATTCAGTGTCATTATCGATTCATTTTGGACTATATAGTCCAAATCGAATAAAAAATGACACTGAATCAAACCGTGTGCACACAGCATACAGTAACTCTAATTTCCCCAAATCTATCAAAAGATAAGTGGCTCTTCACATAAATTCCAATGGCTTTGCCAATACTGGAGTAAAGTGCTCCCTTAATAATACAGCATATCATAAGCAAACAAGAGATATCTAGGGCAAATATTTAACAAGTCTCTCTGTACAGTGTATTGCATTACAATTCAATGGCAACAATGTTTTTTGTCTGTATCATTCTATGATCCATTGAAAGTGAGTTATTGTCTCTCCATCCTGGCGGGATGCACCATTATATCACTACGTGCCAGTCAACAGAAACAAGATTCAAGGGCACAATTTATACAGAGAAAAATAGTCTGTGCTCCAAAAGATCAAGTTTATTTTTAAGCAATAGAAATCGGACAAACACTGAAGAGTATATTATGTATAATTAAAATTAAACTTTAAAAATTATTTGTAGATACGCCGGTAAACTTTTTTTTTTTTTTTTATTAGTTAAATAATCAGCATTAGGCATTAACAATTGTAATTCTGTTGTCTCAGAATATGGAATTTCTCTTTTAGATATACCGGGTGCAATTTGAGAGATTTGGTAAGAAATCGCCAGTTTTTCTTTAAGCAGCAATCATTTCATGGCAAAATCAAACTGGTTTTGCAGCGTAAATGATTGCCGCTTTAAAAAACCTGAATATTTCTCACCAAATCTCTCCCTTTCTGAATCTCTCCTATTAAATTTCCCCCTTCTTTTAATTTAGATAAAAAGAAATTTAAGGCTTATTAGGAGCAACAGGCCTGTAGTATTCATGTCGGTTTTTAAGGGCTCTTGTTCTTTCTCTGGGAAAATTGTGCCTCATTCAGACCTGTTCTCTAGGCTACATATATTCACAGCCCAGCGATCAGGTAAATGCCCAAACCCCTCACCCCCGCGCGAATCCTTGCATTAGCATACGAGTGGATGTGTACGCTTACAGGAGATAAATCATTTGATTGGCGCTCACCATCTAAACTGACTTTTATCCTGGTGCTCATGTGACGCCAGCTGCCCGCACCAAGCAGGCATCAACACACGCCCATAAAACGCTTCTGCCCCCTGCCCTCCCATACTGTAGTGAACTCCCATAATGAAGGCTTTGCTCAGGGGGTTTGCACATGCGCATTTTTAAGCATGCACAGACACCTGCCATCGGCCAGGGGACCAAATTCAGCCTGCTACGAGCGGGTCTGAATCACTGGCATTGTTGCATGAACAGAAGATGTACTATATACTCCAGCAATTACATTATACTTTTCTTTTTTTTTTACTTGTTTTTTATTGAACGATGCCACAGAAACGTGTGCAGGTCACAATTCCTACTGGTAGTGGGCCTTATTTTGATTCACTTTTTCTGGCAATTTCCTTCTTAGATGGACAAAACCATGTGCACTGCAGGGGAGCAGATGTAAAATGTGCAGAGAGAATTAGATTTGGGTGAGTTATTTTGTTTCTGTGCAGGAAAATACTGACTTTATTTGTACACTGCAATATAGATCTGACTTTGAAGTAAAACCCCACCCAAATCTAATTCTCTCTGCACAAGTTACATCTGCTCCACCTGCAGTGCACATGGTTTTGTCCATCTTAAGCCCCGTACACACAGGGGGAGATATATTGCTGAGCAATATATTGCTCAGTTTCTCCTTTTCATCAGCGACCAGAGATGGTCGCTGATGAAAGGTAACCTCTGCCGGGGGGAGCAGCAGAGGTAATCAGCTGGTCACAGGAGCAAGCTCCTGCAACCAGCAATCGTAAGGGGGCTAAAAACGGGAGCGCGCTCCTGGCGATTTATCGCTGGTGTGCACTCCAATCGCTGGCAATATGGTCGCCAGCGACCATATTTCCAGAGATTTCAGCCCCTATCGCCCCTGTGTGTACACAGCTTTAGAAGGAATTTGCAAGGAGTGAACCAAAATAAGGCCCAGTGTTACAGAAAGAGATGGTAATTCTAGAAGCACAGCTAGACACATAAGGACAGTGCTATGTTTCAGCAGGAACAAGTAGGACCTCAGTTCCCGAACCTCTCATTAAATATGACATCATCAGGAACTGGGTTCCTGAATCTGCCCTGGGCCAAAGTGTACTTTCCATAAAAGAAGTGCTTTTTCTTCTAATACATATATTTTTATCGATATACAGTATTAATGATTTTTTTCCTAATAGCTCCACCCCCAGACAGAGTTCCTGAACCTATATTTACAGAACAATAGTACTGCAGCATAAGGATGAATTTACCAAAGCTTGGAGAGAGATAACCTACCCACCAGTCAGCTTCTCAGTGTCATTGTACAAACTGTGCTAGACAAAATGACAGCTGTAAGCAGATTGGTTGGTACTTTAGGCATGACTCAGATGTGATTGGCGTGTGCATTGCTGCTGGTTCGCTGAAAGCAACGGCGATGCACATGTATGATGATGCAGCAGGTGGTGTTTGGTATAACTAGACACCTCCTGCATGAATCTGTAATTCTGGCCCTCATTCAGGTTGGCTCAGTAAGGTGCGAACATCGCAGCCTCTGATGCCACCCCGCCGAATACCTGCCCCCGAATCTCCTCAGTACCATACAAGAGGATGTGTACATCCCCTCGCATGCCTCCGCTAGCTGGATAAATCGTTCAATGGTCGCTGACCATCGAATGATTTCTCCTGCCTTCGAAATTAGAATTCAGTGAGAACTGACTTTTATTTGCGAGCACTATGATGAAGATGGGCAGCTGACGTCACATGGGAGTTCTCACAGCCAGTGTTCTCAAGGGGACGCCCATCAAACGCTGACCATTGAGGCCTCTCCAAGCTTGGATACATCTAGCCCAGGCATTCCCAACCACGGTCCTCAAGGCACACCAACAGTGCAGGTTTTAGTGATATCCAGGCTTCAGCACAGATGGTTTAATCAGAATCACTCAGGTACTAATTAAGTCACCTGTGCTCAAGCCTGGATATCTACTGTTAAAGTCGAATTACATTCACGCCATTTTAGAATAGTATGGCCGCCATTTTGGTTCGCAGAGTTGCGCAAATAAAGTATTATACACAGGTTCTGTGTAGCGAAGCAAACCTTAAGAGCCGCCATACTAATGCACATAAATTCATATCCCACAGTAACACGGAATAAAATATATCTAATTAAAGGTTTAGTGCACTACACATAGTTTAACCAATAATACACAATTGTTCCTGTACATGTTTGGTATCTTTATGTTCCGTGTCCCGTGCGCAGCATTCCGGTCGCAGCTAAATATTTGCAAGTCCTATGGTCTGATAATTACGGACAAAATCCTTATTATATGTACTTTTGCCATGTGTCCTGGGAAAGACAAAAGATCAGGATGTAGCCAGTTCTTTCTGTTGATTTACGACCCCCTATGACGATGCCAGCTGACAAAGGACTCAGGAACACATTCCTTCTCCACCAATCCATGTAAAGTGCTGTACTTTGCCCCAATCCCTGAGGACTTGACATTTGAACCCTTAACCAATGGAAACGGCCTTTGACCCCCCTTGTCTGAAAACTATAAAGATAGCTATCCCTGAGCTGGCTCACTCTCTTTGGCACTGCATCTCTCCCCTCATCCTGACCGGGCTAAGTTCAATTTGAACATAGCGAGCTCCGACCGGACTGCGCTGCGATATTCGATATGACGGTAACATTTGTATTCCTGTGTGTGTAATGTGGCTGATTATATTCTGTATCTGTTTCCCTGTTAGTTTAAAGTGTACTTAGTATTGTTAATTTAACTGTATCACGTGTTATACTGTGTTCCTTCTTTCTGTAACCCCCTGTTGTCCGCTAGGGACTAAAATACACTATTTGGAGAATCTATCTCCTTACTTTGAGTTATATCCTTGGCTCGACTAATATTCGCATCTAGCGATAAAGGTGTATTACGGACATTGTCCTTAAAGGTATTCGCAGTTTAGGTACTAAGTACTGCGAAGGGATACTCAATTACTGGTGTCGACAATACACGGAAAAGGTCCGTTACGCTTTGTTTGCACGTAGCTAGGTTTAAAGGGTAAGCAGGTTACGGAAAGAGTACGTAAACTGCGCACTTCACTTATTGTCCTTCTAGTTACATTTATATCGTATTGATACTACAAAACCTGCACTGTTGGTGTGCCTTGAGGACCGTGGTTGGGAATGCCTGATCTAGCCCATAATAACAAAATATTACAGATCTTTATGGTTATGATCCCTCACCTTATCTGATTCTAAAATAAGGTATTCAAACGGTATGTTGCATCAATGTACAATCTCTATGAAAAAATGTGCTTTCATACTGTAATAATTAAACTAATTCAGAGGACATTTGGATTATAAAAAGGAAATATATGTGTATGGTAGGACTGTGCAACTGGTACCGTCTCTCCTGGCCATCCACAGAGGTGTCACATTATTTAAAAAAAAAGGTGATAGAAGTTGCTTAACATAGTACTTGCTCAAGGAGCAATTGTTCACACAATTATTTTTCACCTCTATAACGCTCCTAACACATGCAGTATCTGCTGTTATACATCTAACACTGCACTTGCACCACTTATATCACATTATTATTGGGTTGGTTTGGCTGGGCTGGTTTTTGTGGTGTCCCATGCCAAGACTTAAACTCTAAAGGTGCCCATACACATTGCGATAAACAGAGTGCATTGCGAAGCGTTATCGGGCTGATCGCATGCGTGCGTTTTGCATGCGATTTGTGTGCGATTTGTGTGCGATTTGCGGGCAGTACAAAAAGTATGTGCAGCAGATACTTTTTGTACCGTGCGGTGTGATGCCCGCAATGGGCACCTTTCATTCAAAATACTGACAGATGCAAGGAAAACCAGCAAGTGAGAGTGCGGAACGGACATAGCAGGCAGTGTGAAAAACAAGGAGCAGAGCCAGAGGTTCCGGATCCTCTGATTATGATCCACATGCTCCAAAAATCACACCTATCACATAACGCCTCCACTTCTTACATCTATAGATACTGTGATATTTTATTTTATGTATTGTATGCAAATAATTTGATGTGATACGATTAAACATGATGTTACATCACTAATTATTGTATTTCACATGGTTTGCACATGATCATAAGGAACAAATAACAAGGGAATCAAAATGGAAGCATCATTCAGAATTTTCCTCATTTTACCAACTCATCATTCACTTTCATTACACGATGGTGTAACAAAGTTTAGTGACAGAAGTTCCTTTAAACGTTTTTGTATATACCCACAAATAGGTTACAAGGTGTGACTACAAAGTGACCAAGGGCTGCACAGAATTTGTTACGCCAAAGATTGTCCCACAAACCATATAGAGATCAGTGGTTTGGGACATGACTGTGGAGCCTGGAGGAGAGGATACAACACCCTCCAATCGGATCTCAGTCTGGGCTTCATTTCAAATCCCTTAACTGGTGGTCACATTTTCCCAGCTGCTGTGGGAGACAACATGAACAACAGAGAACACACACACACACACACACACATCGGCCCACCCTACCATCCCGATCAGGAAAAATGCAGAAGAGTGTGTACCTGTGCAGGGCTGGCTCAAACTGAGCAGCAGGATGTAGTGACATTGTGCGAGTCTACGTCTGAGTACAGCCTCTTATGTGAGCTAATCGTGACTGTACCCTATAAATATTGCACACGCAGTTAATGGGTGTACACACTGGCAGACTGCTGCGTGCATTTAGCGATTTGACTATGCAGTTATTTGGCCTATGGCGTGCGACTAATCAAAGTTAACTTGCCGGCACCGTCACTTTCTTCCGCATCGTACACACGGTGCAAGTTTGCCTAACCTAGGTAAATCACTCTGTGTAAATGGCTTTAGACTGTAAAGCCACGTACATGGTGCAGTTTGGCGAGGCAATCACGACTAGATAGTCAAAATGCCACTTATTGCCAATGCCTGCTTTAGAGAGTATGAAAACAGCATATCACAGGGTCTTTGACCTTTAATATAGATATCCATCACATCTTTTTTTACTCAAACGTCAGATGCACATCCCAAAACTGTAAGAGAGACAATAAATGGAGTAATGCTATTAATGAACTTCACAACTACCAAAATGAGCACTTACAAAAAAGAAAAAAACAAGCTGTCTCCATCACTTGTATCCTTTATATCTTCCTGTTTAATTTTTTTTTTCGTAAGCCTGAGTAGACAACTGATCCGCTGACTAATCTAATAACTGGTAAGGTATATAAACAAATGATCTTCTGCATCCACACACCAATCATCCACCTGATATATTTGGCAGCAGACCCATTTGAATATGCCCGGCCACTTATTTAATGGCTTTTGTAGCTGACAATTGCAGGGTCGGCTATACAGAGAGTTATATCTGCATGATATACCAGCATTGGCTGTGCTGCACGATTGACTTGTGAACATAATTTAAAAGGGAAGTGTGAACATAATTTAAAAGGGAAGTGTGAACCGAACAGACAATGAACCTGTAAGTGTTTATCTGGTTGCTTCCAGGCAGACGCAAACTATTCTTGATTTGACAAAGGGAACACCACAATTGGCTTTGGTTGTTTCCTGATTAAGTCAAACGTCTGCAGATCCGGAGCTTTGTCTTCCGGCAAAATCAAAACCTGCCAAACGGCTAGGATTAGAGATTCAACCCCTAATGCACCTGGCTCTGAGTCTAGAGGAGCTTCTACTGGGACTTCTTCCCACTCTCCTTCTGCCATGTCATCAAGAGGAAGGTCTTCGTCATCAGATTGTAGAAGTGTCAGTAACTGTCTTTTGTTCGGAACAAAGTTGCCAAGGGAAACTTAGGAGCTCACAAAAAAAAATAATTAAATTCTACACAGACTTAGAAAGGCTTGATGCCCATGCAGGTTCTTATTTGCAGGCCTTAGCTAATTCTGAGGCTATATTAGCCATCGCCCACACCTACAGCATAGCTCATGGAGTAGGTGATAGCTCCCCAGACCCCAAAGCTTCAGGGATAGAGCAAGACCTTTGTGTGTTCTTGCATTCAGGGTGTACAGTAAATTTATTACTACAGCCTATACAAGTAAACTGCTTCTGTGAAGCTATTACGGAAGACCTACCAGTCAATGTTCCACACAGACACGCGTTCACTGTATACACAGAAAATATGAATAGAGAGAGAGACCAGAAGTTGATAAATTAACAGAGGGAAAGAGAAACCCCAACATAATAATGGAACTTATTCCCAACTAACACACACACCGCAAAGCGCTCACTGTCCTGTAGCAGGGAAATTGGGATGTAGGCTAGGAGCAGGAACCTGGAAGCACTGGTGCTGTAGTGGTTATGGTCTGAGTCCAAATGACAGCCTGTGCTTAGCATGTGTAGGAGTACAGTATATTGAAGCTGCAGCAGGTAACTAGGTTCGAGATGGCCATCGACGATTTAAAATTATTGATGATTTATGGCCAATGTCGAATACTTTTGCCATCGATGGAGAAGAACCAGATGGTTTCCCTCTATCAATGGCACAGCAAAACCAATGTTTTTTTTTTTTCTCAAAGTGCCTGGGCATGGAGCATAGCTCCACCCCTGACTGACACCCACAAAGCACCACCATCACATTCTGATTGGCCATCTGTATCACGGTCGATGGTGACTGGAATGATAGCTCTCCCTAAACTCTGTTAAACCTGGTTAGACTAGTTAATCCCGAGCCCAGGTTCTGAGACAACTACACCCTTGCCATTCCCCTCACATCTGCAGATGGCTCTAAATGGCAACTCACCCTGCAGCAAGTAACTAAAGACCACGCTCTGTGAAACAGCTGCTGCGGTGGGCCGTCTGGCCATAGCTAAATGGCCAGACGGAGTGCCGCTTCCCCTGCTCAGACGCCCACTCCACACATGCAGGAGATGAGCAGGAGCTTCTGAGCGACTGGTCTTAATTATCTGACCAGACCGTTTTGAATCTTGGACAGATTCAGAACGGCGGCGCTGCGCATTTAAAATCGGTGTAGTCTACACACACAGTGGTTAACATGCAAGGGCACATGATCTAGATCAACCCTGATCACCTTTTGCATGTTGACCAAACAAGCTCAACTACTGACCAATTGATCCCACACCTGGAGTGGCTAGCATTACTGCCTCACAGGCATGGACACTCTGTATGAGGCTTCTCCCTGAGCTTGAACATTTTCTGGGTGTTTTTTTTTTTCCCCCCAACACTCCACAAATGTACGAATAGAATACTTGTCTTCGGATAAAAACACAAAACTAACTAGTCTGTGTTAGTGTGGTCAAGGCCACCATCACATATTGTAGAGCCCGGGAATGACAAAATAGGCAGGATAATGTGGGTGGAGCTATAGTGGGAGAGCACCTTGAAGGGTAACAGCAGCTGTGCATTTACTGTATTGCAGTCAAATCTTTCATTTCTTGCGGACTTTCTCCTGTCTAGGTGCCAATGCATGCAGCCTCTGTCTGAGGCATTGCACGGTGAGCCAAGTAGCAGCTTCTGGGCCAGTAACCCCCTCAACGCCATGCAGCCTGAACAGGAAGTGGAGGAGGGAGAATGGAAGAGCCTCACCTCTGAGTCTTCCCGCCTTGGTACAGTGGCAAGCCCTACAGTAATAAGTCAGTGCGTCATTACATCTGCCACTACATTACGGTGTTATTGCCGCTTTTATCGAAGGGCTGCTTTGTTCTGCCACTGCCTGGGGGGAGACCACTCCTCTTCGTCATAGACGGATTTAAAATACTCCATCCTCTGTATGGAATGTGTGTGTTCTATATAAATAACTTTAACGTACTTAATCCCATTAATCTTCATAATCTTTGGAAAGCACTTGTGTGTATGATATAGTGTATACAAGAAGACCTAACAAGGTTTCATACCAGGAAGAGCTCTAAGAGTAAGAGTGGCCAAAAAATGTATGTTACACACAGACTGAGGAAATAAGTTTGATTTAAGTCTGTACCCTCCAGAGGTTGCAATAACTTATGATGCCCATACACTTGTGCGATCCGATGCAATGTCCCTTTGCATCTGATTGCATCTTCTGGTGCACAAGCGCCTTTTTTCCCAGTACCAAATGTCACATGCCACCTGCAATGCCACATCGGGTGCTTGAAGAGGGCTGGCGGCAGGGTAGCCGACCGGGCGCCAGAAGGACTGGCGTGCGGAGGTAGTCAGTGGTGGCTGCAGCAGGCGCAGCGCATGTGGGAGAGGCCACAAGACTACATCAAGTGCACAAGCTGCCATCGGACACACATACAGTAGCGCCGAGCCGCCCACTCCCTGCATGTCACTACAGCCGTAGATGGGAGAGTCGCCATTACTTCATGGGGCTGCAATTGGCACCATTTTTCAAGGCTGGCTCACAGGTGTTTGGAATAACTAAAGAAGGGCAGGTGTGGCATTACTAATGGGGGTAGGTGTGTGGAATTACTAATGTAAGGGCCTACTATTGTGTTGCATGATGTGTAAAGGGTTATATGTGTGCTACAATACATTCAAAGACACCCCCTTTTTGAGTGACCACACACCCTCTATTTCTGAAGTGTGGCCCTTAAATATCTGCTGGAAGTATTAAGTGGCCCCCCCAGCTGAAATAATTGCCCACCCCAGTATATAAAGTACAACCTCAGACAGACCAACACACCTTAGATAATGGGCATTTTATGGTCATTCCCATGGGTATGCGGGTGGGCAGATGCTTGTTGGGGGCGGGCAGCTGACGTCATAGGACTGAGAAATCATTCTTGTACACATGCCCTCGCATGATGTGGTGTGGAGGGGAAACTGAGGCAGGGTGGTGGGGTGTTTCGGATGGAAAGCGGGTGGAGTCTCCGGCTCCAACCTACATCAGGCCCTAAATTCCCTACCATGCATACATGCAATAACATTCACACCAGGGTTCATTTGGTCAGTGGCCAGGTAACTTACCAGTATGTTTGGAGTGGTATCCGCACTCATGGTTGACCACTAATGGTCAACAGTGGGTAGTTTGACATATTTAAATGGTCAACATTGACAGGTCAACACAAGCAATGGAGTGTGGAAGGAAACCCACACCAACAAGGAAAATACACAAACGCACTACACTTTATCATAAGAGTTGAACCCAAAGACCTCAGTGCTGTGAAGCAGCAATACGGTTACAAAATCTGTACAGACATATTTTACTTGAATACAACAGAAGGCTACACTAATGCTGTGTACACACGGGTCTATATGATTGCTGGGGATATATTGCTAGCAATATATCCCCAGCAATCATATTGCTAGTGTCTCCTTTTCATCAGCGATGAAAAGGAGACACTGCTACGGGGCGGAGGCCGAGCGCAGCAGCAGGTGATGGAAGGAGGGAGCAGCGTCGCAGGGCATGGGAGAACAGCGCTGATTTCTCCGGTGCTGACCTCCTGCCCGGCGATCGCTGGGGGAAGCCGCTGGTCGCAGGAGCATGCTCCTGCGACCAGCGACCATGAAGGGCTGGCCGCGGGAGCGCGCTCCCAGCCATCTATCGCCGGCTGCACATGAAATCACTGGCAATATGGTCGCTGAGCGACCATTTTGCCAGCGATTTCATACATAATTGCACCCGTGTGTACGCACCTTAAAGCAAGTCTATTATAATTCAATAGGAATTTTGCTTCTCCCACTCACATAAAGAAAGGGCAATAAAAAAACAAAAATATGTTCTACCTATTTTATTTTAAAACATTCTAGCTTGTACTGCATTCCTCTTCACAATGTAAATTCTTCAAACATCTGTTCTATCCAAATAAATGTATTTAAACCAAAAATATCTACTTTATGTAGTTTAATCATACCCAAAACGTAATAATCACATGAAAATACCAAACTTAAATTTCATCAACTGATAACAAAAACATGACACTTCACATAAAACCTTAATTAAATCTTTATTTCTTCTATTGTCAATTTCCAAAGTTTTTAATCCAATATACAGATTGCCAGCATGTTTCAATGGCATTAGAGCCGCATACAAATGCTTAACAGTGATGCAGCTTCATGGTATGTAAAAATATCACAAGCTTGAAAAAAAAAAAAAAAAAAGTTGATACTTCTGTAATATGCCACCACGTCTGATCTTTTATTTTATATATTAAAAAAGATACATCCTAAAACACAGGGTAATACAGTATTTATGGTTGAAATTTTCTGCTCAAACTATATTCAAAAACAAAATAAAAAACATAAACACAACTCCCCGAAACTACAACATATGCCCAAAAAAAAAGAAAATTTTTCAAATCTGCATAAAGCAAAAAAAAATTTTTTAATTCCACCCAAATGCTCAACCCAATTTACATTTTAGTGCATTATAGTGACAAATTTGTCATCTTGATTTTTAAAAAAACAAAACTTAACAAAAAAAAACATACCCTATTAAGCAGACTGCACTATAGAAGATTTTGATAAAAATAAAAAAAAAGCAAAAGTTCTGGGTTTTTTCAAACACCCTCTATATATAATGGGGGTATCAATCTGGATTCTGACTGTTAGGATGCTGCAGACAGTCTGAATCACAGCCGTTTTCGCCAGATTCCGATGTCAACTCGACAGTCTGTATTCAATGTTTCCAACTGTCGAGTGTTGGAAAGTCCGTGGATCTGCAAAAACGGCTGTATATTGTCGGAAGCTTTACACAGATTCACCAATCCATAGCCTTTTCCGACAAAACAGATTCAACTTAAAAAAAAAAAGAAGAATCTGACAGCCTTCCATGCTGTCGGAAAGGACAGCACTGAATAGGCGAATGCAGATATTTCCACCTGTGGGAAATATAGGCACAGATTGAATACCCCCTAATGTCAGACTTGGCCAAAATTTTAGATTTGTTTACTTACTAACTATTTAGAGGATTTCAATGTAACAAACTTTAAAAAATGTAAATGCTAACATTTTAGTAGGATTGCGTATATCAAAACATTCTACACTTGTGGGCTTCCCCATTCACACTAAACGGTGTGGGAATTTTTTAGCACACGGACCAGGAGTAAAAAGGCTTAGCACTGTAAATCAATAGCATCATAGCAATGGGGAGAATATGCAATGCTGTTAAGGCTTTATGGTATTAAAGTGGACCAGTCACCCACAGTGGAAGCAGCTCACTTTTGGACCGAAACAATAGTCATTCTCAATTTAAATGATTAACCAACTTAATGGACTACAGATTCAGTGCACAACATGGCTCCTTCCCTGTTCCTAAGACCAGTACATATTAATACATTGAACCCTTTTAGCAACTGAATGGTTGAAAGCAGCTGAAACTTTTTCAGCTGCACTCATTGTCGTAGACAAAATTTTGATTGTTTATAATTTACGCTTTTTTGTACCGATAGAAAAGTAAAATCCCACAGCAGCGAGTTTAAATCCCCACAACAAAATAGACATCCTTTGTGCATCTTTTTGTAGTTAGGAAAAAAATAATGAAAACAAATATATATTCGCCAGCTTATAGGAATAAAGTGTTACTTCATTCAAGACCTCATGCTTTTTATCCTACTTTTTTATCCAATCACAGGCATATGGATGCCTGTACACACTGCAAAGTCAGGTAATCACCATAATAATGCAGCAGGTATGTGTTGAAAACCACTACAATCCACAAAAAAAAGAACTTTAGAAAAAAAAATCATTGGGATCGTTAGCGTACATGGCAGAAAATGCCGTATGCACTAACATGGTTACTACAGCACACGTCTAACTGCACTAACAGGCTGCAACAATGAAGCTGTGTGGGCAAATTAAACAAATTCTTTACGTTGCTACCTTAAAAATGCCCAGAGGTGGCACAAAGTATGCCTACTTTCTCACTAAAATTTTTGAAAGAAAAAAAAAACACAGCTCATGTGTTACGTCATTCATTTTATTATTTTTGAAAAAAAAAAAAAAAAGGAACTGACAAGTATGTATATGTCAACCAAATTAGAGGACTCTTTGGTGCAATCAGTCCAAATTGTCAAAGGATTTCAAAATAATATTTACAAAGAAAAAAAAAAATAAAAGGAAGAGGAAAATCTCTGCTGTTACTCGATCACAGCAGCTCTGTCTGGCTTCACATTACAAATCTAAAACAGCTGTTCTTAATAAGCCAATAAATATATATTTTGTAATCAGACATTGCCTGAAAATTTTGTACAATATCCTGGACCAAAAGATGGTTCTGTACTCTCATGTCACAGAGAAACATGAGCTCATTTTAAAGGCAAAGACTGGTTATCTCTAGGACAACTTCTTCCTGTGAGATGAGTTGGTTTAGACCGTCTTCTTGCTAGGTTTCTTGCCTTTCTTCAGTGCCAGTTTGTTTTTTATGTAACCGCGCTTCCTCTTGGATGTCTGAAAAACAAGTTACAAAGTTTACGCTAATGATAAGCGGTGCACACTGAACATTTGTATTTGATTATATAGGGAATGTTACTGCTCACTGACATGTAGAGATGTGCGGGTTCTGTGTTATCCGGTTCTCAGGGGTAGATTTATTAATATTGCCCTAAGGTTCCTTAAGGGCGCAGGTTCGCTTCACCACTTTATCGTGGTGAAGAGAACCTGTCTATCACCCTAATCTATTAATGCTCGACTGTACGTTATGGGAGTGCGCTATCCCCTCCTGCCGGGGATACGCTTCCTCCCATAACGTTTGTGCGCTCCCCCCTCTCCCGAGTACTGCGCATGCGCCGGTTACCTTGTCAGGCGATGTGTACCCGGCGCATGCGCAGATACATCCGTCGCACGGCGGGGACCAGCAGGCGCCGGGGAGAGAAACCTCCGTCAGCCAGGCAGAGGACCAATAAAGTTTAAACTACTACACAGCGCCAGAAAAATCCGGCGCTATGTACAAGAGCTAAAAGCAGCAGCGCGTGGCCACAAAGGATGTTGATAAATAAGGTATGAGGCAGGCGCCCACTTCCCCCTAAAGTATATATGTTACCTTTCCTCCCCCATAGCGCCGAGCGTTACTCACCCGCATCGCGAGTGTCATAAATGAAGTGAAGCGTTATCCCCTGCTTTAGCGTGCGGGGATAACGCATATGCCCCACAGCGCTGCTTCATAAATCTACCAGTCACAGTGGGATCCAAAGCTTCAAATGGGCACTAAAAACTTACCTATTCATCAAAGCGTACCCTTCCACTGCATAAACTAGTCCTGCATAAATTAGCTGGTTCTCAGACCCCTTGCCCATTCATATCCTGCTATCTAGCCACCACCCACTTGCTTGCACCTCTTGTGCTTGCACCTCTTGTAATCTGTCTGTCTCCCCTTCCTACTAGACTGTAACCTCCTCCGAGCAGGGCCCTCTTTCCTCTTAATGTTAAAGCCCTCTTCTCTTCACATTTCACTCACAGCTTTCCTACACTCAAACACTCAGTGACCATCTTCGTCCGCATACTCGTCTACATCATTGGCCTCAAGCCTCTTATAGTAGGTTAATTGAGTCCTCACTATTTAACCCCTTCCTGACAGAGCCAGTTTTTGCGTTCCTGACAGAGCCCTTTTTTTCAAATCTGACATGTCTCACTTAAGTGGGGATAACTTTTTTTTGCTTTTACTTATCCCAGTGATTTTGAGATTGTTTTTTCGTGACACATTGTACTTCAAATTAGTGGTAAATTTGGGTCGATACAGTGTGTGTTTTTTTGTGAAAAATACCAAAATGTCGTAAAAAAATGGAAAATTTAGCAATTTGCAAAATGTTAAATTTTCTGCTTGTGAGACAAATAATCATACCACTCAAAATAGTTAATAACTAACATAGACCATATGTCTACTTTATGTTTCCATCATTATTTCAACTTCCTTTTAATTTTTTTGGACACTAGGAGGCTTACAATATGAATAGCAAATTCTCAAATTTTCAAGAAAATTTCAAACACTGATTTTTTTAGGGACCAGTTCAGTTCTGATGTGACTTTGAGGGACTTGTATGTGAGACACCCCCATAAATGATACCATTTCAAAAACTGCACCCCTCACAGTATTCAAAACAGCATTTTGGAAGTTTGTTAACCCTTTAGGTGTTTCACAGGAATTAAAACAAAGTGCAGGTGAAATTTCAAAATTTCATTTTTTTTGCAGATTTGCAATTTTAATACATTTTTCTAAGGAACACAGTACATTTTACTAGAGAAATGTGACTAAAAATTGATTCCCCCAATTCTTTTGTTTTCATAAATATCCTATATGTGGCCCTAGTGTGCACGTTGACCAAACCACAGGCTTCATAATAGAAGGAGCACCTACTTGATTTTGGAGCCTCCTTTTTATGAGATTATTTTTTAGGCACCATGTAGGTTTCTAGGCACCATAAGATGCTAAAAGTTAGGAACCCCCCCACAAGTGACCCCATTTTGCAAACTACACCCCTCAGGGAATTCATCTAGGGGTATAGTGTACATTTCAAACCCCCAGGGGTTTCACCAATTGTGGTACAACTGGGCAGTGAAAATGAAAAATTATTTTTTTTACACAAAAATGCTGTTCTGGCTCCAAATTTGTCATTTTCAGAAGGTATGAAGGAGACAAAGCACCCCAAAATCTGTGCCCCAATTTCTCCCGAGTACGGCAATGCCTCACATGTGACCAAAAAATACCATTTGGGTGCATGGCAGGACTCAGAAGGGAAGGAGTGATTTTTGCAGCTCAGATTCTGGTGGAATTTTGGTGGGTGCTATGTCGCATTAGCAAGACCCCCCAAGCACCAATACAGTGGAACCCCCTCACAAGTGACCCCATTTTGCAAACTACACCCCTCAGGGAATTCATCTAGGGGTATAGTGTACATTTCAAACCCCCAGGGGTTTCACCAATTTTGATACAAGTGGGCAGTGAAAATGAAAAATTACATTTTTTTACACAAAAATGCAGTTCTGGCTAAAAAATTTTCATTTTCAGAAGGTATGAAGGAGAAAAAGCACCCCAAAATCTGTGCCCCAATTTCTCCCGAGTACGGCAATGCCTCACATGTGAACAAAAAATACCAGTTGGGTGCATGGCAGGACTCAGAAGGGAAGGAGTGATTTTTGGATTTTGCAGCACAGATTTTGGTGGAATGAATGGTGGGTGCTATGTTGCACCAATACAGTGGAACCCCCCCACAAGTCACCCCATTTTGCAAAGTACACCCCTCAGGGAATTCATCTAGGGGTATAGTGTACATTTCAAACCCCCAGGGGTTTCACCAATTTTGATACAAGTGGGCAGTGAAAATGAAAAATTACATTGTTTTACACAAAAATGCAGTTCTGGCTCAAAATTTTTCATTTTCAGAAGGTATGAAGGAGACAAAGCACCCCAAAATCTGTGCCCCAATTTCTCCCAAGTACGGCAATGCCTCACATGTGACCAAAAAATACCAGTTGGGTGCATGGCAGGACTCAGAAGGGAAGGAGTGATTTTTGGATTTTGCGGCTCAGATTCTGGTGGAATGAATGGTGGGTGCTATGTGGCATTAGCAAGACCCCCGAAGCACGGTGAAATTATGAACCTAGTATTCCATAGATGTGTGGTATATTTTAAAACACTCCTTTATACATAGGCCGGGTTTGTCGGGGCAAGTGTCACACTGGAAAATAGTTTGCTTTCTTATTCCCTTTTTATAGCAAACTTTGCACCTTTTTTGTGTCCTGCCCTTTTTTCCAGTGGAGGGGATTTCATCAGGAAAATGCTGCCCTGGTACAATACGGGGGCCAGTACTAGAAGTACTGGGGCCCTCTGCCTGCTGGTTCCCAAATATTAGGCCCTTTATGACTTCCTCTTGAAAGTGCATAAATGTCCCCCTCTGGCCGGTAGAACGGAATAGCACGTAAGCGTTATACAGTGCCATCTGGAGGATATACACGGCCACCTTCTTGTACCAGATATTTGTTTTCCGCAGGGCACTGTACGGCTTCAGTACCTGATCTGAAAGATCCACTCCGCCCATGTACCTATTGTAATCCAGGATACAATTAGGTTTTGAGGTGTGGGTACTGGTACCTCGTACAGGGACGGAGGTGGTACTGTCTCCGTGAATTGTTGTCAGTATAAGGACATCCCTCTTGTCCTTATATTTGACCAACAACATATTTTCGTTGCATATTCCCCTGCTTTCACCCCTTCTCATTACTTGGGCAATGTGCGTTTTTGGGAGGCCTCTTTGGTTCTTGCGCACAGTACCGCAAGCTGCTGTACCTCTTGAACCAAGGGCCTTAAACAGGGGGAAGCTGGTGTAAAAGTTATCCACATAGAGGTGATAACCTTTATCCAGGAAGGGGTGCACTAAATCCCAGACAATTTTCCCACTAACACCTACGAGGGAGGGGGGGCATTCTGGCGGTTCAATTCTTGAATCCTTCCCTTCATAAACCCTAAACCTGTGGGTGTACCCTGAGGTGCTTTCACACAGTTTATACATTTTTATGCCATACCTTGCCCTCTTACTGGGAAGGTACTGGCGGAATTTAACCCTTCCTTTAAAATGTATAAGGGACTCGTCGATACAAATCATTTTTCAGGGATGTACACCTCTTCAAATTTGGCACTGAAATGATCAATGACCGGCCTGACTTTGAATAGCCGGTCAAAGGTGGGATCATCTCTGGGTGGGCACTGTGCATTATCGGTGTAATGTATAAATTTAAGAATCGTCTCAAATCGAGCCCGGGGCATGGCCATACGGTAAAATGGGGTGCTGTACAGAACATCTGTACTCCAATATTGCCTAATTTCTGGCTTTTTTACTATGCCCATATGAAACACCAGACCCCAAAACGTCATCATCTCTACTGCATCTACAGGGGTCCACCTAGCAAATGATGACGTGGGGTTTTGAGCAATAAACTGCTGGGCATATAAATTAGTTTGGTCCACCATTAAATTTATAAAATCATCAGAGAAAAATAATTTGAAAAAGTCAATTTCTCTGAGACCTGTGGAATCAAATTGGATTCCTGGCATGGCCAAAAACTCAGGAACCTGGGGCTCAAAATTGTCTGGTGGTGGGGTCCATACGAGATCAATTATTGGGGGGGGGGGGGGGGGGGTCTCAGCTGCTCTACGGGGGCGTCTTTGAGGGGGTCCCTCATCATCAGAGGAGGAAGAGGAGCTTAAGACGAATCCTTCAAATTCCCCGCTTGCCTCACTGGCTGTGTCAGAGTCAGAGGCAAGCATGGCATATGCCTCCTCCACTGAATACATTCTCCTGGATGACTGGGATGACATTTGGGATGACATTTGGGATGCCATTTTTATTTTTGTGTTACTGGTAGTGAAATGTTTCAACACGTGTATAGTGTAGGGGGGGGTACAAACTTTATTTCAACCCGGGGGGTATGTAGTGTGTAGTGTGTATGTAGTGCAGAAAAAAAAAATACTTTATACAAAAAAAAAAAAAAAATACTTTATACAAAAAAAAAAAAAAAAATTGAAGGGGTTAAAAAAAAAATAGATCAACCCTGTGCCGAAAAAGATGATCAGTGATGTACGTCACTGATCAGCGCACAGCGGCCACAGGACACCCACAAAATCACAGTGTGTGTAAAAAAAAAATTAAAAAAAGACCCCACAGCACACACACACAAAAAAAAAAGGTGATCAGTGATGCGACACTGATTACCAGTGAGGGGCAGCAGGTGCACAACCTTTGGTGCAACTGACAGTGCAACTGGCAGGTATATATATATAAAAAAAAAAAAACCTCTGCACCCCCAAAAAGTTGCTGATCACCTCAGATATAGTGATCAGCACAAAAGGCGGGGGCAGCAGACACAAAATTTAGCACTCTCTATCACTCTCTGTCACTATCTCTCTCTATCTCTCTATCTCTCACTATCTAACACTCTATGACACTGCAGCAGCAGCAGTGACAGGTATATATATATATAAAAAAAACCTGCGCCCCCAAAAGTTGCTGATCAGTTAATTTATACTGATCAGCACAAAAGGGGGGGCAGCAGTCAGTTATTTAAAAAAGATATAGCACAATCTGTCACTATCTCTATCTCTCTCTCTCTATCTCTCTCTCTCTCTATCTATAACTATTACACTGCAGCAGCACAAAATATAGCACTCTCTGACACTATCTCTCTCTATCTCTCTCTCTATCTCTCTCTATCTAACTAACGCTATTACACTGCAGCACAGGAAGTCACAAGTAACAGGATCCAGGAAGCATCCAGCACACACAAGCAGTGATGAAGCAGGCAAGATATTTGCAGTGATCAGGTAAGTATTTTGCAAGGTTCTGGTCAGTAAATGGCGACAGCTCGGCACGGTGACCGCACTGCACGCTATTCCAGACCGGAATGGCGTCTGCAGTGCAGTCACCGTTAGTTTAAACCCCCTTCCATGGCTGTGATTGGTCCGTCGGTCCGACGGACCAATCACGGCCTTTGGGGGCGGGCGGGGTGAGGTGGGTGACACCAGTGTCACCCTTACACCCCGCGGTGATTGGTGCTGTACTTTACAGCACCAATCACCTCCGATCCCGTGTCACCGGCGAACGTTATTCGCCGGTGACACAGGAAAACGCTGTAATTGGCTGTTCACACTGAACAGCCAATCACAGCGATCGCCGACGGGGGGGCGGCATCGCAGCCCCCCCTGGGCATGCACGGACATGTCTGCTGTCAGGGACAGCAGACATGTTGAAACTGTCACCGCGTCTATAGACGCGGTGACAGTTAAATGCCATGACGTACATTTACGCCATGTGTCGGGAAGTACTTCCCGACCATGATGTAAATGTACGTCAATTGTCGGGAAGGGGTTAAATTTAGCTGTAATGTGTATTTATTATTATTATTATAATTTTATTTATAAGGCGCCACAAGTGTTTCGCAGCACCGTACAAAGGAACAATACAGGGAGACAAAAACTTGGCATAACATTGAATAAATAACAAAAATACAGTACAAATAAAGAGCGCCACAGTTCAATACACATTACAGCTTAAATGTAAGTAGTGAGGACCCAATCAACATACAACTAGAGGCTTGAGGCCAATGATGGAGATGAGTATGAAGATGGTCACTGAGTGTAAAGGAGAGCTGTGAGCGAAATGTGAAGAGAAGTGGGCTTTGACAACAGGAGGGAAGAGGGCCCTACTCGGAGGAGCTTACAATCTAGTATTGAACTGTGGCGCTCTTTATTTGTACTCTATTTTAGTTATTTATTCAATGTTATGCCAAGTTTTGTCTCCCTGTACTGTTCATTTGTACGGCACTGCGAAACACTTGACGCTTTATAAATAAAATTATAATAACAATAATATCCAAAACATGTGACCATCGATTGTTTTCAAAGCAGGATCCTGAGTACATCTGGGTAGAACCGAACCCTGCACATCTGTACTTGTGCATAGTTTTTGTCTTGGTGGCTTATATTAGTAGTGGGTCCCTCAACCAAACGCTTTACAATTGCATTCCTGACCCGCACAAATCAATGTAATAACCGTTACTCCCTTTCAAAGTGTATATTAGTAAGACAACACTAAGCATGATAAGCATGCAGATAACTAGAATATTAAAACAGACCATCTGCATGATGTTAAAGGGGGCAATACAAGGTATTAAGAACTGGGGTATGTAAACTTTCTCAGGGTCACTTGGGTAGTTTCAGTTGTCATTAGGATTTAGAAAGAGCAAACACAGTTGTTTGACAATAAATGGCTTCACCCAACCACTAACCATGAGTGAAAGAAAGGTTTTAGAGTTATCATTCGTATTCTCTGACAAATGGCCAGAAAATCACAAATTCTGCTAGGGTATGAAGTTTGTTTAGGAATCGTTTGTACTGTAAAACATCACATAAGTGTTTATCCAGCTTACCTTCTTCGATAAATACTTCTGTTTGGGTACAATGTTGGTCACTCTCGGCTTGTGGCCAAGTGGCTCTATATTTTCTAGCTGTTTCACTTTGTATATTCTCACAAGCCAGTGCTCTGATGTAAAAGCTTCTTCCAAGTGTTTGAATTTGATATCTTTATTCCCAATCTCTGCATTACGTGTACGGTCAAAACCTGGGGGGGTTCGAAAATCTAGCTACAAAACAAGACAAATGAAGTCAGTGCACATGATCAGTATGTTCACTAGCAATTGATGCACTAAATTACTGATAACTTCAGACACCATACACAGTTCACGTGCAACCACCTTCCCATTCACTTACACGGGACACCGCTGCAATGCAAAGATACCGCAATGCATTCCCATTGTGATCCCACTACAGTGCTATAAGCTGCAAGGCTGTAGTAGCTAGACACACCTGTAACTCTGATGTACATCTAAAGGTGGCCATACATCAGAAAGATATTGTACCCAATCATACAATCTCAATTGATTGTAAGATGGATTGTATGCAGATTGTGTGCACATCTTGCATACACAATCATACAGCAGATGGATTGTATGACTGATTGTAAGATGGATTGTGAGTAGATTGTGTCCAAAAACCACCAAGGACTGCCGGGGATTTCAAGGGAAATTGTACACAATCATGAGCGCAATCGATCTTAAGATCGATCTTTCTGATGTATGGCCAGCTTAACACAGATAGGACAAATAAGGACTAGAAATGAAGACTAATGCAGATGAATCCAATTGTTGTTCAACAGTACATATAATATACTGATAAAGGCTCTGTGGTATCAGAATTAAGACTGCCTGATAAAGACACCTTTTTTCCCCTTTACTTTGATTTAAATTTAAAGATCTAATTTGTGCTTTTATGTCTGATTACTTCAATTTGCTATATGAACTCATCCACCCACCTCTGGGAATACAATTAGGGATGCCGATCGCGGGGCAATTTTCAATCCCCGGATTCGGCATTGAAAAAATGCTAAATTCTGCCTATAAAAAATAAAAAAAAAGCCCATGACCCCCAACCCCAATTACCTTCATGGTTGGCTGGCGGGCGGTGCGGCCAGGAAGCAGGGTAGGCGATGCAGCCTGGGAGCGGTCCAGAGGTTCAACACTGAGCTGGCAGCAGCGGGTCTGACCAGCACATCGTGACCTCTGACATCATGTCACGCTACGCAGTGCTGCATGCTGGGTCGGGAACAGCTGGGCAGTGTCTGTATGAGTGCTCAGACGCTGCATGGCATTAGACTGCGCATGCGCAGTCTAATCTCAGAATTGGAAGCTCCAATCCCAGGATGGAAATCCCAGTGATTTTGGAGCGAAAAGATTGGCCACCCTAAATACAATGTATATAAAATGAGATAATCTGATATAGTAGGCTGCCTGTTGATAAACTATAAGCCAGTGTCTGTGTCCCCAATTGGCAAACGTGTGTCGTCACTAGCAGAATAACAGTCAGTTCTGGCCATATATTAGGTGACAATATGCCAGACTGCCTTTTAGCCTTCATGCCCAACAAATGAAATCTATCCGTGCGCTGGCAGATTAATCTGACGCTTGCTTGCAACCTGTTACACTTACACAAGGATCACAACAGTTAAGTTTGTACATTGTAATGATGAATTAACGATGAACACAAACAATACAGCTCAACGTTGCATATAGTAGTTACCAAATTCACCACGAATTATTAATCCCAATGAAAAGCTTCATTTTCTTAAAATTTACAAGCCACGTCAGTGTTACCAACATTATTGGCTATTCACAAGCACAGTTTGTGTCATCCACCATTGGGCTGGGCTATAAAGATTACAATTCTAGAATGAAATAGGCTATAAAGTTAATAGCATTCATTTCCTAAATAAGGCATGAACAACTGTCAATGTGGCGCTTTCCCTGCCCTTAAAGGTTTGTTTCTCTTCCCCTTGAATAAGAACATGCAATTTACTGCACAATAAAGGCTTTGTAATAGACTACAACAGATTTGCATTTATGACCTGTATGACCAACTTCCCACAGAAACACAGCTAATCCCAATATGCGGGTACAGGATAATTTAAGGGAAAGTGTTAGAGCAGCATCTTCTACACCTGACATGCACATTGTCATATGGTTTGCAATAAGAATACCGCACAAATTTAGCTACACAAATCCAATATTTGGTAGTATTAGAAAATAACACAGTGACAGAAGGTAGAACGGATATCGCAGAATCCGAATATGCAGAAAATACTGAAGACCGACTCAATGACTGGAATCTTCATTTATGTAGCATGACCGAGCTTGGTATTCAATCTGGGATTGCGACTGTCGGAACGTCCCGACAGTCAGAATCCTGTGCCGTTTTCGCTCTGCTTGAAAGGTGGAATTCAATTTTCTGCCTGTCGAGTGGCAAAAAAGGCCACAGATTGTCAAGAAACGGCTGTGAATTTGACAATACATGGCCGTTTCTGACAAAACAGATCTGACTTGTTTTAACCCTTTGCCATTCAGTCTGTTTTAAATGTTTAAATTAATTGCGATATTTTCCCTCCCAAAATCCGCCTTCAATGTGGTCAGAAACAGCAGCATTGAACTCCCCTGTCGGAAATAGCGGCCAACATTGAATACCTTCAAGTCACTGATTTGACTTTACTCAGTAAAAGCATGAAATGCGGTGTGAAATGTTGCTTTATTGGCCAGTGAGTAAGGCAATGACATAGACGCTAGCATTTTAGAAACCGCAAAGTATTTTTTTGTTTAAAATGTACTTACCTTGGAATGTCACTAAAATTAAAAAACACAATTTGCCTTAAATTAAATGCTGCAAAAAGCAGCTAAGGAGGTGACCGTGATGTGTATAAACAATACACCAAACTACCAGCTCTATAGCCTCTTAAATATAGAAAGTGGTCATAATGTTAAATTACACAAATTTCTAAATGATTAGTTACAATTTTATACTGTATAAACCAACTTTGTAGGTTTTTTTTATGTTGAACAATAAAAATGAGCAAAATACCCTTACTAAACCAGCAACCACTGCTCCTGTGAGGCTCATTATTACAAAGAAACACTCCAATTTACCTGCATTTCACCAAATCGATAATATGACATTTTATACATGAGGCAGTTGAGCAATGTTGGAGAGCCCGCCTTGTCAACTCGAAATTCTCCTTGTGGAGTGAAATAATCACTTTCCTACAAGAAAGAAAAGTGTAGATTTATGGTTGATGGAACTAACACAAGATGACATTGACCAAGACAAAATAATGGAAGATTACAAGATATTAAATTAATCAAAAACAAACAAAAAAAAATTGTCGCTGATGTTTGTTGGGATTATTTCCTCTTTTCGGCCATCTTATCAGTGCTACCCCATTCTTAAAATCTTACTCTCTCTCATACTTCCATAGGTCAATTTCTCCCA
The DNA here is from genome assembly GCF_055691185.1 of Crinia signifera. Taxonomy (NCBI): domain Eukaryota; kingdom Metazoa; phylum Chordata; class Amphibia; order Anura; family Myobatrachidae; genus Crinia; species Crinia signifera. The sequence goes on along the minus strand of NC_139221.1, from coordinate 233,968,599 downwards.
TAAGTATTTCATCATACTATGCAGAGTATAATTAGCATTGCATTCTTTTTTCTTATACTTTTTTTGGGATATCCTCGCTCTCTGCATGTGGCCTTTACATCTGTGTCTTTTTCCTTTCTTCTATCCGGTTATATATTTTTGGTTGTGGCTAATGTCACTGGTTGTTTTTCATGTTTGTTTATATTCATCATGATTTGGCATGTGGAGAGTAAGTATGGGGGAATCAGAGAAGTCTTAGGCAGGTATTCAATGCGGCCGGCGAGGGGGTTAAACTGCGAGGATTGCAGAAAACCAGCGATCCTCGCTGTTTAACCCCCGCGCCGGCCGCTCGCTCTGTTCAATGTTCTGGGGAAATCCTCGCCGTCACAGGACGGCGAGAATTCCCCAAAACAGCGAGACCCACGGCTAATGCAGAAAACTCACTGTATTTAGCCGTGAGTCTCGCTGCTTCTGGAGCCGCATACGCCAATTCCCCATCGCTCAAAAAATGGAGCGAGGGGGAATTGGTGTATGAGGGGGCTGTGTTGAATACTGACAGGGTGAGTGGTGACAGCAAGCAGGAAGCTTTGCTCACGGTCGCCGCTCGCCCACAGCATTGAGTACCCCCCCCCCCTTAGACTGTAGTAGTGTGTTATGCAGTGAGGTTACTCTCTGGTAGTAGCATCACTGGCATCAGTGGGAGGGGTCAGAGGTCATACCAACTGTCATTGCATGACAAAGTAAATTATTAGCACTGATCATCTTTATATATAGCATACATGTGAGAGATGGAACCCATAGTAAAAAAACTGCACTAGAATTTACGGATTTAAAAGGTAGCTAGCTATGGGTTACCGAGTCTTCATTGGGGTGTCAAATGGAATAAGTTATACAAATCTCCATGTGTGGCCCAAAAGCAAAAAAAAAATAATGCTGATACAGAGGGGTAAATTTACTAAGATATTCTACTGAAGATGTTGCCCATAGCAACCAGATTCTACTTATTTAGCACGTCCTAGAAGATAAAAGATCATAGAATTTACCCCAGAGGCTCAACACATCATACAAGGACAACAGAGGTCTAAAAGCTTTGCAATTTGCAAAAAGTTGGAATTCCACTCTTCTATATCCAGGAAGTGCCTCACAGCAAGGAGGTCATGGGTTCAATGCACACCATGGCCCTAAATGTGCTGAGTTTGTATATTCACCCTGTACTTGCATGGGTTTCCTCCCACAATCCAAAAATATACTGGTAGGTTAATTGGCTCCTAACAAAATTAACCCTAGAATGTCTGTGTGTGCATGTACATGTGGTAGGGAATACAGTTGTAAACTCCACTGGGGCAGGGACTGATGTGAATGTTCAAATATTCTCTGTACAGCGCTGTGGAATATGTGTGCGATATATAAGAAACTGATAAATAAATACACAGTGAATATTTTCTTACCCGGATATCTTTAGGATGCTCTCCTTCTGCTATCCTAACCATCCAGAGAAATTTATTGATATCATCACCAGAGTAGCCAATTACACCTCCAAAAATAATCAATACATAGTCAACATCCAAGCTCCTCATTATTTCATAAGCGGCTGATTCATTTGAAGACATTGCTTTTCCCACCTGAAAAAAAAGAAAAGAAAAAGAAACTATTTTTATTATATGACAGTCAGCATTCGTTAGAAAAATAGAGCAAAAAACAGCAAGGAAGCTGATAGAAAGAAAACCTCCAAACCATTTAAGTCTATTTACCATGACTAACATTTATAAGAAAAAAAAGCCAGAAGAAAAATTAAAGAGTGAAATGTTGGACCGTCCAGAGAAAGCATTAGAAATGATTGCCGCTTTAATAATACAGACTCCCAGAAATCCCCAAGCTACCTCCACTCCACAGGATATTACATATTGCTCTTAGCCTCTAAGCTCTCCCTACAAACTAGTTATTATGAAAGAATATGAGTGTTCGGTCAATAAAATAAAAAAGACTAATGCTACTCCTCACCTCTATGGGTGGAACTCAAGTGTTTTGTATGCTGGTGGCAACTAGATTGCGCCCAACTGAGCAATTAAAGTGCTGCTGCGTTTAGGTGCGCACAGCCGGCGGCATTACGGTTATGTTGTTCTGTCATTTTGATGGATTGGTAACTAGATAAGTAACCTGCTACAATTGTTAGCAGCCATGTGTCTGGAAACTTCTAGAGAGGCTTGCCTATATTCACCTCACACAACCTATTGGCCCTAACAGTCTCAACAAAGTGACTAAAGATGCCCATAGACGGTACAAATGTTAGGTGTGATTAGATCCGTGCTCATGTCACACACATCGCACAGCTCAAAAAGTATGTGCTGCATATACTTTTTGTACTAGATCTCATCTCATTGCAAAACATATGCGATGCAATCTAGTCCATATTGTATACAATAATTGTACCCTGTATGGGCACCTTAACTCCCTTCAACTGGTCACGTTAATACTCAAGCTTTCAAAAACGGAGCTAATAATCTATCCAACAGCTCTAACCGCCAACAGTCTAATGATCAAAAGACAAGACGTGTAGCTGCATGATACAATGGGGTAGATGTATGAAGCAGTGATAAGGGAAGAGAAGTGAGATAAAGGATAAGTGGCCCATGTCAACCAATCAGCACTGAAGTAACATCTGTAATTTGCATAATATAAAATTATACAGAGCAGCTGATTGGTTGCCATGAGCCACTCATTTCTCCTTCCTTATCACTGCTTCATACATCTACCCCAGAGTCACTAAACCCTTTTTTGCCTGTAACAGTCTAGTTGGAGCAATAAGCAATCTGTGGCACAGCTCCTTTCTGTTTCCTATAGTCTTGTTTTATAACTGTTTAGCCCCAATGGTACAGTGCATCCTATAAATAAAAAAAAAAAACGAATAAGAACCCTCAAACGATTAATAAAACACCATTGTAAAACGCCTGTATAAATATGAAATAAAATATTATATTATAAAACATGCACTTATTGCAAGATACTCAAGCATCTTTAAAGGGATTTAATAAAAGAATAAAGGAATATTTGCAGTGGGCCTATAATTCTATTCTAGTCTTTCATGACTGAAATAGAGAAACTAAGCGAGAACGTATACACAATCAATATTTGTAACAAAAAGAACAGAGAAGCAACAGAAAGCCAGCTAGAGGATCATTAGAAGAAAAAAAGCTATTAAGCTATTTATGTCTATTGAGCATGACTCATACTTGTTTGTCGTGGTAATGAAACAGGCAGGAAATGTCTCTTTCATGCTCTAGAACCATCTATTACTGTGCTTTATAAGTCTATCAAGATGAAAGGTTTTTGTTTTTTTACAAACACCCTCAAGTTTTATGCCTTGCCTACACAGGCTATCCATGCTAGGAGATACTGATTTTGCGTCGGTATCTAAGCAGAAGAAAAATTTGGTGATCTTGGCCAACCTTCTAGGAGAGTTTGACTATCTAGTCAAAATCAACTTCCAAAATCTCACCCTGTGTACACCTCTTAATGAAACAGTACAATAATCTGATTATTCTTACTGAAACCCAGATAGAATAAAAAGGTTAACATTGCTTTGAAATAACTGCAGCGTCTCGATCGCCCAGCCAAATAGACAGCACAAGCAAGAATATTTACACTAGACGCTGCATGCACTGTGTATTTAGCCACAGCTGTGAAAAGCAGGATGTAGAAGCGGTGTAATCTTTATTACAAATGGGGCTCAGTCCAAATTGCCCGGACTGAGGGGCAGATTGTCTAGTTTTTATCACCGGCCAATCAGCTCCTATCTGTGAAGTTATAGGATTGGTTTGAAAAATGACAGGTAGCAACTGATTGGCCGGTGATAAAAACATGACACTATCACTTCACCAAGCTTAATAAATCTACCCTTGAGTCCCGTGTACACCTCTTTACATTCATCAACTTCATTCTCTTGGCCGCTACAGTAACCTGGCTCATCTCAGGAATTAGTTTTATACAAGTAAAAAGTCACCAAGTACGCACAATGGAACTTGCATGTGGAAAACTGCCATGGCTGCTGCCTGGTATCAATTTGTATATAAACTCAAGCTGATTTCCTGTCACATGCACTTATATAGATAGCGTTCATTCTAGCACCAGCTATCTTTGAAAACCCATGCAGTTTCTGTTCCCTGCCTGGGGTATCGCTGTGGTGTTTCTAGCACAGGTCTGGTTTGCATATCAGTGCTGATATACAGACCACACTGTGCTAGAAGCACCACAGCAGACCGCGACACCCCAGGCAGGGAAGAGGAACTGCATGGGTTTTCAAGGATGGCTAGTGCTAGAATGAACACTATATAGTGCACTGTAAAATCTAATTATAACCTGTTTTTACTGTGAGCTACACTAACAGGCGCTATCCAGCACAGTCGTATTAGAATATCAATGACAATTACAACCTGCATAAGGATTTATTCTACACTGCCTCTGTCCCCTTGCTGTTCTGTAAAACTCTGTAATACTAACCGCGGCACGTTCCTAGTGCAAAGTGGTCTGCTAGCCTCACCAATTGGTCTCTCCCATTGCTCCAATAGTGGGCTCCCACTGCGCATGTTGGAACAACTTTATGTATTCTTATTAATATTGGATCAATATACAAAATAACCATCTAAACTTTGTGTAGAGGACAAACTTTTAGTCTTACATAATCTCCTTGAAACAACATATATTCTGCTATAATTCAGTATAGGTATTCAAAACTTCTCTGCTTAGCATAGCGATTGCTCTCTCAAGCTGCTGCAACACGGAACAAAACACTACGTCTGCATTATACATTAGAGCAATGCTCTACTTACCAAGCAGCTAAACATTGTATAGACCACAATGATTACATAAACACAGATAATACAATTTGTACTGCCAGCTTTAAAACCAGTTCTGCTAAGTCTAGGTGGACATTTACAAAGCAACAATCCACCTCTGGCCAAATGTCACATGGATTTAGATGTTAAGAGCCCGCATCACTGGTGCTCAAATAAGGTCTCCTCCCATCACCAGCCATATTGGTTTGATCAAGTGCAGCCTTTGCCAACCTGTAGTTCGTGAAAGAGGTTGTGAAATCACAAGTCCAAACATGCCCCCGGCCACAATTTTATTCGGGCAAAGCTAAAGCTGTATCTAAGTACTTTTGTACTTTATCTAAGAAAAGGTGGGATGTGCAGTTTTACAACACCTGGACATCCACAGGTTGGCCACACTTAATTTTGTGCAATACAGACAAATGTAAAATGTACAATTTACATTAGCTATTGGACTAGACAATACTAACATTATTCAAATTCTTAAAATAAGTTTCCTAAAAAATATATATTCTTTATCCTAAACCACAACCTGTGAACTGTACAAAGCTATCTCAGTGGAGAGTTTGCTATGGATGGCAGCACTGTACAAAGCTATCAGTGGAGAAATTGCCATGGATGGCAGCACTGTACAGAACTATTTCAGTGGAGAGTTTGCCATGGATGGCAGCAATGTACACAGATATCTCAGTGGAGAGTTTGCCATGGATGGCAGCACTGTACAAAGTCATCTCAGTGGAGAGTTTGCTGTGGATGGCAGCAATGTACAAAGCTATCTCAGTGGAGAAATTGCTATGGATGGCAGCACTGTACAAAGCTATATCAGTGGAGAGTTTGCTGTGGATGGCAGCACTGTACAAAGCTATCAGTGGAGAAATTGCTATGGATGGCAGCACTGTACAGAGCTATCTCAGTGGAGAGTTTGCTATGGATGGCAGCACTGTACAGAGCTATCTCAGTGGAGAGTTTGCTATGGATGGCAGCACTGTACAAAGCTATCAGTGGAGAAATTGACATGGATGGCAGCACTGTACAGAGCTATCTCAGTGGAGAGTTTGCTGTGGATGGCAGCACTGTACAAAGCTATCTCAGTGGAGAAATTGCTATGGATGGCAGCACTGTACAAAGCTATCTCAGTGGAGAAATTGCTATGGATGGCAGCACTGTACAAAGCTATCTCAGTGGAGAGTTTGCTATGGATGGCAGCACTGTACAGAGCTATCTCAGTGGAGAGTTTGCTGTGGATGGCAGCACTGTACAAAGCTATCTCAGTGGAGAAATTGCTATGGATGGCAGCACTGTACAGAACTATCTCAGTGAAAAGTTTGCTATGGATGGCAGCACTGTACAGAGCTATCTCAGTGGAGAGTTTGCCATGGATAGCAGCACTATACAAAGTTATCTCAGTGGAGAGTTGCTATGGATGGCAGTACTGTACAAAGCTTTCTCAGTGGAGAGTTTGCTATGGATGGCAGCAATGTACAAAGCTATCTCAGTGGCGAGTTTGCTATGGATGGCAGCACTGTACAAAGCTATCTCAGCAAGAGAAGAGGTGTACAGTACATTGAGAAAAGCAGGGATAAAGCACATTACTGTTTAAAGGAACATTTGTTCTGTTCTAGTGAATGGTAGTCTAACTTGTTCCAGTCTTACCAATGCTATATGACTATTGTTCCAAGTATTGTTATCTACCAACGTCGTTCGATTAGCCATTCCTGCTATTTGGTAGCCATAATCCCACCAGGACATCACACGGGCATGTTCATCAGTATTTTGTCTTAGCCAATAGTATGCTTCTCTGAAGTCATCCAAGATGTTTCTTGTTCTGAAATAATAACAATGATGATGTCAAAAAGCTTTTCACTGAATTAATGCTCATTTAGTTCCCTTTCACAGAAAAATAAACCAGTTTGGACTGAAGTAAAAGCAATAATATTGGGAGGAGACACAGAAGAAAGGTAGTTCTATTGCCAAAAATCACATCTGATGGAATAAAGCAATGGTCCTAAAGTACTTACCCATCATGATTGTATGACGCTAGTACAACACTTGGACTGGAGTAGGCATTGCTAGTTACCCAAGTACAGTGGACAGCAAACATCATTAATAGCATTAGCATCAACATGGTGACGATACTCTTTATGTTGGGCCCAAGGCCTTCCTCGGTCTTCTCCTGTTCGGACACATGCTTCCTTACTTTTCCAGCCTGCATGGACACAGACAGAGTTAGCTACAGCGGTAGACACACAATCTGAAGATTTACCAATAATTACCAAAACATTAAAACATCCTTTAAGGTCACAAACATTTTGATTTCCTCTAAGATGATTTAAATGAGCTCAAATAATGCAGTCTGTGGCTTTACAAAAGCAGTAGGCTGTAAACCTTCCTATAAACCACAATTACTCAGTGCTTCATTATATTCAACACTTAGCTTTGAAGAAGAATGTACAATCTAACACACATTAATACATAGCAGAGCTATTGATTTATACTTAATGCAGCATCTGACCTGCCATTGTTATGGGCCATCATCTTTAGGTGGCTAATGGACCTCTCCCACCCCAACCTGTGCACGGCACTAATGGCTAGGGAGGCGTGACAGCGGTTTCTAAAGGTTTGCTCAGCTGCTGGTAAATTCTCCATTTTGCTTGCTTACACACAGAATAAAGCTGGTCTATTTTGGACATAATTATTTATATAGCCTTTTTTTTTTTTCTGTATTTTTTTTTTTTAAATCAAAGCAGACATTGACAATTCTATTACATTACTAGATCGTGTGTATGGCTATGTATGCATACTGCATGAAATAAGATGATAAAAAGTGCGTTCCAGAACTGTTATTGTTAAATTCATAAATCGCAGCATATCAAACACAAAATTTTACATGCATTTATTATTTATTCATGGTCAAAGCACTAGAAAGCACAAAAGTTCCAAAAACTGGAATACTACCACAATGTCAGTAAAAGTGTCACAGTATTTATTAGTGTGTATAGTCATACGTGTAATCAATGATAGTGGGTATGAGGTCCTAATTACACTTAATAATGGGCAAATTCTATGCAGTAAATACTTTTCTTTAATTCGTATTCTTACAATTACCAGAAAATAAGAGTGCATATGTCAGGAACCACCGCTAATGACTCTCGGCATGTGGCTACCATACGTAGCACACTCTGAAGCTGTAGAACTAGGAGTGCTTGCTGTAATATAGACTGTAGGTATTGTTTGTATTTTATATATTTATATGGCTGGCGAGTGCAATATATCGTCTGGTTGTGTTCATTGTGTATCCAGATTACAGAGTAACAATGGTCAACACACCAGCTAACATCAGGTCACGGTTTAAGATCGGTGCCATTAGGAAAATATTTGATGTGCGCCCAATCTGGATCATGGAGTCTTCATGTTGAACTATTCTGTTGATGACTTAACATGAGAAATAGATCATAACTAACTATATATACTGCAACATTGGATTTTTTGCACAACTACCTACACCAGTGGGCCGTATTCAATGTGGCCGGCGAGGGGGGGGTTAAACGCCAGGGATCGCCGAAAACAAGCAATCCTTGCCGATTAACCCCCGGCCACTCATCCTATTCTATGTCCCGGGGAATCCTTGCTGTCATAGGACGGCAAGGATTCCCCCAAACAGCGAGGCTCAAGGCTGATAAAGGGAGCCGGCTGCATTAAGCCACAAGCCTCGCTGTTTTAGCATCCGCACTCGCCGTTTCCCCTTCACTACAAAAACCTAGCGAGGGGGAAATGGCGAGTGCAGGTAGTCCGTTGAATACTGACCCTGCAAACTGTGAAAGCGAGTAGTCAGCACTGCTCGCCGTCACAGCTTGCAAAAGTCATTGAATATACCCCAATATATACTGTAACATTGGATTTTTTGTACCACTACCTACACTAGTGTGTTTTAAGGTCTCTGAGCTCCTTGTGGACATCAAGTATTCAAAGGGAGCAATTTCATTACCAGAGAGTGCTGCTGAAATAGCCTTCAGTGTCATTGCGAAATTCTGAGGCGCTGATTTTTGGCACAGCCTGTGGAAGTGCGAGCAGACACCCGCCTACTGCAATTTAGCTTATATGCACGGTGCAAGCCGCTGGCAAGAGACGTCTAATTGAATTGGTGCCTTATAATTTAGAGTATGTGTTACATTATCCCTAGTGACAGGGTCACTTTTTTTATATAATAAAATAATGCAAACTAAACAAAATAGCTGGTAACCAGGTCAGCTACTTATTGTGTCGTTCCAGAAGCAAAGCGGTTAACTGAAAATCAGAGGTGCTGTAGCTCTTTCCAAACAAAGGCAGCGGTAATTCCCAGGAGGCCTCTCTGCAGACTAGTCTTCATAATGTAACACTTATATAGCAGCAGGCAATCTAGCATTCACCCTGCTGAGTGGCAACCAGCATGGAAAATAATCTGACATTCATAATGATAATTGTATAATCAAACTGTTATGCCTTCACCCACTGCCTAGCCAAGTAGCTTCATTTTGTTGAGTAATTAAAGTAAGAACAGAAAAAAAAAAAGTCTGAACTGCGATTGTCTGCACTAAATTACCCGACGTCTTGTAGAGGTGGTTGCACAATGCAGAGATTAAACATTGTGTGCTACTTCACATCTATTACAGCTACTAATGCTAATCAGAGAAAAACAGTGAATCAATAAAAAGGAGATAAAGCCGAAGGAAAATAACATCTGTAACATACTTTAAAGAATACATTAACAGCTAATTCTCTTTAGGACGTTGCAGATCACGATTACTCAGATAGTGTATCTTTAATTACACTGGAATGCAAAAAAAGTTGCTGACACTTCCTCTGTAAGGCACTAGAATAGGCTTTAACAATAAGCAGCAGGTTTACTTTTTACCGGTGAATCTTTAAACGCGGCCATCCACTAGAGTGGCCACTATATGCAATGTCGCCACATTGCTGTGACAGATCGCATATCAAGGGCCACAACGCATTTCCTGCAATTGTGAAGTGAGACACGTTCCAGTGTGCCTCACATCTCAATTGCAGATCCTACAAGCTGCCATGAATATTCGTCACAGCCGTAGCCCCCTGCTGGGATTGCATACGATACATTTTATGCAAAAGGTACGCACACAATGTATTGTATGTGATTCTGTCCCCCGAGAGCCACTGGGTGAGTTAGCGGGGTGCCGCATGCAATTCCTCACCCTAGTGGATGGGGGTCTTTAGGTTAATACTCATAGGGCAGATATCATTAGCAGCAATAACTTGTTTTTGTGTTTAAAAATAGCAAAAATGTGTCTTTTAGCAAACCGCTTTAAATCGCACCTCTACTCTGAGGAGGTAAAAAGTTAGGGAAAATCCTTATTTTGGGGTACAATTGTTGGAACTTGGCTTAAAACCATTTGCCCACCCCCCTTAACTAAAAATGTCAATGTGCCTAATTAATTAGTCATCTTCTGATGTCAATTTTGGGGTGAAAAAGTGGTGGGAATGGGGGTTCAGGGTATATTAATGTACTTTATGAGTGGGACAAGTATTTTTAGGCTTTCAGGTGGGAGAAATTTTGAAAGTGGCCTTAAAAATCAAATATATTCTAATACCTATTTTCAGATATTCCAAATTTTATGAAACCATTTTTTATACAACAAAACTTTTTATCTTTTGTGTTCTTAAAATGTGTTAAATGGATGCAATATGCATTCTATAAGTCCCCAAAATATTTATTATTATTTTTAATATACAGGTCGAGTATCCCGTATCCGAATATCTGTTATCCGAATTATTCCGAAATACGGACATTCCAGAAAGTGAAAAATTTTTATTTTTTTTTGCTAAAAACTCACTGGGGACATTTGTAACAGCATCACTGGGGACATGATATGTAACTGGCACTATATATGTGCAAGACAATGATTGCTTGGCATTCAAATTCAGTGCTGAGATAGTACACACATTTTGTTTCACGTTTTGAAACCTTGTTTTTTGAACAATTAAAATATATTTGTGTGTATTTTATGTGGTAATAAAATATATTTGTGTGTATATTATGTGTTTATACAGCATAAATGCAAGATACTTCAAAATACATCATTGAAATATTAAAATATTCCGAAATACGGAATAATCTGTTATCCAAAATTCTCCTGGTCCCGAGCATTTTGGATAAGGGATACTCAACCTGTAGTAACATTGTAATTATGGTTGAAAAAAAAAAGACATTGAGTTCAACCTATTATATACTAAACATATACTTTCCGCTCTCCTTTTTCCAGGGGATTTGACCCAAAAAAAGAGGGAGAAACACAATGGTATAATATTGCAACATAAAAGAAGTCTCTATTATCCAAAAAATATGTGCCTCGTACCAATCAGATGTGTCTACTCAGATTAGCAGACATGTGAGCTCAAATGGAGGGACTTCGTTCATCACCGAATGATCCTTCTCTTCCCTTCTCCTTTAAGTATGGTCACTCAAAATAGGGGATAGGAAAACACAATAGTGCAATACCTTTTATTTTTTTTATATTTTAAAAAGCATAAAATTGAACAAACAGATTTCGAATCAAAAGACTCTCACCATGTGGTTTTGTCCACAAGAAATGCAGACAAAAATTGCGCAAGTGTGTAACCCAAACAGGCGTCCCTGGGTGCTGGTCCACAATGGGGGTCCTTAGAAAACGTCCTCTGCCTTCCCAAACCGACCGGTTTCGATACTGGATGTATCTTTCTCAAGGTGTGGAAGGTTAATGTGCAGTTCCTAATATTTATACCCACAAGGCTTAGGGGGGTGGCTAAGCCTATTACCGGACATAGATTACCTAGCAATCTGGATCCTATATACAACTTATACAAGAGTACAAACATAAAAGAAAGTCCGTTCCCTGTGTTGCCATGATGGCATGGTACTAGATCTTCCCGCCATTTTTCCCGGAGCTCATCCCGGACTTTGACTTCCGGCCGCGTCTCCGGACCGGAAGCGATGCTTGCGTGTCACCGCACGTACTTCCGGTTGCGGTCCACGCAGTTGTTGTTCCAGGAAGTGCGTCCCCTCGCAAATGAGTATCTTGAGGAGAGTTCCCTGTAGTAATGCTCCACCGAACGGATGTCTGTTTCTTTTGATGAAATTACTTAAGTCCTCGATAAAATAAGAACATCACGTGAATAACATATAAATGAAATAAAGTTTGCATACAATTGATTATGTTAAAAGTTACTATAAGAACCATTTTGTTTCGAAATCTTTATTAAGACCTTTCGGATTAAGAGTGTTATAATTAAAAATCATAGTCATCTCTTGTTGGGCTAATTTTTTAGCTAAGTCTCCTCCTCTAATATTAGGAGTTACTTTTTTTAAAACGTAAACATTTTTTATTCCATTAGTGGCTTTCCTTAAAATGTGCTGAGCGCGCATGTACCTCCAACCCCTTAAGGATATTACGTAAATGTTCTCCCAGCCTGACCTTAAATGGTCTGCTGGTTCTCCCTATGTAGAATTTTGAGCATGTACATTCAATAGTATAAATGATATTAGAGGAATGGCAGGTTACAAAATCTTGTATTTTAAATTTGTAATTTATGCAAATTTCCTCAATTTTCATTACAAATGTATTAGGAATGTTTTACATTTGGAATGAAAATTGAGGAAATTTGCATAAATTACAAAAAATTTAAAATACGAGATTTTGTAACCTGCCATTCCTCTAATATCATTTATACTATTGAATGTACATGCTCAAAATTCTACATAGGGAGAACCAGCAGACCATTTAAGGTCAGGCTGGGAGAACATTTACGTAATATCCGTAAGAGGTTGGAGGTACATGCGCTCTCAGCACATTTTAAGGAAAGCCACCAATGTAATACTAATGGAATAAGTTTTTACGTTTTAAAAAAAGTAACTCCTAATATTAGAGGAGGAGACTTAGCTAAAAAATTATCCCAACAAGAGATGACTTTGATTTTTAATTATAACACTCTTAATCCGAAAGGTCTTAATAAAGATTTCGAAACAAAATGGTTCTTATAGTAACTTTTAACATAATAAATTGTATGCAAACTTTGTTTCATTTATATTTTATTTACGTGATGTTCTTATTTTATCGAGGACTTTCATCAAAAGAAACAGACATCCGTTCGGTGGAGCATTGCTACAGGGAACTCTCCTCAAGATACTCATTTGCGAGGGGACGCACTTCCTGGAACAACAACTGCGTGGACCGCAACCGGAAGTACGTGCGGTGATACGCAAGCATCACTTCCGGTCCGGAGACGCGGCCGGAAGTCAAAGTCCGGGATGAGCTCCGGGAAAAACGGCGGGAAGATTTAGTACCATGCCATCATGGCAACACACGGAACGGACTCTCTTTTATGTACTCTTGTATAAATTGTATATAGGATCCAGATCGCTAGGTAATCTATGTCTGGTAATAGGCTTAGCCACCCCCCTAAGCAATGTGGGTTTAGGAACTGCACATTAACCTTCCACACCTTGAGAAAGATACATCCAGTATCGAAACCGGTCGGTTTGGGAAGGCAGAGGACGTTTTTTAAGGACCCCCATTGTGGACCAGCACCCAGGGACGCCTGTTTGGGTTAACACACTTGCGCAATTTTGTCTGCATTTCTTGTGGACAAAACCACATGGTGAGAGTCTTTTGATTCGAAATCTGTTTGTTCAATTTTATGCTTTTTCAAAAATAAAAAAAATAAAAGGTATTGCACTATTGTGTTTTCCTATCCCCTATTTTGAGTGACCATACTCAAAGGAGAAGGGAAGAGAAGGATCATTCGGTGATTAACTTAGTCCCTCCATTTGAGCTCACATGTCTGCTAATCTGAGTAGACACATCTGATTGGTACGAGGCACATATTTTTTGGATAATAGAGACTTCTTTTATGTTGCAATATTATACCATTGTGTTTCTCCCTCTTTTTTTGGGGTCAAATCCCCTGGAAAAAGGAGAGAGGAAAGTTTACATCCAGCGCCCAGGGAGCTGTTTTATTGCTCTTGTATTTGGTATTGTATGTTTTGAAGTGGTTCTTCATATAATCAGTACGGCACCCAGAGCTGCTTATAAGCGCACGGTAGATTGGTTTTAATCCAAACTTCTAAACACATATACTGTAATCCAATGTTATTGTGCCTTTTTAGGGGTAAAGGCTAATCTCCCCATTTTCACCTGCATATTTTGCTGGTTAATTTATTGCAGGTCACCTGTTTTTCAACCCATTCTAATGACATATGTTATCCCCATAGTTGTAGTAGACATGACTTGTCTATACACATTGGAAGCTACTACTTTCAGAAGAATGCAGCCTAGGAATTGACAAGAAACCAGCCCTATCGCTAAAGTGTCAAGCTACTCTGCTGCTGGGATTAATACACAATGTGAATGCCAACTGCTATGCCAATCATTGTATCAAATACTAAGTATTTGGGTATCCAGAGGATACTTCGACAATGTATAGGTCAACGGATGACAGTGCTTATGGTCTACACATTTTGTTTTTGTCACCCAAATTTTGTATCTGTGCGCTTTTTTTTAAAACAATCCACATGAACATGTATTGAAAATAGTAGCATGTGGTTGTTGAGAGAGCCACCATGCCAAAAGCGTGGAGAGATAAGTAAGCCCACGTGGGTTTCTACTAATGGCGGTGAGAAGATGCAAAATTTGAGACAAAATAATAATAAATAAATCAGTCAATCAATAGTTTGTGCTGACCAGGGAGGCCAATCCCGGACCGTTTTTCAATCCCGGGATTCGGGATTGAAAAACTGTCAAATCGGGATTGGCCTCCTGATATGCCCAATGACGAATATATTACCTCTAACCATGGTGGAGGAGCTGTGTGGCAGCATGCGGTGGAGGCGACTAGGTGACTCGGCTGGCCAGGGAGGAGGTGGGTAACTCGGTGTGCGGGCAGACGCGGCGGCGTGGGAAACAGTGTGTGGCTGCGCAGCGTGATGTGATCAGTCACATCACGCTGCACAGCCACACAACCTTGTTGCCAGGCAGCGCAGCGTGATGTTAAAAGTCACTGAGCCACCACACAGTGTTCCCACGCTGTCACGTCTGCCCGGACTCAGTTACCAGCCTCCTCCCCTGCCTGCTCAGTGCTACACAGGAGAAAGGGATCAAATGCGCATGCGCATTTCGATCCCGTAATCCTGGGATTGGAGCCTCCAATCCCGGGATTCAAATCCTGGTCAAAAATGCCCTAAATCCCGGGATCCTGCCGATCCTGAGATTGGCATCCCCAGTGCTGACATTTTGCCACTGTCGATCTAATGGACTACCTAGATATTGTTAATCTATTAATCCACACCCAGGTATTCAAGATTCTCCTCATCTTCCCAATCCAGTGTATCAGACGCACAACAATATTTGAAAACATAACCTCAATGGCGGTGTATTTTAAATACTGTGAGATCTAGATAAGAGGTTCACAACTTCCTTAAAAAACTAAAAAAAAACTAAATGCACTTGTACACATACTGAAAACACAGTGGTTAATGTTTTTTACTTTAGAAAGCAGCATCCTAATATGGTAAAAAAAAAAAAAAAGTAAAATCAAGAGAATAAAGTTAAAGTTACCTTATCATAGAGATTCCCAGAATTCCTTTTGTCATCTTCATCACTACTATCCTCTATTGGTGGATTTTCTCTCTTCATATCATCGCCCAAATAATGCTCAAAGACATTGGAGAAAGCAATTGCAGACAGCATGCAGACCACCGGAGTCAAGGTTAACATCAAACGAACCATCACACCGGCAAAATAAACTGCACTAATTGCATACAGAGCAACTGTGGAGAAAACAAATTCAGCCATTTAATATTTCATTGATAAAATTATAAATATCAGAAATAATGTATAATATCCAGCTACCAAATAAAACCTAATAACGTTAAAGCTGTAAAATCATATTCTTCACTAAAACCATGGCTACTCTGTACAATAATGTCAACATAATATAAAATGTACAATAACACTGCAAGACCCAAGGTAGCAAGTGTATGAACAGTCCCCGCATGTAATAGCCAGATGCAGCACGCATCTATTGCCAAGCCACAGGACAAACTAAATTCATAAACCTAACAATGGGCAATACTGCTTATAACGATTCTAGGAAATAAATAAAAAAAATCAACCTACAAATATAGCGATTGGATGAACAGGAAATAAAAAAAAATATTTTTAATTGTGTTGTGTCCCCTGAAAAATGTAATACAATACTTACACCCACATATATACATACACCTAGTCATTGGCGATACTTACCAAATACTCGCTCATCATTGATATTTTTTATACAGAACCAAAGCCCTGCAGGAAATGTACACACTAATATATGAAGGTCAAAGAAGAAGGAAACCCATGTTGTTGGCTGATGTTCAGATACTGAAGCAATAATAGGGATGTGAATTTTGGCATACCTATTTAATAAAAAATATATATATTAGCCATGTTATTTCAGTGAAGAGTCATCAGCAGAGGAAAATACAGAATTGCAATTGTAATAGAGACTGGTAAATCTGGCAGATGAAATGTTACATTTGTTGCTATTCCATGAGAACAATGTTGCCAAGAGCCAGCTGATGAAGTCACAAAACCTCATGTTAATAGCAATCTGGTTGTAGGCTTAACTCTGGTCATTCTTGATCTGCTAAACTGATGATAATTTTACAAGGATCTAAAAGGTATAAAGGGAGCTTTAATTACAATTAGATTCCTAATCACATCAGAGAGCACCTGTCAAGTGCCTCGGTACCAATTGAATCAAACTAGGGCTGTGCCTTGCAACATTACGGGTCAGTCTGTGCTCAGATGCCAGATAATCCCCGGCTGTTGATCTGGCTGGATTCCCACCCAGAATGTACAATGATGCCAGTCAGCTGCAATCACGTAACAGCTCGGTGCAATAAACGTAGTGAAAGAGGAATACTAGTACATTATTCACAATTCTTTTTCAGGCTTTGAAAAAAAAAAAACTGCATCAGAACATTATACACGCCTGGCTAATAGAAACAGTTCATTGTCCTTATAAAGTAGAAACATGTATTGGGTAACTGCCATACCTTTTACGTACATGGTACTGGTAAGGAGTTTTAGGTTAGAGTTAGAATTATACTTATACAGGAAATGGTCACAATTATCACCAATCCACACTAAACTCACCCTGTATCCCAAAGGGAATAAAATCTTCCACTCCAAGGAGCTATGTATCCTGTAACATAATAAAATGTTCTCGTATTAGAAACATGCACAAAGACTTAAAAAATTCCTTTTATTTTCATGCAAATCGCTTGAAAATGAACAGTGAATAAATACCATAAAACCACACATATAGGCAATGGTATTTTCTTTACTTTCTGGCAGATGTAGGAAATAATTTTTTCCAGGCAACTTACAATTGGCACTTGGTTCCATAAGGTTGCTGCAAATTGTTATTACATTATAAATTGCATAAGGAGATTCGGGCAAAAGTGTAAGTGTTCAATCAGCACAAAGAATAAATTAACCAAGGGCTCCCATCTCCTGAAATCACTTTATATGGAACCGTATGACTATATAGATGTACCAGATTGGGTGAGGCCCACCACCTTATTATGTGGATAGATACTGTATGTATGAGAAGCTCTACTTTCTGAAAGCTAGCACTTGAATATCTGCAAAGTTACAAGAAAGAAGTGTTTTTCTTCAATACAAATGGCAAATAACCCAATATTTGGAGCTAGAAAATCATTCAAATTAAAACAGAGTGGCTTATATGTAGTTATGTTGGTTAATGTGGACAGGTGACCACTATTGGCCTGTTTGGGTGCCAGGGGACTCACTGGCAGTCGTGATTCCGACAATCATTACCCCGACGTGGGAATCCCGATTGCTAAAAAGCCAGACACACGGGCAGCGGCTATTCTCCCTCGTGGGGGTCCATGACCCCCATAGAGGGAAATAAAATAGGTGGCTAGAGTAGCGAGCCACTGTGCCCACAGCATGGTGAACCCATAAGGGGCTTCGTTGTGCTTCCCCCGCTGTCTGAGTCCCCGCCATCGGGATTCCAATGTTGGGCTAATGACTGTTGGAATCCCGACTGTTGGGGTGTTATGCCACACCTGCCTGTTTATGGCAATCTCTCCACAGCATTAACATGCAATAGTTACATGAGTCCCTGCTTGGGTGAGATCTCATCTTATTTGACTACCTACATGTGTGGATCAGTGCCCATATTGCTGTGGCCAAGTAGTAGAATATACCCATGTGCGAACAATTTAAAAGGTCTAGAAAGTTAAAAAAAAAATTAAAGTGAACGTTTATTTGTAATCTGGAGGGGATGACATTTAATGTTTTAGGTGCACCAAAATAAAATCTCTTGCCTCCCAACCAAAAAAGTTATGTGCAGCCCCTGATGGGTTTAAATTTTTTATTTTTGCTATTAAGTATGGCTAGATTGGCAAATTCCTCATGTTACTGATGTGTTGCTGAGTGGCTCCTACTAGCGCCATCTTTGGCATACGAACTCCTATGGAAATGCCCAAAAGGAACCAGGAGGGGAATGTTAAATTTTGTGTTACATATTGGAAAAAGCATCACTTGAGCAAATATTAAGCTACATATAACCAAAATAAACAGAGGACTTTCCCCCCCAAAAAAACACTTGTCAGGCAAACAGTACTTAACAAAAACACTTTCACCATTTCATATAGTAACCCAACACCTAATTACCTGTGTAAGTCAAATAGATAACTGTTAGGAACACCACTCCAGCAGCCAGAGACACTCCCAGGAAGAAGAGCGTCTGGAACTCCTGCTTTGTCAGCTTATCTCTCAGATACTGTAGGAAGGCGTACGCTTGCAGCAGAGCAAAGACCCCTAAGATGGGATAGAAGAGCAGCTTTACTAATGAAGAGAGAGGCAGTTACATCTGTTATGTCTACATCTAGGATCTTTGAGAAAGAAAATTTATTTGGGCTATTAAGAAATATTTTGAGATACCAAAAATCAATGTTATATTCTAAATAATATAAAAATGGATATAGATGTATGCATTAGTTGGTGGTTTGGGATGTTACTACTATGTAGAGCTTATTTGTGACCAGCTGCACTGGATACAAATAGCAGCTACCTGCCTCCCCTTGAGATTCTAAGAATTTGTAGAAAAATATCAAACAGTACCAATTCTGGAGCTAGATGAAGGTAGTCTATCAAATGTTCTGGAGAATAATTATGGAGTTGTAGCCAAAATATGTAAACTAGTGGGCAGAACCATAGACAATGGAGTAGGTCAGCTTGAGGCAAATGAAAATTTAGTCTACACATTGCTTTTTGACAGGTCCCTTTAAAAAGGGACCCGTTTGGCAGGAAGGAGACTGCACATTTAAATCTATGGCTGCGTATAGACATTGCGTTTTAGTAGGATGCAGTCGAACCGGAGCTGTTTAGAAGGATGCGTACTCAAGAAGATATATACACAAGCCTGTGGCATCCTGCTAAAACGCAAAGTGTAGACACAAGAAACTGCATCCTGCTAAACAGGATCCTGCTCAACAGCATCCTGCTAAAACACAATGTGTAGACGCACCCTTAAAGCAATATTGGGCCACAGGAAAGTTCCACATGGCACGCAACTGATGTGGGGAGTCTCTCAGTTGCCTCTTAGAACACGAAAAGCTGTTTATTTGATCAGCCAACACTGCTCACCCTTCATATCCTACACAGGGTAAAAGGGTATGCAGCATTGCTTACTTTGGACAAGACTATTTTACTATGCAAAAGCTTGAAAAACAACATTTGTATTTCAAAAATCTAATTAAAAAAAACATACATTTCTGTAAAAAAAATTTTTTTTTAAGTTGCTACTCAATCTTGCAGTATGGATTGGGGACCTTGCATCTGACATACATCTCCATAATTATTAAACATATGTTTTACCACATATATTATGCACCTTTTAATAGAAACAAACATAATGAAAAGCGTTAAGAATTTGCCTAAGGAAACATTAAAGAACAAAACATGGAAAGGGTTACAGGATATTTTTACTATACTAGCAAGTCAGTAACGGGCCATATAATTCTAGCAACCTGTAGTGGTTGCACAGAGCTCACCACTATAGAAGTAATAATTTACATGACTTCACCCATGAATACATACCCGCAGCTGCCATGTGCTCACTTGTACGGATAGGCTGGAAGCCAACAAATGGAATTTGCATGGATAATATTAAACCCAGAATGTAAAAAGTACTGTATGCTGCAGAGGGAGAGAAAAAAACAAAACAAAAAGAGATTTCAGGGAGTACTTAAACAAAAAGTTACCCTAAACGAAGTACATCAACTTATTTTTTTTCTTTATTTAATAGAACAATTGCATTTGATCAGGACTGCTGACCATTTTGTAATCACCCAAAGCAATTTGGTTCCGTTATGTTCTCTAAACTGGCTATTCAAACACTAGTCACATATGTATGTTTGTTCCAATTCCCATGTGCCCACACAATTTGTGACACAGACAGTCACCCCTGCTTCTTGCCTCACTGTAAGGCAAAGAGATGGATTACTTGGCTTTATACCAGTTTACGGAAGCTCTGGATTGGTTTACTATTACAGACAGAAAAAAATAAAAATTACCAATATATCAGGATACTGATGACGAAGTTATTGAAATAAACTTCGAAACGTTGATTGCATCTCCATCTTGAGAGCCTTTTTTGAAGTGAGTGCCGCCCTACCTGTTTCACTACCATTGGACCCCCTTGCTGGGAGTATCCAGACGAAGGCACCACGAGTGAGTTTTTGACTAAGGTGTGATCACCCAAATCGTGACACATATACATATATACACATACATACATACATACATATAAAACAAAGCCTGCGCTCACACTCACTTAATGTCATTAGTGGGGGTACACATTTGATACTGTGTCCACATATAAGTCCAGAAAGCCCACAAAGTGGGGAAAGAGCACTCACCCAAAAAGAAGAATACTTTGAAAAAAAGTCACTTGTTTAATTCAAAACGGATATTCAGCAACAAGAAAAAATACTGAACCTGTGAGGTTCGTCCCAACGTTTTGGTCTAAAAGCAAGGACCTTGCATTAAGTTGTCCATCCCATGTCCTACGCCAGTGGTTCCCAAACATTTTGAATCACGGCACCCTAAAGTAACAGAATATTTTTCAAGGCACCCCTAGGCCAAAAGTTGGTTACTAATTTCAGGAAAAATATTAAATAAGTTGTGATTTAAATGTTTTCCTTAGGTCCACTTATGTGGTGAGAAACATGATTCACTTCTGTTTACCTACATATTCTTAATTGGAAGCCGCAAGCACTGATTTTACCCATTTCATTGGCCATAAATAACTTGAACTGATTCTGGACCACCAACCTGAGGCACCCCAGCAAGTGCTCCAAGGCACCCCAGGGAGCCTAGGTGCACAGTTTGGGAACCACTGTCCTAAGCCATGATCTGGATGGGTGACTATATACATGTGTCCCACTTTTTCATTGGCTACTTTAGTAGTCCTCGAGTCCTGTTAGAGAAAGTGCACTATAAAAATTAAACTTTACCGTACTTAATATAGGACTGAACTGCCTGACTATTAGCTATTTGATGCATATTAAATGGATTGGATTTCAATTTATACGGAGTGCTGCCTGATCTATGTCTGGCTTTGATGAATTCGGACTGGCACCCAGCTTCCTTTTGTCTTGTTTAGTGTGCGGATCCCACATGTTTCTCTATCTATATTTGTATGCGCACATGTATTTTTATTGTTTATTGTGTTATTATCCTACTATTTACCAGCCCCTCAAAATAACTGAACCCCTTTGGTTGGGGCCATCTAGTGGTCGCCATTGCACACAACACTAATTCACCCATAGAGGAGAGGTAGCCTTTTATTGTATTGTACTATTCAATTCACAACACCATTATAAATTCTCAATACACTTTTCCCCAATTGTTAGGAGAAAGAATTTCAAAACAGCACTGAGTGCAAGGTATCAGGCCATAGATTGCATGTGCCAAGTGGCTTGTACCCTTCATGGGTATTACTGTAAGTGTGTTTTCAGTAGTACAGAATACTCTGCTAAGAAGCCACAGAAACTAAGTAAAATGTATTCCTGTCCCTCAAAACGTAACATCCAAACTGGACAAAAAAAAAAAAAAAAAAGAATACATTTAACATAAACACA
Organism: Crinia signifera; assembly: GCF_055691185.1. Classification (NCBI taxonomy): domain Eukaryota; kingdom Metazoa; phylum Chordata; class Amphibia; order Anura; family Myobatrachidae; genus Crinia; species Crinia signifera. The sequence goes on along the minus strand of NC_139221.1, from coordinate 233,946,588 downwards.
ATGTAAACTGCACATACCGAGCACCTTTTCATGCAATCATAGGGAAGCACTGGAGACAGGCAGGTGGAGAGAATGCTAGTAATCAAGCTTCCACTTATGGAACCTGCTTAGGGCAGAAATCCTGTGAAACAAGAAACACTATTGTATGTAGGACCTAGTGTGCTGCAACGTTAAATAGCTTGGGCCTGTACAAAGGGGCTTACACACGTAGCAAAACGGGGATATGAGCACTCTGATCGAAGCTAGATCGTTCAGCACACAGCGCTGTGCTGATGAGCAATCAGTCAGGGCCAGCGCTGTCCGTGATTTACTGGATATATTCAGCATGCTGAATATTAATCGCCAGGGGCGAGAGTGAGGCGTGGGGTTGTGCATCGCTATTGTTACGGCCCTACACACGGAGAGATGCAGGGACATTTCTAAACAATCTAGTGAGATGACTTAGAAAATACCCGGGGATTGCTACGTGTAGGCCCCCTTAGACATAGTAAGGCCTGCAGAACCTTCCTACACAGATGTGGTAGTGAGACAGCAGAGTGAAAGCTTAAGCACATGATTTGGTTTCTGGTTCAGGCTCCTGAAATTCCCTAACAGGGAAAAAATATTTAATATTCAGTAAACATCAACCATAGCACCAATGCCTTTTTCTGAGGTATGTCAAGGAGAACAGGGCCTCTCGTCACACATTATTGTCCGTTTTATAATCAGTGTTTGTGAAAAGTAAAATAAACAGTCTTTAATAAAAATGTGTAATCGTAATTCCACTTAACTAGATGACAAAGCGTTCTCAATCATCGAATCAAACTAAGAAATCAAACTGTTTGAAATCAGCTAGGCAACAGACATAGTTAAAAAAATACTGATAAAGAATCTGATTTGTAAGCCACTTAACACAGAAATTGAGAGACGTAAAGCAAAAAAACTTTGAAGCGATTGTAGACATATGTTATTGCTGTAGATGTGTGTTGTTTCAATGAAGAGACTTATACGCCATTCACACCAGTCTTTTCCCCCCGGGAACAACCTGAGTAGTGCGGATGTGAATGGGCCCCCCGGCCAAAACCAGGGTATGGGGCGGTGTGAATTCAGTATCCCGTGCCCCTCATAGATGCATTGTCGCTCCACCCTGTGTGAGGTCACTTACCCAGCATTTGTGGTATGAAACTGGTATTATACACCTTTCACACCACACAAATAACCAGTGTCCGACCCGGGTCTCTGCGGTGTGAAAGCGCCATTTAGAAAAACCCAGCACCAGCAAACCAGCATTCCGACCCACTTTAAAAGAAGGGTTTTACCCGGGTCGGACCCAGGTTCCTGGGCAGTGTAAATGGGAAACCGTTTACACTATAGGAAGGAGGCATAGTCCTCTCCAAATCGCTGCCTCCTCCCTGCCCCCCAATGACGAGCTGCCACTCCACCCCCGTGTGAAGTCAGTGACCAGGCTTATTGCCGGGTTGCTGAGGGGTGCTTCATCCTACAAATGCTGTGTCGTTCTTTGGACTGACCAGTGTCAAAATCCTGGGTGCGACCCGACATTTGCGATGTTAAAAGGGGTATAATCTATAATATAATACATCATTCAGTACAATGGATTTAAAAGGGGTTTGGTTTCAGTTTTCAATGCATCACACAGACCTACTAAAGATGGCTGCATCTTAAATCAGAAATTGGGTTAAATGATTTTCCCTAAACAAGGTTTTATATAATAATTGTTAGGCTGCCATCCTGTGGAACTACTGGCACAATACAATGAGTCATTGGAAATGGCTTGCATGTAGATCAGTGTCATATGATTTATTTTGTCACATGCAGTTACAGCAAGCATGGAAACCGACCAATTTCCAGTTAATATGATTTCAGGCTATGCAGATTATAAGGCTGATAGCTGAGCACTCATGTTTGTGTATACAACCGCTAGTTACTGACAAACTCATTAGCATAGGGAAAGCACAAATCCCAAAAGGTTACATACAGTATGAGGGACACACACACACACACACACACACACACACACACACACACACACACACACTACTGTACTTTCACATAGGATGCAAAATTTAAACAGTTTTATCTTACATGGTAAGGGATAAATTGCAGGTTTGGTTTGAAAGAAATTGGACAGACAGTAACTAGATTGACAAGCATTAGGTCGACACCACTAGGTTGACATGCATGAACGTAGACATGGGTTAGGTCGACAGGTCATTAGATCGACACAAGCATTAGGTTGACATGGGAAAGGTTGACAGTCAAAAGGCCGACAGTTTCTCACTTGTTTTCTCCCGAATTGCGACAGTCGACATGGGCACTGGAACGCAGCGATGCGCTCGCCATGAGTCGGGCACGGTGACTAGCTGGGCTCGGCACACTATTTTATTCTCCCACCACGTCCTAGTGAGTGAAGGGCATGAAATACCGCCGGTCGGCACAAAAAGTGAAAAACCCCATGTCGACCTTTTGACTGTTGACCATCCCCATGTCAACCTAATGACCTGTCGACCTTCGACCTAGTTATTAGAGACCTAGTGACCGTGTCCCATTTGGAAGACATACAACCTGACCACAAAGCATCATCACTACACCCTACTTTCAAGTTAGTAGGTGACCCAAAATATACACATTCTGTAATGTTTCAAGTGATTGTGATTATGTACAAGCTTCAGCACAACAAGAATACATGACAGTACATGGGAATGCAGGGCCTAGGCTACTTGCCACATATAGCCTTTCATTCTCTTTATAACTGATGTATAATGTATCTAGTTTTAATTTGGTCTTGGACAATAAAAAAAGAAAGAAAAAAAATGAATATAAAAAAATTAAATGAAGCCTCTATCCTTAAAGTAATTAAAAAAAGAGATTAAAACAAAGTATTTGTTTTCTAAACAGAATATAATATGAAGGATTACATCTCATATAATGAACTGTATAAAAAGAAAAATAATAATGGAGTTAACAGAGAAGCTTTACACTGGTTCTTAATTACAAAAAGTAATTGGTTGTAAGCATGGGTTTTGTTTTCTTTGTAGCTCAGAAGAACCTTATCAAAGGCCAACACTCGTAAGTAATGGTTTCTGTTCAGCAAGGAAGCAGCAGGGATATGGGGTCAGTGCAGAACATGCATCAGGAACACTTTTCATTGGCGGTGATTGGATTTGGATTTTTTATCAGGCATTTTCCACACAGTATGAGAATGCAACACTCCACAATATGATGAGAATAATGGTCAATGGGCCTTATTCTAGTTCACTCTTAGACACAAATTCTCAAATGGACAAAACCATGTGCCCTGCCGGTGGGGCAGATATAACATGTGCAGAGAGAATTAGATTTGGGTGGGGTTTTTCTTCAAAGTGAGATCTATATTACAGTGTAAAAATAAAGCAGTCAGTATTTTCCCTGCACAGAAACAAAATAACTTGCGCAAATCTAATTCTCTCTGCAACCGTTACATCTGCCCCCTGCAGTGCACATGGTTTTGTCCATCTGAGAGGGAATTTGACTCTAAGAGTGAACTAGAATAATGCCCAATATACTTGGTGGGGTTTATTTATTCATTCTGTTTTGGCAATCAATCATGTATTCTCTTTTACAAATATTCCTAAAAAAGGGAAGGGGCACTGAGAAGGTACCGGGGTCTGCCCGCAAAGTGATAGAATAATGTAGACGTTTGCACACATAAATCTTAGGGAAATGCCACAATAAATATATTAGACTTGAACATCCACGCTGACGCCGACTGTAGAGCAGTAAAGTGTCCTGAAGAATGGCAAGCGAAGCGGTACACTAATTGGGGGTCCACGTGATCAGGTGTCTACATGGACATGCCAAAGAAAAAAAATGGGAAAAAACGCATTGACCTTTGAGCGTGTTTACGATATGTCGCTGTCAACCTAATAAACCAGGTCTCTATTACCATATTGTTTTAAAAGGTGTTTTTTTCATATACTAAATTACTGATTTAGTAAACAGTAATTTAGGCAAAGCTGAAATCCCTAATAACCGTCGCCCTCCACACTGAAAAATTATCTTTAAATTGTGTTCATTTCCAAGCGTCAGCATTTTATGTTTTGCAGGCGTAAGGATCAGTCCGCACGCCAACTATTTCCCATGATGATCAGCAACAATTTTACCAAGAAAATGATCATCTCTTTCTGACAACTATTCATTTCACATCACCCCTCGGATCCTATATCTTATCAGTCTGACAACAGCAATCAGCTGCAGCTGACCACGTATATACAGCACATCTATTCTTTCAGATCAACGGCTTTATCGTTTCAACAGTTACTTAGTACACGTAATACCAGACAAATAACTACAACCATGAAGTTAAGGCATTGCCAAAAAAGCTGTTAAATCGGAAAATTTCCACTAATCTGATCCAAAAATGCTTGACATTAAAAAGACTGATTCACAATTGCACGCAATGCAGCCATAGCGGTGGCTTTTCTTCTGTAAGCAGTCAGCCAGAACTGTTGGAAATGCACAGCCCTACACACCCAGTTGTTAGAGTATCTTAAATTATGGGTATGGATCATTGAGTAGACAGCAGGATGGTCCGCATGCATTAAGGTCTATAGTCAAAAGTTCGACAAAGGGGTTTTCTTTCAAATTTCTACACAGTCGACATGGACACTGAAATGTAGTGCTGCACTGGCCATGGTTCGGGCACGGTGCCTCACTATGATCGGCACACAATTTTATTCCTGCACCACGCCCTAGTGCAGGGCTGGGCAACACCGGCCCTCCAGATGTTAATGAATTACACATCCCAGGATGCTTTGCATTAGTTTTGCTATGTGGCCATGCTGAAACTGATGCAAGGCATGCTGGGATGTGTAGTTCATCAACATCTGAAGGGCCGGTGTTGCCCAGCCCTGCCCTAGTGGATGGTGGGGCACATGTCGGCACAAAAAAAAAAAAAAAGTGGAAAAACCCCATTTCGACCTAATGCTTGTGTCGATCTTCCTGCTGGTCGACCATCATGCTGTGTGACGGTATCCCTCCATTACTATGGGTATGTGAGTCAAGAGATCGGTATAAAATAGCTGGCTCTTTGCATAGGCTTACCTCTGCACAGGCCGCAATTCTCTGTGCCTGACCGAGATGCACTTGGCCTAATATAAGAGTGAGTACCACATTGACCCAATAAGACACAAGCAGAGGTCCGGCTGATTTTCATGTTACTCTGAATAAAGAGATGTATAGTGTACGGTGGCCAGTATCGGCCAGTATCGACCACGTGTATTGTGAAAACTGTAGTTTTCTTATGTGAATTGTTAAAAAGGTTTAAAAAAAAAATGGGGCTAAAGATATATATACACTCAACAATCTAATTCGAAAAAGGGGATAATTTGTGCACTCATTTATATTCAGAGTATATAAATAAACAAGTTGCAAAGAGATAGAATCACAACTCTAAAAGCCCAAATCCCAAAGGAAATAGGTGAGATTCTAGACACTGATAATGGTTGTTATTTGAGGATTATAGTGAACAAGTAAAGGTGCCCACACACTAGAACGATTTTTTAGCCGATTGTCCGATTTTCGATAAATCGGCCGATATATCGTACGATATTTACCGATAATCGGTCGAAAAATCGGCCGATATCGGTCCGATGCACGCTCCCGAGGATCTTTAGCTGAATCTTCTGATCTTACGTGCTGCACAAAAGATCAGAAGATTTAACAAAAGATCCATAGGAACGGACACGGGATCTTAAGAAAAATCTTTCGTAAAGATGTTCGCTTGCCTGAAATCTTTGGTCCAGGGCGGACCAAAGATTTGAAGGCTAATTTATGCGCACATCTTAAGATCGCAGATCTTTCTAGTGTGTGGGCACCTTAAGAGTATACGAGGCTGAAGTTCGCTTCTTATTCAGAACATTCAGTTTTGCAAGGGTTAACGAGCGTTGGCCAACAAATTTGCACCAATTGCATATAACCCACATGTACTTTGGCTTGCCCAACACTGGTTTGGGCATGAAATATGCTGGCAAAGTGGTCACATAGACCTTATAATGATTTGCTATTTTGAATAAGTAGCTGATGTTTTGCAAGGGTTAACGGGTCTTGGACAACAAATTAGACATGTGAATTCAACAGAGAGGATTCAATTACATATGTATTTTGCCTTGCCCAACACTGGTTTGGGCATGAAGTACGTTGGCAAAGTGGACATCTCAACACCATCATTTACTATTTTGAATAAGTACCTGCAGTTTTGAAGGGTTAATGAGTCTTGGGCAACAAATATGATACCTAATATCAACAGAGAGGTGTCACTTTCATATGACCCACATGTTTATTGCCTTGCCCAAAACTGGTTTGGGATTAAAATATGCTGTCAAATTGGGCACATACACCATACAATGATTTGCTATTTTGACTAAGTAGCTAATGTTTTTAAAGGGTTACTGTGTCGTGGGCAACAAATTTGACACCTGAAATCAACAGAGTAGAGTCAATTGCATAAAATCAATGTATTTTGCCTTGCCCAACACGGTTTTGGGCATGAGGTACGGTGGCAAAATTACAGCACCTTATTCAAAATTGTAAATCATAATATGGTGTATGTGCCCAATTTGCCAGCATATTTCATGCCCAAACCAGTGTTGGGCAAGGCAAAATACATGAGTGACATATGCAATAGAAACCCTCTTTGTTGATTTCAGGTGTCAAAATTGTTGCCCAAGACTCGTTAACCCTTGCAATACTGCAGCTACTTATTCAAAATGGTAAATTATAGTGTTAAGGTGCCCATTTTGCCAGGGTACTTCATTCCCAAAATAGTGTTGGGCAAGGCTAAATACATATGATTTGTATGCAATTGACGCCCCTCTGGATTTCAGGTGTCAAATTTATTGCCCAAGACTTGTTAACCCTTGAAAAACTGCTTCTACTTATTCAAAATAGTAAATCATAATATGGTGTATGTGCCCAATTTGCCAGCATATTTCATGCCCAAACCAGTGTTGGGAAAGGCAATATACACGTGTCCTATGCAAGAGGCCCCTCTGTTGATTTCAGGTGTCAAATTTGTTGCCCATGTAAAATTGAATGTTCTGAATAAGAACCTGGAGTGTGAGTAAGAAGCTAACTACAGCTTAGAGAATTAGGACTTCGAATCTGGAAGATTTACCTAAATAACGTGCACTAAATAAATCAAAGACTGTAAGCCAATCACAGTTATGTAGCAGGAATAGGAACGGTTATTTGTTATTTTCCTTTACTGTAAATACATACATACTTACATGTGAGTAGAATTGGAAATTCACAAAAAAAATGCAGAAGAAATTTGGTCACAAAAAGCACAAACATGCATGACCCTGGGATCCACATGGTACAGTTGCGATTGGTGGAGAGGCACCTTGTAAATCCTAAACCCTTGGAGACTACAGTGGGCCCTGCTAGACTGCGTAATAGCAAAGCATAGGCTTTCGTATGCACAGAACACAGTGTAAGTGGAGACATTACATGAGGTATATAAGATTTGGCAGCTCAGAAAGTATTTAGCGTGAGGAGAAAAGTCTCTATCTATGGACGAATGTGATAAGAGGATGGGTTAAATAAATAAGAAGCACCGATTCTAGTAGAAAACGCAACAAAGACAAAAACCCTTTGGGGGAAAGATTTAATCGGATTAACAATGTAGGCTAGTGGTGAAGTGTGTGACTGGCGAGACAGAGTAGGTGGGTGCAATGCAGTTTCAGAATGCCTGCCAGCAGTAACTACTTCCTCAGCACTTGTAGGAAAAGACAGACATGTATTTGCAGACCGATGATGGAAGCAGTGGGAAAACAGGGATTCATGTGAGATCTAGCATACAAAAATATACTGCTTACCTATGTAGACTCTTTTGCTGTAACGTTGCATCAATAGCAACACAAACACGTGAAGTGGAATAAGATTAATGATAAACACATAGCCACCCCAGGCCGACACCTAGAAGATAGAGAAGCAGTATAAATGGCAAGCAATTTTGCTTTCCTCAACATGCTGCCAAGAACTTGCCCTGACATATCAAATCATGAAAACTAGTTTAACAACCGTTGGCTGCAGTAACTTTTTAGGTTAATCAATATGAAATTATTGACAGGGTGCAGCCAATTACATGGAGGTGCTAGCCTGTGTCAGCAAATAGAGGTGGGGCTACAGAGCTGCAAGGGCCAATCTGTGTAACCTCACAGATGGTCCAATGCTGCCTCTTAGGATGCAGCACTGCAATTAAAGATACTGTCAGTCCTGTTAGACTCACTGGTAAAGTCCATGGTTTTAGGCACCCCACACGCCCACTCTCTAATTTCTACTCAAATTGGCACTCGCTGGCCCTGGTCTCTCAACTCTAACTTTTAGGTTCCAACAGATCCAGTTTTTTATACTACACCGGACAGACTCTATTGCCTTGGTAGCATTTCTACCCCCGGTATGCCTTAAGTGTGGTACATTGGACGGCTTATTTTGGCACTTACTTTGGCCATGCCCCCATATATAGCAGCCTTCTGGTCAGGAGTTATTGAGGTTATCCTAAACACAGGCATACCGAGGGATGTCCTCTGACCTGCAGTATGTATATTCGCTGCCCTTGAGGAGGGCTCCTTAGACTCTCCGACCAGGCGCTATGTGATAAATCTGTGCACCCTAGCCAAGGTGTGCATTGCCAGAATGTGGCTTGCTAAGAATTACTACTTGGCTTAGGCTAGTTAAAGAAACTATTTCTCATGAGAAATTTACATATTAAGCCAGGAAGGCCTGCCATAAGTTCCAGGCAGTCTGGTCCAGGTGGCTTGACTCACAATATGTTTCTAGTGAAACATGAGTCTCAGAGACCCAATTTTTCCCTGCTGCCGACCACCATTTCTATATACCCATGCATATACAGTATGTACCTATACATTTGACGTGTATGTCTATTTTCTCCGTTATGCCTATCATACAGTAGGAGCAAGTTTCATCTTTGCTCCTTTGGCCATGGCTATTCTATTGTTCTCAGCTGCAATACGTATTGTATTGCAGCTGAGAACAATAGAATAGCCATGGCTAGCCATGGACAAAGGAGCAAAGATGAAACTTGCTCCTACTTTAGGTCTTACATTGCGTAATCTATGGTTGTTCATGATCAGTCAACATGCATAAATATTTCCTCTGTTAGCTTTATGTAAACCATGATCCGGCAATGAATGCGCTTGAGCATCTGTTTGATTCATCATATGTTTATTTCTGTATTATTTTTTTTCCCCTGTATAATCTACAAAATTGGCAATAAAAAATTTTGCATTAAAAAAAATAAGATACGGTCAGGATTTTTCTGTTATTATTCGTACCATCAGTGATACCCTAGATTTTATAACCGTGTTGTTACAATTCCATGCAATATGTGCATGTACTGCATATAGTGTTTGAAAACATTCAGCAGCTGACTAATGGCAGGAACATCGATGGCTGCTAAACAATCAGGCCAAGGAGGATCAGGTCGGTGACAGCAGATCTGGGCAATACTAACAGAAAACACTCATTTGCAAATGTAACAGTGCTGGATATACTTACCATGTAAAAATAAGACAAACAGCAGCATATTGCCCAAAAGACTGAACCTGTTTTTACAGATTTCACCTGAAATGACAGAAAAAGGAAAATGAGAAGAGCAAATAAAACAAAAGGCTTCAGCTACTGTGAATGTAAATGCTTTCAGCATGTGATGTATGTAAACTGCACTGGGAATGCAGACGGATTACACTTTTGACACCAAACATACCCATGATAAATTGGCCAAATCAATTAGATACTGTGGGAATAGGAGAATGCTTAATATGATCTCAATGCAATTTACATGTCCATAAGATAAAGGTTAGATGTAAGCAGGGTGTAAGCAAGGTCTTGGAACAGCTGTTCGGGAGAACATGCAAATGGTGATCACCAAAAGGTTATGAGGGGGTCATTAATGATTCATGGAGCACACAGTTATCGATGTAGAGTGTACACACTAGGGCCCTAATGTCTAGTGTGTACACTCAAAATCAACAATATTTTAAAATTCTTGTCTAGGGTGTATGCAGCTTTAATGATGTCAGCAATATATCTTAACCCAATTTCCCACATGCCTATAAAAAAAATTTTTTTTAACATATCAAAACACACTGGAGACTAGATCACAACCATTAACCTGAATAAAAGTGGGAGCCTTGGTAAAGAGGATTCACTAATTTTCCAGGAAATACTGCACGGCTTAGCTACACGTGGTGGAGCAAAAAAAAAAAAAAAAAACAGTTCTAAACTCCCCGTAGTATCAGTGCCACGTTTTAGAGGATGTCACAAATAGTGGAAAGCAAAGAAAATTATCCAATTAATACAGACTGGGTAATTGGTAGAGCATTTTCTGCACATTGACTCACCCACTTGGTACCATACCTGTATCTATTACAGTTATGGCATGTGAGCATTATATACAACATTGTGAAATGGCTCCATATCCTTACAGTACAAATATAATAATATTTGAATGGAGGAGATGAAAACTTAACGATACAGAATTAAAACCAGCTTACTAGCATTACGAATAGCAAGTATCTGCAATTGTGGTTTACAACAGGAGTTGTCAGAACTATCATCACATTACACCTATAACTGTAGCATAGAAAGCAGAACGATGCGCATCGATACAAAGACTACAGTATATGTGGCTGCATTTCAATATCTTATTTTTATTTAGGAATTTCCTGTATTACCTGCAACAATGTGTGTGTGTGTGCGAATGAGAGCCGCAGTGATACATTATTGGATTTCTCATGCTACAATGGGCTTTGCATTTTCAAATATGAAAAATCAGTTACCATTAGAAATGCAAACAATCTTCAATGATGCAACTGTATTCGCTTCACGAGATGAAACGCTAATCCTACACTGAGCCAATGTTAATTTCTGCTAGCCCATTATAAACATACAAATCTAATGAGACTTTCACATAAAGATATACATTTGTTTTTCATGAAAAGGATTTAAAAGTTTCATAAACCTTAAAAATTTGTAAAAATGTAAATATGCAATTTAGAGAACATTAATGATAATTCTACAATATGCAGATGGTAGATTATATTATATTGTCCTTCAACATGTTCTGTGTGAGAAGGTGCAACAATTCGCATCTCCGGTGGTAAATATTGCACAGTGCTGAAAACAATGTGAATCTGTCATTCTAAAAACAAAAATCCTGTTTGTGCCTGACATTTTCTCCCACACTGCTCATAAACCTTCCATCAGACAGACTGTCACCCTAACTATGGTTACTCTGCTCCTCCATTCATTTACCTGACTCTATAAAGAGATTGCTTTACAGCAAGTGTGTTTGATTTTTGCCATTTTATCAAAAGTAAAAAGTAGGATGCAAATTACTAGTAATCCTTTATGAAAGGCATTTTTATCCTCCAACTTAACCCTGTATTGGAAAATGTATAGATATTTCTTCTATAAACAAGTAAAAAAAAATAAAAAAAATCTGCTTGATTAAGAATTCACTAGTCAAAATACTTAGGTCATTCTGGATGATTAGCGGAGCTGCAAATGCCAAAACGCTGGGTCGCACCTGGGTTTTTGGACCCAGCTTCAACCCGGCGTTTAATACCATTTACACCAGCAAAAACCCCCACCAGGTGCAGGCTATTCCTTGGAGATGACATCTCCAAGTGCAGATCGCTGCCGTGACTGGGACCACTGCGCTGGGGGCAAGCCCAGCACTAAGGTAATCTGCTGGGCTGCAAGCCCCCTCAGCCCCCACCCGGGAGGTGAATGGATGCACACACAGGAATCCATTCACCTCCTCCCACTGCTGTCTGCAGAGTATAGCAGATGAGACTGTGTGCCTCCTCCAGGGTACTCAGCCTGTGTCGGCATGTTGGGGGCCCACACCCCAGACCCATACCCAGTATTAGGGACCCCCAGTGACAGAGAGGCCTTGACGTACGGCCTGGGGGCTTAGCCCTATATGTGCAGATATATGCAACCAAGATCTCTGTATTATCTGATTAATATGTAGTTATTTAGTGTGCAATTGGGATACAAAATTTTTTTTTCCTAGACAGAATTACCCCTCCCTTTAGGCACCTGAATGACACACCTCTGATTGAGCAGCTTACCAACAAAAGTGTTGTAGAAGTCCTGTGTAAAGGGACACGGCGAGACCCATTTACACTGCCACTGACCCGGGTCTGATTCGCAGATGACCCAGGTTTTCGAGGCGGTGTAAAAGGGGTATTCGTAAAATACCTTCGATAGGCCAAGGTACTGGACAAGAGTGTTAAAAATGTATTTATTCTTTGAAGTTCTATAACTGCAAGAAAGGAGTGACTCATCCGTCAAACTCAAAATATGAGCATTATAAAACATGCTTCCATTAATACGAGTGAAATGGAGGGGGAGGGGGGGGGGGGGGGGGAGTGCGTGGTGGAGACACATGGGGTGATAAAATATGGGTGAGGTGCAGGTCGAGGAAGACTTCTTCACATTGACATTACAAAAGAAAGGGGTTTGAGCTTTTCTTTAATAAAAGACAAAGGGAACACACACACACACACACACACACACACACACACACATATATATCTATATCTATCTATATACACACACACAGCTGTTCAGAACAGCCAGATCCCATTTTTACAGAGAACAAGCAACTGGTATCAGTCCCATGAGGGGATAAAACGGACTTCTAATATGTTCAACATGCAATTATTAGTGCATCATAATATGAATTAGTACCAGGAGAAAGAACAGGAAGACCATATAATTATGGAATGGATAAAGGAAATAGGGACTTTGAGGGAGGGGAGGAGGGTTAGAATATTTAGTAGCGAGACCAGGTTGTTTTCAAGTTGCCGAGATGGGAGCAGCAGAGAGCCCAGGATTTATTTCCATGTTATGTACAGCAGGATATACCCATCTAATTAAAGTAATGTAAATGACATGCTATGGTTCTCAGCCTCAAACCCTTCCATTATAAGAGTTCCACTTTCATGTACTTCAGTTTTAACTGACAGCAGGTTCAGCTAGGTAGGCAGAGTAACAAAGCACTTCTTCTTAAACCTATTGTGTACACAAAGAATCTATTCATAAGTGTTCTCCTAACAAACCAAACACTTCCATGGCCTCTGTTCTGCTATTTTGCAGCACTCTAAGATAAAAGGGGATGTCCGCTTTCCTACATCTTTATAACCTTTCAGCATCTTTTCATTTGCCTCATATGCGTGCTTCACTGGCTTCGTGTCATTTGGTTTTTCATCTTCTATAACCGCATCTAGTACATGCCACTCATTTTAGCAGTACATTATTTCCTTATATCACAGAACTGAGCAAACAGGATCCATATGCAATTTCTGACATTTATACCAAAAAGGTCTAGGATGGTGACGGATGAACTAGGTTACATGGCCAGAATTAAACAAAAGCCAGCACAATGCACTCCGGAACATGCAGCTTAAATCCCACAAGCCCTAGAATGCAGAATGAGACCCACCAGAAATAGAAGCTCAAAAATGTAAACACTGGGGATTCATACAGGCAGGAAGGCTGGGTTTATACCAATTAAATTCATTTTTAGTGTTCAATTAAAATAATGATGGCCAGATTTACCCTTACAAGAGATTATTATCCCCCCATCCCCATGACACAGTAGGCAGAACACTTTTGGCTAGTATGTGCACTATTCATAGCTGGCTGAGGTCATAAGAAGAGATCAAGGTATTGAGCAATCTCAAGAGAGTCAATCATTTGCTGAAGTTATTTGTGGCAAAAATTCTTATTTACCAAAATGGCAATGAAGGAACAAATAAAGCTTATGGAGCTAGAGGGGATATTAGAGAATGTTTCTCTCCAATCGTATACTTTATACTGAGTTTCACTAAAGGTCTTTGTCTACACACTTCAAAAAGGTATAATGCATGATAAGTGCTGACTATATTTATTACCAGTTATTTATATAGTGCACACATATTCCGCAGCACTTTAGTAGTAGTAGTACGTTTATTTATAGGGCGCCGCAAAGTGTCCGCAGCGCTGTACATAGCAAACAAAAAAAATGACGAGGTAACGTACAGGGTGTGTTGAAAAATACAGTATAAATGGGGGTATAGCTGGTAGAACTAAAATCAGCATCAGTTCAGAAGTAGGTGTCAAAATTGTCAAGGAGACTAAAGATGAAGTAGAGGAAGGGAAGAACAGGACAGGAGCACAGGTGAGGTAAAGAGGTAGGGTGAGTACGTGAGGAAGGAGGGCCCTACTCATAAGAGTTAACATACTAAAAATAGGTGGGTGGACGAACGAAAAACAATAGGATAAGTAGGAACGGAGGGGAACGGAGGCAGGATAAGAGGATCAAAAGAGGTTAGGAGGAGGGATAGGCTAGTCGAAAAAAGTGGGTTTTGAGGGAGCGCTTGAAGGAGGTAAGGGAATCAGAAAGCCTGATGGGTGGCGGGAGGTTGTTCCAGTGCAGGGGGGCAGCGCGAGAGAAGTCTTGGACACGGGAGTGGGAGGAGGTGATTAGGTGAGAGGTCAGTCGGCGGTCAGCGATGGAGCGAAGAGGACGGGAGGGAGTGTGGATAGAGATCAGTGAAGAGAGGTAAGGAGCGGTGGAGGAGGAGAGAGCTTTGTAGGTGGTGGTGAGGAGTTTAAAGAGAACTCGGAAAGGAATGGGGAGCCAGTGAAGAGATAGACAGAGGGGGGAGGCGGAGGTAGAGCGGCGGGAGAGGAAGATGAGCCTAGCAGCAGCGTTAAGAATGGATTGGAGAGGTCCGAGGCGGGTGAGAGGTAGCCCGGAGAGAAGGATGTTGCAGTAGTCAAGGCGGGAGATGACAAGAGAGTGAATGAGAATTTTGGTCGCGTCAGTGGAGAGGAATGGTCTGATGCGTGAGATGTTGCGTAGGTGAAAGCGACAAGACTGTGAGAGAGCACGAATGTGGGGGGTGAAAGAGAGGGAGGAGTCAATGATGACACCAAGGCAGCGCGTTTGGTCGGTGGAGGTGATCTCGGTTTCACCAATACTGATGGAGATAGTGGGAGAAGAGGGGATGTTCGGGGGATGGAAGATTAGAAGTTCAGTTTTAGCCATGTTTAGCTTCAGGAAGCGTTGGGTCATCCAGGCTGAGATGGCTGTGAGGCATTCAGAGACCTTGGACAGGAGTGATGGGGATAGATCGGGGGAAGAGAGATAGATTAGGGTATCATCAGCATAAAGGTGGTAATGAAAACCATAGGAGCTGATGAGAGTGCCCAGAGAGGTGGTGTAGAGAGAGAAGAGGAGAGGGCCAAGGACAGACCCTTGGGGAACACCGACTGGCTGCGGGGTAGTAGGAGAGGAGGAGCTCGGAGTGGAGACGGAGAAGGAGCGATCGGAGAGGTATGAGGTGAACCAGGAGAATACCGTGCCAGTGATGCCAAAGGAGCGGAGTGTGTTGAGCAGGAGAGGGTGGTCAACAGTGTCAAAGGCAGCTGACAGATCAAGCTGGATGAGGATAGAGAAGAGGCCTTTGGATTTAGCCGATATTAGATCGTTAGTGACTTTGGTCAGGGCAGTTTCAGTGGAATGTAAAGGGCGGAACCCGGATTGGAGGGGGTCGAGAATGGAGTTAGCAGTAAGGTGGTTTAGGAGACGATTATAGGTCAGACGTTCTAGGAGTTTGGAGGCAAAAGGGAGGAGGGAGATGGGCCTGTAGTTGGATGGGGAGTTGGGGTCCAGATTTGTTTTTTTGAGAATTGGGGAGACAAGAGCGTGTTTGAAGGAGGAAGGGAAGATCCCAGAGGATAGGGAAAGATTAAACAGGTGAGCCAGGTGAGAGCAGACTGACGGACTGAGACGACGGATAATATTGGAGGGGATAGGATCAAGCGGGCAGGTGGAGGGAGAAGCGGATTGAAGGATAGAGTGGACTTCAGCAGCAGTGGTGGGGTAAAATGAGGACAGGGGTTGGAAGGAGGGGAGTGGGGATGTAGGAGGGGAGGAGGGAGAGGGTGGGGTCATGGCAGCAGTGATGGCAGTCCTGAGAGAGGAGATTTTGGTTGAAAAGTAGGTAGCAAAATCAGCGGCTACGATGGAGGACGGAAGAGCTGGAGGAGGGGGGGAGAGCAAGGAGTTGAAGGTGGCGAAGAGCCTGCGGGGATTGGATGATTGGGAAAGGATGAGGGACTTAAAGTAGGATTCCTTGGCCAGAGCAAGGGCAGAGCTGAAGGAGGAAAGAATGAATTTGAAATGGAGATAATCCGCGAGGGAGCGTGATTTCTTCCAGAAGCGCTCAGCAGTGCGAGAGCACTTTTTAAGGAATCGGGTGATAGGCGAGTGCCACGGTTGGGGGAAGTGCCACGGTTTACAGAGAATATTTGAATTTACACCAGTCCCTACTCCGGTGGAGCTTACACACATGTACACCACACACACAGACAGTCTAAGGTTAATTTGTTGGGAGCAAATTAACCTACCAGTATATTTTTGGGATTGTGGGAGGAAACCAGAGTACCCGGGAAAAACCAATGCAGGGACGGGGAGAATATACAACTTTCGCACAGTTAGGGCCATGGTGGGAATCACACACATGACCTCAGTGCTGTGAGATAGTAATTCTAACCATTACACCGTCCATGCTGTCCAGTACATGGAAAACAATGATATGTACTCAGACATGCTGTACACTACTTATAAATACAAACTTTTCATTATAAATACAAACACCTAATATCAGCCACAGTGATCTGCAAAAAAAGATTTCAGACAAATTTGTGGCTTAAGCCCTGTACACACACTTAAGGCCCATACACACTTGACGATTTTCACACGAAAATCGTTCAAAACAGCCGTTTTGAGCGATTTTCAGCTGAAAATCACCTAGTGTGTATGCCCCCCAGATTGCTTACTAGCGATGATGCGCGCTCCCGCATCATCGCTAGCGAGGACCCACGTCGGCTGGTTTTACCAGCATGCCAGCGATGATGGATGGTTTTTTATCCATCATCGCTGAGTGTGTACGCAGCACGGGCTGAAAGATTATCCACTTTCAGCCCGTGTACCGCCCCGCCGCCTCCCCCTGCTCTCCCCCCTTCCCCTCCCCCTGCTCGCAGCACGGAGACAGAGCAGGGGGAAAAAGACGCTCACCCGCCCGCAGCAGCTCCCGGTCCCCGCTGTCATCTGTCCCTCTGACTTGGAGTGTCGGAACGCGGCAAAGTGCTTCCAGCCGCCCGCTCCAGTGTCCCCATGCTGACGCAGCTCCACTGCCACCAATGAAAGGTATATATATATATATATATATATATATATATATATATATATATATATATATATATATATATAACCACTGCCACCAATGCAAGGCTTCCCTAATAAATAAATAAATATATATATATATATATATATATATATATATATATATATATATATATATATATATATATATATATATATATATATATATATATATATATATATATATATAATAAATGTACAGCGGCACTTTGGTCTTCAAATAACTCAGACAACGTTAACATATGTGGCAACGTCTTGTCTGAGTTATTTGAAGACCCCAGTGCCGCTGTACATTTAATATATATATATAATTTTTTTTATTTATTTATTAGGGAAGCCTTGCATTGGTTATATATATATATATATATATTTTATTTATCTGCCCGGTCATCACCGGACACCACTGAGGGCACGGGGCCCATTATCCTACAGAGCTGAGTGCCGGCTATCTTGCCGGCTATATATACACCACGGCCCACCAATGTATATTATAGCAGTAATAGCCGGAGTGGCGTTTACCTGACCGCTGGGCTCCGAATATACCCAGCCCAGAAATCAGTTCCGAATGAGGCCCCAAAAACAGAAATGCATTGAAATTAAAGGGCCCCTGATCCCACCCTTGGAATTCAAACCCCGCCCATTATGTAAATATCCTTTTTTAATGAAAGTTTTCCATCAAAGTCTTTCGCCGCCTGAAAATCTCTCGCTCTTTGGTGAAAATAGCTCAGTGTGTACGAACTACTTTGGTGAAAAATATATCTTTCAGAGATTTTGGCAAAGTCTTTTGAAATGAAAATCTTTAAGTGTGTATGGGCCTTTAGATTTGATGTTAGATTAAATTATTTTCTATTAGATCTGGCATTAGATCATCCCATTCGATTTGGCATTAGATCTGTACTGTTGCATTCAATTTGATTTTGATTTCACAATGTAGGCACAATGTACTCATTTGATTTACTGGATCGAATTCGAGATTTCCTTGGCTGCACAGTAGATTTTTCGGTACTTGTTTCCTAGCACGGCACCAGCGATTTTAATTGTATCCATCGGGTCCGGAAAAATCGGGTCGATCACATCGCATGCAACCAAATCGCATGCGATGGACGCGATTTTTACATTGGAACCAACGTAAAATGGTCCCCGAGACCCGATTTTACATTGGGCCCAATGTTAAATGCCCCCCAGATCCCAATTTTCATTGTATACCCACCCTGATGGGTCAAATGCCCCCCCCCCCCATGATGAACGCCAACCTGAAGCGTGGTGAGCAGTGGCGGTACGCGTCCTCTGACCTTTTCATAACCCCACTATCCATGTTGGCGTGGAGTTGATTTTAGATAGTGTGGAGAGCGCAGCGAGCCCCTGAGCCCGAAGCGTGGCGAGCCCCGCGAGGGGATGCGCATTACATCACAGGTATTACGCGTGCGCTCGCCACGCTTCGGGCATGGTGGCGAGCCACACTATATAAAATCAACTCCACGCCGACGTGGATAGTGGGGGTATGAAAAGGTCGGAGGACGCGTACCGCCACTCCTAGCTGGCTCGCTGCGCTCGCCACGCTTTGGGTTGGCATTCATCATGGGGTAGCGTTAACAATGAGGGGGGGGGGGGGGCATTTCACATACAAATTACCCATCAGGGTGGGTATACAATAAAAAAAATCGGGTATGGTGGGCCATTTTACAGTGTTCCCGATGTAAAATCGGGTCCATCGCATTGTATGCCATTATAATGGCATACAATGGACCCGATTTTACATAGGAATTTAACATTGAGTACAATGCATACAATGTTAAATCGCGTCGGTCGCATCACATGCCATTATAATGGCATGCGATGGACCAGATTTTCTAATTGTCGGGAACCGTTAAAAAAAAAAAAAGCCCAAAATCGCGTTGGTCGGGTCCCATCGCATACCTTAACTCAAGGTATGCGATGGGACTTGATGGGCGCCGTTGCTAGGAAACAAGTACCGATTTTTCTATTTGATTTTGAGAAAACGGGAGTGCGCATCGAATCGAATGCAGATCGAAAGTGTCCTAAAAACCATTCCATGTGGATTTGATTTTGGAAAACAGGGAAAAATCTAAGCCTATGTACAAAGCTTTTGACTCATTACAAAAAACACAGTAAACAGCTGCAGCTAAGACACAACTGTCAAGAGAAGAAATCAAAAGTGGAACACCTATCAAAGCTCCCAGTTACCATCATCTACATAAAGCACAAACTCCCTATTAATATGAATGGCACACGAAATTTACAGGCACTGTAATCCTGAAATAAGGAGTTACGGTACATTAGCTCTAAGCTTGGGGCTGGTTGTGCTAGCAAAAGCCTAAAAGCTACAATTAGGGGATCCTTTCTTCTGCATTAGTCAGGAACCATTAGAACTATGGGCCTTATTTTGGTTCACTCTTTCTGACAAAATCCTTCTTAGATGGGCAAAACCATGTGCACTGCAGTTGGGGCAGATGTAACTTGCGCAGAGAGTTAGATTTGGGTGGGGTTTTACTTCAAAGTGAGATCTATATTGAAGTATAAAAATAAAGCAGTCAGTATTTACCCTGCACAGAAACAAAATAACTCACCCAAATCTAATTCTCTCTGCACATGTTACATCTGCCCCCCTGCAGTGCACATGGTATTGTCCATCTAAGAAGGATTTTGTCAGAAAGAATGAACCAAAATAAGGCCCTATGTAACAGCTTGTAAGGGTTCAATCAATGCATCCTATAACAAATGCCTATTACAACTTATATCTTGGACAAACAGGACATTTCTGTACTAACCGTGGTTTGTGTGTAGGAACATATTTGGAAAAGATGGTCCAGGCCGAGCATACAAACATCCATTACAATGTTAGCATCATCTTTAGGAAGGTTTCCTGCAAGCCCACTAACCAATACACGTACCAAACAAATACTAGAAATAAAGAGTATTGCATATAAATTGCAACATCAAGCCAGTGGATCAGCACTGCAGAATGTGTACACATTTATTCCCAGAATGCAATAGCTAGAAGAAAGAATGTAAAACAAAAACAGATGTGTGCGCACTTGCTGCAATATAACATGTGCAAGCGCCTGTAAAACTTCTTTGGTCTATGTCATGTTGTGTTGGAAGGTCATACTCACAAGTACACAAGCCTTTAGAAAGACAACTGTTAAGTGCTTGAAATAAAATAGCTTTGCATAAATGATTCTTTATAACAGACCGGTTGTAAAGAAAACGTAAGCTTAGGCTGAAAGGCTTTCGATAACCTGTGATTTTATTAGTCTGTGATATTAAATAAAAAAAATCAACACTTTCGTTTTAATAGATCTATGAGGGTGGATCAATAAGTACCCGTGTTTGAAGACAGGTGGGGTTACTGAGGAAAGTTCGTATTATCATGTACTACCATCTTTTTAAACAATGCCATATAAAATTTAAGATTGATTCATAGGTTAGTTTTTTTCCCCACCACGACAATGTACCAGCTCCCTGTTGCGGCCAAATTGCAGGAATTGCACCATGAATGGTTGCCGCATCCACACTCACTCATTCGACTTCGCTCCATGCGACTCCTTTCATGTTCCCTAACCTGAAAACTTGGCTCGCGGGAAAAAACTGAGCT
The DNA here is from genome assembly GCF_055691185.1 of Crinia signifera. Classification (NCBI taxonomy): domain Eukaryota; kingdom Metazoa; phylum Chordata; class Amphibia; order Anura; family Myobatrachidae; genus Crinia; species Crinia signifera. The sequence goes on along the minus strand of NC_139221.1, from coordinate 233,925,688 downwards.
CAAACGAGGAGGTCATCGTCGAGACAGAAGCCTACGAGAGTTTAACAAATTATATTTTTTAGAGGGTTTAAAGAAATGGCAGGGAAAAGTGTATTGCTGTTAAAGGTTTTAGTTTGCAAATGGTAAAAGCTCGGAAAGAGTCCTTAGCTTAATTTCCCATATACATGGGGTGATTTCTGCTTAGCGATGTGTGCTAAGCAATCTATTGTAGGCAATTTCCCTTGAGCTTCCCGGTGGTGACATCGCCCAACCACACGTGTGTGCTTAACAATCTGTGCTCACCAGTGTTCTTTATGCACATGCAATAGCTCCATCTACATTTTGCTTGCATGTGCTTAAGATCTAAGTGGGCGATGGTGGCACACAGGACCATGCAATGCCATGAGGCGTTAAAATTACAAGAAACATTTTAATGTGCTCCAAACACTTGTCTGCTGAAATACAAATTAAATGTGTGTTCCTTTATTAATAGTTGTAAATATCAGCCATTGAACTTTAACATTCACCTATAGATAGTGTAGGTGGTGGTTATCTTATTAGCCATTTTTTTTATTCAGAGATTTCCCCACTGTTTCATGCACTTTACACTTAATGCCTGCGACTTACCATTGTCAGACTACCAAAATGACCGTCTTGATTTCTGAAAGTCCCTATATAGGCGATTACATGGCCTTAATTGTAGCACTATTGTTTGCTTTTGCTGATGAAACTGGAAATGTTGGGGGCAGATAATAGGGGCAATTTAGTAGTAGGTATTGGAAGAGTACTAGCCCATAATCATATCATGGCACTGCATTTATTTGATCCAAGAGCCCACACATAGGGGGTCACTGTACATAGAGGTTACTTTTCCACTTAACTGGCTTACAATCCCCCCCCCCCCCCCTAATTGAATTAGATTAAGAATGGATATTTTATAAAGGCTTGACAGCGTCTAGGTTGATGGCAAATAGGTTGACCGCCAAAAGGGTTGAGATGGAAAGGTTTGACACGTGAAATAGTGGACATGTTTGCTGCCGGGCTGCCTGATTAACATTAATTGGTGGCACTGCAGGTACTGGGGGGAGGGAACAAGGAAGCAGAGGGATCTCAGAGCAGCAACTGCTGGAACATATTCATACACTAAAGAAGTGTTGAAAATATAAGCCCACTGGAAAGTACCAAACAAAACAGCAAAAATTTTGAAACAGCATGTAGTTATAGTGCCAGTTCAAAGAATGAGGGAACAAATTTGTGGTGATTTGAGGAGTCTAACTTGACGCTTGCAAGACACAATTTGTGACTGAGCTGGTTTATTTAGCTACATTGTTAAAATTGGTCGTAGCCGAGTAAACTGATCCAAACAGTGCCAGATGAATGTGTCTAAAGGTGTCTAAAACACTGGGCAACAGAATAAACAATATAGCTTATTTTGGCCCTTTTGTGCATTATGCACACTCCAGTGGGTCATTGATGACCCCCGCGCACAGAGTTACCCACTACTCTCGGACCCCCGTCATTACCCGCAGAGAAGTTGAAAGACTTGAAAACCTTAAAAGGTTTTACAATAAAACGTCCCGCACACACTAGCCAACATCTTTACACCATCCACATAAAGGAGAAACTCTTTAACAGTCCAGTGACTGGATGATTCCCACTACATATTATATACAAACCTATACGCACACTTGTCTTTTTCATTCACACCAGTCTTTAGTTTCTTTTATGACAGATCCTTGAATAACTTTCAGGATTCAAAACAGCAGATGTCCCTGTGGTTCCTTATAACTATATACCAAAGGGGAATTAAATCACACACACAAAAAAAAAAAAAACAGAAAAAAAAACAGAAAAAAAAACCCGCCAGACAACTTACATAAACTTCCCTGTCCTTAAAATTAGGGAAATGTTGGTAACTATGCCTTTGAACAAGCTCACAGCCTCCAGCACTATACCACAGTGCTACAGTCACAGTAGAACAGCAGTAAAGTACTTGTAAAATGAAAAACATTTTGTTTTTTTTCTGGCGCACACACCATGTATATTGTTTACTGGAACAGTAAATCAGCTGAAAATCCAACCATGCTTATTATGTAGCAAGACTGACAGGCAGGCATGTGGAGAACAAACTGTAACTACATTATCAGAACAGCGGAAATTTGCAAGTGTCAGAGTCAGACGAGCCCTATGCATAATTATTTGATCATTAAAGGAGATAATGGTAGCTGGCTAAAATGTTCCTCTGTGCAGGAGCTAATATCGAGCAGCCCCAAATTCCAGAGACCTGGGCCTAACATGACAAACACCCCCCTCCCCCCCCCCACCCCAACAAAAAAAAAAAAACAGAAACTAGCCTGAAAAGCAAAGAATTAAAAAAATACCCTGCAGAGGAAAGAACTGCATTCACAATATTTTGTGTTTCATTAATCTTCAAGTCAGAACAAAAAAATTATAGGAGTTCAATAAATATTCCAAACATTCACATGGTGGAAGAAAGGAAAAAGCACTAATTAAAAAGGGACTTGAAATCATTATTCTGATACTAAAGAACACGGACATAATTTAAACATACTCACTTATTGATATACAGGTTGAGTATCCTGTATCCGGGCATCCATTATCCAAATTATTATTTTTTTAACCCTCTTTTCATACTTACCAAGTCCCCGGGCGTCCACAGCAGGCCTCCGGCATCTTCTCCAGGGTCTCCAGCGGTCCCAGGAATGCATTGCGCGAGTGTGCGCGCGCCGGTGACGGGGACTGCGTGGACGCCGAGGGACCACTGGACACCATCAGGGGACAGGTAAGTATGGAAAAAAAAATGTATTCCAAAGACCGAAAAATTACCCTATCCGGAATGCTCGTGGTCCCGAGCATTTCGGATAGGGGATACTCAACCTGTATTATCTGACTGAAAATCAGAGAGAAACGTCCATGAGGACCATCAGATACCCAGATGTCCTGAGAGATCATTTTCTAACAATATACATAAAGGGCCTCATACAGGTTGGTTTGCTAAAGCAAAATCTCTCTAATGGGCAAAACCATGTGCACTGCAGGTGGGGCAGATGCAACATGTGCAGAGAGTTACATTTGGGTGGAATGTGGTGAAACTGAAATCTAAATTGCAGTGTACAAGTAAAGCAGACAGTATTTACCCTTCACAGAACAAAATAACTCCCTCTGCACATTATATCTGCCCCACCTGCAGTGCGCATGGTTTTGTCCATTAAAGGAGTTTGCTTTTGCAAACCAACCTGAATCACCCCCAAAATTTCTACTCGTCTCTTACTGGACAAACTATATTATGCAGGGCTGGGCAATTGCGGCCCTCCAGATGTTGAGGAACTATACATCCCAGCATGCCTTGCATCTGTTTCAGCATGGCCACATAGCAAAACTAATGCAAAGCATCCTGGCATGTATAGTTCCTCAACATCTGGAGGGCCGCAATTGCCCAGCCCTGATATTATGGGAGACAAAGTTAAAGAATGGCAGCATGACAGCGGACTAGAACCTAGCAATGATTTATCTAACATAGGCACTCTGAATACAGACTACCTTTGAGCAAAGTTGATACTGTACCAACAAACACTGAAGATTATTTTTTCCATCAGGATTTAAAAAGGTTTAATATTACCGATCACTGAACCCGGCCATCGGAATACGTGGGCACTGCCCTAATACATCTGATATGTGTAATAGCCCCTATAAATCAGCAGACCAGGGAATCGCAGCTGGTGATGTATTGGGGACTTTGCTCTAATTCCATACAAGATAAATAATGCTAAAGCTAGAAATGGCAATTAGGAGTGTAATTCATTGCACTGTTGCGGAATCAAGGATCCAATAGCCCCCATACATAAGAAATTTATTGGGGGCATAATCCGATCTCCCGAGTCAGGCAATTGGGAAAATTTAACAGTTAAAAACTCCAATTCCTTGAGTGAAAATGGTTAGGATCAGCTAGTTTGGCCTTTTTAGCAGGTTTCATTTCCTCAACGAATCGCACCCACTGATGTACTATGGCCTTTTTTGCAGTCACAATCTACACTGCTAAAAATTGTTATAGGAGAACTAATGTGTGGAATAAGCTGCTGTTTAAGCAGTGAGTACAGCTACAAAGTTTATACTAGAAACCCAGGCAGAGATACGGTTTCATTTACCCTATTGAAAGTAGCAAAAAAAGAGGTGTAAACCTGTGACAAATATATTGTTTCTTCGCTGTATTGTATCAAAATCTCTGAATTAAAGGAATTTTACCTCTGTAATTTTTCTCCAAGCTGATAAGGGAAATATAATCACAATATCACACCCCTCAACATCAGCAGGTGATTAGAAACACATTGTATTACAATTTTCTATTTTTGTACATATGTTTGTCGACCCTTGTCATATCTTAATATAATTCTAATAAAAGTTACATTTTAAATTTACAAATTAATCAATTGAAACCGGGTAAGACTGGAAGGATGTTTATAGGCCTGTTAGCTGCTGGAAACCAACACTGTACAATTCTTGTTAGGCTGTAGAATGCAATTCTAACTATTAGGTCCTATTAATGACATTTATCTATATAGCACTAACATATTCAGTTGTGCAAGCAATACCAATTTCTCTCTATGGGTCTTGGTGCAGTAAATCCTACGTAATGAGAAGCCCCTTTTGAACTGCACAGAGCTAATAACCGCTGATGCAGACCACATGGGCAAAATCACTATACTGCATATTGTGCTCAGTTGTGAACATCCAGTAACTCCGTATTGTCTGTTGTGACCTAGTCGCTTTCTTATTATTACAGGATGAGGTTGTCCTTGTGACAGAACGCGATTGCTTATGTTGCGTGTCCTTTCAATGAATCACATTTGTTCTTTTGATATTTTTCTAAAGATAATCAGTCTTCAGATAAGCACTGAAAAGTCTATTACTCTGGTTTTAAGTCTTGAAATATGTTTTTTGGGGGGTATTCAATCTGGGGTCACAGCGGTCGAGCTGGCTCAACAGCCGTTGACCCTGTCCCGTTCTGCCTGACAGAACAAGCAGGCAGGATTTAATGTCCCACCTGCCGCGGGATGAGAAGGGGGCGTTGCCGTTACCTGCGGCCAGGAACTCGTCACTTCCTGGCCTTTCGACAGAACGAGCCAGACTGCTTGTAAAGTCGGGCTCATTCTGCCGAGCTCCCCTGTTCAATGCTGTCGGGGAAGACAACATTGAAGAATGCCCCGCAGCCAAATACCCCCATAATCTTACAATATTTTAGCAATTCCTACAGGCTAATTCCCCCATCCACTAGTGCGAGGTATCTCATACGATCTTAGATAATTATTCATGGCAGCCATGATGATCTGCGACTCCTATCAGAGGTGCAAGGAAATACACCTTGGATCAGAGTTGGAGGAAAATGCATTAGATACCTCAGAAGTGGCCAAATCGCACAATTGGGTGCGGACATTAATGGTCCTACAAACCCCTGTTAAAAATCAACAGATTCTGAAATGAGGTTTTTATATATTTACTTGTTGTGGTGTAATTCACTTAATTTACTGTAATTAATATTTTCTAAAGGTCAGTTAGTGGTTATCGGCCCTCCCATTGCAAGTCACTAACGTAATGCGTGCGTTGTACTGGCTTCATTGTGACTTGCGGGGACTCCCTATTGGAAGCCTGAACAGTCAAGTCAACAACACTAAATGTAATTTATTGAGAGGTGTACCCTCCTAATGGGACTGCCAGACCTTCCTGTCGGAAGCCACTCTGTACATTTTGCATAACCCTAGATGGCTTCTATGGGCTGCAGGTGATGCAGTCCATATAGGCCAGGGGTATGCCAATGCAGTCACACCATGGCTTATGAGAATGTTCTAGGACAGGGGCTTGCCATCTCCTCTCCAGGCATGGGTTTAGTGGCAGCTAGCTTCGACAAGTAAATATGGGTCACCGCTGTACAAGACCCTCCTAATGCATTAATACTATACTTTAGCGTAACCCTTTTTTGTATCTGCATTTCCTGCAACTGTACAGACTCTTAACTGTATTAAGATTACACTTATGCTAAACCATTTCCTTCCCTATTTGACTGCAAGTATCCTAGACTGTGCTCTGACCATGCTTTAACCTCTTCTGTGTAATTGTTCATCCCTGCTTTGCATTCTCTATATACTGTAACTACTACTACCACCAGCTGCCATATTGAATAAACCTGGATCAGGAGTTTGTTCTGTCCACACTGCTTACATTCTTCCTATAATCTGAAGATTAGCCCACAATTCCAATAAACATTTTGAATAAATCAGTTAAATGCCTATATAACATAATGGGTTAAATAGCAATGGTATTTATAATGTGAAGATTTATATTGATGATTGTCCATTTTCAAGTTACAATACAGGTGTTAAAACATTCCATTTGACCAGTCTCCATCTTTCTGTAAATAGACTTGTTTATACAGGTTGAGTATCCCTTATCAAAAATGCTCGGGACCAGAAGCATTTTGGATAATAGATTATTCCGTATTTTGGTTTATTTTTATATTTCAATGAGGTATCTTGCATTTATGGTTTCAAACATGAAACAAAGGTTGTGTACTATCTCAGACACTGAATTTAAATGATAGGCAATCATTTTCTTGCACTTATTTAGTGCCAGTTGCCTACCCCGTCCCCAACAGTGCCAGTTGCCTACCCCATCCCCCAACAGTGCCAGTTGCCTACCCCGTCCCCAACAGTGCCAGGTGTCCCTGTTCTGTTAGTCTGAGCAATCTCACACCTAGCACAAATCGGGTTTGCTGCAGTTCTGTAAGAAGTAATCAGCCTTAGAACACGGACAATAATATGATCCTAGTTAATTGGTTTATTGTATACAAGGTATACTATACCTTACAGGCCTGATATGTACCTATGTGACCTCAATATGCATATCTACACTGACCTGGGCCAGCTATTATATACGTCAGCTTCGTACTGAATGTAATTGGGGTGGACCTGCAGCTGCTTACAGTCAGGACCAGTAAAAAGCTTGGTGCACAGTGTTAGAAGAATGGTGCAGCAAATAGTACTGCCCGATAGTTTCTGGCAGGCAGCACCGCTCACTCAACTAGTTATGGCTCTGGTTCCTGTATATGAAATATACTAAATTCTACCCCTGGAGAGTAACAGAAATACAGGACAAGAGACTTGCAGGAAAAGAGCAGTGGGTTAAATAATAAAGAACAGAAAATATTCTATAGGCAGGTATTACGGGTACTTGGTTTCACAATTAGCAAGTTTAGAATGCCGCTTTGGTAGGGAAGAAATATCTGAGAGCAGCACCTGTTAATAACATGTTGAGGTTTAATACAGAGAGTGGGTGTATAATCACCAACACTGAGATACTCACAAAATGCCATCACAATGCACTAGTTCAGAACAGACACAGGACCAAGGTTTTAGCCATGAAAGTTTTTAGTTTTGATATTTATGCCCATAAATTATCTATCACACTGTTCTGAACAGCTTATCCCTGTATTTGGCTTTAAAAAAGGAAATTTTTCATCAGGACCTCAGGTTGGCTGGTGTCAGAAGTGTTAGAAATAGCATTTTAGTGATCATAAATAAAATCTGCATTTAACCATCACTAAAGTCTTAAGGATCTGCTATCCACTGGAACATTAGCCAGCTATGTAAATCCTGATGAAATCAATTTAAAACTCTGCAACAGGTCACAGAGCTAGCATTTTATCCAGCAGCTGAATACGCCAAAAAACGGCATTAATCTATTCTAACTGCTGCATTGTCTTCTAAAGCTGGTACGCACATGGCTGACTTGACAGTGGACCCATAGTCAGGCTGACAGAGCGGACAATTATGGTAACCATCTACACTTAAAAACTTACCACTCCATGAGTCAGTCTCACATTGGTAGGGCATCTGAATTTGCCCGCCCCACTCTGATTTCAACTCCTGCACAGCAAGTGTATGGGCAGTTGGTGGACCAACCGTACAAACAGCAGAATGAGCAAATATACTGTATTTTATTGTATGGTGAAAACCTGTAAGCCTATTTATTGCAAATAGTGTTCTATTACTCAGAATTTACAGTTTACTGTAATATTTATATCTAAAGTTTTAAAGAGTTATATGTATGGTCTCCATCATTGGCCTCAAGCCTCTAGTGGTATGTTGATTGATTCCTCACTACTTATATTTAAGCGGTAATGTGTATTGAACTGTGGCGCTCTTTATTTTTATGCCAAGTTTTGTCTCCCTGTATTGTTCCTTTGTATGGTGCTGCAAAACACTTGTGGCGCCTTATAAATAAAAATATAATAATAATAATAATAATAATAATAAATTAAGGGGCCCATACACTAGTAAGATTTATCTTCAGATCTGGCTGGTTGGAACAAAAACATGGTTATGGATGAGTGACAGTTTGTCAGTTTTCCAGCATTTCCAAGCAAATGGTCAACTGTCATTTGCTCTCATCCATAACCATTTTTTTGTTCCACCCAGACAAATAAATCTGCATGTGTATGGCCACCTTCACTGTAATTTGTGGGCAGGGATTTAATTTCCCCTGCTGCCTTTGCCAGTTTATACAGACTTTGACACATCTCAATTACACCTTTACAAATTCTTGTAGTAAATCTAATGTATTTTGCCCATGGAACAAGAGTCACTACTCACATACCAATGACACGGTTTAATTCTGGTGACTGACAATGTATTTAATGCTTCAATAGGAAAATTGGGATTTAGGATTTGTGTGTCCCAAACGAGCAATCTGGTAAAATTCCTCGACAGACTGTTTTTAATCACATTGACTGCAGGCAGTCCGATGCAAGTGCCAATCGCAGTTATCTGTGCTAGCCTGCCTGCATTGCAAATACTGGCTAGTATGATAGCCCACAAACATACATGTGTATTATGCTACTCAATTTTATACCTAGAACTCTAGAGTATTCAGAAATATGAGGCTCTGCTATCTTTGCCTAAGGACTACACGCCACATACAAAATTAGATTAATATGAGTAATGCAGGTTTTGCTGAACTCCAATCAAACTATTTTTGAATCATTGGCTTTAATGTAAATAATTCTAAAGATGGGTAACTTCAATAAGCGCAAATAAGTTCAATTATCATAAATATTTTTTAAATGACACTCAGGATAGAAATCATTCATTTTGTAAGCACAAAAGATTTTTTACACCAGAGTATGGGTGTGCTATAATTAAGTCGACAATAAAATGGTTGACCTGGTCTAGGAGGGCTTTGAGAGGTCGGCAGGCAAAGTCAACACCAACAAAAAGTTTTCTTTGGTTTCAATTATAGATTTTATAACATGGGGAAAACACAAAATGTCAACCTTTTCATGGGTCAACTATTTAACCACGCCAACCTTGTGTCAATATTTTTGCAAGTATTTGAAGTATTTTTGCAAGCCGAGAAGAATTCAGTTTAACAGGAAACGACATATTTTCAAAATACCATGTCCATCAGTGAAATGGATATAGATAGATACGTAACCATTATAGATGGCAGATTTCTCTGTATTTGTGCATTACCAAGTTTGCAGGAAATACTGCACATAGTCTTCAGCTCAATTTCATTAAAGGGGGAAGGGGGGTGGGGGTAAAGACCAATCAAACTGCAAACCAAACAACAATCCAAAGAGCAGCAGCAATTAAAATATTAGAACAAGGATTGTGTGATTTTAGGGGTTAGCATAAGATCTATATACTTGCTTGCTGACCAACATTTATGCGACCAGTAAAGAGAGAACCTTTAACCCCTTCCCGACATTTGACGTACATGTACGTCATGGTCGGGAAGTACTTCCCGACATTTGACGTACATGTACGTCATGGCTTCTAACTGTCACTGCGTCTATAGACGCGGTGACAGTTAGGAGATGTCTGCTGTCCCTGACAGCAGACATCCCCCCTCGCCGCCCAGGGGGGGCAGGGGTGCCCCCCCCGGTCGGCGATCGCTGTGATTGGCTGTTCAAATCTGAACAGCCATTCACAGCGTTTCCTGTGTTACCGGCGGCTAAGCCGCTCGGTAACACAGAAAACGGTGGTGATCGGTGCAGCACCGATCACCACCGATGAGCAGCACCCCCCTCCCACCCACCCGGCACTCACCCGGCAGCAGGCTCACCCGGCTCCCCCAGCAGCAGCAACAGCCTCAGCGCACGCAGCGCTTCCCCCCTCCCACCCCCCCCCGCAAGCCGCAGCAGCAAATAAATAAAATGGAATGGAATGAAATATGTGTATGTGTATGTGTGTATGTATATATATATATATATATATATATATATATATATATATATATATATATATATATATATATATATATATATATATATATATATATATATATATATATATATATATATATATGGGATGCGGTCATTTGGTCTACTGCATTATGGTCGACAGTCATTAGGTCGAATCCATTAGGTCGACATGCTAAAAGGTCGACATGACTCTAGGTCGACATGGGAAAAGGTCGACATGATTCTAGTTCGAAAGGTCATTAGTTCGACAGGTCATTAGTTCGACAAGGTCATTAGTTTGACATTGTCTATGTCGACATTCACAAGGTCGACATGGAGTTTTTCACTGTTTTTTGAGCCAACATGTGCCGACAGGCGGTATTTCATGCCCTACCATCCACTAGGGCGTGGTGGGAGAATAAAATAGTGTGCCGAGCGTAGCGAGGCACCGTGCCCGACGCATTGCGAGCGCAGCGAGCGATGCGAGGGGATGCAGTGCACTTTAAACTGTGTCCATGTCGACTGTGTTGACATTCAGGTAAAAAAACAGTGAAAAACCCCATGTCGACCTTGTGAATGTCGACATAGACAATGTCGAACTAATGACCTGTCGAACTAATGACCTTTCGACCTAGAATCATGTCGACCTTTTCCCATGTCGACCTAGAGTCATGTCGACCTTTTAGCATGTCGACCTAATGGATTCGACCTAATGACTTTCGACCATAATGCAATAGACCAAATGATCCCAACATATATATATATATATATATATATATATATATATATATATATATATATATATATATATATATATATATATATACATACATACATACATACATACATACATACATACATACATACATACATACATACATACATACATATATATATATATATACATACTTCCAGACAGATATTCCCGACATATGACGTATATATACGTCATGGTCGGGAGGTACTTCCCGACCGAAGACGTATATATACGTCATGGTTTTATAAACTGTCACCGCGTCTATAGACGCGGTGACAGTTTGGAGATGTCTGCTGTCCCTGACAGCAGACATCCCCCCTCGCGGCGATCGCTGCGATTGGCTGTTCAAATGTGAATGGAAAGCAGACATTGAGAGGTAGCGATTCACACACCACTGGTGTCCGCCAAAAAAATTTGGACAGTGCAACTCATATAAGGATCCGACAGAAAACTGTTGGACAGGTTTATCAGCATTAAAGGGTGCCTTTCAAAACCCTTGAACAGTGCTATACGTTTAAATACTGGACAGATCTCTGTATGACAGACCTTTAAACACCATAAGACGTCATCCAAGCGTCATAAGAAGTTTTAAAATAATTCAACCTGAGATCTTACATAAAGCTCAGATTCCCGAGTCTACTACCCCTGAGGAAGCCGTTCATCGGCGAAACGCGTTGGGTCTCGACTCATTTGGAAACATATGAATTATAATTTTACTATTTTTATGTGAAAACTGTCCGATATTGACTTTATTATACTTTTTAAATAAAATCTGTTTACAAATCGCAAATTTGGTATCCACTATTGAATGTCACAAAAAGGTGGAGGTTCTTATATAGCGCTCTCTATATCCAACACACCTACACATCTCCATCCCTTGACCTTCACTAACAGGGAGGTCTTATAGAGTAGCTGCTACAGGTAGCGCATAACGACGGTCTTTTTCATATATATATATATATATATATATATATATATATATATATATATATATATATATATATATATATATATATATATATATATATACTTCCAGACAGATATTCCCGACATATGACGTATATATACGTCATGGTCGGGAGGTACTTCCCGACCGAAGACGTATATATACGTCATGGTTTTATAAACTGTCACCGCGTTTATAAACTGTCACCCTGACAGCAGACATCCCCCCTCGCGGCGATCGCTGCGATTGGCTGTTCAAATGTGAACAGCCAATTGCAGCGTTTTCTGTGTTACCGGCGGCTAAGCCGCTCGGTAACACAGTGATCGGTGGTGACCGGTGCTGTTAAGTACAGCACCGATCACCACCGATCGCCAGCCCCCCCCCCCCCCCCCCCTCCCACCCGGCAGCCCCCCTCCCTCCCACCCACCCGGCTGCCGCAGCGCCAGCACCCCTCCCAACCCCCCACCAGCCGTAGCGCCAGCCCCCCTCCCAAAGCTGGTGACCAAAATGGGGTCACATGTGGGGGGGTTCCACTGTATTGGTGCTTCGGGGGTCTTGCTAATGCGACATAGCACCCACCATTCATTCCACCACCAAAAATCACTCCTTCCCTTCTGAGTCCTGCCATGCACCCAAATGGTATTTTTGGGTCACATATGAGGCATTGCCGTACTGGGGAGAAATTGGGGCACAGATTTTGGGGTGCTTTGTCTCCTTCATTCCTTGCGAAAATGAAAAATTTTGAGCCAGAACTGCATTTTTGTGTAAAAAATTACATTTTTTTACACAAAAATGCAGATCTGGCTCAAAATTTTTCATTTTCACAAGGAATGAAGGAGACAAAGCACCCCAAAATCTGTGCCCCAATTTCTCCCGAGTATGGCAATGCCTCACATGTGACCAAAAAATACCAGTTGGGTGCATGGCAGGAGTGATTTTTGGATTTTGCAGCACAGATTCTGGTTGAATGACCCCTGAAGCACCCATACAGTGGAACCCCCCACAAGTGACCCCATTTTGCAAACTACACCCTTCAGGGAATTCATCAGGGGGTATAGTGTACATTTCAAACCCCCAGGGGCTTCACCAATTTTGATACAACTGAGCTGTGAAAATGAAAATGAAATGTACACTATACCCCTAAATGAATTCCCTGAAGGGTGTAGTTTGCAAAATGGGGTGACTTGTGGGGGAGGTTCCTAACTTTTAGCACTTATGGTGCCTAGAAACCTACATGGTGCCTAAAAAAAAATCTCATAAAAAGGAGGCTCCAAAATCAAGTAGGTGCTCCTTCTATTATGAAGCCTGTGGTTTGGTCAACGTGCACACTAGGGCCACATATAGGATATTTATGAAAACAAAAGAATTGGGGGAATCAATTTTTAGTCACATTTCTCTAGTAAAATCTACTGTGTTCGTTAGAAAAATGTATTAAAATTGAAACTCTGCAAAAAAAAAGAAATTTTGAAATTTCACCTACACTTTGTTTTAATTCCTGTGAAACACATAAAGGGTTAACAAACTTCCAAAATGCTGTTTTGAATACTGTGAGGGGTGCAGTTTTTGAAATGGCATCATTTATGGGGGTGTCTCACATACAAGTCCCTCAAAGTCACATCAGAACTGAACTGGTCCCTAAAAAAATCAGTGTTTGAAATTTTCTTGAAAATTTGAGAATTTGCTATTCATATTTGAAGCCTCCTAGTGTCCAAAAAAATGAAAAGGAGGTTGAAATAATGATTGCAACATAAAGTAGACATATGGTCTTTGTTAGTTATTAACTATTTTGAGTGGTATGTTTATTTGTCTCATAAGCAGAAAATGTGACATTTTGCAAATTGCTAAATTTTCCATTTTTTCACGACATTTTGGTATTTTTCACAAAAAACCACAGACTGTATCGACCCAAATTTACCACTAACTTGAAGTACAATGTGTCACGAGAAAACAATCTCAAAATCACTGGGATAAGTAAAAGCAAAAAAAAGTTATCCCCACTTAAGTGAAACATGTCAGATTTGAAAAAAATGGCTCTGTCAGGAACGCAAAAACTGGCTCTGTCAGGAAGGGGTTAACAGAAAATTGTTGCACCAAACGGTGGATGGGAGACAGTCATTAGGTCAACATGGGACAAGGTCCAAACAAGTGTTCGGTCTACATGGTCTAGGTCGAAGTGGGGTTTTTCATTGATTTTTTTACCCGAATGTTGACATAGACACAGGTCAAAGTGCACCGCTGCACTCACCATGCTCTGGGCACGGCGCTTTGCTAGGCACATTTTTTATTCTCCCACCACACCCTATAGGATGGTAGGGCATGAAATACTGCCTGTCGCCACATGTCTGCTCAAAAAACTGTGAAAAACCCCATGTTGACTTAACGCTTGTGTCGACCTAGATCCAATGGTGTCGACTATCTTTAGGTCGACCAACCGATCAGAACCCCATCAAACTGCTTTATTTCAGTAAAAATAAATGTGCCACCATTATTATTGAACAGTTTGACGTGGCAAGCTAGATGCTAGTCAGGATCTATTAGTTTTTCTGCTTCCACTACAGCTATACATCATACTGGTTTATTATCGCAAAGCCATTACAGAATTGTGACCCTAGTCCCTCAGTAAGTCATTCTACACTAGTGAGCAACTAATCACCACAGTAAAAGGTATTCAGTCCATGCATGGGGCAATTTAATAAACATTTGTATTATGTACACTAAAGCACTAAAGTTACAACCAACAATAAACTGCAGGCACCTTCATTAATGACCCGGTACAGCAGCATGCCACCTTGTGCCTATTTAATAGTCCGTTCTATCCACAAATGAAACTTCGCTTACAGTAACAGCTTGCTTGTCAGCTGTATCATATTTTCAATATTACAGACCTGAGGCTTAAAACCCATTAGCAACAAAAGCTCCCAAACCGCTTAAGGCAGCAGAAGACCGGCAGAAATTCTGAAAGTGTTAAAGAATAAAATAAAAATGGTGGTGGTGGAAAGGGGGGCAAACGCGCAGGAGGTTGGGTGATCTGCGCACAGAAATGCATTTGAAGAGCAGCAGTATTGCTATTCATTCCTTAAAATTGTGACAGTGTAAGTTGAAAAGCCAGTGATGTGTGTGTGAGGAAAATGCAGATGAATGTGCAGACAATTTATGCAGTTCATAAAGGTAGTTATTGTTTCTCTGCCAGAGCGTGGAGAAAGGCTACAGGGAAGAGGAAAATCCAATTACTTACCCACAAATAATATGTAAACTGCAGTGCAAAAATAGCAATGCCTTCATTGTCAAAAGATCCAGCTACTGATCGGGATATGTAGCCTGGCACTATAGCAATGAAGCAGGCAGCTAGAAGGCCTGCTCCCTGGTTCCACAGTTCTCGAGTGAGCAAAAAGGTGGAAATTGATGTAAGGCCGCTGAAAACTGGTGCTAGGAACACGCACACATCTCTTATATGCACGGTTAAGTTCAGCATATTTAAAATCCAATGAAAGAGGCCGGCTGTGACCATCAGCCCAGGGTACACCTGCAATGGGAGGAGAGAGATCAGGTCAGAAAGGAAACAAATTACATTTACTCTCACTACAGATTAGCACTGTCCAAGTACTGTACATCCATGAATATGTGCTTACAGAACTGCAAAATCAATGGAGCTTAGATGAAGATATTTTTCTCAGTAATTTAGTATGGATGCATCTAGCCAACTGGTCAGCACTGCAATCGACCAGGCCTGGTCAACCTGTGACTCCCCAGCTGTTGTGAAACTACACATCCCAGCATGCCCTGCTACAGCTGTAGCATCCCTTAATGGCAAAATGGTGACAGGGTATGCTGGGACTTGTGGTTTCACAACAGCTGGAGAGTCACAGGTTGGCCAAGCATGCAACAGACAACACTACAATAGGCTAAAAGTTTTTTCAGACTTAAATCAATATGGTAATTATTGCCTTATGCTTTGTAAAATATTTCTGGGGTGCACAAGCAGTGATCCCCTAAACCAAGCATGCGCAACATGTAGCCCTCTAGGTGTTGCGGAACTACACATACCAGTATGTCCTGCCACAATGTTGCGAATAGGGATTGGCAAAATTGTAGCATGCCCTACACAAAAGCACTTTTACATTTACAACATTGTTAAAATCCGTATCTTAAAATTGAAATAAATAAACCCTTTAGAACAGGGTAGGCAACCTGTGGCACAACAGCACCTACAAAAACCAAAATTCACATCCCAGCATTTCTTGCCACAGTTTTAACAGGATCTAGCAGGGTATGTTGGGATGTGTAGTTTCAAAGCAGCTGGCATGCCACACATTGTGGACCATTTGTGGACTATTTTGCAAGTAGTACTAAAGGTGCCCATACATTTACCAATTACCCGGTACTTTTTGTGCTAAAATAGCATCACATCCCATGCACAACATATGCACAACGATGCTATTTTAGCACAAAAAGTACCGGGTAATTGGTACGTGTATGGGCACCTTTAGGCAAACTGGGTGGATTGCTTCCTTTCTAGCCTAATAAGTAAGTGTATGGAGCATACAAACTGCTCCTACACAGACAGGCAGTGTGAAAGGTTCATCAGCTAGTGCATTGCCTGAATGTATTAACCATACACACAAAAAAGTCAGCAATTAGCATGCTATGGGAAATACAGTACAAAAGACCACAAGCCTTATGTAACACCCTATGAGACGTAAACAAGGGTGTGACTCCAGTTTGTATTTTTATAGCACCAATAATTCAAAAAACAAAACTAAACAGATTTTGCATTTTAAATAATTGACACTTTAAAAAAACAAAACTGACTCTCTCATTGGAGTTGTGCCAATGTCTGCATTGTGAAGGGTATTATCTAGGACCTCATAACTGGAGATCTGTACTGCTGTGAATACATCCTAAATGTCCATTGAACGGTTGGATATTAGGGGTATATTAAATGCCAAGCAGACGAGCCATGATAGCTAGCAGCGCCTAATGCTCAACGTCATAGCCCGCCCTCAGTATTCAACTAATCCCCTGCACTCGCCGTTCCATCTCGCTATTTCTAAAAAGCGAGGTGGAAACAGCAAGTGCATCCATCAAAATAGCGAGGCTCGCGGTTATATTCAGCGGGCTTGCTGCATTAGCCGCGAACCTCGCCTGCCTCTGATGGAGAGGATTCCCCCGGATCACAAAATAGGGCGAGCAACCAGCGAAAGGGTTAAACAGTAAGTATGGCTTATTTTCAGTGATCCTCTCTGAAAATAATGCACATTATATGGTGGTGGTACATAATACATTGCAATTGCAGAATTGCAGAAGTGACTTTTATAGCAAAAAGAAAAAGGTTGTATACAAACTAGAACAGAAACCTTAAGTAAACCTCTGCCAACTGAGAGCTGGAGTTTGAGATTGTAGTTTATAATTTACACGGTTGGAAGATATAGGATTTTAGGATCATGCGCTTATCTTACGTGCTGCAAATAGCTGGGTTAAAAAGTTAAATATCCTCCTTTCAGAAAGAAAACAGCATTCTTTTTCAACATACCAATTATATCAGAACATTTAATGACTTAATTGGAATCTTTCCCAAATCTAGTTTTCAGTAAGCCGCTCTAAAAATGTATTTTCAGAAGAGATTTTCATATGGGAAAATAAAATACAATCTGAAAACAGCCCAAGCATCGCAGTTTGATTAAACATACATTAAATCGGAGTTCAGGGTTGACCGGTGGGGTAAAGGACAATTTGCGCTTTTCAAAAGACCACAAGTGAAATATCAGTGAATACAGTATGCCATGCATCAATAAAGCTGCTTGACAAAAGTCAACATTAATGCATTCCCTTTAATACAACGGTTCCCAAACTCGGTCCTCAGAACCCTACACAGTTCATGTTTTCCAGGTCACCCGACAGGTGCACTCATTACTGACACATTTTAAACGATTCACAGGTGGAGCTAATTAGCTCACTTGATTCTGTGAGGAGACAGACTTTAAGAACATGTGCTTTAATATATCACTGCTCATTTTAAACTCCTCTCCGCTCGGCCTTAAAACACCATCAAATGAATATCCAT
Organism: Crinia signifera; assembly: GCF_055691185.1. Classification (NCBI taxonomy): domain Eukaryota; kingdom Metazoa; phylum Chordata; class Amphibia; order Anura; family Myobatrachidae; genus Crinia; species Crinia signifera. The sequence continues at coordinate 233,907,690 of NC_139221.1, read as the reverse complement.
CAGAGGGATCTTGGAAATAAGGTATAGCTGCACTCTGGTGAGGTTAATGCACACAAAAAAAAACAAAATAAAAAAAACAACACACCCATGGTGGAAAGTGCAGACTCAATCCATCTACTATGCTAGACGGATAATTAGCAGAAGCTAGTTTAAACGATACAATCTAAAGCAGGTATTTGTTTAATGCGATCACCATTTTGTCTTCTCAGAGGATACCACTAGTCATTTTTACCTGAAGTACACAACTTCTGATTCATAACCAAACTCGCTGAGGGGATAGACAACGACCTCCCACCCAAACCGCAAACATACACAACCTCTCACTACATTCAACAGGGTAACCAATACAGACGCCTTTCTGCTTGATCAAAGTTATTAAGACAGGATAATGGAACATTAAAGGCAATACATAATTTTTATTCAGCAGTTACCAGAGCCAACCACTGCAAAAATAGAAGGTAACAGCAAAAACCATCAGAAAAGGCTTTCCAGTAATTCACTACCATAGGTGAGAAATGGTGGCCATTCCCATCTGTCAGCCTCACATACACTATATGTTGGGGTAATGAAGATGCTTAGATTGAAGTGGAAGCCACAAGCAATCAACTTTCACATGGACTAAAGCCCTTGGTTGTGCGCCAATCTGGACTAAAATGTCACACTTCTGCCTACTGCTTTGATGTTTCGTTAAGAATTAAAGCTAATCACCGTTCTACTTCTAGTCATCTTAAAAATGGGAACAGAATGGCAAGAAAAATCAATGTGTTACACTATATAATGTTAGTATTACTAATATTCTCCCTTTGTTAAAAAAGGGACTACCTGTTATTGGTCTTCTATATACCTGCGCACAAACAGGCTCACACTGCAGTGTAGATACACACAGTATCTATAACACTTCACATAATAAAGATATATTTTTTTGTATAAGACACTTACCGTCCCACCGACTATTCTTCCTAGTGGATACCATGCTCGTTCGTCGAACCAATTTAAAAATTCATAAAACCCGTGAAACGCTAAGTGATGTGTCGATCTGTAGTTGAACCTGCAAAAAGCAAAGTAAATCTGTGAGCTATTTAAAAAACAAACAAACAAAAAAAAAAACCATGCTTGATATTTGCCACAATATTCAATCTTAACCTAGGGTGTACTCTGTAGTAGAGGCCTATTTGGTGTATACTGTAGCATGTAACCAATGAGAATACTGTAAAAGTGGCTGTACACTATAGGCTGTATTCAAAAGTTTTATCACGTTTCATCTAAAGAGAAGGGCGATATTTAAAAATGGCAGTTTCTACTGCGTTTAATTAAAGTCAGGCCCCTGCCAAACTAATGGGAGTGACGCCACCCGGGGGGGTTTGCAAGCTGAAATGACGTCCCTGGCAGTCATATTTGCCCAAACGGAGTAACATTTGAATAGCTCCATTGGGTGCCCACTACTGGCTGCCAAAGCATAAGGATTTGAATCCACTTCACAGCAACGGCTGCTGTGCTGTCTGGGTCAATTGTAAAATTTGAATAAATAAGACAAAAAATAGGATGGAATGGGAGGGGGTTGCTCTCCCATTACATACAGGAGGAGGCAATAGCTCGCTGAAATATTTAACATTTGTACCTCACGTATGCTGTATTATTACAATTTATAATGAAGTTTGCAAGATAACCAATCTGACTTTATTTTAATATCAGCTCATTTGGTAGCTACAATATATGTATCTGGATTACTGATCAAAGAGTTACAGCACAGTTGTCCCAACATCAATTATTTTACCCACCAGAAACTATAAAATAACTGCCCATTCAACAAGTTACTTCAAAAACTTAAAATATGTCATGATAAAATGGGTTCTCCATACTACTATATGCAAACTTCCTTTCCTACAACAGGCTAAAACATATTATGCCCGGCATCTAATCCACATAGTAGCGCTTTGATAGATTGGGGTTAGCACCGATGGTGTACCATGCACGGATTACCTGCCACACAGCACTGAGATAATGGTTTAGATTCCCACCATGGCCCTAATTGTGCGGAGTACATATATTTTCCGTGTGCTTGCGTGGGTTTCCTCCCACAATCCAAAGATATACTGGTAGGTTAATTGGTTCCCGAAAAAACTAACCCTAAAATAAATAAATAAATGGATGGATGTGGTAGGAAATATAGATTGTAAACTCCACTGGGGCAGGGACTGATTTAAATGTTCAAATATGTGTCCGCTATATAAATAACTGGCAATAAATAAAGGAAACAGCAGGGTGTGCAGGAGGGTCCAATATTGCTAAGTACTGGTTGGTAAAAGTAATAACTTCTAGTATCACTAATGAAGTACATGGAAAGCAGTAATCCGCAGAGAATTCAGAGCTTTGGAGCAGTGGTGAGAGTAATGGAAGGTTAAGGGGCACCATTTCAAATATAATGTTTTAATCATGCATCAAGCCAAAACAGACCACATTTGCTAAACTCATCGAATACAATAGATGCACCACAAAGGGCGGGGTACTTGTGGACAATCACGGCTCCCACGATGTGCATCGTATGGTAAAAAAAAATCGCATCACATGCGATTTTTAACAGAAATGCATCCAAATGCATTGAAATTTGTATCAAACATGTTCAATGGCCCCCAAATGTCATTTTTCAGGCTGTACCACCCCCACTATCAACGCGAACCCGTAGCGTGGCGAGCGCAGCGGTACGATTCCTACGACCTTTTCATACCCCCACTATCCACGTCGGCGTGGAGTTGAGAATAGAAAGTGTGGCGAGCGCAGCGAGCCCCGCGAGGGGACACTGATACCTTCACAGGTATACACGTCCCCTCGCGGGCTTCACAGGTGTCCGCTGCACTCGCCACACTTTCTATTCTCAAGTCCACACCGACGTGGATAGTGGGGGTATGAAAAGGTCGTAGGACGCGTACCGCCGCCGCTCGCCACGCTTCGGGTTCGCGTTGATAGTGGGGGTGGTACAGCCTGAAAAATGACATTTGGGGGCCATTTAACATGTTTGATACAAATTTCAATGTATTTGGATGCATTTCTGTTAAAAATCGCATGCGATGCGATATTTAAAAAAAATGCCTAAAAACGGCAAAAATCGTATCCAATCGCATGCCACTACATTTGGCATGCGATGGAAGCCGTGATCATCCACAAGTACCAAGGGCGGTATTCAATGCTGCTGGCTAAAGGCTCTGCGGCGAGAGTGGCTTGTTTTCGGCAAAACAAGCCACCCTCGCCAGCTAACCCCCTCGCCCTATTCTATGTTCCGGGGGAATCCTCGCCATCAGAGGACGGTGAGGTTTCTCCCGAACAGCAAGGTTAGCCGCTAATTAAGTGAGCTTTCTGCATATAGCAAGGACCCTCACCGTTTTGATGGCCGAACTCACCATTTCCTCATCGCTGAAAAAAAACCAACGAGGTAGGAACGGCGAGTGCAGGTGGGTCAGCTGAATACGGACCGGCGAGCTAGCTGTCATAGGGCATTGAATATACCCCAAAGTGCACTGATTGGGTGTCAAAACCACAATAAGTAGTCTAAAATGGCTTGCATACAAGGAGAACACAAGTAACAGAAGATCAGGGAGCGGGACGACCAAAAACATGGTGGCCAAGAGCCTGCCTTACCAGCTATGCGGCCTAGGCAGGGGGCTACCCTAAGATGCAAGCGCTTCGCAATATAGATTTTGAAATGGCATTGTGGGGAGGGTCCCAGCATATGTGACAGCCTTCCTCTGTGCTGTATGGCTAGTGTAAGGAGTTGTTATTTTGAGATCACTCACAAAAAACTAAAAACTTATGCTAAATTTGGCCCATACTCTTTAGATCAGTGTAGGAGCTACACTTTGTGGTATTTTATAAAATGAAAGTATACAACTAGGGGTGGGCACGACCACTTTTTTGTGTCTATCTGGATCGGTTAAAAAAAACTCCACCATTTTTGTGTTTCGTATCTGGATTTTTAAAAAATTAGAGGGTTTTTTTGGGTTCCTTCGCTATTATTAACCTCAATAGCATTCAATTCCACTCATTTCCAGTCTATCCTAAACACCTCACAATGTTGATTTTAAGCCAATAGGTTGCACAGAGGTAGATGCATGACTATGCACAGTGACACAAATGGGCGGCACAAACACACGACTGATACTGTACACTTAGCAGCACCCCAGGAATTATTTGGCATAGATGGTGGCACCCCTGACCTGATACAGCACACATGGAATTATATGGTACAGATAGCGGCACCCCTGGACTGATATGGCAGACTTAGCAGCACCTCATGAATTCTACTGTACACTTGGCTCACCCCTAGAATTATACATGACAGGACCACTGTAATCATACAGCATTATCACTGGACTGGACCTATACAGCAGCACCAATGTATTTATGGCAACATTTGGAAATCTGAACCAGATTGCCCCTAATAACAACCTGCATAAAAATAACTTCTCACAAGTTTACAACCTTCGTAGGCTGCCTGCAGAGTCCTCACAGTTGCTGGAAATGTCTCTGTTTGTGAAGCAATTATGCTGAAATCACTGGTCACACAGATCAGCACAAACACAGCTATCCATGTTTTTATTTGTCTCATTTTCTTTATGCCATATAGACCTTTACCCCTGACATTTCCGGTCTTCTTTCATACTCCATTTGTATTTAATGGCATTACAAAATACAAAAAAGTAAACAAGTACACAAAATTGTGATAGTACAGGATTTCACAATGGTAAGTTTAAGGTAAGTAGTAACGGTACCTGGTTCATGGAAAGGAATTCACTTGTGTTATCAGGCACCATAAGTAAGTGGAGCCATTCAATTGCCCATTGCCTGAGGCAGTTATTTCTGGTCACAGCCTCCTGAGGAAACGTGCAAAAGATCTATGGTTTGGATGCCCAAATGGGAGTTAAGGTGCTCAAGTCAGTACTTCAGACTGGTCTAGCTGCCAGCCGCAACTAAACCCAGTGTTTTTGGGCACAAATAAGTTAAAGTAATGGGCGGCATGAATTGCTCTTAATGAAGCATGAATTGCTCTGAATGAAGCCTGGTAAAACAATGGAATTACCCCTATTATAATGGAATACACACATGAATTCGTGCTGCCAGTACTTCTTTTCTGTACGGTCCTGCTATCTCTCTTTTCTCAGATTGTTTGAGTTTTTTAATGCAAGATTGCTTCTGCAAACTCGCATGTAACTGAATCCACCCGGATAGGCCTACATTTAGAAGTACATCAAAAAGCTAAATCCCAATTGCTGCAGCTAGTTGCAAACTCTTCAACTAACAATGTTAATAGGAGTCCTACTGACTGTTTTCTGGCAGTACTGGCGTCTTCACTTCTAGTGCTATTTTATGGTTCCCCAATGGAGAAATAGCATTAAGCTGATGCCCCTTTCAGACCGCACTAAAAAAACGGTATTTTGCAGATTTTAAACGGTAATCTGTGCGGTCTGAAAGGTGCAGAGTGATTATACAGTTCCCAAAAAAAAATGTTTTTTTGGAAACGGTATAATAGCAGGGTCCTACCCGTTTCAGACCCATTTTTTTTGCGGTCTGAACGGGTCTGAAATGTTACTTAGGCAGCAGTGAGCACTATTGGTCCCCAGCGCCGTGCATATTAATGAGCCGACCGTTCATTACATATGTGCATATGTAATGAGCGTCTGGCTCATTAAATATGCACGGCGCTGGCTCAGAGGGGACCAGCTAATGCTCAGTGTACCCTGCCTTAGGTACCGGTGGATGGGTACCTGTGATGTGTGCCCAGAAGCAGCGAGGTATGCAGTGTGTGACATTACACAGCCCTCTTTACAGCAGCCCATACGCCTCCGTCCTGCCCCGGAAGCTGCATTCTCGGAGCACACGATGTTCGCAGGCTGAGCTTCCCAGCTGGGAAACATGAGGAGAGGTTGCCGCGGTTTGTGTGGTTAGTGCTGGGGGACAGACAGCGAAGGAAACATGTGCTGCTGACAGTGGGGATGGGAATAGGAGGACAGCTGGGATTACTGTGCTCCCCGCTTCCACCTGGACTGGAGAGACTGGGAGCGGGACTACGGGTGTCACTGTCTGCTGATCCGCAGAGCTGACACTCAGACCACCGGAGCCAGATTATATATACCCAGGTGTGACATGTATTATATAACGCATGCCTGACTTCTGAAGTAACCTTTATTTACTAACCACTTCCATGTGCTGCTTTCACACCGCAAACCTGCTTTAGACCAGGTATTTACATGCAATGTGAAAGGGGTTACACTTGCTCTGACCCGTTTTAAAAAAAACGTTTTAAATACCTGGTCTAAGCAGGTTTTGCGTTGTGAAAGCAGCATAAGTTCCAAAGGTACAGGTGCCAGGATAACTGTAGTAAGCAATCAGCAAAATGAAGATTTAAAGCAAAGCTGCAAGAACAGTATTGTGGAAGCATTTTATATGTAAATTGGCAGTTGCTACATAAGCAAGCTGCAGACAAAGATGTCTGTTAACAAAATGTTACAGTAGTCTCCTAAACACTAAACAGCCATATGATTTTTTTTGTTCTATATACAGATGACCAGGAGTCAGGATGCCAGTGTGGGGTATACCGATATGGGACAGGGTACATAAACACCCTGTGGACCTCACCCCCTTCTACCATCCTAACCTCCCATTGTATGTACCTAAGCCGGACCCCCACCTTGTAGATGCTGAACCCTACTCCCCTTTGTAAGTACCGCTCCCCGCAGCCTAACCTAAGTCCCTCCCCTAGTGCCTAAACCTAACCTCCCTTCCCCAGCCACCCTCTAGCAAGCCCTGAATACTTACCAATAGATTCTGGCTGTGTGTATTTTTGGAGTCGGCATCCTGATCTATTCAGAGTTCTGACACAACTGTTGTAAGGAAAGTCGGGATGACTGGGTCGGTACACTGAACACGGGCATCCAGACCTCTGGGATGCTAACTGCATCCTAATTTTTCAAATGGATCACATTTTCATTTTATTATTGGTGACCCTATTACAGCTTTGCTGGGGTGGAATGATACCACCTGTAAAGCCCTATACATGTGGCACTACATTAACCGTAATGAGATCCAGTAGTTACAAATTATTTAGGCACCGATTTCCCTTTCTTTAGTTACCTGCTGACCAATCGTTACCCCCACCCCCCACCCCCAGACATTAGCAGATTTTGTTTCCAACCAGCCATATTGGAAAGAAACTTATGGGGTGTAATCAACTTCCGATACAGGCAAGTCTACAGCTGTGATACATGGACGGGTACAATTAACATATATCTACGTACAGCTGGTCCAAATTTGAGTTTAAAGCTACAACAGTCATATGGAAACTGCTGAAATTTTGTGAAAACTATTACTAAATTCATTCATCTGGTAATAGGCTTTGTGCAATTTATAGGGTAAACCCCTTTCTCTTATGCATAATGGTTGCTTGCATGCAAGGTTGAGCACATTATGTACAGTCGGTATGATTGAATGCATATATAAAAACATACATATACACACACACACAAAACAGAAGTACCGAGCTCGCTACCAAGGGGAATAAGCAGGAGAGTAGAACATTACACCAAAGCGGTAAAGAACTTTAAGATGGAAAAATATTGACACTCATTATTTATACTCGGAGTGACAAACAAATAAAAAACATACTTCACGTTAACAATGGTAAAAAGAAAGATGGTGAATTTGAGTTTACGGCAGCAGCAAAAGAAAAAGGTTTAAAAAAAAAAAAAAAAGGGGGGGGGGGGGGGGTAAAGACAATAAATTAACTTTTGGAGTAGAGGTTAGGATTCCAAAAACAAGGGGTCAGTTTTGTTCTATTTCTGCACAAAATAACTACTTAAGCCTTCGGTTTCATTTCTTGCTAGACTGTAAGTGTGGCTATACACTAGGGCCATTCATGTGCAGTGATAAACCGCATTTGACTTCTCCACACATACGTAGGTCCTCTGAAGATTCTGGTAGCGGTGTGCGGAGACCAAAAAGGGAGGCTTTTGTTTTACAGTATGAATTTGTTCAATTTCTATTAGTTGTTCTAGAAAAAAAAAATTTTTTTTTTAAATTGTCATATAAAACCAGTATGGCAAATCGCCATTCACGAGTTGTAGGTATATGGGATTTTATACGAGTGAAGTATTCCATATACTGGCTCTAAGTACAAGATAGTCACATTAACTTTTACTGTTTTACTAGCCTTAAAAGGAGATTAAATCCATAAAAGTAAAATTGCAGGAGCTAGGACAGAACCCGGCAACACAGAGAGAATCTACAAATAAAATTTCTTGTGGACCCAGTGGTTAATACATTGTCCCCTCTGGCAGTATGAAACAGTGCTTGCCATCCGGTGACTGGAGCGTGTTACAGGACACTTAAGGCAGGAAAGATCACAACCTGCAGGTACTAAGCAGAGTCTGTACAATATTTGTTTTTGGACCAACATTATTATTTTTGCTGGTTTAAAAAGGGATTTTTGTAAGAACTTACCGTTCGAATCCCTTTCTCTGATATGGTCCTGGTGACACAGCTCAACACTGGATGTAGGAGGGTCCGAAGGAGCCAGGCACTTATCCTAAAGCTTTAGAGGGTAGGCTCCTCCCCTACTGCATCCCTGGACTCTTCAGTTCAATCTTTCAAAGCCACTGGAATACATTAACTCAGTACAAACGCCTGCACATATTATATGCACATTTTATAACAGAAACTGTTAACTTTTAACCATTTTAACATGAACTTCTGGCATACTTACTGAGCGCAAGGGAGGGATCGCTGTGTCACCAGGACCATATCAGAGAAAGGGATTCGAACGGTAAGTTCTTACAAAAATCCCTTTTTCTCTTTCAATGGTCCTGGTGACACAGCTCAACACTGGGACGTTCCAGAGCCGGTCCTTTGGGAGGGTACGCTCAGGTCTGCAGCTCTCAGCACTGCTCGCCCGAATGATGCGTCCTCCGACGCGAACTCATGGAATCTATAGAATTTGGCAAAGGTGTGAACAGATGACCAAGTGGCAGCTCTGCAAACCTGCTCAGCTGTGGCCCCATGTCGAACCGCCCAAGAGGTGGCAACTGACCTGGTGGTATGCGCATTAATTCTGGCCGGTACAGGCCTACCCACTTTGGTGTATGCAAAGGCTATCACAGATCGCAACCACCTAGCAATAGTCTGCTTAGATGCAGGCCAACCAATTTTGTGTATGTCATACAGAACCAATCATGTGTCAGTCTTTCTAACACTCTTTACTCTGTCCACATAGATGCGTAAAGCACGTACAACATCCAAAGTCTTCAACTTGTCCCTTTTCTTAGAACCCTCTGGGGGTTGAAACACAGGTAGAATTATCTCCTGATTTAAATGAAAGGCAGAAACTACCTTTGGTAAAAACTGAGGTACTGTTCTCAAAACAGCCCTGTCATCATGAAAAATTAAGAAGGGAGATTTGCATGACAAAGCTCCCAACTCTGACACTCTTTTAGCAGATGCTACTGCCAACAAAAACACTAGCTTCCACGTGAGAAACTTAAAGTCCGCCGACCTTAAAGGTTCAAATGGTGCCTTCTGAAGGCAATCCAAAACCAGTGACAGATCCCAAGGCGCTACTGGTTGCTTGTATGGGGGTTTCAACCTGGATACCCCTTGTAAAAATGTTTGAATTTCCAGCAAAATGGCTATCCTTTTTTGAAAGTAGATGGACAAGGCCGAAATCTGCACCTTCAGTGACTGAAGGCTTAGGCCCGATGAAAAACCATCTTGTAAGAATTCCAACATTCTTGATAACTTGAAATGAGATGTGTGAGCCTTTCTCCTCTCACACCATCTAATGTAAGTCTTCCAGACTCTATAATAATTTGCCGATGATACAGTTTTCCTGGCTTTTATCATAGTCTGCACTACTGCCTCAGAAAACCCTTTCCTTTTCAAGATGGCGGCTTCAATAGCCAGGCCGTCAAAATCAATCGATCGGAATCCAGGTGATTGAATGGGCCTTGTCTTAGCAGATCTGGTCTCAGAGGTAGACGCCATGAGTCCACAGACAACCTCTGAAGTCTCGCGTACCAAGACCTCCTTGGCCAATCTGGAGCCACAAGGATCACCGGAACCTTTTGGTCCTGTATTCTCTTCAAAAGTCTCGCTAACATTGGTACTGGAGGGAATGCATAAAGAAGATCTCCCTGCCATTGAGTAGTCATGGCATCCACTGCCTCCGCTAGTGGATCCCTCGTTCTGGAATAGAACCTGGGCACTTGATGATTGAACCTGGATGCCATCAGGTTCACATTCGGAGTTCCCCACTTCAAAGTTATCTGTTGAAACACCTGAGGGTGTAGGCTCCATTCCCCTTCCTTGAGCTCCTCCCTGCTCAGGAAGTCGGCTTCTATATTCTCTACTCCTGGAATGAATATAGCCGATACAGCTGGAACATTCTGTTCCGCCCATAGGAAGATTCTGGACACCTCCCACATGGCCAATTTGCTGCGTGTACCTCCCTGGTGATTCAGATACGCCACAGCTGTGGCATTGTCTGTCTGAATCCTCAAAGGGAGGTTCCGTAACCTGTCTCCCGCCAAGGAAATCACTTTCCAGACGGCTCTCAGCTCCAAGATGTTTATTGGTAATACTGATTCTTCTGATGTCCACAGGCCCTGCAGCCTGAGATCCAGGACTACTGCCCCCCAGCCCCTTAGGCTGGCGTCGGTAGTTACTACCAACCAGTCCCAGGTCTGTAATGACCGGCCCCACTGAAGGGAATTCACATCTGTCCACCATTTCAAGGAATCTCGAGTGTCCGAAGACAACACTATCATCTCCGACTTCATGGTCAGAGTGTTCCCTGACCATGCTGACAAAATGTTCCATTGGAACACCCGAGAATGGAACCTGGCATAATGAAGCGTCTCGAACGACGCCACAATTTTCCCCAGGAGCTTGAGACCCCTCCACACTGAGATGCTCCGCGCCCTGAGAATCTCCTGGACTAAGGTGACCAAGTCCCTGGCCTTTACCTCCGGGAGAAATACCCGGTGGAGATGGGTATCTAGTATGACCCCCAAGAATTGGAGCCTCTGTGATGGTATCAACTGAGATTTTTGCAAATTTAAAATCCAGCCGTGAGCCTGCAAAAAACTGATGGCCTCTGCCAAGTGACTCTGAAGCATGGCTGCTGACTCTGCTTTGAACAGGAGATCGTCCAAATAGGGTATTACTGTGATTCCCCTGAGTCTCAACACCGCCGCCATCACTGACATTATTTTGGTGAAAACCCTAGGTGCGGTTACCAGCCCAAAGGGTAACGCCCGGAATTGTAAATGCAGGTCTCCTATAGCAAACCTCAACAGGGTCTGATGTTCCGGGTGTATAGCAACGTGCAGATATGCGTCCTGGACATCCATGGACGCCAAAAATTCTCCCTGGTCCAAACTCAGGAGTACTGACCGCAAGGACTCCATTTTGAAATGGTCTACCCATAGATGAACATTTAGGGATTTCAAATTTAGTATTGGTCTGAAAGACCCGTCTGGTTTGGGCACCAGGAACAGCGTGGAGTAAAAGCCTTTCTTCCACTCTGCCCTGGGAACCGGAGTAACCACCCCTTTTTCCAAAAGGGAATGAGCCGCTCTCATAAGAGCTGTGCGAAGGAGCGCCTGTTTTGGCAAGGATGTGGGGATGAACCTCTTCGGAGGCGGACCTCTGAAAGGGATTTTGTAACCCTGGGTTATAATATCTAACACCCAGGCATCCTGGCCTAGAGAAGCCCATGTGTCCCTGAAGTGTGTGAGACGCCCCCCCCCACCTTTATCCCTGTCGGGCACATCCCCTGACAGTCATGCAGAGGGTTTGTCTTCTCCTTTGGAGGCAGGCTTCTTGTGAAAGGAGCCAAACTTGGACTTTTGTGTCTTGCCCCTAGAGGACTGAAACTTTCCCCTGAAAGACTGTCCTCGAAAGGACGCACCACCTCTAGGGGAGGGCCGAAAGGACGGCCTAAAAGCAGAGAATCTGGACGTCTGCTTTGCTGAGGGAGCCGGCAGAAATGTACTCTTTCCGCCCGTGGCTTGTTTTATAATCTCCTCTAATTCAGTACCAAAAAGTAACTTTCCCTTGAAAGCTAACATTTCTAGGGCCTTCTTGGACTCATTGTCCGCTTCCCAGGCCTTAAGCCAGAGCACTCTCCTGGCATTAATGGAGACTGTGGACACTCTGGTCGCCATTTTCAGAGCTTCCTCCTCTGCTTCCACCGCATACTCTGCAGCAGCTTTAATCTTTTCTGCTAGAAGCAACGCACCAGGGTCAGCCTGCAGCATGGTGCATAATTCACCAGCCCATTCTATCATGGCCTTAGAGACCCAGGCTGAAGCAATAAGGGGCCGTAGGGTAAACCCCACCCCTTCAAAAATAGCCTTGAGGTTTCCCTCAAGCTTTTTATCCACAGAATCCTTAAAAGCTGCACCGCCCTGCATTGGCAATACCGTAGCTTTGGACAAACGTGCCACTGAAGCATCCACAACAGGCAACTTTTCCCAGAGCTCCGCATGAGACTCTGGCATGGGGTACAGACTAAGGAATCTCTTAGGCATCTGTTGCCTCTTATCCAGGGTTTTCCAAGCCCCTTCCAACAATTCCTGCAACCCCTCATCTGAAGGAAAAGTAACAGCTTTCTTCCGCTGTCGCTTAAAAACACCTTTAACAGGAGTTTTATCCTCTACAGACAGTTTTAAAGCCTGTTTCACAGCTACAATAAGATCCTCTATACCAGCCGCAGAGGTCTCTTCAAAATCATCACCCTGATCCCAGGGAATGTCAGTATACGCTCCCTCCTCCTCATCTACCACAGGAGGCATAGCATAAGACCTTTTAGGGGTCCCTGTAACATCAACATCTATTTTGTCCAGTATTTCACTGAACCTGTTGATCCCCTTAGCAGTATCCTGCATCACCTGAATAAGAGCAGGATCTGCCTGGGTAAGAGGCAAGGAGCCAGAAGACTGCTGAGATGATGGCATAGGTCTCTGTGATTCTACCAACACATCACTCTGCCTGTCCAGAAGCTGCACCAAAGCGTTTACTGACCTGCCTAGGGCCCTGGCCCACGCAGGTTCAATCTGCTCTGCCCTATGGGATTCACTGCCCATGGGTCTCACATCAGCGCAAGTAATACATAAGCCCCCCTTGGCCATCTGCTCAGGGACAAACTTTTGTGTGCAAACATTGCACGCGCTCAGTGCACTAAGGGCTCCCTCCCCCAAAACCACAGCCTGATGCTCAGACATGATGCAAGTGAAAATATATAAATATATACAGTGCAAACAATGTACCAGCGTTTATACAGAGTCAATGCACCCAATCACTTAGCTGTCTGTTGGTTTCAACTGCGGGGAAACGATGCCCAGGAAATCCAAGTCACTCTGCCAGGATCAGTAAGCCAGCTCAGCTCCGCTGCAAGCGTTCTGAAAGGCGCCAAAGTCAGAGTGAGGGAAGAGACCAAAAGTCCCTGCTGCTGCGGGGTCCGTGACTTTTGGTGCCAACCACCCCCAGTCAGCCGCTCCCTAGGTAGGATTTCCTAGTTCCAGTGTCTCCCCCTCGACTGGGGACCACTTGGAACATGCCTGTCACAACGCTGCTGTCCTCTCAATATAGGAGCTCAGCGTGTAAGCTCTGCATAAAATGGCCGCCGCCATCACGGAGCGCCTGTCCCCCATGATCCCCACCTAAACGTGGAGCCGGTTTCAGGGTACTCCGGAGCCCAGGCAGCCTCTTAAAAGAGGCTGTAAGCGCTGCACAGGGAGACCAGACAGCGTCTCCCCTGTGCACAGTGAGCTGACAGGACGCGCTTCTGTCAGCTCCTGCTGCGCTAGCAGTGTGAGGATTCACTATGAGAATCCTCACACTGTGCCTACCTAGCTAGGGTGAAAGTTAATAAAACAATAAAAATTCCCTAACTACTCTAATTCTTCGGCTGCTCCCGCAGCCCTTTAGAATAGTACCCACTCCAGTGGGCACCTAACACGAACTGAAGAGTCCAGGGATGCAGTAGGGGAGGAGCCTACCCTCTAAAGCTTTAGGATAGGTGCCTGGCTCCTTCGGACCCTCCTACATCCAGTGTTGAGCTGTGTCACCAGGACCATTGAAATAGAAAATTTGGTTCTAGTGACAGACCCTGCAGCATTTAAAGAACAGAACACATTTAGAAATTAAAAATACACTGGGCAGACAGAACTCTTAAAATATAAACACATTTCATTGTTAAAAGGAGTAATCCACCTATATAAAAAAACACATAGAAATCACACTACTGTATCAGAATAAATTGCTTTCTATGAAAATGGAGCTCTACCATTCACATTCCCCTGCCTCCTTACATATACCATCACTCCCATTGCCAGTAACAGTGCCAAACTTTATGGCCTAACAGTAGGTACTACTTCTGTGTCTATGACTGCATATACAACACTGCTCTTCTAACATGTATCCCATGTTCCACAATGTTGTGTATTCTAAGGGTCCAACTAATTGGTTGTGGTATAGCGGGGTCGACAGGGTTTAGATTGACCATTGTATGGTCAACCACCTTTAGTCAATCTTGCTTTGTTAGAGACGTAAAGATAGTCAACGGCCGCTAGAGCAGCAGTAACGCTAGTTGGACACCGGCAGCTGATCGGCGGGACCATGGTCGACGGGACTTTCAGGATTTTTTTGGTGCCGAATGTCACAGGGGTCCTGGGGACACTGTATCTGTACGGTGTCCCTTCGCCATGCTTCAAGCACGGTGCCATGCTACGCTCGGCACACTATTCTATTCTACTGTAACTATGTAAACAATGATGCAAGTGGACCGGAACCAAAAAAATCCCGAAAAAGTCCAGTTGGCCATGGTCCCGCAGGTGTCAAACTATTACTGCCGGCAGCCGACTATCTTAACGCATCTAACTAAGCCGGGTCAACGAAGGGTGGTTGACCATACCATGTTCGATCTAACCCTGTCATACCGATAGTGATATTGGGCTGCAAGGGGAGAGTTCTGCTACCGTTGCTGGCATTTAGATGCAATTACAATGGTAAATTGCTCCCTTTGCTCCTAATTGAACAGATTCAAACAGTCTGCATTTTTAGTTTCTGCTGATGTCATTTGTAAGGTGATGCACCCAATCTGATTATATATGTGTAGATAGATATAGATTAGAGAGCGCATTTTGGATAAGTGATTATTCAGGGATTTTAGTATATTCAGAGGCATCCCCGGTCCCAATGATGCATTATGTGTGTGCCAGTGCATCATTGGAACCATAGGCAGCTCTATGATCCAGGCAACTCACTGACCAACGTATGTGCCAAGCAAACTATGTGGGGGATGGAAGGCAGACGGGAAGGCAGACGGGAAGGCAGACGGGAAGGCAGACGGGAAGGCAGACGGGAAGGCAGACGGGAAGGCAGACGGGAAGGCAGACGGGAAGGCAGACGGGAAGGCAGACGGGAAGGCAGACGGGAAGGCAGACGGGAAGGCAGACGGGAAGGCAGACGGGAAGGCAGACGGGAAGGCAGACGGGAAGGCAGACGGGAAGGCAGACGGGAAGGCAGACGGGAAGGCAGACGGGAAGGCAGACGGGAAGGCAGACGGGAAGGCAGACGGGAAGGCAGACGGGAAGGCAGACGGGAAGGCAGACGGGAAGGCAGACGGGAAGGCAGACGGGAAGGCAGACGGGAAGGCAGACGGGAAGGCAGACGGGAAGGCAGACGGGAAGGCAGACGGGAAGGCAGACGGGAAGGCAGACGGGAAGGCAGACGGGAAGGCAGACGGGAAGGCAGACGGGAAGGCAGACGGGAATCCCCCCCCACTCCAAAAAAAAAAAAAAGACAAAATACATTCCAAAAATCATTGTTTTTAGAATATTTTTGTTTTTGGGTAAATACGAATAAGGAATACTCTACGTGTGTGTTTAAGATTAATTATGAGATAGATATATTATTTTTATATATATTAAATAGAACACACACCTTTATAGACATTTGCAGATGTCAGAGATTTACCACACACGGCTCATAGCTGAAGCAGCACAGCTATTGGTGTCACAAGATCTTCAGGAACAGTGGAACGTGCCTCCCTTGGGCATATCGCTCATCCTCTTCAGAAGAGAAGGCATAATGGGAGAGATTTATGTCTTATTCCCATCTATGATGGATGTTGTGAAATGCACAGCTTTATAAATGGGATTGTTAGTTTTACTAAGCCTTTTGTTATCACATAGAATGTTTACAGTGTTTTTACACATCCCTCTTCAGAACTTAACTAACAACATCCCCAATGATCATGTGCTTGGATAAAACTCCAGTACACAGTATGAAATACGATGGAAAAATTGCAATCCTACAAAGCTCAGACATAAGCGCCTAGTGTGAAAAACTACTACATAGGAAACCAACAGACAGAAGCAGCTGGAATCCAATTTAAAGTGTCCTTCCATAGAGGGGAGTGTCTGCAGTCACACTTAAGGGACACACAAAGCTGGGAATATTACTTTTCTGCACAGCAGATATTCAGAATCTTTGCTAGTAAACAGGATAATATGCTTTCATTAAATTCAGCAAAGATAGGGGAAAGTTAGCATATTGCTGACATATACAATCTGCTTTGGAATAGTAATGATGGATATACACTAGGCAATATTCTACACAGCATTTGCCGATAACAACCATTTGTAGTTACAACTACATGCAGCACGGCCCCGCTATCCCCTCCACGGCATCACCTTCCCAACGCAGCATAATAGACATGAAGACAGTAAGGGCGTTTAAGCAGCTAAAGTGATGCATACATGCCCATCTAAGCCTTATTAATTGCAGGCATCCGGTATAAAAGCACACCAATGATAGCCGCTTTAAATTTGCAGATTGTGGTCGTGATGATCTAATTATTATTATTTTTTTTTAGGTTATTCAAACCTACTAGGAAAGGTGCGTTTTGCCATCTAAAAAAATTGGTGCAACCAATATGAACCTGGTTCCAGTACCACTGGTGCAGACCTTCATACATCAGTGCAAATTAATCCCTATTCAGGCATCACTAGCACAGGTCTGGTAATCTGAAGCACTCTGCAATCTCAGTGTAGAAACAGATCATGCAAGCCAATGAGTAGCCAATTAAAATGTGCCCATAGATCATTAAGAGATATACTATGTTCTTAATTAAAGAAAACGTGTAATGTCAAATTTTATATAAGGCAATGAAGATTTGAGATATTAATGTTTAACCACGAAATGGCTCAAACGGCTAGCCATGTTGTACGGCTGTTTATTTTCTTGTTTGCCAATGGATAATGAGAATGTGGCAATAAGCAGGTGGGAGGGAGAGGAATATTTCCTATGAGACAATTTCTAAGGTTCTATCACTCTACCAAATAAGGAAACAAAATAGAAAGCAGCCACTTGAACAGGAAGAAAGATAAAATGGACAAGCCTTCATCTATAGCTACAAACATTTCACTAGCAAAACAAATCCTCATGACCTAGAAAGAATCATTTTGATTAAATCTATTATTTAAGCCTCAGTGGGAAGACACTGGATTTTTTTTTTTTTTTTTTACAGCCCTAATACATACAGGCCAGACACAGAATGCAAGGCTCCTGATGAGGAGCACTAAACCACGTTATAGGTTTGGAGCTATATTTTTCAAGGACATGAAATTGACAGTATTCTCCTAAGTGGAACTGACAGAATTGAATTTAAATCCCTTTTAACATCGCTTTCAGTTACAATAAGCATTGTTGAACAAAAATTGCCACACAGAAAAAGCTCTCTCGAAAATGATGCCTCTTCTAATACTTTCCCCGAGTCAGCTGTCACAGAAGTTTACATTGAACAGTAAACGTTTTAGTGCACTTCGCATGAAAAAATACACGCAGAGACTTCACAGATGGACAAGGATCTATTAAAAGACCAGGCAAACATGAAAAGTAGCAAAACAAGATTTAACACACAAAAAAAAGAAAATACATATTGAAAGTGGATTTCTGTCTAGCTTTCATACAAGCATGATTCTAAAGTCCCATACACATGGGGCAAATTCAGCCCTGTGCTGAGAGATCTAATTTAGCTCAGATTGCTCAGCACATATCACTGACGCACAGGATACGTATCAACGAATTTGACTATATAGATAATACTGAAATCGTCCCATGTCTACAAGCCTTAATCCTTTGAGTGCCAACATCTCTCTGAGAAATGTTAAAATATGTGCCAGCGTCGCTCACATTTGTTATATAAATGAAAATAAAATATGTTGTGTAAAATATATTTCCTATATAAAAAAGGTAAACATTACGGTCATTATGAATAAAAATGTTTTGTTGAAAATATTCACACTTATTTTGACAAATTCACTTGGGCACTCAAATGGTTAGGCATTTATAAAGCACATGAACATTTAAATAAACCTTTTTTTCGGGCAAGGGATGTTTAGAGAAACAAAAGTGTGACTGGAGGTAAAATTGCCAGTTTCCATACCCTGAATATACCATTCTAGGAAATATACATTACACATAGGAAGATTTAAACAGACAAATATACTCAAAATGTCAACAGCTCTACAAATACTAGAGTGGGCAGCAGTATATTCCAACAGAGCCAGAAAAAGAGAGTTTCATAAACCTTTCTTTTCATCCAAAACAAACATGGCTGCCACTTGCTGGCGAGCCTCATTTGAAATGATCTTGGTGCCAGCAACATGGGAGGTGGGGGAGAGGAGGAGAACTGCCTACAGCAAATAAACTGAGCAATGCATTAAAGTAACTACATTCTTGAAGGACATGCACATTTCTAATGAAAGATTTTGAAGAATGCACTTTGTTTTAGAAGAGCAACACAGATTACATCTAGAAGGGTTGTACCCTAGTATACTGCACCTTTAAAGAATAAATGCACTACACAGTCACAGGACCACAAAGAGAACACGCTACGAGTACAGATGTTCCCTAAAGACATTACATGGAGCTTTACTAATCAGAAGTCACATTTATGAAGACTGATTTTATATTTACATTTTTAGTTATTTTTTTGCAATGGATGATCATAAGTCTATAGAAATCCCTGTAGGAATAGAAGTAGTAATAGTATAGGATTCAAGGACAATGCATGAAAACCAACAATTTCCAACAACACGTCTTAAGAAGCTTTAGCTGAGCAGGTGTAATGGATGCTGTCAGAATTTACAAGTGTGCCATTCACACAGCACGGGGAAGGACCCTTGCAAATGTTCCAAACCATATCACCTTCTATTTATAGCTAGGATATGTTACTTGCAAACCTCACAGGTTTAACCACTATTCTGACAATACATTTGCAAAATGCAAGCATCTAAAAAATAAAAAGGCAGCAAAATAATCTAGTCAGGCCCCTATTAGGAGTTCACAAACGTAATCTATGTACTGTATCAGATAAAAGGAGGATTTTGGGAACTGTATGAAGAGACAAAAATGGGTAGGCAATTACTATAATCTTTCAAAAATCATTTCCCTGAAATTAGTGCAGCATATAGATTTATTGAGGCCAGCATCCAGAAAATAACAGCAAAGCCATAGTTTCCTCATGTTCTGAGGATGCAGGTGCAGTATGAAACACATGCAAATCCCACCCCCCAGAGACAACCTCAAAGATGTGGATAACTAGTGGGATATGGTGGGGGCAGGGCTGGTGCTAGGGTGTCCGGCGCCCTCCCGCAAACCATACATTTTGCGCCCTTTCACATTGCCATTGCAACAAACTGCAGCCCGATTGTGGGAGCGTATGCAACATGCAATCCTACGGAGGATCTCGGGTGCATGTACATGTATGCATACACCATCTCAGTGCTGTGTCCGCAAAATGTTGCAGGCACTGAAGGTGCCCATGCACACTGAGAATCGCATACGTTATGGGCTAGATCGCATGGCATGCATGCAATGTGTGTGCGATGCGATCCGAAAGCAGTACAAAAAGTATGTGCAGCACATACTTTTTGCACTGTGCGATGCCTGCAGGAGCACACATCGCACGCTGCTATTGCAGCGTGTATGGCTACCTTTAGGCACATAACTCAGCCCATTATTTAAAAAGTGTCTAAATTAATATTACTTTTTAACTCTTGTGCAGTCCCTCCTCTTCTATCTGCGTAAGCAGGACGCTGAGGATGCCATTACACCCCTCTCATGACTGAGGGGGAAAGGAGGGGAGAGAAGGAGGAGATGGAAGAAGAGGGGAGGAGATAGAGGGGGCGGAGTGTTGAGGACTGGCAGTGGCAATGGTACAGCACACTGAGAAGAGGGAAAGAAGGGCGGCGCTGCTACCTGTTCGTCATTTGTTTGACAGCTGACAGAAGCAGGGAGCAATGGGTAGGGGGCGGATCATGGGGGCGAACATGACATGTCATCCAGGCATTCACAGACAGCGCTTCATGCCTCAGCGCAAGTGTCCGTGAGGAAGAGAGGGCAGGTCGCAGGAGGAGGACAGTGTGTGCGCGGTGCAGGGAGCAGCTCTTTATACTGCCACCCACCCGCTGTCAGACAGGCGCTGTGGGCAGCGTGCAGGAGACAGTGACCGTGAGGGCTGAGGCAGCTTTAGCAGAGCAGGGAGGGATGCAGCGCCTTTTCAGCATTGTGTCTGCTGAGTGGGTAGCGCCGGCAAAAAAATTAGTTTTTCACATTTTGTTGGGGACAAGGTCGACACCTGAACACATGGAACCCCGATTAGTGTACTGATACACTCATCATGCTTCGGGCCACGTGCTTTGTTCTGCTACCGATGCGGTCTGCACTTCGCCATTGCCAACTGGAGTCCGTTTGGATGGTAAAGAAAGAAAAAAGGTCAATAAATGCAAAAAGAAAAATCCCAAAAACTAAAAAGAGGTGGAACCTTCATGTGTCTAACATAGCCATGTCGAGTGTCGACTATATGGTGACAATCTACTGACTGTCAGCCATCCCGATACCAACTAAATGAGCCAAGAGCTTTGCTATGGGAGTTTAATTTTCCCCTCTTTCGGCCATACATGTTCAGGTAAAGATTGAAATTAAAGACTACATATATTACAGGAAGAGGAGGACATTTATTTTAGGTACCTTGATCTAAAAAGGTCTGAACGTATCAGATTCAGAAGCATTTGCCTGAGAAAATGGACGAAAAGTCAAATCACATGGTGTTTTAGCTCTGCTTCTTATCTGTCCCGTGTGCATCAGATCAGAGCTGGAAATATCAATGGCTGCACTATAGAGTTATCAGATCAGACAGCCTTAGCTGGGATCGTATACAACACATTGTATGCAAAAGGACTGCATATGGTGTATCGTATGCAACCCTGCCATCCCGTAAGCTGCCAGGCAGTTCAAGGGAAATCGCATGAGACTTCTCCTCTCGGAGTAGTCGCAGTAGTGTATTGAGGCCGTAAGATAAATAGTGTTTTACCTGTGTATGGGGCGGATTCAATTATCTTTGCATGTAGACACCACTAGAGGGAACAAAACAAAGCAATTTAATTGTTTCTCTCATTAGCCGCCTAGTAGCCACAGGGGTGAAGTTTCTTCTTGCAGGAGCTTGGAAACACAAAGCAGAATTTTTAACCGATTAAGCAGTTTCATAACACTAAACTTTGACTTTCTGGGTGAAAGCACACGCAATAAAAATGAACAAATTAATTGTGACAATATTTGCGAGTCTACACAGTCTTGTTAGACTGGAAAAATAGACATCTCCTATGGGACAATTTTTCGTTCAGCCTGATAAAAGCAACAATTGAATAGCTTCAACACTCCTATAGACAGCCAGCAGGGGGTGCAAGAAACAACTGATACAGCACTAGTGTCTTAAAATGTTGAAAAAATATTTAATTAGAGGAAATACAATGAAGATATAGAAGAAAAAACCCAATACAGTTTGTACTACCAACATCAGTATAAATAATTCATTGAAATATTAAAATATTCCAAAATAATCCATTAGCCAAACTTCTCCTGGTCCCGAGCATTTTGGTTAAGGGATACTCAACCTGTATTGGGCTACATGCCAATCTCCCTTTAATAGCTACACTCCCTTTCACTACATCTTCCATTAACAAGTTCCTGGCAATAAAAAGGTCCAAAGTGTTATGACATGATGTCCTGTTACAGAGGCCAGAGTCTACAGTCAAATCTGGCTTACAGCAAGGTCACATTTGCATAGCTCAGGCTTTAATATAAGAAAAGTAATAGATAATCAGCATGAAGGAGTCCCAGTATCATGACAGCCCACTTGAATTGCTTATGGCAAACAGAAGAGAAATTACCAAGGTCCCAGCATGTATTTCTAAAGGGGCCTACAAACCGGGAGTTGCTCCAGCGTTCTGAGCGATGCTAGACCGCTCAGAACTCTTCAGCGAGATCACTCAGCCCTTAGCGATGTGCGCCAAGCGATCTGTCTGGGTCTGTGATCTCCGCTGAGAACACAGGCTCTGAAACCGCGGATTATAGATTTATCCAACATGCTGGTTATTAATTGCTAGGGGGATATTGATGCACGGGGCCACGCATTGGTATCGCTATGGCTCCTCAACACGGATCTAGCAAGATTGCTTAGAAAATGCCCTCAAATCGCTCCATTGTAAGCCCCTTAAGTTGCCATACAACCAATTATTTGTGCAGCCCTGTAATACAGATTGAGAGGAAGGGAAAAAAAAAATAAAAAAATCAACCAAACAAAACGGTTGAGTGAACCCTTTATTTTAATCAGAAATGGGGATATAGGTGCATAGTAGGCAACTGTATAGTGGTTTTCTAGGTAGCAAACAAGCACTCTTAATGATTTATGGACTGCCAATTGGGTCACACGAATAACTGATCTAAGCCTATGTAAACAGTTGTTAAGAAAAAAAGGTTCATTGAAATGTGGGGAATTTGAACGGTTTTATTAACAAGTCCCAAAGCTGTGCTGCAATTTTATGGACATTATGAAGTCTAAACAGGTGTTCAGACAATTGTATTTTACAGAGCATGAATATGTTTGTGATCACCGTATGTAACCTCAACATAAAGCAACCACCTGTCGAAAAGCCCTAAAATACGCTATTTTTGCTTTCAAACCAATATAGTAATCATTGTGCACTGGCCAACGGTTACGTTACTAATAAAATAAACGGCTAAATCTGAAGTATTGTTTATGGCACATGTCTGCCCACAGCTGTGAGCGGACGTGTCTCCCTGCAGCTATTCACGCCCAAAATGTAGAAACAATTGAATTGCTATGTTTGGCACCATCTAGTGGCAGCCAGAGGGTGAAATACTTTAATCACTCTCTATCAGTCCAGAAATAGGGACTCTGAGAAACGCTTTCTCTAGGAAGACTCTCAAGTTATAAGGCAGCAGCTGATTGGCTGGCACTTTATCAAAGTTCTCAGAGAGAGAGAGAGAAAATTATTAGAGATAATTACCCCCTTAGAGGCAGCACAAGTTGTGATCTAGTTAGACACAGATCACACGGTGCTGCAGCAGGGATGTGTGCAGAGCGATCGGTCACAGCCAGTGTTCTCAATTGAGAAAACACTGGCGATTATTAGATGTATACTGCATGCAGTACCGTGTATCGCCGTTGTCCATACACACAGAGCGATCCGTGCTTCTACGCAGATCGCTTAAAAATTGGGCTGTAATCACCCTAGGTGTATGGCCCATTTCTCAAATCTCTCCTTACGAAAACTCATAGGGTAATTATTTCCTGTGCCTTTACTCATCTAGCCATTGCTTCCCTACTTCAACCTCTGACACGCACTACTACCCTAAAGGTCTCAGGTCTGACCACCCTGACCTCCTTGTTGGGACCAGTTACATTTCTGCATGCCAATGATTTGTTCTGCCAATTGTATCCATGCATTCATTATTCTTATAAGTGTCTGTTTGTTCACCGCTGTTAAGAATTTTACACCAAAATTACAGACCCGGGACTTTTCCCTTTAGTGATCCTGTGTGTCAGACAGTCAGCAGCAGCTGCTGTCCTGTGTTGTGATCTGCAGCACAGCTGAGCTGAACACCCCAGCAGACCCCGCTACCACAGAGGCCACAGAGAAACACAGGTAAGAGCACAGCAGTGGTCACAGCCCGCACCTGCTATCCTGATGCTGGAATTGGACCCATCTTCTGTCCCCACCCTCTTTCACATTACTCCATAATACCTTGCCCCTCTCGCTCAAAGCATTACTCCCGCATCCTCTCCCTCTCTCTTCATCTCCCCCAACCCAGTCTTCTCGTTTTCGCTCTCTCCCAATCCACGGGATCCACATTTTTTCGCTGAGTACAATCACTGTGATTGGACTGCATGTTCAGATGATGGGGCCCATTGTTAATTATAGAGTGGGTACAATATGTACAATGATGCAGTTAACTATCTTTATCATGCATATCGTTCATTCAAATTAGATAGTGTGCACCCAGATTAAGACTTACAAATAGGGGTAAATTTAGTAAAGCTTCTAAAAATATGAAAAGGTGATGCTGTCCATCATTTCTCTATTGCATCTTAGAAATAAATCTCACTGGTTGCTATGGGCATAGTATTATAATGGCAATAGGGGGCTGTCTGCATGAATTAAAGCATTTGCCGTTTTTTGGATTAGGTAAAAGCAATCTGCACAGGTTTCATGTATACGCAACAGGATTTGGATATAGATTGAATGTGGGGCGAAAAGGTCCAGAGTCAAGGATGACCGATTAGGCGGCAACACATTTCATCCATTTACCAGAGATAAACCTTAGCTACAGTTGTCAGTTGCTGGAGCATCATTTATTGTAACCATTATGCAAAATATGGAAAGGTCAGGCAGCAAGTGCAATGAAGAGTATAATACTCTGATTTGGGATGTAAACTGATTTGCAATATGATTGTGCTGATCGGCATCTCCTCCCACTCTCACTGGCTGCATGGGAAAGATCTGTTCAATTACAGACCATGGTGATAGAATCCCGCCGCCAGACAAACAAGTATGTAACAGCCAGGACAGGAATAGAATTTATTCACATGTGAATCACCTGATATCTGCATCATTCAAGATGTGCGGTGGGGAAACCACAGGGTGTGGACTTATGTTTCTGGAGAATTGTACATACATAAAATGGAATTACACTTTAACCACTAGAGTGACGCAAAACACAATAAATACATTCTGATGCAAAACTAGACTGTCATGGGAATTCATTGAGGATTTACTTGTATCAAACGTAGATAAGTAAAACTGTATTATGGCCATTGGTAAACTACACTGTCTAGTAAAAAGAGTGTAAAAACATATTGATAACTTATATGCAACACTTCAAATTTGTTAGCAAAAAGTGGTCAGAAGTTCCAATCAGCTAGAATGTTATTCAGCAATAACTAACACATGCCAGGACACCAACAACACTATGCCCCTTATTCAGATCTGATTGCAGAACAAATTTGTTTGGAAAATGGCAATTTTGGAAAGTTTGGGTGGGGTGTGTTAAAACTAAAATCTAAATTGCTGTGTAAAAATAATGCAGCCAGTATTTACCCTGCACTGAAACAAAATAACTCACACAAATCTAAAAAGGTGCGTACACACGGGCATTTATCGCTGGCAATATGGTCGCTGAACGACCATATTGCCAGCGACTGGAGTGTTGACCAGTGATAAATCGCCAGGTGCGCACTCCTGTATTTAGCCCCCTTACGATCGCTGGTCGCAGGAGCTTGCTCCTGCGACCAGCTGATTCCCTCTGCGGCTCCCCCGGCAGAGGTTCCCTTTCATCGGCGACTCAGCAATATATCGCCACCGTGTGTACACAGCTTAACTCTCTGTGCACGTTACATCTGCCCCACCTGCAGTGCACATGGTTTTGCCCATTTTCCAAACAAATTTGTACTGCGATCAGATCTGAATAAGGGCCTATGTTATGATAAGAAATAGCACACCACCTACTTTATGCTGACATAGATGTTAAAACTTCAGATTTCATCAGAAACACACAGTGGCCAAAATCAAGTGACCCAGGTTTCTGTGCCCTGTGTTTGCAGGTCACCATTATGCAAGAGATTCTCATGAAGCACAATCCAGATTCCTATGCAATTCAATCAGAAACGTCAAGACACTGACTGATATCAGGAGTATCTCAAATGAAGATTACGAAAGACTGAGGAAATCATTCTGAAACAACCCCCCCCCCCCCCCCCCCCACCAAAAAAAAAAACCCGACATAAGTGGAGGCAGTTAAATATAATCAGATGGTTGATTTTTGCAACTTTTAGAAATGATGGAAAAAGGATAGGCAGCAAGTGAACATCGGGGAATACAAGCTTCTGGAAAATTTTCATGTACTGCGGTAATATTTAGGTTAAAAAACAACAACAACAATACACGAAATTTATCTACAAGTTCAAAAAGCCCTCTCCTATTAAAAAACACCCAACAATCATGTCTCTCATCATGAACCCCATTTTTCAGCTTTTTAGAGAACAGTTTCCAGTTTAACCTCTAAATACATTATTATTCATTGGAAAATATACTCCTGGGTTCCATGCAATGTCCAAACATTTGTAGCTTAAAATAAGGATTTTTTTTATCAATTTGGAACGTTTAAATAAAATCTGTTAACTCCCATTGGGGCCTGCACTAATTTAAAACATCTCAAACTGAATGGCAAATAAACCAGGCTGCTGCAATTGTAGGCCAGCTTGGAGCCAAGTCCAACAGAGTTTAAAAAAGGAGAAAAGTTTTGTAGTCCTATCTTCTATTAGTTTAGCTACTGACCTTCACAGGTTTGAAACACATTTTTACACTAAACTATGTGCAATGCAGGGGCATTTCAGCATTTGCATCAGCAGCCCAACTCACACCCTTCACAAACTTAGGGGGCATTCAATCCTAAATCACGACTGTCGGAAAGCCCCGACAGTCATGACCCTGGCCCGTTCTTGGCCTGCTCTACTAATATTCGGCAGGCGGGATGTGAAGCTCGAAAATCCACGGCCGTTTTCAGCAGAACAGGCCCATTTTGTGCTGAAGTTGAAAGGAAACCCATTAGCTAGTGGTACTAATTACCAGCAGATGAACGACTGAGTGTCCCGCTATGGAAAGTCGTTCACCCCTGGGAAAAAAATGGCTAAAATGGACTAAAGACGCACAGCATGAGCGTTTTTCCCCCCATCATCGGTCAGCATACACGCTGGGCAAAAACACCCAATGTGTATGGACCTTTAGTCACACCCTAAAAGCCCTTGTTCTAGGGCAGGGGTGGGGAACCTCAGGCCCTGGGGCCATATGCGGCCCCCATAGCGGGTTTGAGTGGCCCTCCCACCCATTCCCAGGAGTCAAGTACAGGGGAATTCTCGCAAGAAGTAGGTAGTTCTTGCGAGATTCCTCTTAATTAACAGCAGCCAGAGACTGTCACTCCTATTCAGTGGCAGTCTCCAGAGCGTCAAATGGCTGCAGCAGGACAATTTGTAAGAGAAATTTTTACATATTGCCCCCAAAGGATTTTTTTCCCCATACAAACAGCCCTTGGCACAAAAAAGGTTCCTCACCCCTGTTCTAGGGTCTCCAGATTTTCTTCTCTGCAAACAATGCAGGGTAATTCAATTGTTTATGTGTGTGCGCAAGCTGAATTGCAAACGCCAGCACGATTGGGTCTGAACTGAGCTACAATTGAATGGCCCCGTTGGGTGCCATCTGCTGGCTGCCAGCATGCTTACATTTGAAAACCCCCTAATGACTTCAGCAGAGGCATAGAAAAGTACTGCCTTCAAAAACGCTCTTGCAAAGTGTCTGCATTTATTTGAAAAGAGGCACGATGAGCTGCAGCGAAAGACAGTGTGAAAAATGAAAATACAAAAAGAAAAAAATAAATAAAATCGGTAGAGAATAGTAAGACGCAATAATATGCATCATAGGGGGACATTCTATAGTCTTTCCACTAGATGGCACCAGACAAAGCAAATCCATTATTGGTCATTTCAACCGCGAATAGTTGTGGTGGAAAGGCTCTGAAGAGAAGCCTAATTAATTTGAACTGGATTCTGGAAAAATATGGGTAGCAGCAGAAAAGGAAGATAATTATAGCCGACATATTAGGAGAAACTGATGTGGAGACAATCTAGTGAAGTGCCAATCAGAATGGAGTTGCAGGAGTCAAAACCGGAGAGAAAAAAAAAATGACCGTGTGATTGGAAGACTGAAAAAAATTGTGGTGCGGGCAGGGTTAGATTTGGTGGGAGATGTGGAAACTCTGGTAGGAAAGTTGTATGTAACATCGGCATCTTTGAGAAGATAGTAGACTCACATTAGGTCACACAAGTTATACTGGACAGTGAAAAAAGCTGAAGGCAGATAATAGAGCCTTGTGGGATCCCAACTGCTATGGTATTTGTCATAGGTAGAGACACTGAATGAACAATAAATTGATAGAAGCAAGCCATAAAAAGAAGAACAAATGTCAAATTAAAAAGTGAATTCCTGATTAGTGTGACACTACATTTTTCCAGTGCAATTGTCTATTGGGTTTCCCACACCCGTTGGGGCAATTCACTTGTTTCTATGATTGGGTGTCCATTATTTCTGCTTGGCCCCTCCAGAATACCTGAAAAGCCTGGCTTTCGGCACATTTTACTTGCCACACCACATACTTTAGACAGGGTTAACTGCTTTGCATGGTTAAAATGAAAATTTGACAGGAAATGGCAATTGACCATTTGCATTCAAACACTGGAAAACAATCATTCAGACCAGTTGCATTTGACAACAAGTTTACCTCAACTACTGCTTTCAGATGGTTTCCAGCATTTGGTTGGAAGTGGTAATTTTATGATCTTGATTTGCTTAGACTGGAGAATGTACGGTGGTCACTAGTATGCAATCTGTACTGTATATTGTAATTGAAATCATAAAAAGGTTATATGAAAGAATATGTATTTACTTCCTTCACAGCTTCGTAAATTTATTTTGAAAATACAAAAGCCATTCACACACAGGGTGATTTTAGCCCATTTTACAAGTAATCTGTCCAGATTGCTTAGAAAGGAAGCACTGATTGCTTTGTATGTATAACCCCCTCCCCCCACTTTATTGAGTTAAGTACACAGATTAAACAGTTGTTTCCAACAATGGCATAGCATTAACCATTCAGATATGGACCACATGTAGTCAAGATCTTGTCAGACAGCATGTGTGTATAGTGATGTGTGTTAAACCACATAGTCAAGCATGTACAGAGCTTTAGAATACCTTTATCATTTTTGGATAAGTATGGGAAATGCAAAATACTTTGGGGTCAATTCAACTTTTGTGGAAGCCCAAATGTTGTGGGCACACACACCAGAGTGATTCCATTTATACTCCCTTCCCCCATTTGGGCATGTACACCCTACCAGGTTTAGCTGTGCAAGTTCTGATTAGGGTGCTCAAACAATGCTTTCACACATTTCAGCATGCACCTCAGGTGGCTGTCCCTCCCCACTTGCCATCTGGATGACCACCAATTGAGTCAGCCCCTCAGATGCTGACTGTTAAGTATAGATAAGCTTGATTTTACAGAAGCATGAATATTCTTTATTTGCACAGTCACTCAACAAAGACAGGGCAAACTGAACAATCACTTGCGGAATACAGTAAACTGTGACCGAAATACAAACACATTGACAGTACAGTATTTACAAGCAATAGAACCTTAGCTCTAAATTTACTTTCATATTAAGGGATTTGTTACTTTTTGAGCTATGTAAACCTAAGCATAATGCACTGAAAGTAAACAAAAACTCGCATTGGTAAGCTAATATTGGAAACGGATGTGGTATAGAAGATCTACAAGGTCTAGGAAGACCGTCATTAGGCCATTGCTTCACTGGACACGCTTCAGGCAAGGCTGTGAAGTTATCACACCGGGTATGGGTCATAAGTGCGACCCCTGGAAAAATGTCAACACAGGTTTTTCATGGTGAATTTCAACCTATGACCGCATCCCATCACACCATAGGTTACTATTACTAAAGTCCATGTGGATATTACAGGACAACTTTTATAGCGTCGACCGATTATCCAGATACCATTGGAAACAACTGGTACCTACTGTCAGATCCTTTTGCATGCATCCAATAAACACCAATGGCAAATAAGGCCTTATTCCAGCTCTGACCATAAAACCTAAACGGGATATCACTCTACACTTATTGGGTATGCACCGTTTAGTAGCAGAAGCAGAGATGTGGTTATCTGCTTTTGCCATGTCCAGTTTACACTGATCAATTCCCAATAGAATGATAGTACTCTTAACAAAGGTCTACAAAATTTCCGATTGTGGGGATCTACTAAAGCAGGGGTGGGGAACCTTTTTTTGTGCCAAGGGCCGTTTGTATGGGGGGGGGGGGAAATCCTTTCAGAGGCCATATGTAAAAATTTCTCACACAAATTGTCCTGTTGCAGCCGTCCCGCTCTCCGGTGGCTGCCTCTGAATAGGACTGACAGTCTCCGGCTGCTGTTGATTAAGAGGAATCTCGCGAGAACTACCGACCTCTCGCGAGAACTCCCCTGTACTTGACTCCCGGCAAAGCCGCCGGGCGGGCCACTCAGACCAGCTATGGGGGGGGGGGGGGGGTGCGCATACGGCCCCCAGGCCTGAGGTTCTCCACCCTTGTACTAAAGCAACAATAATTAACAAATGAAAGATTATGCAAAATGATGCGACAGGTTCAGAAACTGAACGTCAACATACCTGCATATAATACCATATATTAATAGTGGCTACTCTAGCACCCTGCACCTTTCAAATACAATTTCTCTTTCCTGCCTTGGGGGTCACTCTCTGGTGTGATGCTTCTCTCACAGACTGGTCTGTATCTCAATGTTGATACAGACCAGGACCACCAAAGCAGAGAGTAACACGACAGAAATTGCACAGGTTTTAAAAGATGCAGGGTGTTAGAACGAACACTATATTAAGACCCGCAACCAACAGTATGTGTATCCACCAGCTGCCTAGAGGCAGAAAACAGCACTCTACCTGGGGTCAACTTTAGAAGCCAGGAACTGGAGGGAATAAATAACACAAGAGTCAGATCCTTTAACATTTATTTCCACCAACATCTATTTGCCTACCTTGGGCCCTACATGGAGAAATATTCAGCCACTTTTACAAAATCGCTTAGAAAATGGTTAAACATCGCTGTGTGCGTAGCCCACACAGTATTTCAAATGCATGGCCCAGCAATTAAAAAAGGCCCTGCATGATAAATTCATAGTGGTCGCTCAGAAAACCCCTGCCCATCTCTGCGTGTGATGGCCTTCTGAGTGATCACTGAAGCTGCTGGAGGAAACAGCCCGAAGAAGCTGTTCTTACGCCGCCCTGCCATCTTCATGCTGCAATGCCTGCAGGAGTTTGAGGATGTGCTGCTGAAGACTCTGGACTTGGTTACCATTTTTTTCCCACTGTGCAACCATCGTTTACTTGTGATTGGAGGGCCTCACACTATATCAACAAGGCTTATATGTTTGAGGGGTGGGGACCCCTATATCACTACCGCTTATATGTTTATACATGCTCATATTTGTGGGCCCTTCATGCCCCAGTCCAACACTGTCTCATCAGGTGACCAAATGAAAGGAATAAAACAATCCTGAGGATCTCTCCAGTTAGCATTCGTTTTGCAAACAAATAAAAACAAAAATGATTGAATTTTCTTTTGCTCAGACAGTTGTTACTGTGTCAGAAAGCTGTTAGGATGCCACCCTGGGTAGTATTACACTAAAACGACTGTTTTAGGTGGAATTAATCTCTAACACATTACATGAATGTTTGGCTCAAACAATCAATCATTTACATAGAATATGCCAAAGGCACAAATACAGCTAGTATTTACCATGTACATGTGTACAGTATGAGGCACATGACATTTTTAACAATTGCGATAACGTCAACAAATGCAAAAAACCTCCACCTATGTGGATGGAGCATGTATGTTCTCCACACTTGTGTGCAGATTTCCACTGGCAGGCCAAAAATAAAAATACTGGCTAGTATTGCTTCTGACCAAATAGACTTATGTGTGGGCCTTAAACAGGGACAGGATGTGGATGCTTACATTATTATTTGTAACGAGCTGTGTAAAATAATAGTTCTATATAAAAGAAATAACAAGGTGTTCACAGATAACAAAACCATTAAAACAGATTGTGCAAAAAAAAAAAAAAAAGTTAAAGTACAATAAGTAGCACCCGGAGAAATCAAAATACCGCCATATTATCTAAGCACAATGTCATGTGTGAAGCATTAATCATGGCCTTTAAGAACAATATGAATGGAAATTAAATGCTCAGTTGCTTTTACAAAAAGATTCTATTTTGGCTTCAGACACTTCCTTAAAGTGCATACATACTGGGCGTTTCTGACCAGCATGTATGCACAGCGATGATGGGGGAAATTACTGAGCTCATCATCGCCTGTCTAAGCGATTTTTTTTGGGGGGGTGGATGGACAGCTTTCTAAACCGTATACTATGGCAAGCCATCCACCCCATCGCTCATTCACTGGTAATGCCAGCAAATGAGCGGCAGCAGCGATTATGCGGGAGCGCACATCAGCGCCGGGCCATACACACTGATAAGCTTTTGAGCTGAAAGCAGCTCAAATGGCAAAACTGAGCTGCTTTCAGCTTAAAAAAAAATCGCCTAGTGTGTAGGGGCCTTTAAAACTAAAGGATATGTCAAGGCCATACATGCATCACTTAAAATCAGTGGTTTCCAAACTCTGGGGTAGATGTATGAAGCAGTGATACGTGAGGAGAAGTGATAACGTGCCTGGTACTTTATCACCAGCCAATCAGCTCCTAACTGTCCCTTTTCAAACCCAGCCTTTTACTTAAGTCAGGAGCCGATTGGCTGGTGATAAGTACCAGGCACTTGATCACTTCTTCATACATCTACCCCTCTGTCCTTAAAACCACACAATGGTCATATGTTCCAGGTCACATGGCAGGAACACTATTACCAACTGTCACATTTTAAAAATCTACAGGTGACCTGTAAGAGGTAAGCTGTGTGGGGTCCAGAGGGCAGAGTTTGAGAACCAGTGTTCCAAATCAATGATAAGCAAATATGTGAACTTAAATAATTACTGAGAGCCCAAGCCAAGACTTACAGATATAGTCACACAAAAGCTATATGTAACCAAAATCAATGAGAACAACAGGTGTATTAACTTTGACTGGCATCGACCCCAACGGATGACACTATAAAAACAAATAGGACATTAGCTTTTAATTTAGTATTTTTCTTTTGTATCCAAAGACTCTTCAAAAGACAACAATTGTACATGAACATTACATGCAATCCTGTTTTACCAGAATAATATATGCCTTAAAATACACAGAAACAAAGACAGGATCATTAGCCCCGAACACAACACAACGGTTTCACAATCATTACAGTTTCAACAGCCACCTAACTGAGGAGGAGGCTGTGGATTTCATACCATTGCTTTCAACGCTTGCCAGGCAGCAGCAGAAGTCTGACAGTGAACAAGAGAGAAGGGCATATAGCAAAGCGGTGGAGGGTACAAACATATCAGCCTGAAACCTCCCTTAAAAACTGCTTTGTGAATACAAGAAAGCTAGACCCAATAGCCGTCACCTATGAGATAAAGTGATATAAGCAGCATCACACCTCAATTCCAGAACAAGAAAAGGAGATATGATTGATTAGACTGAGAGTGAAACAGAAATTTACTACGCCATACCAGTAGGGAAAGTCTATGCAAGGAGCCTCTGCCAGATAGGTAGTGCTGCTACACAGAAATGATCATGCTTCAGCCTTATAAAAGGAAGTTACAACAGCAGCTTCAGTTTGATCAGCACATGTTAAGTTTCAGTGGCAAACTGGGAGACCGCCAAGGGATGTCCATCAG
Organism: Crinia signifera; assembly: GCF_055691185.1. Classification (NCBI taxonomy): domain Eukaryota; kingdom Metazoa; phylum Chordata; class Amphibia; order Anura; family Myobatrachidae; genus Crinia; species Crinia signifera. The sequence goes on along the minus strand of NC_139221.1, from coordinate 233,873,805 downwards.
TGGCACTTCTGATAAATTAGACATTGCAAATTGTCAGTAGGGAAAATGTCATATTGCAGGAGCCAATAACCTTCAGCACAGACACCCAAATAAGTGGCATCTGACAGGTGGATTTGTCTGGTTGGTCAGAAATGGGAAACAAAACCCCATAAATGTCATTCAAGACACGTAAGTAATAAGCAGTCGTAGGAACAATGCAGAAACAGAATTTGATGGCAGATAAGAACCACAAGGCCCATAGAGTCTGCACTTTAAGTGGTTTGGGTTAGTGATGCTATGAGTCCCTGGTCATGACCTATGCAATTGCTGGTCTGTTCCCCCAGATAAATTAACACATTTGAGTTACAAATTACAGGGTTCTACATATAGGAATACAGGCTAATGAATAAAACCTTCCACTATACTTAAACCTTAAAAAGTGACAGCACTCTAAGGGAGGGTTTTGTTTTAGCACCCAAGAACAGCACATCTAGCCGTCAAATATGAGCCTGTGAGAGGGAGAAATAAACTGTGTGTATGTGTACATATTACATCTAACTCAATGTCATGATATAATATGGTCAATAACAGTAGCATTACCAGTAGAACAGAATTCAGAGTAATATTTCTCAGCAGAATATCTGCATCAGTGCAATCTGTGTTACTGACAGGTCCATGTTGCTGCGTTGTGTTCTGCATCAAAGGAATCCTACTCAGACCAGATGACACAATAGCAGCCAGGAAGCTGTAATTCACTGAGATACCCCATAACTTACCAAGGACCCTCTCCGACAACAGAGTCACCCAGTTGTGCAGGAGGACCCTCTCCGACAACAGAGTCACCCAGTTGTGCAGGAGGACCCTCTCCGACAACAGAGTCACCCAGTTGTGCAGGAGGACCCTCTCCGACAACAGAGTCACCCAGTTGTGCAGGAGGACCCTCTCCGACAACAGAGTCACCCAGTTGTGCAGGAGGACCCTCTCCGACAACAGAGTCACCCAGTTGTGCAGGAGGACCCTCTCCGACAAGAGAGTCACCCAGTTGTGCAGGAGGACCCTCTCCGACAAGAGAGTCACCCAGTTGTGCAGGAGAACCCTCTCCGACAACAGAGTCACCCAGTTGTGCAGGAGGACCCTCTCCGACAACAGAGTCACCCAGTTGTGCAGGAGGACCCTCTCCGACAACAGAGCCACACTGCTGTACAGAGTACCCTTACCGACAACAGTGTCACCCTACTGTAATGAGGACTCTCTCCGACAACCCAGGAGTTTCACCAGTAGGGAAGTGTAGAGTGTCAGAGCCGGCTGTCATAACTCCCGCCCATCATGTCCCCGGCACTCTCGGTGCCCCAGGCGCACAGGGGAAGGGGAGGGGGCACTCACCAGGGGTCGAACTCGTGGATGATGCTCTCGAAGCGGATGACCGCGAAAAGCCTGGAGCTGAAGCCGGCCAGCCAAGCCAAGAAAAGGATGGTGAAGGAAAGCAGGGACTGCCAGCCGGCGGGCTGCGACAAGCCCCCAGATAGCCCTCCCCCGGGGGAGTGCACACCCACGCTGCTGCCGCCGCCACCACTGCTGTTGGCAGAGGAGCCTGATCCGGAGCGCCCGGAGTTCAGGGCGGGGGAGGAGGCCCCGGAGCTGGCGGCTGCCGCTTTGTGCTTGTTATCCAGGGCTGCGTGCTCCGCCATGTTGGATGTCCCCCCCGCTAGCCGCTCCTCCTCCTCCCGCGGTGGAGGTGTGTGCTGGGGCGGGAGAGGGACGCTCGGTGACGGTTGGCGGAGGGAGGTAGGGCGCGCGGGCACGCTGCTCGCTAGTCCCCGTGTCCGGCCCGTGTCGTTGTCACTGTATGTACCGGCGGACTGCCTGCTCCCGCCGTCCACATCACACTCCCAGCGCTGACAATCCGGAAAAGGCCGCGGTAACTACAGCCGGCTGCCGCTCCACAACTCTGCGCTCCAATGACATTTCCTATTCAGACGAGCGGGGGGAGGGGCCTTAACCGGGGACCACGCCCACACGTACTGAACCTAAAACGGAAGCCAATAGAAAAGCGACAGGTACGTGAAGGGCGGTGCAGTGCGATTTCAAGAGCCAGTCGCTGACAATAGATTCATAGGACACGCCTTATTCGCTGCCGATGACATCACGCGAGGGCGGGGCCTATGGGAATACTTCCCCATGGGGCCTACGGCACGTGCTGTCAGATGAACGGGAAAGAGAGAATCGTGAGTTGACTGACGGCTGCTGTTAACCAATGGAGTGGTGCCGTGACGTGAGAGGGCGGGGCCCGTGCTGAGACTGCTGCAGGGACAATGAGCGGCTAACGGGGGGCGTGGCTCTCAGTTTCTCACCCCATAGTTATTATGTCTGCCCCCAGTTAACTGCCCGGTGCCTGGCTACTGGCTAGCCTAGCACTGTCTCTAGGTCTGAGGAAACGAGCTGCACTCATTCATTGCCTGGGCTCTCTGCGTCCTTTAGCAGTAGCGGCCCTTAGTGATCGGACTAACCCTTGTCTGGCTGTGGAGATGCACTCATACATGTCCCACTCAGCTATGGCTCTATGGGACTTGTAGTCCCACAACTGCAGAGCCACAGGTTGTCTGCCTCTACTGTACCCAGGTAGTCCAGAGACAGCAGCAGATGCCTAAGTGCTCACATCCAACGGCAGCTGGCAGGGGGCACTGTGCCCTCTCACCACACACACAGGGAAGGTGACATCTCCCCGGCAGCCAGCACTCTGCTCTCCGTCCCCACATCCACAAGTCATCTAAATGCAATCTATTATTCTGCAAAAGCATATTCATGTCAGTCTTAGAAGTAGAATGACCCTGTGTCTTACTGGGAGCCATATAACAAGCATTTGTGGGCTAATTCATAGTTGTATGTGCAAGTGGGCCTCAATTGCACTTACGTTGCGTGCCCAGTACTTAAGGCGGCTGATTCAGAGCTGATCTTCTTGCAGTATTCTGCAGGGGTCCACCCAGCACAGTGCCAGGCCTCCACACTCTCTGCATTTCGCCACATGCAACATAAAGTGCAGAGCCAGACGCAGGCCAGCCATGTTTCAGGTTGCAGCGGCAGTGATATTACGCAGCTGCAGAAGTCCTCGTCCGGGCGACCTGGACACATCTGCGTTTTATGGGCCACTCCCAGAAAACACAGCATACTGCAAGGCTGTGCACATGCGCAGTTGGTCAAAAAATGCAATCTGAGGTTTTTCTGACAATTGTTCATGTGCAGTCAGCGCTGACCCTCCGCCAATCCGCTGACCACACTGCCCCACCAGCAGTGCGGTCCATAGCCCGTAGGCTACAATGGGCTACTGCCATCTCAGAATAGCGGGTAGCCCAGGAACCCACTGCGAAGCTGCCCAATATTGATACATGGGCAACATTGCATTCCCCATAGAAACCTATGGGGATTGTATGAACGGTGAGTGGCACTGACCATTCTGACACCTTTAGCTATCTATTTCAATAAATGCAGGTGTTGTTGCCCACAGCAGGGACATCGCTGTTCACGGATGTGGTAGGCGCTGGCTCTAGGCTGTGCAGTAGATCTCGCACATGCGTACTGGAGCCTGCCGGGCAGGGAGGTGCTCCATTTTTTGATCAGTATTTAATGTGAATATTGCAGTACAATTCAGTTTAGTGCATATCTTTTACATATAGCCCTCTTCCCTCATGTGTTTTTATTTCTCTTTCTTAAACCATATTTGAAGGCACCAAATCTTGAGGATCTCTGCCAAGCTGATACTTACTCCAATGTCCTCTGTAGACAGTGTATGTACCCTGTACTTGTCCTCTATTGTATTAAACTGTTTGTCACTGTTTTTTGCTTCTTCGTTTATGTACTCTGTAATTGGGAGATGCGGATCCCTTGTGGCACCATATAATTAAAGAAAAATAATAAACCAACCTTCAAACTGAAATTTTGTAGTAAGTTGCAAATTATTTATTTTAGGAAAATATATAAAACCACAGGTTCTCAAACTTGGTACCCAGGACCCCCACACAGGTAATGTTTTCCAGCTTGAAAAAGAGACTGACCTAGGTCAATCTATCAGAGCGCTTCTATATGAGTCTATTCCCTTAGAGAGCAGCCGATTCAGGGGATGGTCAGTTCCCCAGATAAAGATTTATGAAACAAAAAAAGCAGGGGGGAGAATCGGCGCTCAAAGAAAGTACTAGTTCAAGTGCTTGCATCAATTCAATACAATTTTTGTAATAATTAATAAATAAATTCATACACATATACACAATAAACACAAGAAAAATAACAAATATAAATATAAAAACAATGAATGGCAATGGACCTATTGGGAGAGCTGGGGTATTTGTATAGTCACCCGTATAGTGTTGATAGGACCTGCACTGATCCAAGAACTTGTGTCCATAAAAGTCCAGAGAGCTTCCGTGTAATTTATGGCCGTATGATGGTATGTCCTGGTCACTGCCTAGGAGGTGGGCCCGTTGGCAAAAGATGATGTTTATAGCCAGCCCGGGATATCCTTCCAGTTGGATTGGCAATCAGGATTTTTTAGGCTTCTCACGGTTTCAATGGGACAGTCTTTAGGACAGGATCAGATGAGAATAGAGCAGGTGGTCAGCACTTCATTAGGGAATTGGTGTTAGTCTCTCTCCAAGTAGTGTCCAGCAAATACCAACGCGTTTCGCTGTGTTGGCTCACAGCTTTATCAAGGTGTATTTTCTCAAACAGGAACCTCACTTATATACCCTACTTCCTGTGTAGGTAATTTGCATAGGTAATTGATGCATGCACTTCAAAACACATTAAAAACAAATATTAATGGTTGCTCGGAGACTGTATATGTTAATAATACTCAGATTCAATTATAGTATAAATAAAAGATTTAAGAAGGTGAAGATATAAGGAAAAATGGACACAGTGTGACCTATTTCGGTCTAACTACTTCCGGGTTAGCACTGTCATTATTTTTATTATCAAACAGAAATGTCCTAGATATACATTTATTTACTGGATGGTACTCGGCATAGATTTGGGCAGTAATATTGACATGGAATTTCAAAAAGTATTCAGTAGATCGCTAGTAATCACATAGAACAACCTAATGTTATGTTTTACCGAAACCGGAAGTGACGTTTCGGCTTCTCATTCCCATCATTCATAGATAGGTAACCATAGCGACGCGTCTAACATTGCGTCTTAACTTAGGAAGAATTACTTATCAGCACCCCACCAGGGGCGGTTCACTAAAAGATAAGGTTATCATATGTTAATACATTTGATATTTGACAATTGAGTTGTCCCGAAGGCCCGGAAGTGACATATCGTCACTGCTCTGGCCCTATTGGGTAGCTTATTGTATTGCCGTCGCGTCACTTCCGGCAATCGATACTGCGGCTATATGGATATAGCAGGATGGGTACACTGCAGGGATATTCAATCTCCGGCGAGCACCTCCCATCGGGGAGATGCCCGCCGGGCCCTATTCAATGCTGTCTTCCCCGACAGCATTGAGCAGTGTATCTCGGCAGAACGAGCCCGACATCACAAGCTGTCGGGCTCGTTCTGCCGAGAACAGCCGGGAAGTGACGAGCTGCCGGCTGCAGCTCGCCTCTTCCCGGCCGCAACTCGCGGCCACGCCCCCCTTTCGCTCCCCGGCAGGCGGTACATTGGATCCCGCCTGCGTGTTCTCGGTCGAGCTGACCGAGAACGGGACTGGGTCACGGCGGTCGAGCAAGCTCGACTGCCGTGACCCTGACATTAAATACCCCCCTAAGTCCTGAAAATGAACTGCTTGATACTGGGGGCGAAATTGGTCCGTTTTTTTTTTTTTGCGATTTTTTTCGCAAAAACGTCCGTTTTCGGCCATTTTCCAAAAATTGCGTATTTTATAGGGTGCGATTTTCGGAAAATCGCATTTTTTCCCGCAATTTCGCACATTTTAAAGGTGCGATTTTTAGTTAAACTAAAAATTGCATCCAGATGTTTTCCCATTAAAAAGTATACAAATCGTCTATTTAATGGGATGCGAGTTTTAGTAAAGGTTACTAAAACTCGCAAAATAAATAGACCAGGTTCTGACTGGCGAATTTGTCAGAAACATGCACAGATCATTGTGATCAGGGCATGGTTCTGGTGTAAAAAAAGAGATAAAACCAAAAAGTGAAAATAAAAAAACTGCGTGGGTTCCCCCCTCCAGAGCATAACCAGCCCCGGGCTCAAAGAGCCGGTCCTGGTTTCATAAAATCACGGGGCAGAACAAATAGAGGTCCCATGGATTTTACAAAACCAGCACCAGGCTCAAGGGCCGGTCCTGGTTCCCAAAATACGGGGGACAAAATGACTAGGGGTCCCCCGTATTTCAAGAACCAGCACCGGGCCCAACCTTTTGTTGTATGTAAGCACATATATATATATATATATATATATATATATATATACAAAAAAGGAACAGAGTGCGCTTAAAGGTAAAGGTACACAACTTATTTTCCTCAGTTATAAAATTTATTACATAAAAAGCCAACACTTCGGCTTATATAGCATACACAATACATATAGTCATTTTAACAATTGACATAATGTACAATTTTTCCAATACAACAGCAGGCCCCGATGTATTGGAAAAATTGTACATTATGTCAATTGTTAAAATGACTATATGTATTGTGTATGCTATATAAGCCGAAGTGTTGGCTTTTTATGTAATAAATTTTATAACTGAGGAAAATAAGTTGTGTACCTTTACCTTTAAGCGCACTCTGTTCCTTTTTTGTATCTCTATCTGTCTTGAGTCCCGGCTAACAGGGGACTTTCAGAGTTGCTGCTATCCACTACTAGGGCGCGGACAGTTAGGTACTTTCCTTCTCTTATATATATATATATATATATATATATATATATATATATATATATATATATATATACTAAATGAATGTCTTGCCCCGGGCACCAGAAACTCTAGTTTCGGCCCTGCCTACACTCATTCACGGCAATAGCCCTCCCACCTCCTTGCTAAAGGAGCATTGAATTACAGCTGCTAAGTAACATTGGAACCCGTGAGTAATATACTTTTTCAGTGGATACAAATTTCTATACACCTGCTACAGTTAAACAAAATAACGGATAAATTTGAGCTGTCATATTTATTGATCTGGACACTCGCATATACATAGAGTGGAAGTGCACTTGTAATCCCGGGTTTTATAAAATTTGTTGTTATATATATATTTTATCAGTACTTTTATTAATATGAAATAATTGCAATTCATTGAATATAACAAATTATGTGCATATTAATTTGCTTACAATAGAAGGCCACCGATTATTGAATGTATATTTTATTGTGAAAATAAAATTTATTATAAATATAATTTTTTTATTAACCCCTTCCCGACATTTGACGTACATTTACGTCATGGCCGGGATGTACTTCCCGACACATGGCATAAATGTACGTCATGACTTTAAACTGTCACTGCGTCTAGAGACGCAGTGACAGAGGGACGATGTCTGCTGTCCCTGACAGCAGACATGTCCCTGCATGCCCAGGGGGGGCTGCGATGCCGCCCCCCCGTCGGCGATCGCTGTGATTGGCTGTTCAGTGTGAACAGCCATTCACAGCGTTTTCCTGTGTTACCAGCGAATCAGACGCTCGGTAACACAGGTGTCAATCACCGCCGGGCGTGAGGGGGCATGAGGGGGTCATCGGTGACGATGACACCTCACCCCACCCTCACCCCACCTGCCCCCAAGGCTGTGATTGGTCCGTGGGACCCACGGACCAATCACAGCCAAGGCGCGACATTTAAACTACCGGTGACTGCGCTGCAGACGCCATTCCGGTCTGGAATAGCGTGCAGAGCGGTCACCGTGCCTATCTGCCGTGATACTGACCTGATCCTTGCTAATACTTACCTGATCCTTGCAAATACCTTACCTGATCACCTGATCACTGCTTGTAGCGTGCTGGACGCTTCCTGGATCTGACTTCTTGGGACTTCCTGCTGCTGCTGCAGTGTGATAGAGAGATAGAGAGAGAGATAGAGAGAGATAGAGAGATAGTGACAGAGAGAGCTATATTTTGTGTCTGCTACCCCCCCTTTTTGGGGGTGCAGGTTTTTTTTATATATAAATAACTGTCAGTGCTGCTGCTGCAGTGTCATAGAGTGATAGATAGTGATAGATAGTGATAGATAGTGAGAGATAGAGAGATTTGTGTCTGCTACCCCCCCTTTTTGGGGGTGCAGTTTTTTTTTTTATATATATAACTGTCAGTGCTGCTGCTGCAGTGTCATAGAGTGATAGATAGTGATAGATAGTGAGAGATAGAGAGATAGAGAGAGATAGTGACAGAGAGTGATAGAGAGTGTATATTTTGTGTCTGCTACCCCCCCTTTTTGGGGGTGCAGGTTTTTTTTATACATATAACTGTCAGTGCTGCTGCTGCAGTGTCCTAGAGTGATAGATAGTGATAGATAGTGATAGATAGTGATAGATAGTGAGAGATAGAGAGAGATAGTGACAGAGAGTGATAGAGAGTGCTGTGGGGTCTTTTTTTAATTTTTTTTTTACACACACTGTGATTTTGTGGGTGTCCTGTGGCCACTGTGCGCTGATCAGTGACGTACATCACTGATCAGCTTTTTCGGCACAGGGTTGATCTATTTTTTTTTTTTTTTTATCAAATTCCTGTTGCCTTTGAGCGCTGTTCAGTGACGGACGTTACTGACCAACATCTGTGCTCAATTTTTGGCGCAGGACCTTTTTTTTTTTTTTTTTTAACCCCTTCAATTTTTTTTTTTTTTATTGGGATCAAATTCCTGTATAAAGTATTTTTTTTTTTTTCTGCACTACATACACACTACACACTACATACCCCCCGGGTTGAAATAAAGTTTGTACCCCCCCCTACACTATACACGTGTTGAAACATTTCACTACCAGTAACACAAAAATAAAAATGGCATCCCAAATGTCATCCCAAATGTCATCCCAAATGTCATCCCAGTCATCCAGAAGAATGTATTCAGCGGAGGAGGCATATGCCATGATTGCCTCTGACTCTGACACAGCCAGTGATGCAAGCGGGGAATTTGAAGGATTTGTCTTAAGCTCCTCTTCCTCCTCTGATGATGAGGGACCCCCTCAAAGACGCCCCCGTAGAGCAGCTGAGACCCCCCCAATAATTGATCTCGTATGGACCCCACCACCAGACAATTTTGAGCCCCAGGTTCCTGAGTTTTTGGCCATGCCAGGAATCCAATTTGATTCCACAGGTCTCAGAGAAATTGACTTTTTCAAATTATTTTTCTCTGATGATTTTATAAATTTAATGGTGGACCAAACTAATTTATATGCCCAGCAGTTTATTGCTCAAAACCCCACGTCATCATTTGCTAGGTGGACCCCTGTAGATGCAGTAGAGATGATGACGTTTTGGGGTCTGGTGTTTCATATGGGCATAGTAAAAAAGCCAGAAATTAGGCAATATTGGAGTACAGATGTTCTGTACAGCACCCCACTTTACCGTATGGCCATGACCCGGACTCGTTTTGAGTTAATCCTTAAATTTTTGCATTACAACGATAATGCACAGTGCCCACCCAGAGATGATCCCACCTTTGACCGGCTATTCAAAGTCAGGCCGGTCATTGATCATTTCAGTGCCAAATTTGCAGAGATGTACATCCCTGAAAAATTTATTTGTATTGACGAGTCCCTTATACATTTTAAAGGAAGGGTTAAATTCCGCCAGTACCTTCCCAGTAAGAGGGCAAGGTATGGCATAAAAATGTATAAGCTGTGTGAAAGCACCTCAGGGTACACCCACAGGTTTAGGGTATATGAAGGGAAGGATTCAAGAATTGAACCGCCAGAATGCCCCCCCTCCCTCGTAGGTGTTAGTGGAAAAATTGTCTGGGATTTAGTGCACCCCTTCCTGGATAAAGGTTATCACCTCTATGTGGATAACATTTACACCAGCATCCCCCTGTTTAAGGCCCTTGGTTCAAGAGGTACAGCAGCTTGCGGTACTGTGCGCAAGAACCAAAGAGGCCTCCCAAAAACGCACATTGCCCAAGTAATGAGAAGGGGTGAAAGCAGGGGAATATGCACCGAAAATATGTTGTTGGTCAAATATAAGGACAAGAGGGATGTCCTTATACTGACAACAATTCACGGAGACAGTACCACCTCCGTCCCTGTACGAGGTACCAGTACCCACACCTCCAAACCTAATTGTATCCTGGATTACAATAAGTACATGGGCGGAGTGGATCTTTCAGATCAGGTACTGAAGCCGTACAGTGCCCTGCGGAAAACAAAAATCTGGTACAAGAAGCTGGCCGTGTATATCATCCAGATGGCACTGTATAACGCTTACGTGCTATTCCGTTCTACCGGCCAGAGGGGGACATTTATGCACTTTCAAGAGGAAGTCATAAAGGGCCTAGTATTTGGGAACCAGCAGGCAGAGGGCCCCAGTACTTCTAGTACTGGCCCCCGTATTGTACCAGGGCAGCATTTTCCTGATGAAATCCCCTCCACTGGAAAAAAGGGCAGGACACAAAAAAGGTGCAAAGTTTGCTATAAAAAGGGAATAAGAAAGCAAACTATTTTCCAGTGTGACACTTGCCCCGACAAACCCGGCCTATGTATAAAGGAGTGTTTTAAAATATACCACACATCTATGGATTATTAGGTTCATAATTTCACCGTGCTTCGGGGGTCTTGCTAATGCCACATAGCACCCACCATTCATTCCACCAGAATCTGAGCCGCAAAATCCAAAAATCACTCCTTCCCTTCTGAGTCCTGCCATGCACCCAACTGGTATTTTTCGGTCACATGTGAGGCATTGCCGTACTCGGGAGAAATTGGGGCACAGATTTTGGGGTGCTTTTTCTCCTTCATACCTTCTGAAAATGAAAAATTTTGAGCCAGAACTGCATTTTTGTGTAAAAAAAATGTAATTTTTCATTTTCACTGCCCAGTTGTATCAAAATTGGTGAAACCCCTGGGGGTTTGAAATGTACACTATACCCCTAGATGAATTCCCTGAGGGGTGTAGTTTGCAAAATGGGGTCACTTGTGGGGGGGTTCCACTGTATTGGTGCTTTGGGGGTCTTGCTAATGCGACATAGCACCCACCAACATTCCACCAGAATTTGTGCTGCAAAATCCAAATATCACTCCTTCCCTTCTAAGTCCTGCCACTTTTTGGTCACACATGAGGCATTGCCGTACTCGGGAGAAATTGGGGCACAGATTTTGGGGTGCTTTTTCTCCTTCATACCTTCTGAAAATGAAAAATTTTGAGCCAGAACTGCATTTTTGTGTAAAAAAATGTAATTTTTCATTTTCACTGCCCAGTTGTATCAAAATTGGTGAAACCCCTGGGGGTTTGAAATGTACACTATACCCCTAGATGAATTCCCTGAGGGGTGTAGTTTGCAAAATGGGGTCACTTGTGGGGGGGTTCCACTGTATTGGTGCTTTGGGGGTCTTGCTAATGCGACATAGCACCCACCAACATTCCACCACCAAAAATCACTCCTTCCCTTCTGAGTCCTGCCATGCACCCAACTGGTATTTTTTGGTCACATATGAGGCATTGCCATACTCGGGAGAAATTGGGGCACAGATTTTGGGGTGCTTTTTCTCCTTTAAACCTTCTGAAAATGAAAAATTTTGAGCCAGAACTGCATTTTTGTGTAAAAAAATGTAATTTTTCATTTTTACTGCCCAGTTGTATCAAAATTGGTGAAACCCCTGGGGGTTTGAAATGTACACTATACCCCTAGATGAATTCCCTGAGGGGTGTAGTTTGCAAAATGGGGTCACTTGTGGGGGGGTTCCACTGTATTGGTGCTTGGGGGGTCTTGCTAATGCAACATAGCACCCACCATTCATTCCACCAGAATCTGAGCCGCAAAATCCAAAAATCACTCCTTCCCTTCTGAGTCCTGCCATGCACCCAACTGGTATTTTTCGGTCACATGTGAGGCATTGCCGTACTCGGGAGAAATTGGGGCACAGATTTTGGGGTGCTTTTTCTCCTTCATACCTTCTGAAAATGAAAAATTTTGAGCCAGAACTGCATTTTTGTGTAAAAAAATGTAATTTTTCATTTTCACTGCCCAGTTGTATCAAAATTGGTGAAACCCCTGGGGGTTTGAAATGTACACTATACCCCTAGATGAATTCCCTGAGGGGTGTAGTTTGCAAAATGGGGTCACTTGTGGGGGGGTTCCACTGTATTGGTGCTTTGGGGGTCTTGCTAATGCGACATAGCACCCACCAACATTCCACCAGAATTTGTGCTGCAAAATCCAAATATCACTCCTTCCCTTCTGAGTCCTGCCACTTTTTGGTCACACATGAGGCATTGCCGTACTCGGGAGAAATTGGGGCACAGATTTTGGGGTGCTTTTTCTCCTTCATACCTTCTGAAAATGAAAAATTTTGAGCCAGAACTGCATTTTTGTGTAAAAAATTGTAATTTTTCATTTTCACTGCCCAGTTGTATCAAAATTGGTGAAACCCCTGGGGGTTTGAAATGTACACTATACCCCTAGATGAATTCCCTGAGGGGTGTAGTTTGCAAAATGGGGTCACTTGTGGGGGGGTTCCACTGTATTGGTGCTTTGGGGGTCTTGCTAATGCGACATAGCACCCACCAACATTCCACCAGAATTTGTGCTGCAAAATCCAAATATCACTCCTTCCCTTCTGAGTCCTGCCACTTTTTGGTCACACATGAGGCATTGCCGTACTCGGGAGAAATTGGGGCACAGATTTTGGGGTGCTTTTTCTCCTTCATACCTTCTGAAAATGAAAAATTTTGAGCCAGAACTGCATTTTTGTGTAAAAAAATGTAATTTTTCATTTTCACTGCCCAGTTGTATCAAAATTGGTGAAACCCCTGGGGGTTTGAAATGTACACTATACCCCTAGATGAATTCCCTGAGGGGTGTAGTTTGCAAAATGGGGTCACTTGTGGGGGGGTTCCACTGTATTGGTGCTTTGGGGGTCTTGCTAATGCGACATAGCACCCACCAACATTCCACCACCAAAAATCACTCCTTCCCTTCTGAGTCCTGCCATGCACCCAACTGGTATTTTTTGGTCACATATGAGGCATTGCCATACTCGGGAGAAATTGGGGCACAGATTTTGGGGTGCTTTTTCTCCTTCATACCTTCTGAAAATGAAAAATTTTGAGCCAGAACTGCATTTTTGTGTAAAAAAATGTAATTTTTCATTTTTACTGCCCAGTTGTATCAAAATTGGTGAAACCCCTGGGGGTTTGAAATGTACACTATACCCCTAGATGAATTCCCTGAGGGGTGTAGTTTGCAAAATGGGGTCACTTGTGGGGGGGTTCCACTGTATTGGTGCTTGGGGGGTCTTGCTAATGCAACATAGCACCCACCAACATTCCACCAGAATCTGAGCTGCAAAATCCAAAAATCACTCCTTCCTTTCTGAGTCCTGCCATGCACCCAAATGGTATTTTTTGGTCACATGTGAGGCATTGACGTACTCGGGAGAAATTGGGGCACAGATTTTGGGGTGCTTTTTCTCCTTCATTCCTTGTGAAAATGAAAAATTTTGAGCCAGAACTGCATTTTTGTGTAAAAAATGTAATTTTGCATTTGCACAGCCCAGTTGTATCAAAATTGGTGAAACCCCTGGGGGTTTGAAATGTACACTATACCCCTAGATGAATTCCCTGAGGGGTGTAGTTTGCAAAATGGGGTCACTTGTGGGGGGGTTCCACTGTATTGGTGCTTGGGGGGTCTTGCTAATGCGACATAGCACCCACCAAAATTCCACCAGAATCTGAGCTGCAAAATCCAAAAATCACTCCTTCCCTTCTGAGTCCTGCCATGCACCCAAATGGTATTTTTTGGTCACATGTGAGGCATTGCCGTACTCGGGAGAAATTGGGGCACAGATTTTGGGGTGCTTTTTCTCCTTCATACCTTATGAAAATGAAAAATTTTGAGCCAGAACTTCATTTTTGTGTAAAAAAATGTAATTTTTCATTTTCACTGCCCAGTTGTATCAAAATTGGTGAAACCCCTGGGGGTTTGAAATGTACACTATACCCCTAGATGAATTCCCTGAGGGGTGTAGTTTGCAAAATGGGGTCACTTGTGGGGGGGTTCCACTGTATTGGTGCTTGGGGGGTCTTGCTAATGCAACATAGCACCCACCAACATTCCACCAGAATCTGAGCTGCAAAATCCAAAAATCACTCCTTCCTTTCTGAGTCCTGCCATGCACCCAAATGGTATTTTTTGGTCACATGTGAGGCATTGCCGTACTCGGGAGAAATTGGGGCACAGATTTTGGGGTGCTTTGTCTCCTTCATTCCTTGTGAAAATGAAAAATTTTGAGCCAGAACTGCATTTTTGTGTAAAAAATGTAATTTTGCATTTGCACAGCCCAGTTGTATCAAAATTGGTGAAACCCCTGGGGGTTTGAAATGTACACTATACCCCTAGATGAATTCCCTGAGGGGTGTAGTTTGCAAAATGGGGTCACTTGTGGGGGGGTTCCACTGTATTGGTGCTTGGGGGGTCTTGCTAATGCAACATAGCACCCACCATTCATTCCACCAGAATCTGAGCCGCAAAATCCAAAAATCACTCCTTCCCTTCTGAGTCCTGCCATGCACCCAACTGGTATTTTTCGGTCACATGTGAGGCATTGCCGTACTCGGGAGAAATTGGGGCACAGATTTTGGGGTGCTTTTTCTCCTTCATACCTTCTGAAAATGAAAAATTTTGAGCCAGAACTGCATTTTTGTGTAAAAAAATGTAATTTTTCATTTTCACTGCCCAGTTGTATCAAAATTGGTGAAACCCCTGGGGGTTTGAAATGTACACTATACCCCTAGATGAATTCCCTGAGGGGTGTAGTTTGCAAAATGGGGTCACTTGTGGGGGGGTTCCACTGTATTGGTGCTTTGGGGGTCTTGCTAATGCGACATAGCACCCACCAACATTCCACCAGAATTTGTGCTGCAAAATCCAAATATCACTCCTTCCCTTCTGAGTCCTGCCACTTTTTGGTCACACATGAGGCATTGCCGTACTCGGGAGAAATTGGGGCACAGATTTTGGGGTGCTTTTTCTCCTTCATACCTTCTGAAAATGAAAAATTTTGAGCCAGAACTGCATTTTTGTGTAAAAAATTGTAATTTTTCATTTTCACTGCCCAGTTGTATCAAAATTGGTGAAACCCCTGGGGGTTTGAAATGTACACTATACCCCTAGATGAATTCCCTGAGGGGTGTAGTTTGCAAAATGGGGTCACTTGTGGGGGGGTTCCACTGTATTGGTGCTTTGGGGGTCTTGCTAATGCGACATAGCACCCACCAACATTCCACCAGAATTTGTGCTGCAAAATCCAAATATCACTCCTTCCCTTCTGAGTCCTGCCACTTTTTGGTCACACATGAGGCATTGCCGTACTCGGGAGAAATTGGGGCACAGATTTTGGGGTGCTTTTTCTCCTTCATACCTTCTGAAAATGAAAAATTTTGAGCCAGAACTGCATTTTTGTGTAAAAAAATTTAATTTTTCATTTTCACTGCCCAGTTGTATCAAAATTGGTGAAACCCCTGGGGGTTTGAAATGTACACTATACCCCTAGATGAATTCCCTGAGGGGTGTAGTTTGCAAAATGGGGTCACTTGTGGGGGGGTTCCACTGTATTGGTGCTTTGGGGGTCTTGCTAATGCGACATAGCACCCACCAACATTCCACCACCAAAAATCACTCCTTCCCTTCTGAGTCCTGCCATGCACCCAACTGGTATTTTTTGGTCACATATGAGGCATTGCCATACTCGGGAGAAATTGGGGCACAGATTTTGGGGTGCTTTTTCTCCTTCATACCTTCTGAAAATGAAAAATTTTGAGCCAGAACTGCATTTTTGTGTAAAAAAATGTAATTTTTCATTTTTACTGCCCAGTTGTATCAAAATTGGTGAAACCCCTGGGGGTTTGAAATGTACACTATACCCCTAGATGAATTCCCTGAGGGGTGTAGTTTGCAAAATGGGGTCACTTGTGGGGGGGTTCCACTGTATTGGTGCTTGGGGGGTCTTGCTAATGCAACATAGCACCCACCAACATTCCACCAGAATCTGAGCTGCAAAATCCAAAAATCACTCCTTCCTTTCTGAGTCCTGCCATGCACCCAAATGGTATTTTTTGGTCACATGTGAGGCATTGACGTACTCGGGAGAAATTGGGGCACAGATTTTGGGGTGCTTTTTCTCCTTCATTCCTTGTGAAAATGAAAAATTTTGAGCCAGAACTGCATTTTTGTGTAAAAAATGTAATTTTGCATTTGCACAGCCCAGTTGTATCAAAATTGGTGAAACCCCTGGGGGTTTGAAATGTACACTATACCCCTAGATGAATTCCCTGAGGGGTGTAGTTTGCAAAATGGGGTCACTTGTGGGGGGGTTCCACTGTATTGGTGCTTGGGGGGTCTTGCTAATGCGACATAGCACCCACCAAAATTCCACCAGAATCTGAGCTGCAAAATCCAAAAATCACTCCTTCCCTTCTGAGTCCTGCCATGCACCCAAATGGTATTTTTTGGTCACATGTGAGGCATTGCCGTACTCGGGAGAAATTGGGGCACAGATTTTGGGGTGCTTTTTCTCCTTCATACCTTATGAAAATGAAAAATTTTGAGCCAGAACTTCATTTTTGTGTAAAAAAATGTAATTTTTCATTTTCACTGCCCAGTTGTATCAAAATTGGTGAAACCCCTGGGGGTTTGAAATGTACACTATACCCCTAGATGAATTCCCTGAGGGGTGTAGTTTGCAAAATGGGGTCACTTGTGGGGGGGTTCCACTGTATTGGTGCTTGGGGGGTCTTGCTAATGCAACATAGCACCCACCAACATTCCACCAGAATCTGAGCTGCAAAATCCAAAAATCACTCCTTCCTTTCTGAGTCCTGCCATGCACCCAAATGGTATTTTTTGGTCACATGTGAGGCATTGCCGTACTCGGGAGAAATTGGGGCACAGATTTTGGGGTGCTTTGTCTCCTTCATTCCTTGTGAAAATGAAAAATTTTGAGCCAGAACTGCATTTTTGTGTAAAAAATGTAATTTTGCATTTGCACAGCCCAGTTGTATCAAAATTGGTGAAACCCCTGGGGGTTTGAAATGTACACTATACCCCTAGATGAATTCCCTGAGGGGTGTAGTTTGCAAAATGGGGTCACTTGTGGGGGGTTCCACTGTATTGGTGCTTGGGGGGTCTTGCTAATGCGACATAGCACCCACCAAAATTCCACCAGAATCTGAGCTGCAAAATCCAAAAATCACTCCTTCCCTTCTGAGTCCTGCCATGCACCCAAATGGTATTTTTTGGTCACATGTGAGGCATTGCCGTACTCGGGAGAAATTGGGGCACAGATTTTGGGGTGCTTTTTCTCCTTCATACCTTCTGAAAATGAAAATTTTGAGCCAGAACTGCATTTTTGTGTAAAAAAATGTAATTTTTCATTTTCACTGCCCAGTTGTATCAAAATTGGTGAAACCCCTGGGGGTTTGAAATGTACACTATACCCCTAGATGAATTCCCTGAGGGGTGTAGTTTGCAAAATGGGGTCACTTGTGGGGTGGTTCCACTGTATTGGTGCTTTGGGGGTCTTGCTAATGCGACATAGCACCCACCAACATTCCACCACCAAAAATCACTCCTTTGCAAAATGGGGTCACTTGTGGGGGGGTTCCTAAATTTTAGCATCTTATGGTGCCTAGAAACCTACATGGTGCCTAAAAAATAATCTCATAAAAAGGAGGCTCCAAAATCAAGTAGGTGCTCCTTCTATTATGAAGCCTGTGGTTTGGTCAACGTGCACACTAGGGCCACATATAGGATATTTATGAAAACAAAAGAATTGGGGGAATCAATTTTTAGTCACATTTCTCTAGTAAAATGTACTGTGTTCCTTAGAAAAATGTATTAAAATTCTGCAAAAAAAATGAAATTTTGAAATTTCACCTACACTTTGTTTTAATTCCTGTGAAACACCTAAAGGGTTAACAAACTTCCAAAATGCTGTTTTGAATACTGTGAGGGGTGCAGTTTTTGAAATGGTATCATTTATGGGGGTGTCTCACATACAAGTCCCTCAAAGTCACATCAGAACTGAACTGGTCCCTAAAAAAATCAGTGTTTGAAATTTTCTTGAAAATTTGAGAATTTGCTATTCATATTGTAAGCCTCCTAGTGTCCAAAAAAATTAAAAGGAAGTTGAAATAATGATGGCAACATAAAGTAGACATATGGTCTATGTTAGTTATTAACTATTTTGAGTGGTATGATTATTTGTCTCACAAGCAGAAAATTTAACATTTTGCAAATTGCTAAATTTTCCATTTTTTTCCGACATTTTGGTATTTTTCACAAAAAAACACAGACTGTATCGACGAAAATTTACCACTAACTTGAAGTACAATGTGGCACGAAAAAACAATCTCAAAATCACTGGGATAAGTAAAAGCAAAAAAAAGTTATCCCCACTTAAGTGATACCTGTCAGATTTGAAAAAAAGGGCTCTGTCATGAACGCAAAAACTGGCTCTGTCAGGAAGGGGTTAAAAAATTCTTAAATACAATTGTGCCTAGTATCACTTCAGACATACATGCACCTTTATTAATATAAGCGCAGTTTCTTTGGTACAATCTTTGCTAGTCGCTTCTGGGATGGACCCCTGTCCTAATCCCAGGTGCGATCCTTGTCCAAAAGCAGTGTACCTTGAAAGTTAGGAGCTGATTGGCTGGTACGTTATCACCAGCCACTTTATTATCACTTTATGACGTCAACAAGCTTGAAACATCTGCCCCATTGTGCAGGTTCTCCTGGCGATGTGAGAGCTATGAAGCATGGATCGCTCCGTGTGTATACCCCATGGCAACAGCGATGCACAGTCACGCAAAAGGAAAATGAAGATCCTCAGCAACAGTTGGTGCTGGAAATCAAGTTCATATAAAAAAAGGGGTTAATTAGGATTATTAAATTTGGGTATGAGGGTAATCTTAATGGAGCTAATTAAGAAGTAATTATTTTTGTAAACTGAAGTAATTAGAGGATTAATGAACATGAATAGAATTAATTGATGATGTTGGGATTAATCAATTATAGGGATTTAGGTAGTTAATTATTGTAGAGGATTTCATGTGGATTTTTTTTTTTTAAGATAAAGTTAAAGGAAATAATGATTTGTGAGTAAGGATTAATTAATGACAAGGGATGTCACTGTGGTACAATCTATATTGTATGGGTGTCATGAATCCTATGTGTATTACATGGTGATCACTTTGATGCTGTGCACTGTATGGTGGTCAATGTGATGCTCTGTGTATTGTATGACAGTAATTGGTATACTCAATGTATTGTATTGGTATTCTTAATACGAATGAATATGACTGGCATCGCCGTCGTATTTCATTTACGAATTCGTATTCTGGAGGGAAATTTACAAAGCAGTCGTATTTGACTGCTTCGTATTTTCCGATGGCGTACGAATTCGTATTTTTACCAATACGAATTCGTATTTTAAATACAAATTCGTATTTTAAAATACAAATTTGTATTTTAAATACAATTCGTACCGGCAGCCTGCTCAGTTAACTCAGATGATCCGACTATAGAAAAATAAATACACAATTTAAAAAAAAAAAAACAGCGTGGGCACACATACACACACATAAATACATACCACATGAAAAGCCTGTGTTTGTCCCTCTGCACCTTACTCTTTAGGAGACCTCACAGTCCCACTGCTGTCTCTGATTAAAAACCCTCCCATGACTAGGCTGCTGTTGCTGTTCTCCATGGGCCTGAGAAGCATGTAATGAGCTCCACCAATCAGAGCTCAGCTGTCTCAGCCTCTGCCCTCTGGTGCAAAGTCTCATGGGACTTAGTCAACTCCCAGTAATGCACTGCACACTTGTGTAAACAGTGTGCCTTGGCTCCCCATGCTCAGCAACATTAATCACAGGGGGCTCCTAGCTAGAGGGGTATTGACCCCTTGTACCCCCATTATAATCCGGCCCTGACCAGGCCCAACCAGTCAGCAGGGAAATGCCACAGCCGCGGGGAAATTTTTTATACAAGCATTAACCCCCTGACCAGTCAGTCTGGGCTGGGATCCTGGGGAAGTGGGGACCCCCCAATGAAGGGGTCCCACCTCCAGAATTTACCAGCCCAGACTGAAGCCTGGGGCTGTCCCTGGTACCCCTGGGCTGTGGGTACAGGGCTGATAGTGATATAAAAGATAGAAAATAATATTGGGTTCTGCTGTGGAATTATGAGTCCCAGCAAGCCTTGCCTGCATACTGGGATTTGGAGAACCACAAGTCCCAGCATGTGGCCCATTAATGTTCCACAGCAGAACCTATAGTTAAATAAATACACACTGACAAGCGAGATTTTTTTTAAATTACACTCAGAGCCCATTCATACACATACTTACCTATCTTGACCCCGTAGGTATTTCTTCATCCATCCGCTGGTTCTGAAGAAATCCTTTGGGTACCTGTGGAAGCAATCCATACTCACCAGGTCCTCCGGTGTAGATTGCGTCCTCTTGGTTCCAAAGTAGGCATCCACGGACTTCGGAAGAAAAAACCTGGCTCCACAACAAACTGACAGGAGGAGACACAGGATGTGTTTACATCCTGAAGCTCCCCCCCCAGAATAGCGCTATTGGCCGCCTAGCGACTCCTGATTGGCCACTAGGTGACCAATAGCAGCATTCGAGGGGAGGAGCTGCAGGATGTAAACACATGCAGGCTAAAGGCAAATACACATGGAAAATGAAGTGTATTTTCCAGGCGTATTTTACTGACAATTAGTGGCTGTAGCATGCTAATTGCCGGTAATTACGCTTAGTAAATTAGGAATCACCATTCTTTTGAATGGTGACTCCTATTCCTATTCTTTCGATGGCGTATACATTTGTATTTGTAAATATAAGTAAATAAGTAATGTATTTTCAGGATGGTAAATCCTGAAAATACAAATACGCCTAAAAAAATTGTATTTTACAATACGAATACGATTTTTGTCGGGGTATTTGCCTTAGTAAATTTCCCCCAATATGTCTAAAGACTATTGTGAAAATATATATTTAACCCTCTAGGGGTCATCATCAATAATGAGAATATCCAGTATAACTCACTCCTATCCAGTGTATTTGTTTGAGTACCTCCCCTTCAGTTTTTTGTGGGGGCTTCAATTGCCATAAAGAATAAGACAGGTGGGTCTGATTGATGTTTCCCCTTATTGTGCAGTGATACACTGTGATTTGTGTATCCTCTATGTATGTTTCTTATATGTTTTTCTTATATACTTTACTACCGCACATGCTGCAGGTACATCTGAGTGGGATAAGAGAATGATCAGCGGCATGTTAAGACCACTGTCAGTTGTGTGTCAAAGCCAGAGATATTGTTTGAATTACGGACATTGCTATTAGCAACCAAACCCAACCCTTTCCCCATTTTTTTCAAGTCCCAAAAGTCTCCTGCGGTCACCTGTGGCTGACCATAGGTTCCAGGTGAGGAACATATGGAAAGGGGAGTCCCTAAAAGGAACCCCTAAACCAAAAAGGATGAGCACAGAGTGATACTGTGCAGGACTTGTCATAGCTCTTTCAGATCATAGACACATCCAAGCAGAAAAAGCGAGGTGGTGGGGTGCCCAAAGTAAAAAGTACTGACCAATTGGGTATTTCAATAATATATATTTATTAAATCATATTAGTCTTATTTAATAATTGAGATGAAAAGCATAAAATTGCTAGCATATTAATAAATAATACATTAAAAAATTTGAATTACGGCACGCTAGAGTATCAGAATTTTTTTCGTGGCACCCCTAGGCCCCCCAAAAAAAGAAGCAGAATAAATATAACATTAAGTTGTATGTGATATATGAAAATATAAAATATAACATTAAGTTATATGCGATTCTTAGGGCAGTATTCAATGAGAAAAGTTCTCCGTGTTTTGTGGAGAATTTGTGCTTTGTTCGCCTTGGACGGAGCATTTTGCTCTCCAAAAGCGAGCAACCTTATTCAATGTGAAATGTTCTCCGTCTTTCTAAGTGATTTTCTCCGTGTCTCTCCGTGTAGCAATTCTCCATCTTTTGATGGGGAGCTGGAATGTGAACTTTTAAACTAAAAGGTTTTTTTTTTTAATTTTGGTGTAAAAAAATCAGTTATTTTTTTCTGTGAAGGGGCATGTTATTTTTATTCATGTGCTTATAGCACATGAATATATATTTAATTTAAAAAAAAATATATATATATTTTTTTTTAACACAGTGCAGCCAGCAGGGGGCCGGAGCGCTCGAGCCGCTCATTACATATTCATATATTCACTGCACCCGATCGTTAATATGCACGATCGGGTGCAGTGAATACTGGGTCCCCCGCTGGCTAAAGGGGGGGGGCAGCCTGTGCTGCCTGGGTCCCGGAGAGCCCCCCTCCCCTAAACATTCCTCTGGAGCAGCCAGGGAGACTATAATCTCTCTGGCTGCTCCGTCCCCCGGCTCCCTGAAAGCTCTTTGCCGCGGACACTCTTCCGCTGCAGGGGTTAAGACTCGCAGCGAGTGGCGGCGAGTCTTAACCACATTGAATACAGGGAGCAGGAGTGGCAGCGAGCCCTCCGGAACACGGAGAGTGCATGGAGAGCGAAATAAAACGCTCTCCATGCACGGAGAACTATGACATTGAATACTACCCTTAGGGTCAGTTATGTGGTAAAGGGCAGGATTTGCTTCTGTTTGTACACATTTTATGATTGGCAGCCACCAGCACTGGTTTTGCCCATTAATAATTAACCATAAATAATTTGAATTGGTACTTAACCACCATCCTGGGGCACCCCTGCATGTGTCCTGAGTCACCACAGGGAGCCACAGCACACATTTTGGAACCACTGAGCTATACTTATGGTGGAATCCCTCTAGTTCCTATGTTGCTTCCATGAGGTATATAATCTTAATCCTCATGTTGATCCATTAGAGCTGGTAATTGGAAAGGTGGGTATCCATAAACCTTGCTGGGTTTTAAGCCATGAAGAGAAGCTTATCTCCTGTTCGTGATGTTGGAAAGTTGTCAGTGGATGATGAAACGCGTCAGTTTACACACTTATTTTATTAGATATTGGACACTATTGGATGGATCTCCCGCATTGGCCCAGCTCCCCTGATTTATTCCTCAATAACAATAAGAGCCTACTATTCTGGAATACACTTTATTTGGGACACCACCACTTGCCTAATGGGACTGTGATACCAAACATCACAAACAGGGGATAAGCTTCTCTTCATGGCCTTAAAACCCAGCCAGGTTTGTGGATACCCACCTTTCCAATTACCAGCTCTAATGGATCAACCTGAGGATTAATATTATATACCTCAAGGGAGCAACATAGGAACAAGTGGATTCCACCATAAGTATAGTTGTTGTTTGTCCCAGTCCATTACAATTTATATCTGTATAAGTGCATTATTGTCTTATATTTGATGTAGTTAAAACAAAAACAAAAAATTATTAATATGCTGTCAAATTTATGCATTTTGGCTCAATTATTAATAAGACGAATATGATTTAATAAATATATAGGTACTTGTGTATTATCACGGCGCCCCCGATATTTAGTTGCACGATTTTTTATCGCATCGCATGCCATACACCCGATGCACTGCGATGCGATGTAAGCCCCCTATACGATGTTCAATTTTATAAGCATCCTAATGGGTGGTTACAATGTTAAATGCACCCCCACGCCACCCCCCCAGTATGAACGTGAACCCGAAGTGATCCCGCGAGGGGCGGCGGTACGCGTCCTCCGACCTTTCCATACCCCCACTATCCACGTCGGCGTGGGGGTGGCGTGGGGGTGCATTTAACATTGTAAGCACCCATTAGGGTGCTTATAAGCACCCATTAGGGTGCTTATACAATTTATAATCGTATCGCATTGTATGGCATTGTATGCCATATACAATGCCATACAATTTTAACATTGTATGACATTGGGGAACATCGCGCGATATCGCATCGCATACCATTGCATGCCTTATGGTCTGCGATGCGATGGGCGCCGTGATAATACACAAGTACCAATATAAATTATTGTAATACCCAATCGATCAATAATACTTTCTTTCTCTTGTGTACATTTATGTGAACTGACCTTCCCTGTGTGTAAGCAGCCTAGCATTAACAGCCAATCTTTAGGCACCTACTCCTTTTTCCATTGGTAAAATATTTTTCTCTTTACGTTACTCACATTACAGTAGGATAGCACAAAGTGGTACTTGTTCATAGTATCTATCCCTAGGAGAGTGGATGTCTCCTCCACTTTTGCAGCACTCTGTATACATGGGTACACTGAATTGAGCACAGGCACCTGCAATAGCATCAATGGCTTTTTCTAGTGTCAAGCTCCATTGTGCTTTATCTGTGACTTTTTTTATGTTTGAAAAAGTAATTCCCATGAGGTTAATGTTGCAGCCCAGCCTCTCTGGTACACTGTGATGTGTGTCTGCTATTTTCTGTCTGTGATGGTGTATTGAGGCCAGGGGCTGGCTGGCAAATTTTAGCCTGGGGGTCAAGTCCAGAGCACTGGCCCATAAGTAGCGCATAAGTAGCCCATAAGTAGCGCATACAACGCAACGCAATGGAGCAGCCTGTGGTGTCCTGTTTTTTTACGCAAGGGTGTAGCCTGTGGTGCCGTGTTCTTTACGCAAGAGAGCAGCCTGTGGTGTCCTGTTATTATTTATGCAAGAGAGCAGCCTGTGGTGTCATGGCATTATTATTATACAGAGGGAGCAGCCTGTGGTGTCATGGCATTATTATTATACAGGGGGAGCAGCCTGTGGTGTCATGGCATTATGCAATAATGCCATGACACCACAGACTGCTCCCCCTGTATAATATAAAAGTAATGCCATGACACCACAGGCTGCTCCCTCTGTATAATAATAATGCCAGGACACCACAGGCTGCTCTCTTGCATAAATAAATAACAGGACCCCACAGGCTGCTCTCCTGCGTAAAGAACACAGCACCACAGGCTACACCCTTGTGTAAAAAAAACAGGACACCACAGGCTGCTCCATTGCATAAAAGACAGGACACGACAGGCTGCTCACCCTGTATAATAATCATGCCGTGATATTACAGGCCACTCTCCCTGTATAATAAAAGTAATGCCATGACACCACAGGCTGCTCCCCCTGTATAATAATAATAAAATGCCATGACACCACAGGCTGCTCCCCCTGTATAATAATTTGTGTCATGGCATTACTTTTATTATATTATACAGGGGGGAGCAGCCTGTGGTGTCATGGCATTACTTTTATATTATACAGGCGGAGCAGCATGTGGTGTCATGGCATTATTATTATTATTATACAGGGGGAGCAGCCTGTGGTGTCATGGCATTATTATTATTATACAGAGGGAGCAGCCTGTGGTGTCATGGCATTTCTTTTATATTATACAGGTGGAGCAGCATGTGGTGTCATGGCATTATTATTATACAGGGGGAGCAGCCAGTGGTGTCATGGCATAATGCAATAATGCCATGACACCACATGCTGCTCCCCCTGTATAATATAAAAGTAATGCCATGACACCACAGGCTGCTCCCTCTGTATAATAATAATAATAATAATGTCATGGCATTATTATTATTATACAGAGGGAGCAGCCTGTGGGGTCATGGCATAATACCATGACCCCACAGACTGCTCCCCCTGTATAATAATAATGCCATGACACCACAGGCTGCTCCCCCTGTATAATAATAATAATGCCATGACACCACAGACTGCTCCCCCTGTATAATATAATAATAGTAATGCCATGACACAAATTATTATACAGGGGGAGCAGCCTGTGGAGTCATGGCATTATTATACAGGAAACAGCATAAATA
The DNA here is from genome assembly GCF_055691185.1 of Crinia signifera. Classification (NCBI taxonomy): domain Eukaryota; kingdom Metazoa; phylum Chordata; class Amphibia; order Anura; family Myobatrachidae; genus Crinia; species Crinia signifera. The sequence continues at coordinate 233,847,833 of NC_139221.1, read as the reverse complement.
TATTTTTTTTCATTTGTGAGTTCTATTGTCACTTACTTTTCTTCCTCCTGCAGACCTGCTGCTCCCTGATTTTCTAGATTTGCGGCCCCAGGTCAGCCCGCCGTCCAGTATGCAGAGTGCCTCCTGAGTCCTCACTCCTCAGTGCCTGGCTCCACTTCCTGTGCAGACGCATGGGTGGGAGGCGTCATCGTCATGACGTCCACACCCAGCGTCTGGCACTGCTTGGAAGAGAGAGGGAACAGGCGGCCTGGCCCTCCGCCACATAGCTGTGGAGGCTGGCGGCCATGTTTCTGTGGCCGCAGACTCATATTTTAAAAGGCTACAGGAACATGGCCGCCGGCAGAACAACAATGGTAAGGCGGCCGTGGCCCGCAGCCCTCCAGCCAGAGCGGCCTGGGGGGCACATGGCACTCTGCTCCCCGGCCCAGCCCGCCCCTGATTGAGGCTAGATATACAGTATGGGGCTTACTTACCTACTTCTAAGTCTCCTCTCTGAGTGAAGCTGTGGTGAAAGAGCCCCACCCCCTTCCCATAGTCTGGATAGTCACAGTGGGAATAAATTAATTTGTACTTATTATGATTTATAAAGTATTTTTTGTGTTTCCTCAGTGCTTCAATAGGAGAATATCGAAGAAAATTAAAAATTCTGATTTTTTCCTTCTTAAACAACATTATTTTATAAAATATGTCAAATTCAGTAAAACATTCAAATTCACAATATTGTGGATTTACAGTGTAATGTTGCACAGATTTGGACTGTATCAAATATTGCTACTGTACGTATTCTTGCATGAAAGTGTGTAATAAAGTTGGGTGTTAATGTTTGCTTTTGCCAGAGAGAAAATAATTACCAAACAGGTTTATGATCAGTTACCCAAACAATACACTTGTGTTTATTTTAACTCTGCAGTAGTTTTGTTTTGTTTTCTCTCATCTCCGGGGAGCGGCAGGAGCAGGGAGTGGTCCGGGGAGCGGCACGAGATGTAGCTGCAGGCAGGGAGCGGGGACCGCGGCGCAGTGCAGAGCAGAGAGACTGGGGCGCGGCGGGAGAATAGAAATAAATCCTATTCAAAAGACTGGGTGGCCTTTGATTGGCTGGGAACTCAGCCAATCAGCGGCCGCCCAGTCTTTTGAATAGGATGGTTTCTATTCTCCCGCTGCTCTGCGGTCCCCACGGCGAGCGGGAGAATAGAAACCATCCTATTCAAAAGACCGGGCAGCCGCTGATTGGCTGAGTTACCAGCCAATCAGCGGCTGCCCAGTCTTTTGAATAGGATTTATTTATATTCTCCCGCCGCGCCCTGGTCTCTCTGCTCTGCACTGCACCGCGGTCCCTGCTCCCTGCCTGCAGCTACATCTCGGGCCGCTCCCCGGATCACTCCCTGCTCCTGCCGCTCCCCGGACAGGTCCCCACTGCCAGCCTGCTCCTGATGCTCCCCCAGATGGCTGCACATGATTAATCTTATGAATCTGATCCGATGCGCACGGGACCGCGCATCTGCCCAGTCTTTTGAATAGGATTTCTTTCTATTCTCCCGCAGCGCCCCCGGTCTCTGCTCAGCATCTGTGCCGCAGTCCCCGCTCCCTGCCTGCCGCTACATCTTGTGCCACTCCCTGGACCAGTCCCCACTTCCAGCCTGCTCCTGCCGCTCCCCGGACGGTCCCCACTCCCAGCCTGTTCCTGCCGCCCCCCCCACCCGATTTTTACATGTGATAATTTGCATCCGATTTATCACATGTAAAAAATGGCACATCAAGTGCCAAATCTTATCAAGCTCCCCGGGGAGCTGCCAGGGAAGCTCAGGGGAAATCGGGGCTGACTTGTCCTTAGGACAAGTCGCCCTAGTGTATGGGGGCCTTTAGTGTGATGCCTTGGGTTGTTGGCCTGTGCGGACCTCAAGGAGTCCTGTGCTCTGGACTTGAACCTTAGTATTAGGGACCCACCGGGTGACGTTACCTGGTTTAATTTGGTGGGTCGATATTATTGACCAAAATTATAGAAAGCACCTCAGATTTACTTTGTGTTATATTGCAGAGTTTGTTATACGTATTCTGATTAGCTATGTTTAGTATCTAGAGTTTGCACCTGCATTTTCACTTTTTTCCTCTGTACAGTTATAATTCTGACAGCAGTCAAAATGTCCACAAAATACATTTCAGGATTATGCCTGAGGCTTAAAATTGTGCCAACATTATATATCTGTCTATATCTTGACTGTCATCATTTTTGACATGTCAATCAACATTTTCCCCATTGTGGTTGTCGACATAGTAAACGTGTGCATTTTATCTGTTTATATATTATCCCTATTGACATCTTGTTGACAATATAGGTTGAGTCTCCAATAGATACAATTCCAAAGTAGGGAATATTCCAAAATACAGCATTTTTTGAGAATGACTGAGATAGTGACATTCTTAAAAATATTATTGAAAAATATTGTATAAATGACTTTCAACTATGTGTATAAGGTGCATTCTGTGTTTGGACTTGGGTTCCATTCTTAAAGTGTGTTTTTATGCCATGTAATATTCCATAATACAGAAAAATATGATATCCAAAATATGTCTGGTCCCAAGTATTTTGGTTGTGGGAGACTCAACCTGTATACAGTGTGATTGTTGACAAACATTAAGACGCCTACACAGGGGGTGATGCTGAAGCATTCTGGGTCAAATGCACTAAGCTTCAAAAGTGATAAAATGGAGAGTGATAAACAGCCAGCCAATCAGCTCCTACCTGTCAAATCACAGACTATGTTTGAAACATGTCAGACAGGAGATGATTGGTTGGTTGTTTATCGCTCTCTATTTTATCACTTTTGAAGCTTAGTACATCAGGCCCTCTGAGTGATGCTAGATCGCTTCAGTAAGATTGCTGAACACGCAATGATCTATCAGAGCGCTGAGAACACTGGCCCTGACACCGGTGATTATAGAGTTATCCATTATGCTGGATATTAAATCGGCAGGCGATAGCATCATGCAGGGTCAAGCATCGCTATGGCTATGTCCCCTACACACGGAGCGATGTAGGGGAATTATCTAATCAATCTAGTGAGATCACTTAGAAAATGTCCCTAAATCACGACATGTGTGGGCCCCGATACCATACCTCCCAGCATGACCCTCTCCAGGAGGGACACAATGCTCTGTTTCTGTACTTCCCTCTTTATCTATGACTGCCATCACCTGTGGTGGAACACCTTTCTTACCAATTAACTTGTTTAAAACAGATGAAGGTAATCATACATTAAGAGGAAAGTCCAGAAACAGAGCATTGTGTCCCTCCTGGAGAGGGTCATGCTGGGAGGTGTGCGATACCAAAACTACTGCCTGCCTGTATTCCTGCATGCTGCATACCTGCAACGCAACAAAAGCAGCAATGCACATGCATCCAAGAGTATGTCATTCCTGGTTAACAGACTGCCCTGTGTTAAGGTGCGTACACACGGAGGGCAATTTTGTGCAAATTCGCGGGAAATATGGTCGCTGAGCGACCATATTGCCTGCAATGGGAGTGTGCACCGGCGATATATCGCCGGGTGCGCGCTCCCGTTTTTGCCCCTGTGGTGATCGCTGGTCGAAGGAACATGCTCCTGCGACCAGCTGATTTCCCCTGCCGGGCTCCCCCGGCAGTTTCTTTTTCATCAGCGACCATCTCTGGTCGCTGATGAACAGGAGAAACTGAGCAATATATTGCTCAGCCATATATTGCTCAGCAATATATGGCTGAGCAATATATCTCCCCCGTGTGTACGGGGCTTTAAAATACACCATCTTTTCAGGCTTTAACACATCATATTATCTCTATATATGAAAGGCTAACTACTCCTCACCTCTATGACCAATGGACCAAATTACTCCTTTGTGTGCTAAAAGATGGCATAACACAAACTAAAAGCAATTTTTGCAGGAAAACTGATCTGTTTCAAACTTTCTGAATTTATGGATAGAGGGAGCTTAGAAGAGAGATTGGAGGTAGGAGCAGATAGGGACTGGGGTGGGGTCTAGAGTTTGTGGGATGAAAACTGTCACAGCTCAAAGTAAAAGTACATTGCAGAAGCTGTCATCATGACAGGCTTTTAACTAGTAGGAATAATATAATACAAATGTAAGTTATGCCTATCTTTAATGTCCATGTTATTAATAACTTTGGAATACTACTGTATAATTAAGGTAGTTGTTGCACATTAGTGGCACGGTTGGGATAGAAAGATCCAGCATTTACAGTAAAGATCTTGTTTCCCATCTCACCTTAATTGTTTCATTCTACCGTATTCAACAAAAAGGACAAATTAATAATCAATTGGCCACAGCAGGCAGATTGATCCATCAAATGGTTTACAGCCCACAGCTGTGCAAAATATATGGATTGCTTTTTATTTTTATAGTTGTTAATGATTTTTATATGTTTTCTTCAGCGTCCGTTAGCATTGTCCTCTAAACCTAAGTGGTCTCTGCAATTTATGCATTCTATTATTAAAACTGCTCTGGAAAGTTAATTTTTCATTCTCACGTTATGCTTGTGTTAATTATAAGGTCATTGTAATTAATTACACCGATGGTTGGTGAGGAGTATTTAAGATGGAGTTCATTTGCTGCACACTTCACTAATCAAACCTTTATGAGTCACATTTTAAGGGCTTGTTCTACATCATACCATTGTTGTAACGCGGTATAAACTGTGTTTCTTTCAGTATTTTGTTTCCTGTATCTTTAGAGCACAAAATAGCAATAAGTGATGTACAGACATCTACTTATGCACAAATTCACTGCACAATGTGAGATGTATAACAAACATTTGTTAAATAGGCCCATGATTGCAATACACTTAAGCACTGGCATTTGTATTCGTTACCCTTAAAGAAAATTTAACGTTTGTTCATCATTTGATATCATGCGATGTGAACACAAACTTTAGGAACTTTTTACTAAGCTTTGAACAGAGATCAAGTACCACCCAGAGGCAGAACTCTGGAAGGCAATGGAGTCATCTGCCGCCGGGCTCCTGCTCTCAAGGGGGCACCTCTCCTCCCCTGCAAGGTTAAAAAAGTTAAATGAGAGCCAATGATATCACTTCTGTGGCTGAGTTCTGAGAAATATGTGTGTTCTCTCTCTCACTCTCTTTCTATCTCTCTCTCTCTATATATAGATACAAACATATATAGAGAGCGATATAGATATATATATTGAACACATACAGTATACATTCCAGAACAGACAATGCCAATTCCTGAAACAATGGAATGGCTTTTGTATAATTCTAGTGCATTTAACCCCTTCAGTGAACTTAAGCTCAACATTTAGGTGTACATGTGGAGGATGAGTTTAAAGAGGTAAAAGTACAGTAATATTGGGGGGGGGGGACCGTTGGTGGGGGGCATATGCGCATGTGCAGGGTCATTTCTGCACATGTACATACACCGGGTGCATGCGGCCACAGCGAGCAGACTGCAGACACCCAATGCTGCAGCTGGGGGGTGAAAGATATATGTTCAGCATTTCATGGGCGTTCCCATGTCAACACTGGGCGCTCCCATGGTAATCGGGCCGTGACATCGGTGCCCTGCCCGCCCAATTCCTCCAGAGGGTGCACAGAAATCAGAGTGACCAAAGATTCACTTAGATATGCGTGCACGTTCCACATCATTCGATGGTTGGCAACCATCGAATGATGTGGGTGTTTACCCACAGGCTGCAAATGGATGTTTATGTTAAACATCCATTTGCAGGCCCTGCTTGCGTACACACGGTGCAAGAGGGGGCAGGCAGTCCGGCATTTGCCAGGCAGGGTTTGGTGGAATCGCAAGGCTGCAAATTCACAGCCTGGCAAATCAACCAGTAGAACCCTCTATGTGCACACAGGTACTTAGGATGCTGCCAGGTCCTAAACCTCAAGCAATGTGGGCTTAAACAATTGTCTGGGGACCACAGAATAATTGGCAGGAATAAGCCACAAAAGACTGATAGCCAGTGAGGAACAATTAACTGGCAGAGCTAGAGTCTAGGTCACACAGCTGCAGATGAGGCACCATGTTTGTAGGTGCAGCAGAACACAGTATAGTGGCAAGGAATCGGTACATCTGTCAGACCAGACTTAGGTCTACAGTAATTAGGTCGACCTCGGAAGGTCGACTGGCCCCAAGGTCGACAGGGTTAAAGGTTGACATGGGTCAAGGTCGACATGACTTAAGGTCAACATGGGCCAAGGCCGACATGGGTTTAGGTCGACAGTCATTATGTCGACATGAGTTTTTCACTGTTTTTTTACCCGAATGTCGACACAGTCGACATGGACACAGTTGGAGTTGAACCGCGGCCCCTCGCAACGCTCGCTTCGCTTGCAATGCTTCGGGCACGGTGCCGCGCTGCGCTCGGCACACTATTTTATTCTCCCACCACACCCTAGTGGATGGTAGGGCATGAAATCCCACCTGTCGGCACATGTCAGCTCAAAAACCAGTGAAAAACTCATGTCGACCTAATGACTGTCGACTTAAACCCATGTCGACCTTGACCCACGTCGACCTTTAACCCTGTCGACCTTGGGGCCAGTCGACCTTCTGGGGTCGACCTAATGACTGTCGACCTAAGTGTGGTCTGACAGATGACCGTTTCCCAGTGGGAATATGTACTGGCATGCCAAGCTGTATGAGAAATAACAATAAAATACGCTAGGGAATAACCAGGGATAATATCACTGGATAGGCAACATTTAGGTAGGACTTGGAGTCTGAGGTTTAGATACACAGAGTATCCACAGTAAAAGGTACAGAGTACTGTAATCTGGGACACAAACAAGCTACTTCCACATATAGAACAGTCCTCCCGAGCCACCCAGAGCATCTCCGGGCCTGCTGCATAGTCACTGCTGTGCGGTCTGTGAATGGCAGCAGGATAAACCTGGTGATCCGGGGTGGGGAGTCAGGACTGAACTGACAGGGGGGGGGGGTGTCTGACCCAAAGTGCTGTGATTGGTATTTCTGGTGCAGGACAAACCTTCTCTGGTAGGTTTGTCCTGCCCCAGAAAAAAAACACCTCTTAAGGGGTTAATATTCTGGGCAGACAACCAGATCATGTCACCTACTTTGAATGTGCAGGGTTTGTCAGCAAATTGTGCGTTATGATTGTGGATGATATCCTGAAGAAAGACTGGGGCTGATACATAAATAGGAGGAGAACAATCTCCAGAACAAGACAATGAAGTGGGTACTGTACACACAGTACCTCTATCCAACGTGATATTTTGTGGCAAACCATGTCATCTAAAGATATGATTTATAACTTATGAAGGCAGATCTGGAAAATTTGGTCAAGAGAATAAAATGAGCCATTTTACTAAAAGCAGTCAACCACTTCCGAAATTGTATGAACTTTGGAGATTGGTAGAATATTGGGAGATTCACAATAAAAGGTATAGATATAGCTGACCATGGTTCGGAGGGCACAGACAGTGGAAGGAGATGTCCGACATGTGACACATAAGGAAATATATTTGTGGCACAGGTTTCACAGGATTGCATGAATTTCTCGACATTTTGCTCAACTGAAGGTCACCAGACGAAGCAGGGCAGTAACTGAAGAGATTAGGAGATGCCTGGATGACCAGAGACTTTATTGGCATGAAAAATGGACAATACAGCCCCTCTGAGTTTTTCAGAGGTGAACAGGATTTCCGGAAAGTGCATGTTCCTGGACCATATTTGTACCCGCACACCCCGTTGCTGCCACCACCCACTGGAGTAGACACTGGCACCCCCTTGTGCCACATGGCTGCAAGTAGACTATAATTTTTTCGATTTTATGAATAGGGGTCTGGTCATACCGTCACCACATTGGCCAGAACTGTCGGCCCCGCTACAGATGTGCAGAATTTTTGTGCAAGTAAAATGTTTTTTTTTTTTATAAAGTTGGTATATTGTGTGTAATGTTTGTGAATTTGGTGAACATCAGTTGTAGTTGCCCTATTTGCACAAGTGGGTCCAAGATGGGTAATTTTTTGCATTAACCTTGGGAAAAATAAATGACCTGCAAATCGTTATAAAAACTGTTAGCTGTTATATTCTCTTATCATGCATATAAATATACAACCTTCTGTCATTTCAACACATTTCACGTACAGTACTAAAAACAGCAGAATTTGATTTGGATTTTGAAGGATTAAAAGTAAACCCTGCAACAAACAGTAATAGCATCAAACAATTTGCATAGTTATTACTTGTCTGTTTTGACTTATTTCTCTACTTCAATATAGCAAAACAAAATTAAATAAAACTAGTTAACTTAGTAAACTCTATTTCTAAAAAGGTTTACAGGTCAATCATATGAAAATACATACTGTAGGCATTCAGTATCACCCTGTCTTCTACAGCTGCAATCCCTCTGTAAGAATACCAAAAAGCTGAAACAATAAGAACTCATAGGCCCATATTCAATGCGGCCGGTGAGGGGTTAAACGGCGGGGATCGCTGAAAACAAGCGACCCTCGCCGTTTAACCCCCGCACCGGCCGCTCAACCTATTATGACAGCAAAGATTTCCCCAAACAGAGAGATTCGTGACTAATGCAGGGAGCCCGCTGCATTTAGCCGCGAGCCTCGCTGTTTTAGCAGCCGCGCACGCCGTTTCCACGTTGCTACAAAAACCTAGCAAGGGGGAAACGGTGTGTGCAGGGGGTCAGTTGAATCATTAAATATACCCCATAGTCTGATGTATGAAGAACATAAAAACAGTAAAATAAATCAACTATAATTAAAACAATGTCTAACTAAAACAATACCATTCATATTTTGTTTTATTAAATGTACATCATAAATAAATAATACAAGTGTAAAAGAAAAAAGGAATACACATAGATCTTTAAAATATATCTAAGGGCTTATTCCAGTGAATAAAAATGTGCTTAAATATATGAACATCTACATTGGTGGAGAAAGAGTTAATAAGAAATACATGTCCCAACCAGAAATACAAGTTTAAGCAAACACTGTAGGAATTATTATGGAGCACAGCTCCTGTATTTCAATGTAGAAATCAGTAAGCAACAGCTGTCCTAACAGAAACTGGTAAATCTCTCCTGATATTATGCTATAAATACAGTATTGCTATTAAAATGAAATCCAAAGGCTAAGAGTGGGAGATGGGACTTAGCAAATTAATATTTGCAAGGTGTTTGCTGCAATAAACTGCTGAAAATCCTTTAATTCCAATGACAGAATCTAATACTAGAAAACGCCTTAGGAACAGGTGTACAGTCCCTAATATAGTCAAGAAATGTAAAACTAGGTACACACTTGGCGATATATGTTAACAATGTTGTGTGCATATCGTTCAGTGTGTGGTCAGTATGATTAATGGTGAGCGCGCCCGCAAATCATTAACACCCCCACTTGTCATCTGTACATACAGCTAAATCTGACAATATCATCAGAGACTGCATGTATGGAGCAGGGGGCAGTGCTGTCACTGAATGCACGGATGGTGTAATGGTAAGCGCTAAGGTCATGGGTTCAATCCCCACCATGGCCCTAACTGTGCAGAGTTTGTATATTCTCCCCGTACTTGCGTGGGTTTACTCCGGGTACTCTGGTTTCCTCCCACAATCCAAAAATATACTGGTATGTCAATTGGTTTCCAACAAAAATGAATCCTAGAATGTCTGTGTGTGCGTGTACATGTGGTAGGAAATATAGATTGGCTTACATATGGGGAAAGGGGAGACAAATACAAGGGTATCCCTTTATTTAAAGAACCAGGACTGTGCTCTTGAGCTGCTCCCGCTTCCACATATACAGGAGAAAAAGGGGATATTCAATGCAGGGTCACGAGTGTCGGGCTGGCCTGACAGCCATGACCCTGTCCCGTTCTCAGCCGACTCGACACTGATTTGGCAGGCGGGATTCAATGTCCCACCTGCCAAGCACCGAGAAGGGGGTGTGGCCACAAGAAACGGACGGAAGTTGTCGAGCTACGGACCGGGATCCCTGTTCAATGCTGTCGGGCCCCACCACTATTTCCCCCATCGGGAATAGCGGCGGGAGATTGAATAGGATGTAGTGGTCTCCTGTATTTTTAATTTCAGCACCAGACTCCACTAGCCGAAAAGGAAATACCACAGCCGGAGGACATGTTTATATTGTCACTGCGGCCATGGCATTACCCCCCAACTGGCCAAACCTGGCTGTGGTCCCTGGGGAGTGGGGACCCACCAGTAAAGACGTCCCCTCTCCAGGGAACCCAAGGGCCCGGGATGAAGCCTGAGGCTATCATGAGGCAGATGAGGACCTGAGAGTCAGCAAATAAAATATATAAAATATAGTCACTCTTTCTGCAACCTGAGGTTGGATTGTAATTACACCCATAACATTGCTTTCTATAGACGTAAAACCAAATTAATAAACTTATGTGGAGCCTTCCCACCCCAGCAGAGATTTTATTAGTGACATTTTTGTTGATCATCATCATCATCATCATCAAGGAGGGCTTCCTTGAAAAATTGGAATCTGGTTCCCTGTGGCTCAGCCAACTAGACGGCAGTTATGAAAGTGACCGTATGAAATTTGCTTGAGAACCATGCAACAAATAAAACAAATGAAATTTGATGGTAGATATATAATGCATAAACAACTGAAACAAAACATTGTTTCCAGCAAAGCAAATCTTCGATTGGATAAAAACCATTAAAGTGTACTTTTTGTGCTGTGCGTAAATTGTTTGCTTTTAGACCTATTGGAATTTTGATGAGTCTGGGCTCTGCTGATATATTCCTGCTATGAAGTGCACCAATAATGAAGAAATAAAGCCTGAAAACATACACTTGTGCCTGGATTAACCTTGCCTCTCCATGCATATTATGAATCTTTCCAACTGTTGCCCTCTAGCAACCTATAAATGGTTTATTTTGAGCATTTTTGGATGAATGAAGCGTGGGAAAGCATGACGATTCTTGCTGTTCACAAAAGAAGTCTTAAAATAGGGCTCTATTCACCCTTTGATTGCCAGCATATCTGTGAGAGAATGTGCAAATATCTTCTAAAAATGCCAGCGTCACTCACATTTGTTATATAAACTCAAATAAAAACGATTATATTTTTTACAGTATAAGGTAAACAATAAAGGTCATTATGATGAATAAAAATGTTAAAAATGACAAAGGCACTCAAAGGGTTAGTTAAGCTATTATGTTTATAAAATGTATTTGGGTTGTGTGTTATACATTTCTGTAGATCAAAAATGTTTCAATTCTTTTATGGGAATTCCTATTCCAGATCTCTGCAATGATTTATTCCCACTTCGGAAGGTTGCTTTTAAGTATCATTGGACCCCTGTCATACAGTTGATTTTTATTTTATAGGAATACGATTCCATCTAAGATTTGTGACCTGGTAGTAACAGTGATAAAAACTCTGTTCATAAGACAAGTTATGAATGGGGTTTCCAACTAATGCCAGGACTTTTGGCTGCATTCCTCTTTATCTTAATCTTTTAACTCTTTCATTTCCATATTGTTCAGGTTAGATGAACCATTGTAAACTACCTTGGCTATTTTTCAACATGGTTTTACTCTTTAGTTGAGAATAAAGTATTCTGGCTAATGTATAGCACTGGCTCTCTAGACAAGCAAATCTTTTGATACTGAACTCAGATTACCAAATATCAACGAAATGGCTTTCGATTCTTTAATTGGTGAATGTCCATAGCTATCCAGTAAGAGTGCTGGAAATCGAGGTTTGAGGACTTTAAATCTGGGTTTCTTGCACTTACAGTAGACTACATAAGGGATGGTGCTAACTATACAATAGTTAATGGTGTTTGCTGTCTAGCATGTGTCAGAACTCCTCAACTTTCAGCATGCCGCAATACAGTGTAAAACAGCTTGTTACATATAAAAAAACAGGACTAAGGGGTCTATTTTTCGAAGCTTTGCATGGAGAAAAAGTACAAACCAATCAGCTCCTGTCATTTTCAAACACATGGAGCTGATTGGATGGTTAGGAGCTGGTTGGCTCGTACTTTATCTCCATCCAAGGCTTACAAATACTGCTCAATTTTCTATCCGTTAGAGATTTGAAATGTGTACTGTAATCCTGCAACTCTCTCTTGGAAATGCACAGGATTTGGGTGCAATGATGCAATATTGAGAGAATCACATTATTTAAGCGCTATTCCCTCTTCTAGGACCTGCAAATTGCAGCATTGGGAGGTGGGGAGTTGGGGCCTAGTGAGTAGAAATCCCTGCCTCCCTCAATAATGATCTGCAACACATCTACCACCACTTTCTTGTTGGTGAATTTGTCAGTATATTGAAACCATTACAGTTGTGGGGTCTATATTATCCTGTATGCATGGACTATAGTATTAATTAGTGGATTGTATTAACTGAGACATTAAACAGTTATCCCTATCGGATTCTACTTACAGTAATACCCTTTTAATACAAAACATTTGATTGTCATATCATTATTAAAAAATATTTACAACCTAATTAAAATGTATTTCTATTAGATTTTGCTTCAATAAGCAAAATTGAATAGAAAAATAGTGCATCTCATCTCACCGTGTGACTGTGTACCCTCTATAGTAAAATGATGGAGACACAAGTCTCCCAGACAGACCCATCATCTGCATGAAACTATTTCAGCTGTATAGCAGCCCACTTCACACAAAGCTTTGATCCATAAGAACCAGTGTGTGTGCAACACGAAGTATCCTGTTGCTGTTATACTTCAATAAACCAAAATCACTGGTCAAGTAATTGGTCTGTTTATTGTTTGAGTCATATGCTTTGGGCCTACTGTAAGTTTGCAATATATACACCTGTGCACACATAATTCCCAGCAACTCATCTGGTAACATTTTATACTTTAAAAAAAAATAAACCTTATTCTTAGATTTACTAGTCCTTTTAACATACTGCCTGTAAGAGTCATTTTTTTTACTTTAAAAGTTTTTACCATTTTTATATTATACCGATATCAATAGAAACACATTGCCAATACTACATAAATAATATAACGCACAATTCAAATCATTGTGTTGTAGACAACCTTTTAAAAAACATTATCAATAACAACTATAAAATGTGAATTAAGCAATTTAAATCCAAGTTGCATCCAATGGCGATGGTTACGGAGCTGAATGAATTTGCAAGCACAGAGGTGCAGCTGTGATTGAGAAGCACTGTTTTAGAAATGTATTGGAAATGGGCTGGGTGTTTCTGACAGTGAATGAGAGGTGGCTATGTGGATATAAGGAGATGATCGTATGGGCGTGGTATGGGATTGCCCCTAGAGTGATTGCATACAAAGGACCTAATTCAGACCTGATACCAGGACAAATTTGTTCTTAAAATGGGCAAAATGGTGTACACTGCAGGTGGGGCAGATGCAACATGCACAGAGACTTATCACCTTGATAAAGCTGTTGCTTTTAGCTGGTGTCACCATTGTGCCTGTGACCCCCCTGACAAGGAATTTGCAGAATCAGTGACCGAACCTCTACAATCAGAATTTTGCAGGATATCCACTTTGGTGCCAACCATCCAAGGGACTTTCATCTTTGTCCATCCAAATTCACCTTGGGAGCAGTATTCCCTCTAAGCTGTGAGCACGTGCGCGCGCACGCAACTCGACGAGCGTGCGCACAGACATGACCACAGAGCGCACAACGCAGCAGTGGTCCCTTTTAGCAGTTGTGTACTCAATTAATGTGTGTTTCACCCTTTAACTACATTGTGTGCTGTGTTTTGAATGTTTACATGTTTAATATCATTTGGAAGTAAAGTTAACACAAATGCTGAACGTCATTTTCCAGTTATATTTAAGTGAGGCACAAAATTTTACATTTCCTTCCAAAAATCTTTTGCCGCACACAGCCTTCGTAAAATTAGAGGGAACATTGCTTGGGAGGAACGCCACCTCTCTACAAGCCGGATTAAACAAAGAGTACCCGATTATAAAAGTGGAGCTGCTATATCCTCCTTCCGCAAGATGGATACTATCGGAACTGACACCCAAAATTCCATCTACTTTGGACTAAGGCTGAATATACTCAGGGCCATTGCACACCAATATATTGTTTTTACAAAGTATATTTTGAAAGACGTTTATTATTATTGAAAAGTAATGCTTCCATGGCTATAAGTTTTTATTTGTGAACGCCTTTGAACACTTTTTTTTGTACATGATAACCCAGTTTATCCTCTATGTAATTCACTATTCACTTTTCAATGTAGCCCCCATCCCTTTCCATGCTTGTGCACCAACGCTTGATGCAGTGCCAGATTAAGGTCTAAATGGGCCTGGAGCTGAAAATTATCAAGGGCCTATTATGCGCAATAATAGGGGTTTCGGCCAGCACCCAATAATGTGGTGGGCATGACCAGTGTTCTGTTTGGGTGGTCTGCTCATGGGCGTATCTCTATTTGTGTAAATACTTTAAACTAATTATATATGCCTGGAAAAGGCAATGGGCTTGCATAGGAAAAATGCAGGGTGATATATTGGCAGGTGCCCTCCAGAGGTGCACCCGCAGGACGCCGATGTCCTAAGATACTTGCGGGGTGAGGCGGCACTCCAGTCATTCAAAAAAGTTTACCACACCATATACCCTTTATACAAATCATGCAACACAATAGTAACCCCTTTATACTGTACTTGCCTTTTACACATTATGCCAAATCGAATGAGCCAAAACTCACACTATGGCACACGGATTGAGTCAAAATTTACGTTATGCCACACAGATTAAGGCAAACTTCACATTTTGTTACATGTATTGAGCTTTGGCTATGCAAAACGGATTGAGCAATAATGCACAATATGCTTCATAAACAGGGTCATTGCGCGCCGCACATTAAAAATGTACACCATAATGCCCATTACATGTTAAGCCACACACCATAATGTCCATTACGTATTATGCCAAACCTCATAATGCCTATTAAAAATGATGCTACATAAGTGCTGCTTACCTACATGCTCATTGCCAGGGGTTCCATGCTCATTGCCATGGGGGACAGTCACCACCGGGCAGAAATGACAGCCATTGACAGCCGTGAAGAGAGCAGGGGGCTGCCCGGCTGTATTCAGAGCATTGCAGGTCCCGGCTATTTGAAATAATACCCCTTTCACACCAGAAAATGCAGGGACTTACCCGGGAATATGGTCCCAGGATCATGCAGGGACATATCCGGCCCCTTTTACACCAGCCTAGTCCCTGCAAAACCACTCCCCCCT
The DNA here is from genome assembly GCF_055691185.1 of Crinia signifera. Lineage (NCBI taxonomy): Eukaryota > Metazoa > Chordata > Amphibia > Anura > Myobatrachidae > Crinia > Crinia signifera. The sequence goes on along the minus strand of NC_139221.1, from coordinate 233,832,595 downwards.
TTAACCAACCAGCTATATCTTTGGAACCAACTGACCTATTTATATGAGACCAGTATCATATCATAAGAACTTTTGAGTGGGCTTCGAATGATTTGAAACTGGGCCATTTGGTTCCAGAGAAATCTGCCCTCAAACAACATGAACAGCCATGTAATTACATTACAGAAATGAAAAAAATCGGTTTACCCGCAATATCTCTGGAACCAATGAACCCATATGGACCAGCCTGGTATCAAAGTGAAGGCCCAGCGATTTGGGATCAACCTTGAGCTTCTGTGATGTCGGAGGAAGAACTGGCCATTGGAACTGGCCGTTGGAACTGGGTGGGGGTCAGAATTAGCGAGTCCCATGTCATCCTATGGGGAAAACATTCAGGCTGGCCGTTGGAACTGGCCGTTGGAACTGGGTGGGGGTTGGAATTAGCGAGTCCCATGTCATCCTATGGGGAAAATGTTCCAGCTTTATCTGACAGGCTCCTTGGAAAGCCCTGGCCCTCAGCTAAAAAGTGGGCCTATTTGGAGAGTTGGCCTGGAGCTGTAGATCCATCAGGCCCATTGTCAATCAGGCCCTGGCTTGATGAGTTAGGCAAACCCCTTGGAGAAGAAAGCTGGTGGTTGTTATTGACACTGGGACCGAACGGCAGCTTTCACCTCGTCATCATAGTTGAAGTGTTCATCCTTAAGGTGCTCTTTCATCTTTTGCATTACTTTTCAATCCAGCCTCATATATATATATATATATATATATATATATATATATATATATATATATATATATACAACCCAATAGTGTTATTTAGGCGCCCTTCAGTGATTAGACAATATAATATGTTATGTCTTTCCAATCAATGTAAAAAAATTATTATTATCCAAGACTTCTCATTAAATATAAAACATTTATTTATAAAACACATAAAATGCAAGTACTCTTGGAAAAGGAGTATTCTCTTTGAATCAGGATCATACCAAGTACCCGACGCGTTTCGTCTCTTTATGAGACTTCATCAGGGGATTGACACTTATAGTATGAATCTTAATTGAATTAAAGTTGTTTTTAGCTTGTAGAATAGTAGGGATAATTTTTATTCACACTGTATTTTCAAAGTGTACTGAAAGTAGTTACTGTTTTTTGATCCTTAATTAAAGAACTTTTTCTTATTTTCTTTCTTTTTAAAATTTTCTTTCTTTTTAAAATAGAACTGGACCAATTATGAAAAAAGTGGTCCCATACACTACTGGATATTCATGGGGACATGATGCTCAAAGGCCAGTGAATGAAAATTAGGTAGACAAGGATGGCCAATAAAGGCAGAATCTTCAATTTAAACCTTCAATGTGTGATCCCTTAGTTTACTCCCAGGTTTCAATTGGGGAAGTAAATAAGCTGGTATATGGTTTTAATTTTCGGCCTCCAAAAAGGTGATAAATAATCACTTCCTAATTTTTGGGGTGGAGAAAGAATTCCCCTTAGTGTAGCCTGAACCTGTGTACTCTCCAACATCCAAAGAGCAAGTGAGAGTACACAGGTTCAGGCTACACTAAGGGGAATTCTTTCTCCACCCCAAAAATTAGGAAGTGATTATTTATCACCTTTTTGGAGGCCGAAAATTAAAACCATATACCAGCTTATTTACTTCCCCAATTGAAACCTGGGAGTAAACTAAGGGATCACACATTGAAGGTTTAAATTGAAGATTCTGCCTTTATTGGCCATCCTTGTCTACCTAATTTTCATTCACTGGCCTTTGAGCATCATGTCCCCATGAATATCCAGTAGTGTATGGGACCACTTTTTTCATAATTGGTCCAGTTCTATTTTAAAAAGAAAGAAAATTTTAAAAAGAAAGAAAATAAGAAAAAGTTCTTTAATTAAGGATCAAAAAACAGTAACTACTTTCAGTACACTTTGAAAATACAGTGTGAATAAAAATTATCCCTACTATTCTACAAGCTAAAAACAACTTTAATTCAATTAAGATTCATACTATAAGTATCAATCCCTTGATGAAGTCTCATAAAGAGACGAAACGCGTCGGGTACTTGGTATGATCCTGATTCAAAGAGAATACTCCTTTTCCAAGAGTACTTGCATTTTATGTGTTTTATAAATAAATGTTTTATACTTAATGAGAAGTCTTGGATAATAATAATTTTTTTACATTGATTGGAAAGACATAACATATTATATTGTCTAATCACTGAAGGGCGCCTAAATAACACTATTGGGTTGTGTATTGGATTGTATAGGATCCCTCTAGTAGGGGGTCTAGTGTTATTGGCGACCGCCTGTAGTCTAGCGCAAATTGTTAGTGATATTGTTTGGATATATATATATATATATATATATATATATAACCATCAATCGACTGTAACAACCAACAGGCAGTGCAGCAGATAAGACCAGCACATCCAGAATAAATGCAAAAAAGATGATGTTTTAATCAACAGATACTCATCTCATCAAAAGGCCGTTGCAGCTGAAGTTCAGCGATTGATGGTTTTATAATTTCATGACCTGGCACCCACCATTGACTCAGCTTTAGTGTGCGTGTCTCTCAAGCAACACACATATATATGTATATATATATATATATATATTTAAAATTTGAAAATCATTGCACACCACTTATTTAGCGCAGCATTCCATTTTACCATTTTGGGTCTGAAAAAAAGTTCAACTGTGCCAATTGATTGGTCTTTTTGATTGACCACCTCTTTTTGGTTTGCTCAATATCTTGACTTCCTTTGCATCTGTCCTACCAATTGCCCTAATATTGCTGAGCTTTTATCTTACTTTCTGGAAGATAAAACATTCTGCTGTTGTCCAAAACATATTTTTAAAGGGAAAGAAAAAAGTACTCTCCTTTGTTTGGGGGCACGCTTGTCAGAAAAAATAGATTTTGGTTATGATTGTAAGTTATAAAACGTAACTTTTAATTGATAATTGATACTTGATACCAGCGATAAATCGCTGGAGGGACTCTATTGAGTCCGATAAGTGGTTCCTTACCACTATTTATGTTATGTGTAGTTTGTCTGTGTCTTTTGTTCACATTATAGCCTTTTTTAGAATCACCAATTAAAAGTTACGTTTTATAACTTACAATCATAACCAAAATCTATTTTTTTCTGACAAGCGTGCCCCCAAACAAAGGAGAGTACTTTTTTCTTTCCCTTTAAAAATTGTACACTTTCTACTCTCAGGGGTGCACCTCCACAAGAGTGATACATTTGATAATATATCAATATATACATCTTTTGTTTATTGTGGATTCTAAAACTTACATATCATAAAGAGTTTACCATCGATAGGTGCATCTTGTGCAGAGGTTCTTCCCATACCCCCCAACCCCATCTTGAAGTCCAAAACATATTGCCTGATGTTGTCCAGGAACTGTTGTCCAAAACATATTGTCCAGGAAGTTGTGAACAGTGCCAAGAAGGGTGTCCACGTTAATCGCTCCATGTGGTGGACCTACAAAATACTGCCATCAATAACCTTTTTTTATATATTTGCTGTCAGTGCCCAATCACTTTTGTCTACATAGTGTAGTCTTACCAGCATCCTGTGTCACTTATGCTTCCTGTCCCAGGCGCCATTGCATTACCGCACTCTGTTCCAGATTTACCAGTATACATTGGTAGCAACCATACTACTATCTAGAAAGCCTGCACCTACTCTTAGTATCTGTTCTTTTTCATTGTGCAGCATCAGTCTCTGTGGCTACCAATGGTCATCATGAAGAATAGTATAGTCAGGTCGTCCAGCTTTTCTTGAGCAGATGCAACTACTGTAGCTCAAGGGGTCTGCCCCTAATCAACAAACTCCCAGGGATGTGACGCTCAGTGAAGAACTTCCCTCCTAGCATAGCTACATGCTGGAGATCAGAGACTGTAAATGTGAAGGACATATTTATTTCAATACATTTTTATTGAGATTTTTCACAATATGCAAATAGGGGGGGTTACAGAAAAAAAAGGGAGGGGGGGGGGGTAATAGGGAGGGGGAAAAAGTCACCAAAACAGTAACATTAACAAAGTCACAAAGCTGTATAATTATCATAATCACAGAACTGTATAATGCAGGCTATAGCAAAGAAGTCATGCAGAGGTAACATGAAATATCAGCAAAAAAACCCCCCAAAAGGCGCATCTTAAATAATCAGGGGGGCGAGAAAGGAGTGTTATATACTAGAATCTGGAGAGGGAATGGTCAGGGCTTTGTTTATAGTATCAACTATAGGACTTCGGGGCGTGGCCTGGCAACCAGTCGGAGCAGACGCACACTTCCAGAGCTCCTGCTCCTAGCCTCAAAAAAACTTCTTTTTCTCCCTAAAACCCCACTCCTACCTCTCCACATTGCCTCCCATTCATCTCTCCTCTGCTCCGGTCGTTGTTGGCCCCAGCTGCGGAGCCGGAAAGCGCTTTTAAGCGCTTTTGCAGGCTGCGGCCTGGTCACCCGGACGGAGCCGGGACCTCGATTTTGCCTGGAGGCGCAACGGAGTGAGCTGAAGGCCGCGATCGGGGGTGCTGGAAAGACTCCCCGCCGCCGCCGCTTACCACCAGGAAGCCCGAGTGGTGAAGCGGACACCCCTCCACAGTCCTGCCGCACTACCAGCCGCCCTCACATCGGCGCCACGCGCGGGGCCAGAACCGGTGACGGAACCAGACTGAGAACCACCCGGCTCCCACTGGACTCCTCAGGGCTGGACTCAGACAGCCTAGCTTCAATTCAATAGTGAGTACGCCTCAGGCAGCCCCCAGACAACCACCCGCAGAGATATTAAACGGGATTCAGCCGCCATTACACTCCCCCCGCCATCTTGGGAGAGGCATCCCCAACAGCTAATAACACCAGGGGACTCACCCTCTTAGCCCCAGGCTGTGTTCCCTTAAAATTGTGACCGGGACACACACACAGCAGGTGAGCGAGGGGGCCCCAAGCCGAGCTCCACAGAACTTCCCCCATCTCCCACAGGCAAGACTGGGTGACACCTGGAACGCCTCAGGGCTGCTCCACCAACTTACAACACCTCTTCAACCCTGCCATTAAAATCCCAGGCACTGAACAGAAATAACCCTCTGGACAAGAACCCTCATTTTCTTGTCTATACTTATTACACCGCAGAGAGGAAGCAGACCCCAGGGATAGTCTTTATAGACTGTTGTGATCTCATTTCTTACTTATAAGCCAAGACTGCCCTCTAGTGCTTGCAACAACAAACTACAATTACTGCTCTAAAAGGGCCAGCTTGTGAAAAGAAAGACACCTCACAATTTGTCACCCGCGCTTACGCACACTATGTAAGCTGACCTTTTGCTACGGATTAACAGCAACGTACAGCATAGCGGGAGAAGAGGAGGGGCCGGGGCTCCCCCTCCCCTCCCCCCCCCCCCCAAAAAAAAAAAAAAAAATAGAAATTTTTTTTTAAAAAAAATGATGCGTCCTAAGTAAGGATGTCTCTATAAAGCCAGGCCCCCGGGAGTCACCGCCCGATGAGTTAAGCCACACTGATGTGAGAGTAACCTAGACAATCCTCCCAATCTCAAGATCTATCCGCCCACTGTTTCCACCCAAAGCTTTTGAGCTAATTATGGTCAAAGGCAAAAAGGCTCTTCCAAAAGGAAATACGCCTATTCCCAAAGAAAACATGTCTCAAACTGATATGAGACCCTTCATACAACCCACCCTCTCTACACAGGCAGAAAACTCCCCAGTCCACACCTCATCCACCGCACCGCCGGACTTCCAGGCCTCATTGCTGGCAACGGAGCTAGCAGAAATTAGAAATACCTTGTCATACATGAAAACTCTCCCAACAAAGCAAGATATCCAAGACACGGTCCGCCAAGAATTAGCTACAGTCCGGCAAGACCTGTCTCAACTTTCCCAGCGTACAGCGTCTCTGGAAAAAAGCCAAGAAGAAACTTACACATTTTGCAACTCCCTTACAGAGACTCTAGCTGCCCAATCGGCAGAGATCCGCTCTATACAAATGCATCTAGTAGACCTTGACAACAGAGGGAGAAGAAATAACCTCCGGCTCCGGGGCCTACCCGAGGAGGTCTCCCAGGAAAATCTGCCAGACGCTCTCTCCAAGATCTTCAACGAGATCCTTGGGAATGACCCCCCAGAATCGATACCCCTTGATAGAGCACACAGAGCACTAAGACCCAGAGGATCGCCGTCTGACCGTCCACGCGATGTGATCTGTCGCTTACATTATTATGCACAAAAAGAAAGTATTGTACGCAAGATACGCCAGCTGGATGGAATAGACTTCAATGGTTCCAACGTACAAATATACCAAGACCTGTCCTGGCATACACTCCAACAACGGAAGGCATTGCGACCAATCACTTCCGAACTCCGCAAGAGACAACTGAAGTACAAATGGGGCTTCCCCTTCAACCTCCAAGTCACCTCCGCGGGGAGACAGCACACCCTAAATTCCTACTCCGATATCCCGACGTTCTGCACAGCTTTGGGCCTGCCAGTCATAGACATACCCAACTGGGAGTTTAACCACCCGGACCTCCCACCACTCCAACAGCAAGGACAAGGTCCTCCTTGGCAAGAAGCTCGATACGCCAAAAAGAAACAAGGCCAAGTCCCAATGCCCCCCAATACAAACCCCCCCCTGAAGACCTACAAGCCGACCTATGACAAGACTTTTCTCTACGTTGGGATCAGACCCAGGACTGGTGACTATAATGTTTAGTTACAAAATTATCTTGGTTCCACCTTAAGTTGATTGTTTAAGCCCCACCGAACCATTATTCCTAGGTTTAGGTTTGGAAGTAAATAGTTTACGCAACTTTATCTTATAGTAAATGTTGATAAGGAGTTGACCCAGACAACCCTTTTAGCCCCATTGTGGGCACTTACCTACAAAACCCAGGTAAAGGAAACTTCACGGGCTGATTCCGAGTCAATCTTTCAGTTAAGGTTAGATATTTATGCTCTATGTTTAGGCTAAATGGGAGAGAACTTAGATGGCCTACACTAGCACTACTTTAGCACTTATACACAGGAAATTCTTATAGATAAACTATTAGGCCAAGTCCCGCCCACCAATACAAACCCCCCCTGAGACCTACAAGCCGACCTATACCAAGACTATCCTCAACTTCGGGATCAGACCCGGGACTGGTGAATATAATGTTTAATTACAAGACTACCCTGGTTCCAACTTAAGTTGACTGTTTATGCCTCATTGGTCCTCTATTCCTAGGTTTATGTTTGGAAGAAAATAGTTCAGGCAGCTTTATTTAATACCACTATCAATACTCACCAGCAGAGTTACAGTGGTGGGTGGTTATTATTTTTTTTAGGTAAATGTTTATAGGGGTTGGCCCAGACCACCCTGCTAGCTCCATTGTGGTTATTTACCTGCAGGACCCAGGTAATGGACATTTCTCGGGCTGACCCCGAGTTAATTTCTCGGGTAAGGTTAGATACTTATGTTCTATGTTTAGGCTAAGTGGGAGAGAACCTATATGGCCTACACTAGCACTATTTTAAGCATCTATACATAGGAAGTTCTTATAGATAAGCTACTTAAACTCGATACACTCATTTTCTCAGTACTAACTCCCTAAAGGGAGATCACATAACACTTGTTAGCGGTGACCCCCCCTACCCCATACCCGCCTTAGGCTCCTTGCCTTCTGAGACACTGGTGGCCTTTTACCGCCAGTCGCCTCTTAGCGGGATTTTTCTTTTTCTATTATTAATGTTGTTATTTAGTATGTTTAATTGTACCTTCCTTTCCCATGTTTTTCCTTCCTCCACCTTTCCTACCCCCTTCCCTGACCTTTCAAACGCATCGCAGAATATGTCCCACCTCATCAGACATGACCACACCAGGTAAACTGAAGATCCTTTCCATCAATGCAAAAGGCCTTAATACCCCAGAGAAAAGGAGTAGCTTACATAGGACCCTATGGGCGGAGAGAGCTGATGTAGCCATGATCCAGGAAACACACTTTAGACGATCCGCTAGAAACCCATCCCTCTCTAACCATCGCTTCCCCACCGCATATTATTGTAATACACCTGACAGTAAATCTAAGGGGGTGGCAATTTTGTTTTCTAAACATCTCCAACTAACTGATGTGTCCATAATGAAACCGGTCCCCGGAAGAGTACTCCTCATTAAATGTAAAATATCTACTCAACCCTACACCTTTGTAGTGGTATATGCCCCCAACCAAGACCAACACTCATTCTTCCTATCACACTTGACACACTTAGACTCCCTCTTTGAGGGCACGACAATTTTGGGAGGCGATCTCAATTGGACTCTAGACCCAACTATAGACACATCTACTGGCACCAGCAGGTTCCCGACTCACAAATATCAAAAAGTAAACAAAATTCTCCATGACCTCCAACTTGCCGACTCCTGGAGGATTCTTAATCCCTCAGACAGAGACTATTCGTTCTACTCCCATCCCCACCAGACTTACTCTAGACTAGATTACATACTCCTAAGTCACAAACACCTCCCACTACTTCTAGACGCAACAATAGGCCCCATCACATGGTCGGATCATGCACCGATCTCAATAACCCTAGCCACATACCAACAGCCCCCTGGCCAATGGACATGGAGGCTCAATGAATTATTGCTACAGGACACACACTGCAAAGCAGAGCTAGTCAAGACACTATCAGAATATTTCAAGTTAAACGACACTCCAGACATATCCGCGATTACCCTATGGGAAGCACATAAATGCGTCATCAGAGGCAAAATGATACAATTGAGCACATATATGAAAAAGCAAAAAACCGCGAGAATATCTGCATTATTAGCAAACATCCATAGGCTTGAAACAATGCACAAATCTGGCGCCTCCTCATCTCTACTTGCAGAACTAGTTGAGTCTCGTCATAGCCTTAATAAACTCCTAGCCGAACGCACCAAACTAGAAATGCGAAAGTGTAAGAGTAAGTATTACCAGTGGGGTAATAAGCCAGGCCGCCTATTAGCGCAAGCCCTTAGAACCCAAAGAGCTGCTTCTTTTATCAATAAGATAAAGAAGGATGCAGATGTTCTTTGTTATAAAACCCCGGAAATTGCTTCATGCTTCCGAAACTATTACTCTTCACTTTACAACCTTCAGGAAACCCCCACATCAATAGAACACCTACACAAAACACTACTAGCAAAAGAATACTTGACCTCAGCGGCCTTACCCTCTTTATCCTCCCCTGACAGAGACTTACTAGAAAAACCATTTTCCCAGATAGAACTAGAATCAGCTATATCCTCCCTGCCCTCGGGCAAAAGCCCCGGCCCGGATGGCTTCACAGCAACCTACTACAAGGCATTTAAAGAAATACTCACCCCAAAACTGCTACAAGCCTTCAACACCATCTCAGCAGACTCACACTTCTCTAAACAGTCCCTAGAAGCTCATATAACAGTGATCCCGAAACCAGGAAAAGACCCCTCCGTGTGCTCCAGCTATAGACCCATCTCCCTTTTGAATGTTGACATCAAACTCTTCGCAAAATTAATGGCAAACAGGTTGAATAAATTTCTCCCCGCCCTGATCCAGAATGATCAGGTGGGATTCGTCCCCGGCCGTGAGGCAAAGGACAACACTACCAAAATTCTGAATCTGATTCACCTGGCCACACGCCATAAAATCCCCACCGATCTTGTCTCTACCGATGCCGAAAAGGCATTCGACAGGGTCTGCTGGGGATTTATGCGGGCTGTACTGGAGCACATTGGACTAGGTACTTTGGCCCTCCATAGAATTCTAGCCCTTTATCACAGGCCCACAGCAAGAGTTAGGACTAACGGCTATTTGTCTGACCCCTTCCCTATTAGCAACGGAACAAGACAGGGCTGTCCCCTCTCTCCACTAATTTTCGTATTATGTATGGAAGCACTAGCTAGGACGATAAGAGCCAACGCAAATATCTCGGGTATACAAGTCGGAGAAGCCAACTACAAATTGGCATTATTCGCCGATGATCTTCTGGCAATAGTCACCCACCCAACTACATCCCTTCCCCACTTCATACAAGAACTAGACCGTTTTAGCTCTCTCTCTAACTTTAAAGTCAACATGACCAAATCCAGTATTCTTAACGTTTCAGTGCCCCCCGCCTTGGTCCCCCAACTTAAGAGCTCATTCCCATTCACATGGCAATCCTCCCACATTACATACCTAGGTATCAACTTACCCTGCGACTTGACTCGACTATACTCCTTAAACTATCAACCCCTTCTAGGATCTATCCGTGCAGACTATAGTAGATGGCACAACAAACAACTATCCTGGTTAGGGAGAATAAATGTAATCAAGATGAACTCCTTGCCCAAACTACTTTACATACTCCAAACCTTGCCAATCCAGGTCCCAGAGACATGGTTTAAAACTATTCGAATCCTGACCCAACAATTCATCTGGCAACGAAAAAAGCCCAGAATTAAACGTAAGATTTTGGCTAGAAGCACTGAAAGGGGGGGGTTCCGCCTTCCAGACTTTAGGAACTACTACCACGCCATCCTCCTAAACAGAATCCTGGATTGGACCAGGAATCGTAGAAGTAAGCAATGGGTGGAACTGGAAGGGATATGTATGGGCCTTTATCCCGAAATATTCCCCTGGCTACCCACTCTCCCCAATCCACCAACATCTCACCCTACTATTCCCCCCACACTACAAGCATGGAAATCTCTACGGCTAAATCCACTCATCTCTTCCAAATTTGGCCCATTAACTTCATTTTTAAATAATCCAGATTTCCGACCTGGTTTGAATATTCCAGACTTCTCAAAATGGGCCATAGAAGGACTTTTTAGGGTGGGGCAGATGATGTTAGGCTCCTGTATGTGTTCCTTCTCGGAATTGCAAGTAAAATGGGATATCCCATCGAGAGATTTCTGGAAATTCCTACAGGTTAGGCATTATATACAAACAGGCTCTAGATCTCGCCCATCATCCCGAGAACTGACCGCGTTTGAAAGACTATGCATATCCACATCTGAACCTGTTCACACTATTTCGCTATTATACAAACTCTTACAAGATCTAAACAACTATAGGACTTCCAGGGGGTCCAAAGTGATAGTGTGGAGGTCGAGGGGGAGTAAGTGTTAGGAGAGGTCAGTTTCGAGTTGGAAGTGCAAGTGGATTTTCCGCACAACATGGGAGATGGGAGGGGGGATCTCTTGCTTCCAATGTAGGGCGAGCACTGTGCGAGCAGCAATGCAGATGTGGCCCAAGACATAATGGAGGGGGGAGGGAATTGAGGTGGGAAAGGAGTTTAAGAGAGCTATCACGGGTGAGGGCAAGAGAGAAATATGAAGCACTTTGTTAACGAGAGCAAAGACTGCCTTCCAAAAGGGAAGAATCTTCGGGCAGGACCAAAAAATGTGGAACTGGTGGCCAACACCCCACACTGGCGCCAACAGAACTTCAAGCAGGAAGGCCAAATCATGTGTAATCTATCCGGTGTGAGGTATAATCTGTGTAGGAGCTTAACGTGCATCTCTGAGTGGTTTAAACATCTAGACATGGAGTATGAAGATAAATAAATGCGGCTCCACTGGGATTCTTGCAGTGTCTGCCCAATGTCGAGTTCCGGCTTTGGTTTTAGGGGAGGGGACTAAGTCTAACAGTGTCTTGTACCAAATTCCAAAAAGGAAATTTCTCCTCTATGTTCCTTTCCGAAGATCCTGCTAAATATGACCGCTAGTCTAGGGACTGGAGTAGTGAGTGAGGTGGGGAGACTTTTCCACCAATGCTGTAACTGGTAGTATTGTAATCTATCAGTATCAGGGAGTGAGAAGCACGATTGCAGATCTGGAAAGGAGCGAAGATTAGGCCCTGTCAGTAAAGCACCTAATACTTTAAGTCCCTTTTTGGTCCATCTGTTAGAATTGAAGTTAGGAATGATAGCTGCCACAGTGTGAAGTGAGACTAGGGGCAAGTTGTGTGGATGGGTGGAGAGGGAGTGGTCAATCTATCCCAGGCAGTCAATGTTGCGCGGGTGGAGGGTAAGAGGTTAAGTGGCTGTGGCCGGATTTTAGGGGGTAAATAGAACAGGTCCTTTAAGGGAAACTTAGGGCAGGCCATCTCTTCCAGGTGAGTCCATTCTCTAGTAGCAGTATTAACAAAGAAGGGTTTAAGTTGAGCTAGAAGAGCGGCCTCCTGGTACAGTGGGAGATTGGGCAGGGTGAGGCCACCTTTGGCAGCCTTAGGGAAATCAGCCCTTTGCCGATTATGGCACCAGGGGGTCCAAGCAGGTCATCTGTTCATCAGTTTTTCTGAGGGTATAATCCAAAATCTGGGACTTTCCCCATTTGATGGACACTAGTAGATTGTCTCTACTGTTCCCAGAACCAGAGATATCAGCCTTCCAGCAGCTGGTTACTGCTCCAGCTCCACACACCTGGTATGTAGTTTTATATTCTCATTGGCAGATTGCTCTGCCTCCTGAACTCTGATCCCCTCGTCCTCAATATTATTTGGTAGGTGGGATTCTCTAGTTTTTAATTCCTTTAAAATCTAAGAAATCTGTTTCCGGGAACTGGAGATATCTGCAGTCAAGCAAGCTGTCCTTCCACCAGAAAATTATGAGTAATAAGCCTACTCCACTATACACCCCTCCTCTGCGTATTAAACATCCTCTACCACCCTGGAAGTTATGTTTTAGGGCCCCTTCATTCAGCCCAATGCCCCCTTCTCCCACCTCATCTTCCACCATCTGTGCAGTAAAGGGGTAATTAGTGGAAATTACTGATCCAGGCCCTACATGCTGAGCGGTTGATATAATACCACCCGTGGGACATCACTTGGTCACCTAAGTGTCCATCTCCGTGCTTTGCGCCGCCCCTCTGGAAACCCCCTTCTGAAAATCCTGCGTTTGCCCCTGCACCTAACTAGTTGTCTGGCTCAGTTACTCTGGATAGTAAATAATATCAAATGTCTGTAGCAGGAAAGTACTTAGAAGCAAGAAGATTCCTGTATTGTATGAAACTTGATTCACCATATTATTATATAGCTGTCCACTTATTTTAGATATAATATATATTTTTAATATATATAACCTTATAGACGTCACCTGCTACGTGGGCAAACCACCCAAAAAATAGCATAGAAACTTTTTTAGGTCATAATTCTAATATCATTGGAAGCCGTTTTTGATTATATGAAAATACCACATAAAAAAATAAAAAGTTTATTCTTTGTTTCTTTCATGGTTCCATTAAATGACACTACAGCCAAGCAGCATAACATGTTAAATTATTCAAGAAGCAGATGTCTTTCTCTTCGTGTGACTTGTCTGATAAGGTTCTCTCCACAATACAAAAAATATACAATGAAAAATGTATGAGGTTACATTGCAGATATTAACAAAGCTAATTAGTGCAGCTGTTGAAAAAATACAGTGAAGTAAATTTTCAATAATTTGAGTTCTAAAAATTAATGTTCATTTATATAAACTATTTGTATTAACCAGTTTCATAAAGATAAACATACAAATACAGTACATTGAATTTAACAGTACTGTGACTGGATCTGAATCACCCCCAAAGTGAGGAAAGGGTATCTGCACCTTTCCAAACAAGCGTACAAAGAGAAGTATTGGTAGTGATACTTGTGGTCAATGAAAAAGAAATTGACAAGGAGAAATGTTTAAAAATATACATTTATTAAATATTTTGCAAATAAAATGTCAAAAGGGTACTTGTGTACTATCATGGCTCCCACGATGGGCATCGTACAGGGAAAACTCGCATCGTATCGCATGCGTTAGCATCAGATCGCATGCGATCTGATGCGATGCGATGCAATGTCATTTCTCACAGAAATCATGTAAAATGCACCCCAAATGTCATTTTTCACACTGTACCACCCCCACTATCAACGCCAACCCGAAGCGTGGCGAGCGCAGCGAGCCCGCGCGGGGTGGCGGTACGCGTCCTACGACCTTTTCATACCCCCTCTATCCACGTCGGCGTGGAGTTGAGAATAGAAAGTGTGGCGAGCGCAGCGAGCCACCGAGCCCGAAACGTGGCGAGTGCAGCGAGCCCCGCGAGGGGACACGGATACCTGTGAAGCCCGCGAGGGGACACGGATACCTGTGAAGGTATCCGCATCCCCTCGCGGGGCTCGCCACGCTTCGGGCTCGCTGCGCTCGCCACACTTTCTATTCTCAACTCCATGCCGACGTGGATAGTGGGGGTATGAAAAGGTCGTAGGACGCGTACCGCCGCCGCTCGCCATGCTTCGGGTTGGCGTTAATAGTGGGAGTGGTACAGTGTGAAAAATGACATTTGGGGTGCATTTTACATGATTTCAACTCATGTCCATAATTTCTGTGAAAAATGACATTGCATGCGATTTTAGCAAAAATGCATAAAAACACGGGAAAATCGCATCGCATCGCATGCCACTACATATGGCATGCGATGGCATGCGATGGGAGCCGTGAAAGTACACAAGGGGGAAAGGGGACAGAGGAGTGTAGGAGAGGGGAGAAAGGAGGGGGGAAGAGGGAAGAGAGGAGGGGGGAAGAGGGGAGAGAGGAGGGGGGGAAGAGGGGAGAGAGGAGGGGGAAGAGGGGAGAGAGGAGGGGGGGGAGAGGAGGGGAGGAGAGGAGAGGGGAGGAGTGGTTGCAGTGGCAGTAGGTCTACAAGTGAACTCACCAGCTGCTTTCACTGGTGCTGGGCTCCCCAGCACCACGGTCCCTTGCTCCCCTCCATGAGGCTTGTCTGCGGGCTGCTGTCACTGTACCAGGCTTTACTGCTCTCCGGCGCTAGGCTCCCTGGGCGGCGCTGTCAATCACTTCTCCCCGGCTTTAATGCTCTCCGGCGCTGGGCTCCCCGGGCGGCGCTGTCAATCACTTCTCCCTGGCGCTGGGCTCCCTGGGCGGCGCCAACGTGTTCTGCTGCTCCCCGGGAGGCGCTAGGCTGTACTGCTTCCAGTCCCTAGGCTCACTGCTCCCCGGCGCCACTGACTTTCTTAAAAGACGGCAGCGTGGCCACCACTGCCTGAGTTCCTGCCCTGCAATATTTATTTATTAAAGAAAAACTGGAAAAGAGTATATGGGTTTTGGGAGTTCTGCACACACAAATCAATTAGCACCCTTATTTTGTGGGTGAAGGGTCCACTTGGTGTTTGTAGACACCAGTGGGGGTGCTATCCCAAATATAGAGATTAGGGCAAAAACAACAAGAAAAGAAGAATTTGTTTTGGATGCACTCCTTCAAAGACAATAGAAAATTTTTTTGGGGAAATATTCCTTTTCTAGTTTTAAAAGGTGGAAGCTCCCCCCTATACCCCAGTATACAACCAAGCACCATAACTAACAGTCATCCCTACCTACATTTTAAATTCTGAAATCACATTTCTTTCTTTCATTGTCACTAAATGTATGTACGTAAATGTAATTTTTAACCTCTTATTTCGCTAACAGTGGCTGTCTCCTTATCCAACCTATGCTAATAAAGATAAGAGGAGCTTCCACCTTTTAAAAGTAGAAAAGGAATATTTCCCCCCCAAAAAATTCTATTGTCTTTGAAGGAGTGCATCCAAAACAAATTCTTCTTCTCTTGTTGTTTTTGCGTGCAGGGGATAGCCTGCTGGGACCCCCCAAGGCCCGGGCCCCATAGCAATTGCATCCCCTGCATCCACTATAGTTACGCCACTGATAATACTTAAAATGACTACAACAATACTAAATAGACAATACTCCATTGAACTGTTTATGACTTCACTCCTGATCAATTGTTGCTTTGTACTCTTTTTCAATGAAAACACAATAATAATAATTATAAAAATAATTAAAATACTGAGCAACCTGCATCATAGGAGTAGGAGCCTACTTTCACACCAAACTCCTTTTTCAGTTGTTTTCATCTGACCGTGTACTCATTGCTGTAACTACTACAAATGCCAATGACTCTACTTACAGTAACTAAAGAATTGCAAAGCCATTCATTGCAAATGGCAAGACTAAAAGAATGGCAAGGCCGTTACACAATTACACAAAGTAATTTACACCTTCATGCCAATTTATATTCACATCCATTTCTTTGGTTCCCACTAGTCTGAATAGATATAAGTTGATTGCAGATTCTGCTAGATAGATGTAGAGACGGAATTGGCAACTGGCTGCTCTACACTGAAAACTTGATTGGGATTGGCTGACAGAAAGCAATAGCAGGCTATAAATGTATTCTAATACTGTATCTGAACTTCATGCAGATTCCTAATCATCCTGGAATGTCTTACAATTCTTACTGGCACAGTGTTATCCCCGCCATCTTTACTCTAAGCAAATTATGGCAAAACTAATGGTCTTTTACTGGGGTGTTAAACAGATCCAGTCTTTTATACACTGTTCGTACTGGGTGTGGTGGTACCACTGCCATATTTATTATAAACAAATTATTGCAAAACAGTAATTTTCTTTTCCTGGTGTGAATAAACAACAGACAATTTATATAACCAAAATATGTGAAAACTGCCTTTTTGAGATGCATCATATATTCCTGTTCTCTTTAGTCAGAATTGTTCCTGTCCCAACAGCTGCACACCAAAATTATTTGTTTAGCTGAGGGCAACAAAATTTTTCAGTCCTTTATTAATGGTATTAGTAATAGTCCCTCCTTTCCCTATCTCGTTGCATGTCCACTTGCTGTGGTGGCAATTAAGTTCAACTAAAGTATCATTACTCCTGTCCTGGTTTAAACAAAATACATGATTATTACAAACACAGTTAGATATATCAGGTGCCCTTGCATGCATAACATTCTCACTCTGAGATAATCTAGATGTGTCACCTATAAAATAGGCAAATCGGTGCACAAAAAGAAGGACTCTAAATGTGAAGAAGAAACTGTATGTGTATAAACTTCACATCTCCCTGATGAGAGTCTACGGGGAAAATTTACTAAAAGTATTTTTTAAATCAATCTAAATCAATGATGATTTTCAGGGGCTCAAACACACACATTTAGCAACACATGATTTTGATGTGGGTATTAATGATGGTGAAGGGTTATACATAGAAATTAAGGATGCTGCATTGGAAGTGTAACAGGTCGATGGTGATAATTATGTATCTGATGCTAGAGATAACAAGAAATACACAGTCATGTCTGGGAAAAAGACAAAAAAACACTACCTCTTCCACGTGGGGACATTTTTACCCAAATTCTGACATTTGTCAAAGTACTCATTGTGGTGTCAAAGTAAGTAGAGGAAGGAATGTCAATCATCCAGACACCTACTCCCTCTTTTGTCATTTGCAGTGAGTTAATATAAATCAAAACCTGGAAAGTCATATGAAATACTAGCAGTCTAGTATAAGCTACCAGATAGTAACCAACACATGCAATCTCCACCGACAACATCTTCATAATCAAACTCCTCATTAGTAATCAATTGGTGTGGTGTTGTATGACATCATGATGTCTGGAGTGCTGTACCAAAATAAAACCAAAAACGTTATTACACCAGCGGTGCCGGATGATCACTTTACAGGGGCTCCCCGGACCCTACAGATAAAACAATGTATAGCTAGTGCCTGCACCACTGCAGTGATCAGCGTGGTCCATGCTGTGGTTGTAGATGGATTTATCTGTGAGCCCCTCTCGGTGACTTGGAACTTTGAGGTCATGTATAACTGTGTCCCTGCACCTCCCTGTCACCAGGTCTGGTCACACTGCAAATTCCAAGTACATTGTAGAATCATGCCACATTAATAAATCCAGAGCCAGTAAATGGCAGGGGAAAAGCATAGGATATTATGAATAAACAGCACAATCCCTGCTCTGTTATCACTATTACTTTTTGCTTTGGGTTTTGATTTACACCCATATTTTATAACACATATAAACATATTACAAAATGCCATGCCAAGTAATTATTTTAGAAACCTTGGTAACCAGATGATTTACCGCATGACAGGAGTCTAGCAAGAGCCTGTATAGCAAGAGTTTAGACATTTACGGGATCAGTAACCACTACAAGATTGATGGAACAAGAGACCCAGTAAATCTGCTGAGACAAGTCATAAAGAGTGAGAGAGACTGGGCACAAGAGAGTACAGTGGTTGTGGATTAGAACATGATATGAACAGAAACTGCTACTCAAATTAGTTGAGATAACAGCAAAATATA
This sequence comes from Crinia signifera, assembly GCF_055691185.1. Lineage (NCBI taxonomy): Eukaryota > Metazoa > Chordata > Amphibia > Anura > Myobatrachidae > Crinia > Crinia signifera. The sequence continues at coordinate 233,814,435 of NC_139221.1, read as the reverse complement.
GCAAAATAAACCGTATTTCAATTATTAATTTTTAGTTACGATAGTTAGAAATGATTATTGGCAATATTCATGGCAATATGACATTTTTGGGTCATCCATATGTATCCTTTATTACAAGCAGGAACAAGGGATCCAAGTTGGGCTGAACTCTTCGAAGTGCAAAATTTTGTTACTAAGGCCACTTCACTTCTCTTATGGGACCAAGCAGCACTACTGCACATGTGTGGTCTGCTGACCACTCATGTGCTGTGCCCATTGTCATTGATGGTTTCTCCGGAACCCTCTGCTAGTCATTTCTGCTAGTGTCAGCTGGCATTAGTTGCTGGGGCCCAAATCCAAAATGATCTTACAATAAAATGACTCCACACTGTGATGGAATATTGAGATTTCAGTTGGCTGCAGCAGGTACCAGATTCTGTGCAATTTTAGTGTCACTCACAGTGCCAGCGTGAGACAGTCACAGGACCTCCAATCCAGAAGAGACAGTGGATGTTAGTGCATGAGTCATGACATGTAAGAACAACACTTTACTAAAGGGCTTAATCTCCTATATTACCTTCATATCCACCAGGGCTATTTTTCAGCAGGCTCCAGCAGGAACTGTGGCCCTTATTCTAGTTCACTCTTTCTGACAAAATATTTCTTAGATGGACAAAACCATGTGCACTGCAGGTGAGGCAGGTGTAAAACCCCACCCAAATCTAATTATCTCTACACAAGTTACACCTGGTTACTTGGTTTTGTCCATCTAAGAAATATTTTGTCAGAAAGAGTGAACTAGAATAAGGGCCACAGTTCCTGCTGGAGCCTGCTGAAAAATAGCCCTGGTATCCACCACCTGTAGAGAGTTTGGTTCAGGTTGCCAGTGATGGATTTTTTGGGGCAGTCAGAGGGGGTATTGTGCCACTGCAGGGCTAATGGAAGTAGGACAGAAAGACTTTTGATTTCACAGCCATAGAGTAGAAAGCAGACAGCAACCAGAGAATCGTAAAAAAAGAAAGTGGTACTCTAAACTTGGGCGCTCCCCTTTTTGGACACACAATAAAAAGTAGGAAATATACTTTCCTGCCACCAAAATTTTTTCAGAAGGTTCTTCTGCTTCAATGTTTCTTTTTTGTCTCTGTTGAATGCGTGAGAGAGTAAAGAGAAAAAAACAATATGTAGTACAGTCTAAGTAAATGTGAAGAATTCAATTGTGGGCAAATGGATAGCGTACTCAACTCACAGGGAGTGGTGTATTAACTGGTATGTAAAGGTATCTTTAACACATCTGGGTGGCGTACCCGTACTCAGGTGTATTACAGAGAGCGATGTCTATCACACAGGGGAGCTATGGTTGAGACTCTGCATGCGCATACACATGTATGCGCGTGTGCAGCCACTTGGTGTGAGCAGGTGCAGCAAATTGCTTATTCACTGGTCCGTTTGCACCTAGAAGTGTGGATGGGGGGGGGCGTGGGTCAGCGGGCCGTCGTCGCGCCCATGGGAATGCCCAGAGTTTCATGGGCGTTCCCATAAAAATGCTGGATGTTCCTATGGTAATTCGCTGATGACGTGGGTCCTGGGGGTGGGCAGCTAACATAAGCATATGTCAGCTGCCCACCCACTTGCCATACAGGAAGCCTGCAAATCTAAGACATCAGAGATTGTGTTAGATCTGCGAGTGCAAGTGAAATCATTAGATGGTTGGCATCCATCGATTGATTTCTGTCCCGCATGCAATCTGTGAATGGATGTTTATACAAAACATCCATTCACATGCATGCGGAAGAATTCGCTGTGCATGCGGTGGGTAGTCATTTGTGCAGGTGGCGTTAAACTAACTCGCAAAGCTGCGAGTTTCCCACTACTCTCACTCTAATACAGATGAAAACCTTTCTGTTAGACAACTGCAGTGATTAACTATCAGCTGCAAAGTGCTTAGATAAGTGCAGTTTGTGGTTATATGGATATATAATATAGGAGGCAAGCCTATTACAATACAGTCGGAGAAGCTGTGCAGATTCATTATATCACTTGTCTAAATAGATTACGTAAAATGTAGTAACATTAATGAATACTTACAGTGTCATTCAGAAATATTATTCTGTGACATTTATTACTTGGAATCACTGGCTGTTATACTAACTGTCTTTACCTGTGCTCATACTTCAAAATATGTACTTGTGAGTGCGTGTATATATATATATATATATATATATATATATATATATACCGTATATACTCTAGTATAAGTCGACCCGATTATAAGCCGAGGCACCTAATTTTACAACAAAAAACTGGGAAAACTTAATGACTCAAGTGGGACCCTCATCCGAGTATAAGCCGAGGGGGGCTTTTTCAGCATAAAAAATGTTCTGAAAAAGTAGGCTTATACTCGAGTATATATGGTATATATATATATACATATATACACACACATATATATACATATACATACATACACACACACACACACACACACACACACACACACACACACACACACACTATATATATATATATATATATATATATATATGAAAAATAGAAGAAAAATAAAAAGTGGCACTCCAAGGAACTATTTGAACGTTTCGGGGCTGGCACGCCCCTTTGTCAAGGTGAATGTAAATCCAAAGGGGTGTGCCCGCCCGAAACGTTGTTTGTACAGTTTTTGCATTGTGCTATTATACCTTATTCAAAAAGTTCCTCAGAGTACCACTTTTTATTTTTCTTCTACAAACTAGTGCTTTTATATATATATATATATATATATATATATATATATATATATATATATATATAACTCCACAGGGGGGTCCGGCACAGCCACTTCACAGTATCCTACACTTGGGTAGGTCAATTCCTCAAATTAGGTGTGATCACACAGTCACATCACCCCGTCTGCAGCTGAATCCATATCAGAGTGTTTTATTTTCATTAAAAAAATATATATTTGTTTTTATATATATACATCCATAAATATACACAGCGCCTAGAATTGGAGGGTAACCTCAAGAAAGTGTGATTCCTTGAAGCAAGCCTTCACCTCTGCCCCTGTGCTCCGTCAACCCGATATTAGGTGCCTGTTTGTTTTAGAGGTTGACGCTTCTTCTGAGGCAGTAGGGGCAATTTTCTCCCAGTATGGAGATGATGGGAAACTACACCCCTACAGTTTCTTCTCAAAGAAATTTTTACCTGCGGAACGCAACTATGCCATAGGGGAACAGGAGCTTCTGGCGATAAAATTAGCCCTGAAGGAATGGCGTTGCCTTTTGGAAGGAGCTCAACATCCTTTTATGGTCTTTACAGATCACAAAAATCTACTTTATTGCCGTACTGCTCAATGCCTCAATTCTCGGTGGACTCTTTTCTTTAACCTCTTTGAATGTCAAAGCTGATGCTTTATCCCAATCCTTATCGTCTTCTGAGGAGGGGACTCCAGTCCAATCATTCCTTGATCCAGTAGTGTTCAGTAGTGCTAGTAGTGCTACCCAGCTTCCTACCCCGCTGTACGAAAGGGAAGACTTTCGTACCCCCTGACATCAGACAAAAGTTGTTGCTGTGGATGTATCAGTCCAAGTTTGCTGGACACTCGGAATCCCAGAAAAATTTAGAATTCCTGCATTGGTCGTACTGGTGGCCATCCATGCAGACCGACGTCCAGTCATTTGTGTCTTCATGCTCGGTATGTGCCCAACATAAGAGTTGGCGTCAAGCTCCAGCTGGGAAACTCATGCCACTGTCTATTCCGAACCGTCCATGGTCCCATCTGGTGATGGACTTTGTCACAGATTTGCCGGCATCCAATGGTTATACCACCATCTGTGTTATAATTGACCTTTTCCAAGATGGCCCACTTCATACCCCTAAAAGGTCTACCCAGCGCTCCAACTCTGGCTCAATTGTTCATTACCCATATTTTTTGACTCCACGGTCTCCCAGTGGAAATCATCTCTAACTGAGGAGTGCAAATTGTAGCTAGCTTTTGGAGCACTGCAGATTCAGCTAAAATTCGACTGCCTTCCACCCTTAATCCTCTGACTTTGAATCGCTTCCGAAAGGATGCACCCAAATCGGCACCGGTAAGGACTGAGAGGGGTGTGGAGTTTGAGATTTGGAGAATTGTGGATGCTCGCCAAGTTCGGGACAGGCTTCAGTTCTTAGTGGATTGGAGAGGTTATGGACCGGAGGAGAGATCGTGGGTACCGGCAGCCGATGTCCATGCACCAGCACTGGTAAAAATCTTATTGTCCAGAGGGGGTACTGTGATTTCCCGCTGCGGCGCATGTCCAGGCCGCGGCTACTCACCCCGTCAGGCTCTCCGGTCTTTGCACTGCAGTGGTGCTGGGCTAAGAGGGTACGGGGATCAGGCTGGCGTGGGGACTCCCAGATCGGCAGTGGGTCCGATTCCATGTTGGGTGCCAACTCCCGGGACAGGGTGCCGCCATCTTGGCCGGGTCATATGACCGGAAGCGGGGGGTGCTTTATCCCTTCTCTGGAGGGAGGCTGGCCGGACCTAGCTGGGCAGGGCTATAAATTCCAGCAGGCAGAAAGACTCAGTGCTGGTACAACCCTGCAGCTGTCAGAAGCACAGCTCTGCAGCAGCCTCCAGTGTCCTTGTGTGGTACTATTGTCCAGTTCCAGCTCTATCTCTGCAGTCCAGCTTCTGCCTATTCACTGTTCCTACCTGTTCCCGTCTCCTTACTCAAGCCAAGTCGGCCATTTAAGTTACCGTTATTATCTTCCAGAACCGGGTTTTTAGGGATGAGGCGCTATAATCACTCTGGGTAAGGGAGCTGCTAAACTCGAGTGGTCTAGGCTCATAGGGTTCAATGCAAGAAATAGATAGTAAAGCGCTCACCTGGTGTATAAATAAGTTGTTAAATATATATGATGCAGAGACAGTATGTGTGGAAAACAATATATGTTTATTAAATAACAGTGGTATATACAGTAAATGGTGGTAAGAGCAAGGGGTATGGGTGCTCTGGCTGGGGGTGATGATCTGTACGGGTTGGGAAGTACAGTCAGTGATAACGACAATGAGCCCTGGTAGGGAATGAGGGTGTCAACAGACCCCTTTGTACCATAAACCTCCTGCAGTTTATGTCTCAAAGTGGATGTAGTGGAGTGCTGGGCCCCGGTGGGGAATGAGGGAATCAACGGATCCCTTTGTAACCATAAGCCTCCCAGGTTTATGTCCCATGCACTAAGTGGTGGTGACGGGGGTATCCGGGAGCTGGATAGGTACAAAGTGGGATATGAGGATGCAAGTATCAAGTCAATAGTTAATGGGATGAGAGAATGGACGTATCAAGTTGATAGTAAGTGGTGCCGTGCAGGGGTGTAATGGCTGTGAGCGGCGTCCCACTCACTAACCACTTACCCTGTCAGCCGGCGGTGGGGGTGCTTTTTGGAGCTTGGTGTGGGGCTCCGTGTACTTGTAGTCCTGAGCGAGGGGGAACCAGCCTGTTGGTAATGGTGAAAGCAGTCGGTGCGGCTTGGAGATGGATACGCTGTTCGCCGCTGCCCGTCTGTCCGGCTGGATGGACTCCGCACGTCACTTCCGGGTAGCGGTGATAGGCTCAATACCGCATGTGCCGGGGTGACGATGTGTGGTGTCCGTCCTCTCAACTCACGGGGGAGGAGACCTTGGCGTGTGTTGTCAAGGTGCTTGTTGCTGTGCCAACGCGTTTCGGCCTCTCAGGGCCTTTGTCAAGGATGATAGTATGGAATGGGAGTGTTGAAGAGTTCGAATCCTTCATGATACACCTCAATGATAATGAATATAATCTAAAATTTACCCATCATATAAATAATACTGAAATCGAGTTCTTAGACTTAGTAATAACAACAAAAAACTTTTGGGAAACAGGACGAATTGAGACCCACACACATTTTAAACAAGTCAATAGTAACAGCTATCTTGACTTCCAGAGTTGCCATCTTGCTCGTTGTAAACAGAATATTCCTTATTCGCGATTTACTAGACTGCGAAGAAATTGCACGACTGAGGAAAAGTTCAATGAACAATCTGCAGTCTATGAGAGGAGGTTTAAAGAAAAAGGGTATCCTGAGAATATCATAATAGAGGCCCAAAATAAAGCTAAGAATACTAACAGAGCTGACCTTCTTGTGTATAAAAATAAGGAAAGATTAGATAACACCTTTTTCTGTCCATTTGTCACGAAATATAGTTACACTGAACGAGATTTGAAAAGGATATTATACTGGCGGAGTATATTCCAAAACAACCAGATATATAAAAATATATAAAAAGGCGAGAGACATAAAATTAATTATATCTAACAGCTCCCTAGAGAAAGCCTCGGATAAATCAGCTGTCAAAATGTTAGGAGGAATTATGGGGTCTTTCCCCTGTGGCAGTTGTAAAATTTGTCCCCTCATGAAAAAAGGCACAAAAATGTTTGGTGACCAAAACGAACAAAAAACAATTTTAAATAAAAAGGTTTATAAACTGCCCATCCACCTTTGTTGTCTATATGCTGTTATGCCCCTGTGGCTTTAAATATATCGGAAAAACAAAAAGGACTCTAAAATTGAGAATCTTGGAGCATACAAGAAACATAAAGAATAGAGTCACCAATCACAGTGTGTCAAGACATTTCTCACAACATCATAATGCAGACCCTAGTCTCCTTAAATTTATAGGTATAGAGCAAATACCCTTAGATAAAAGAGGTGGAGACAGGGAAAAGGCATAACAAAGAGACACCCTAATGCCGAAGGGACTAAATGAGACTTATGAAATAACCCAGTTTATTCAGGATGCTTAGAGTAAGGAAAAGGTTACTGATGTCTTCATGTTCGTAGGGGGATATCCTGTACAGGGTTTTTTCTTTCTGTGAAGTGTGATCCTCTCTCATGAGCAATGTAGTGCAAAGTTTTCCCGACAATTCACACCTTGTCCCTTTTTTGTGTATGAATATATTTTTTGTGTATGATTATATTTTTGCTCTTCCGTTATAAAAATCCGGCCATATGAAATTCGAATACAGAACCGTAATAGAAGCGAATATGCTTCTTGAGGTAACCTATTAGAGTTGATTGGTCTAAAGAAACTAGCCAAAACACTGTTCGTGAAATATATTTTTTCATGTTAAAATTGATATACACTGTCTCTTTAAGAATATTTATTAAGTTCTGCTTTTCCTCTATAAAAAATTGGCTACATGAAATATGAACACAGGGCCCCAATAGAAGTGAATGTGCTTCCCTAGGTAACCTGTTGGAATAGATCAGTTAAAGTTACTAGTCAAAATACTGTCTGTGGAAAAGTTTTTTACGATATATTTGATATGCACTGTCACTTTAAGAACATAAGTACGACCCTACTTTCTGCAAGCTGCTATTTTAAACATAGCACTCGCAAGGTAACATGATTGCCGAGAGGTATATATACGTGATACCGAGAGGAGGGACTATCTACCTCTGTTTAAGAGAAATATGCCCCCACATTCATTCATCTGGCAATTGCAAGTGTAAAAGGCAATAGTCCTTCTAGATACGAAAACATTTTTTACGAGCGCAGACACACAGTATATGTAAGAATCCCAATTCCCTTCATTATGCATAGATATTTTAACACATAAATTGTTTCTGGTAATTAGATAAATTGATCCTGAGAGACGGAACACACTGCTGTTGCATATGTAAATGACATGAACGGTGGTTGGTTGAACGACCGCTTAAGGGAGGGATTGAGCGTCACGGTGGCCACACCTCTGATGAAGTCTGGTGACGAAACACGTTGGGGCGTGGCCACTGTGATGTGAGACGGATCTCCCACTGACCGAGCTGTGGAAGGACTGCTTGGAGCCCGGGTCTGTGACGACAGTGCGGGACATTGCCGTCGGCTTCTGAGGTTCCGTGAGTCGAACAACATCTTGACAAAGTGTCCATAGCAGCAGTGTTGCCAGTGGGAGTTTTTTTATTGAAACCATGTGGTAGTCTAGTCCACAGCTGACGGATAACTTGGTACGGGCAATATCTCCCGTTATTTTATGAATGCTTCAGTTGTCTATTTTTTAAAGAATAAAAAGCGGTAATACACCATCAGGCACCCCCTCTGTCTTTCCCTTGTTCCAGAATTCCTATTTTTGAGCCGTTGGGATCAGGCTCTAACATTGGGGAGCAACTGTCCTAATCAAGCTTTGGTGGACCAGTGTATACTTTCTGTGCTTGTGAGGCGAGCCCAGCATAGACCCTTAAGGGACTGCAGGTGTCAGCGCACCCTTCCTAAACTAACTGCCACATATATATGTATATATATATATATATATATATATATATACACACACACACACATACTGTTTATGTACATATATGTGTCAATGTGGTTAGATAGAAATATTCTATACAGTTCTATGGATGACTAATTGAATGTTTAAACGTAGAGCCTCACTCTTCTGCACTAGATTGTTTCCCCATTATTCTGGTAATACTTCTCCTGAAGAAAAGGCAAGGAAGGTCATTAATAATTCAATCTGCATACAGAAGTAATTATTTTAAGCATCTCATGCTGATTGGTACATAAGTGTTTAGTCCGTCTGCAACGCTTGTTTGTGAATAAATTGCATATCCCCTTGGAAATTGAAAACCTGAGCATGGATTTCAGTGTAACCCTTACAGAGAAGAGCCAGCTTACCAGGAGGCCAGTGGAAATATAAGAACACTATACCTGAAACACTTGTCTCTATTGAATTAAATTGAGAAAATTAATTAGAGAAGTAATTTATATCAAGAATGTTTCAGACAACAGAAGTAGGATATGTGGAGTCAGAATAATAGGTCTGCTAGATAAAATAAAGACTGATTAATTATTTCAAGTTATCTCAAAATGGTTTCCACAGCAGTTTAATTTGCCGGCTGAGGGAGAATCAATCCAAATAGGCCGATCTCAAAGAATTCAATCAGATAATCACTGTAACTCCTCCAGACGAAAACCAGCAACACTGAATTATCTGCTTTATGCTGACAAATCCATAATTTTCTGAGCCCAGAGAAACAAAACCTCAGAATAATACATTTTGCTGGCAACTTTTAGTAACATCTATTTTGAAGAGACAATGGGGTATATTCAATGCTTTTTACAAGCTGTGACAGCGAGCAGTCAGTATTCAGCTGACCCCCCTGTACACGCCGTTTGCACCTCATTGGGTTTTTACAGCGATGTGGAAAGGACGTGTGCAGCCACTGAAACAACAAGGCTCGCGGCTAAATGCAGCGGGCTCTCAGCATTAGCCATGAGCCTCGCCGTTTCGGATAATCCTCACCGTCAATTGATAAAACGAGCCCGTAGCGTGGCGAGCGCAGCGGATTACTTCACATGCATTCCGCGTCCCCTCGCCGCACTTCGGTCTCGTTTTCCAAGTACCCTCGTGGGGCTCGCTGCGCTCTCCACGCTTCAGGCTCAGTAGTTCGCTGCACTCACCACACTTTATAATATGAACTCCACGCTGACGTGGCTAGTGGGGGTATGAACAGGTCGGGAGGATGCGGAATGCATCCCCTCGTGGGGCTCGCTGCGCTAGCCAGGCTTTGGGCTGACGTGGATAGTGGGGGTGTTTAAAGAAAACATTCACACCTGGCATATCATCCATGTGAAACGTTCCTTTGACTGACTATGCTGACTGTGTAAGTGTTCTGACTGACTACGCTGATTGCGTAAGCATTCTGACTGACTATGCTGACTGACCACGCTGACTGCGTAAAGCTCTGCTAGCTCTACTTCGAAGCGAACGTACACACAGTCACAATCGCTGTTCTGCTTATTGGAGGAGGCACACACAGTCGCAGTCACATTCGTAGTCTCAAATAGTGCTTACACTACGCTGGAGGGACACTACGCTGACTACCTAACTGCCGCCGCCGTGCTGAAGGGACACTACACAGTACGTAAACTACTTAACGGGCGCCGTGATAATACACATGTACCTTAATTTTTATTTATAGGGCACCACAACAGCACTGTACAGAGGGAAGAATAAGAAGACAGTACATAGTGAAACAGTAATGTAAATAGAACAGTACAATACAGTAGACTAGTAAGAAATTGCCCTACAACTCTAAACACAGCCACTGATGCAAGCAGTGAAATACAATTACTCTGAAAACTTTTCCCTATTAGTGTGGGTGCAGATAATGGGTCTAGGTCATTTGAAGACACTAAAACAAAGGAGAGGAGTCTGGGGGAAGACAGCCCAAGGAGGAGTTGTAGAGTGTAGCTGGAATGTAAGAAAAGTAGTTAATGAAAACAAGAGGAAAGAGAGTCCATGAAAAGTAGTAGTTTGGCCCTGATAAGCACTGATGGGCTGATTCAGACCTTTTCGCACAAGTCCAAATTTGGCCCCGTCTCTGATGGTGGGGGGATTGCGCATTGTGGCTGAGATTTTCTTTCCTGTATGACAAATTGGATATTCAGATGGTTTTTTTAGTGGGCAAGATTTGTCTGAGTTTTCTGTGTAATGCTGAAACGCAATGCACACAAAAAATCAGGCTGATTTCCCAATTATTGACAAATAGGCCCAATAATTATAAAGGACATTATTCTGGTTCACTCACAAAGGCAAATTCCTTCTCAAATGGACAAAACCATGTGCACTGCAGGTGGGGCAGATGTAACTTGTGCAGAGAGAGTTAGATTTTGGTGGGGTTTTACTTCAAAGTAAGATCTAAATTGAAGTGTAAAAATAAAGTGGTCAGTTTTTACCCTGCACAGAAACAAAATAACTCCCCCAAATGTAATTCTCTCTGCATGTTACATCTGCCCCCCCTGCAGTGCACATGGTTTTGTCCATTTGAGAAGGAATTTGCCTTTGCAAGTGAACCAGAATAAAGGCCATATTGTTTACTGTATCTTAAGAAATTAGTTCTGCCATACACTGTAAGTGACATATTATATATTAAGCCTTTTCTTGACCAATGATATGAGAACAGTGTTGGACCTCCAAACTGTTAATGTTGTGGTGGTTGGCTAGAGGTAGGAGACACACAAGGGTAATGAAACAATTTAGAGTTAACGGAACATATCTGAACTGAAACGCATAGCATGGGACACATTATGGTAATAGAAAAAAGAGATAGCCAAGCTATATAGGCTCCACACACTTTCACACAGTGTAACAATCTTTTCTCATCCCGATGCATTTTTTTACATTGCAATTAACCCTTAGTGCAATTGGAAATAATGTCTAAGCTTTGCAACTTTGACAGGAAAATGAAAACAGTATTGGATAAGATTATATACTTTCTAAAAAATTAACCTTTGGATATATAAAGATTCAGCAAGAGCAAGATCCTGTGCATGGTTAGACTGGGAGAAAGAGATTTGGAGAATTGAAAACTGGGAAAGAGAGAATGGTTATTTTCTACAGATGTTGCCAAAGTGATCTGAGGATGGTGAAATGAATATAGGCTGCATGTACCTGTCCCATGTACCTGTAAAATGTACCTGTCCCAAGGAAATCAGGACAGTTGGTAGGGCCGAAATTAGGATTTTTGGAACCCGGGCCAAAGAAATGATTTGTCACCCCCCAAATAAAAATAAATAAAATTACACCACAAAGTAGTGCAAGTTTATTCACATCACACCACACTTTAGTACCCTTTATTAACATTATGTCACACAGAAGTGCCCCTTTTTCAGGTTACACCCCTTTTATACATTATGCCACACTATAAAGCAGCAGTTCCCAACCTTTTTCTTTCTCCATTACTCCTTGATTAGACCTTTCATTTCTAAGTACCCCTCTTCTCAATTTGAAATATCCCCAGTACTTACTAGTGCAGCGGAAGTGATGCACCTCTTCATCCATCAGCAGATGTCCAAGCTGGCGTTACTGCTTTGCACCTGGCCCTGACAGCACCCCGGGTGAATCAATACCTGGGTTTCATGTCCCCTTAACTCCCCCTCCTAGTTATGGCCCTGCAGATTGAAAGGAAGGGTATTGTGATGAAAGCAATAATCATGTGTGTCTATTGTAACACAGGATTTTCTAAAAGTCTCCAAATTATGTATGGCAAGTTTGTAATATAAAATCTGGCTTTGAATAACTGTCCTAGAATTGTACTGCTGTAACAGAGTGAAAATAAGAAGCCAAACACAAGCACAAGGAAGGATGCAGTCATGATCCTGGCAAACTTGGCAATGTGATCAAAATACTCTTTATGCATAGAACAACAGCAGATGCTCAGCTACAGTAGCAAGTTGTGTAACCTTTTGCTGGGCTGCAAGCTGAAACCTATTGCTTCTGACTGCCGGATAGAGAGCTGCACTCACATGTGTGTATGATTACTGATTAATGAAACTTGCTGAACTCAGTTACATTTCAATCATTAATTAAAATTGGTTGACTATTATTATTTAACTAACTTTGTAACAGTGTAAAAACTATTTAAGAAGCACCCTATATAATATATTTAAAAATAGAAACAAATCTTTATTTTTTGCATCTGAAATGAATATACAGTCGCACTGTTATGCCCACTGTACTAATTATACAACACGATCAGACCGGCAGTTAATATAATGATCTGCAGTAATCAGATTCGTTCAGTGAGGTACAGTACTGTAGATATGAAGTTTACTAGCGAGCTTAGAATGTGATAGAAGAACAGACGTCTCTGCATGGCTGTTAGGTGCACAATTATGCTGCTTGTTACAATATGCTCTCTGAGTGATTAAATTCCCATTGTAGGACATACACCACATGGCATGATCGTACTAGAGCCATTTGTTTTTCTCATTGAGCCACCTGTGCACTGCATTGAAATGCAGTCTCAGAGTAATCTGTATCCTTTACGTACCACATCACTAGGAATAAATTAGGCCTGACGTTCTCTGACAAAACACGACTGCTTGGCAAGCCGGGGAGAGCAGAAACTATTAAGGAAATATGAATCCAGGCTGGTGAAAATGCCCATTCCATCATTTCAGTATGCCAAAGAAATAATCAAATACAGTACAGTCAACTCATTAATATACCGGTCCTGAGCACTGGAGGGTGAATATACATCCGTGTATGTATTTATGGATTATTCTATTTATTTTACTCTTCCATGTGTTATGCAGAGCTGAATGTAAGGCAAGTTTATGGACATACAGTATTTAGGGTGTTTTTGCACTCTACATGCCTAGCAAATGCAACTAGGCATGTTGCAGAGGCGTACCTGTACAGATAAGGCATACCTCCCAACAGTCCCGATTTTATCGGGACAGTCCCGATTGTCAGGGCCTGTCCTGCTGTCCCACCCGCAGGCGGCAGTGTCCCGCGGTGTGGGGGGGCTGTTGGGAGTCCCCCCTGTCAGCTGCTAAACATGCGCACAGCGTCTATTCCGGCAGCCAGGGGGCTGGGGGCATGGCTAGAGGCTCACAGAGCCTCTGGGTCATGCCCCCATAGCGGCGAAATGGGGGTGTGGCCTCGCGGGGAGCCGCGAGTATAGGCCACGCCCCTCGGAAATTTTAGCGCGCCTCCGGCGCGCAGCAGCAGTGTCCCGCCTGCTGGACTGCCAAAGTTGAGAGGTATGGATAAGGTAAGTTCATTGAGATCATGCTTAAAGAGAATTGTGACTATGCAAAGTGGTGCTGCATATCCATAATTATACCTGCTCTAAATGGATCTTTTGTATCCAGGATAGAGCTGCTGTAGTGCATCTGATGATGATGTTTGCTATAAGTCCCCTCGCATGGCTCGCTGCGCTCAGCACACTATTTTATTCTCCCACAATGCCCTAGTGGATTCTAGGGTGTGAAATACCGCCTGTTGACACGTGAGCTAAAAAAGCCTCATGTTGACCTAATGCTTGTGTCAACCTAACCCGATATCGACATTAATGCATGTCGACCTAGCTGCAACACATTATGATACATTTCTGTAAAAATGATGCCTAAAAGTCATTTGGCGCTAGCAGAATCTCACAGGACCTGGACTGCTGAGATGGGCTGATTGGTGCTACTGCAGCAATGATGTACATTATGCAGACAACTATGTTCCGTCAAATATGCACATTTAGAAGCGTGCACATGAAGTGGGGGCAGCCAACATGCATACAACTCTTTAGTATAATTTATTTAAACACTTACAGTATAAGTAACTTTATAAACATATGAGATCATAAAAATTATAGTAATAAACAGTGTTCATTGGTGTCCAATTGCATTTTTCTATTTTCCTTTAAGTACAAAACTATTTATAATTGAATAATCTAGTAAATAAGCATCAGAGATAATGAGACAGGGGTTAAAGTGTAAAGATGCTCTATATAATACCCACCTTGCATCACAATAGGCCCGCCAAGGTGGAATGCATGACTTCAGATAGTTTTGGTAAGAGACTTGTGACTCATAACTCAACACATGGAAATTGAAAAGTAAAATCATTTTCTACTAAGTTGTCTTTAATTACGGTAGGTATTTGAACATAAAATGGAATATACCGTATCTTTGATTTGAGTAGTACAGACAGTAAAGAAACGGAAATGAAATCCCAAATTGGATGAAAGCCGTCTTTGAGATATTTTATATACATGTTGCTGTACAGAAGGTTGTAAATTATTTATCTCTTAATAAATTAAACCTGCTGTGGTATGCTTGCATTAACTGTGTCTTTGAGTCATGTGTAAGTGAAATGTGAGGAATACGCAAAGCTCAATATTAAAACTAAAATAAATATCCATTGATTATCTGTTCCTTTCATTATGCTATCCCATAATTACCCAATAACAGTATATTATGTACTCATTTATCGGATCATTTGGGGATGAATATTGACAAATACTGTATGTAACTCTGATTTAAAATAAAAAGCAAACAAATATAATCCTTTCTAGTTCTACAAGGGCAGTGGTACAGTATACTGAAAAAAATAAAAAAATAGTTATTGAGGGCCTATGAACATGTTTGCGGTAATTGTTCTCACTTTGGGCCTTATTCTGGTTCACACCTTCTGGCAAATACCTTCTTAGATCGACAAAACCATGTGCACTGCAGTTGGGGTAGATGTTACTTGTGCAAGCCTGGCAGGCGACATTACATAACTCGCAAAGCAGCTGTATTTTGTAATGTCGCCTACCCTGCGTGCCAGTCTTCCAGAATCAGCCACTTATGCTGCTTTCAGACCGCATAACTGGCTTTGACCCTGTATTTGGAAACGTTTCCAAAAACGGGTCTGCCAGATAAAACCCCTTTCAGACCGCAGCACTTAAACGGTATATTACCGTTTAAGTGCCGATTTTTTGACACTGGCAGACCCGTTTTTGGAAACTTTCCAAATACAGGGTTAAAGCCAGTGCAGCCTTCAGCACTCCCCTCCGTGCAGCTCCCCCCCCCCCTCGCGTGTCGACCGAGCGCATGTCGACGCCCCCCCGCGCATGTCGACGCCCCCGCGCGTGTCGACGCCCCCCCCCCCCCCGTGTCGACTTACCCCGTGCCGGTACCTCCGTTGTGGACTGCAGCTCAGTATGCTCGGAAAGCACTTATGAAAAAAGTGTCTTCCAGAAAATGGCTGCCCCATAGGAAACCCAGTTTAAAAAAACTGTCTTCCGTATGGGGGCAGCCATTTTCTGAAAGACACTTTTTTCATAAGTGCTTTCCGAGCATACTGAGCTGCAGTGCCGGGAACCACAACGGAGATACCGGCACGGGGTAAGTCGACACGGGGGGGCCGTCGACACGCGCGGGGGGGGGGTCGACACGCGGGGGGCGTCGACACGCGCGGGGGGGCGTCGACACGCGCGCGGGGGGTGTCGACACGCGCGGGGGGGGGCTCCAGTGCTGTGAATACTTAATGAGCGCTCATTAAGTATTCACTGTGCTGAATTTAGGACCCAGCTCATTGGCTGGGTCCTAAATACCGTTTCTGAGCCGATTTTTTGGCTAAAATACCGGTTCAGAAACGGGTAGGACCCTGCATTTTAACCGGTTAGAAAAAACTGCATTTTCTAACCGGTTAAGTGGGACTGGACCTTTCAGACCGCACACATTACCGTTTTAAAACGGTAAAAAAACGGCAATTTACCGTTTTAAAAGTGCGGTCTGAAAGGGGCATAAATGTATATTTCCATGTTCACATCAATGCATACAGACTGCCACTATCTGAAAGCATGGTACCATAGCAAACACGTGCCCAATGACATTACAAGTGTAGTACTGCCATATCTGAATGTCACCCACCAAGGGATGACACAAAAGTGCCAGCTACTGCTCAGTGGTAGGACTCCTGTGCAGCATTGTAACATTATATGCAGTACCTGTTTTTTTGCCACTGTGCAAATGCTGGCACTGGTTTCTGTGCAGGGTAAATACTGGCTGCTTTATTTTTACACTGCAATATAGATCTCACTTTGAAGTAAAAGCCCACCCAAATCTAATTCTCTCTGCACATCTGCCCCACCTGCAGTGCACATGGTTTTGTCCATCTAAGAAGGATTTTGTCAGAAAGAGTGAACTAGAATAAGGCCCCATGTGCACTGCAGGTGGGGCAGATCTTATTTGTGCAGAGAGAATTAGATTTGGGTGGGGTTTTACTTCAAAGTGAGCTCTATATTGCAGTGTAAAAATAAAGCAGCCAGTATTTTCCCTGCACAGAAACAAAATAACTCACCCAAATCTAATTCTCTCTGCACATGTTTCATCTGCCCCCCTGCAGTGCACATGGTTTTGTCCATCTAAGAAGGATTTTGTCAGAAAGAGTGAACTAGAATAAGGCCCACAGTGAGTGATGTACATGGTTAACCGTTCAGATCAGCCCAATCAGATGGCATATCCCTCAGTGTGTACCCAGCTTTAGATATACAACAGGGTCAAATCATATATTTTTATTTTACTGAAACAACACAAAAATGATTAAATTTTCCACATGATGGCGGTCAGAGGAAAAATGGCCTGCAGCTTCATATTATCTACAATACATTCATTTTACGGTGTGGAAGTTATGATGGAATTGTTATTTGGTCACTACTATGTAATATTACTATGC
This sequence comes from Crinia signifera, assembly GCF_055691185.1. NCBI lineage: Eukaryota > Metazoa > Chordata > Amphibia > Anura > Myobatrachidae > Crinia > Crinia signifera. The sequence continues at coordinate 233,797,456 of NC_139221.1, read as the reverse complement.
ATAGTTCTATCCACCTCACAACATAGAAGTTACTTTGCCAGGAGAACATATCCAATTCTGTATTATCAGTAATGGAAGCTCAACTTCTCATATGTCATCTATCACTTCTTTGTTTTCAGGCATAAAAATGTTTCTTAGCAAATTAATCTTAATAAAATTCAAACCATGTATGCGTAGGTCATCATAAAACAAATGGACTTTATTCTGTTTTTGGTAATATTGTTCCACTGTGAATAAAAGTTGTCGTCAGAACATATATTATGATGCATATGACCATCGCTGTGGTCAGTGCTGGAAAAAGCATTAGCTTTCTCTGTATTCTGAATGCACATTTAATTCCCATTGAAAAGTATTGTAGCCTTATAAACAAGCCTACATGTATTTCAATAAGCTTGAAAAATGTATCATATTATCATGGAAAACATCCACTAAGACTTGGTTATTTCTGTGATTAGGTGCTTTAGAGTATTGCATGGTTGTGTGTGTGTGTGTGTGTGTGTGTGTGTTTGTATAAATATCATTGATGTATGGTCAGGATAGGCAGAGGAAAAGTCTGTAATTTTTAACACCAATGTCTGGAGTATTTCCAAATGTGCAGCAAGCAGGAGGAGGAGTTTGCAGGTGCACACTAAATATAAATGCTAGACCTTTTAATATCATTGCTATATTGCATTTCTGAGGTTCTTAGCATAATGATGGCCATTATTATGGGCTTGTCCACCACGTCCAGGTTACCTCAATAGGACCGGTCCCTAACACTACTCTGAGACAGGTCCAGGGCACAGGGCCCCCCAGGCCAGCCCAGCAGGACCACCCCATGGCATTTTGTTTCTGTGCAGGGTAAATCCTGGCTGCATTATTTTTACACTGCAATTTAGATTTCAGTTTCAACACACCCCACCCAAATTTTACTCTCTCTGCACATGTTACATCTGCCCCACCTGCAGTGCCCATGGTGTTGCCCATATTCAGAACAAATTTGTACTGCGATCAGATCTGAATAAGGGCCAAAGTGTATGATCTATTTGTTACATCCCTTTTATATAAGCTTCATTTTAGACAAATTATGATTGCTGTTTTTACCCCTGGATGTTTTATACTATCCCCTTCACGACATTTGACGTATATATACGTCATGGCCGGGAAGTACTTCCCGACCGTTGACGTATATATACGTCATGGCTTAAAACTGTCACTGCGTCTAGAGACGCAGTGACAGAGGGACGATGTCTGCTGTCCCTGACAGCAGACATGTCCGTGCATGCCCAGGGGGGGCTGCGATGCCGCCCCCCGTTGGCGATCGCTGTGATTGGCTGTTCAGTGTGAACAGCCATTCACAGCGTTTTCTGTGTCACCGGCGAATAACGTTCGCCGGTGACACGGGATCGGAGGTGATTGGTGCTGTAAAGTACAGCACCAATCACCGCGGGGTGTAAGGGTGACACTGGTGTCACCCCACCTCACCCCGCCCGCCCCCAAAGGCCGTGATTGGTTCGTCGGACCGACGGACCAATCACAGCCAAGGAGGGGGATTTAAACTAACGGTGACTGCACTGCAGACGCCATTCCGGTCTGGAATAGCGTGCAGTGCGGTCACCGTGCCCAGCTGCCGCCACTACTGACCAGAACCCATCCAAATACTTACCTGATCACTGCCTAGATATTGCTTATTCTTGTGACATCTTGTGACATCCTGTGATATCTTGTGCTGCTGCGAGTTATTAGATAGAGAGATAGAGAGAGAGAGATAGAGAGGCCTAGTGCTATATTTTGTGCTGCTGCAGTGTGATAGAGCTATAGATAGAGAGATAGAGAGAGATAGAGAGAGAGAGATAGAGAGATAGTGACAGATTGTGCTATATATTTTTTATATAACTGAAAGAGATAGAGAGAGATAGAGAGAGATAGAGAGGCCTAGTGCTATATTTTGTGCTGCTGCAGTGTGATAGAGCTATAGATAGATAGAGAGAGATAGAGAGAGATAGAGAGAGAGAGATAGAGAGTGATAGAGAGATAGTGACAGATTGTGCTATATATTTTTTATATAACTGACTGCTGCCCCCCCTTTTGTGCTGATCAGTATAAATTAACTGATCAGCAACTTTTTGGGGGCGCAGGTTTTTTTTTATATATATATATATATACCTGTCAGTGCTGCTGCTGCAGTGTCATAGAGTGATAGATAGTGAGAGATAGAGAGATAGAGAGATAGAGAGAGATAGTGACAGAGAGTGATAGAGAGTGCTAAATTTTGTGTCTGCTGCCCCCGCCTTTTGTGCTGATCACTATATCTGAGGTGATCAGCAACTTTTTGGGGGTACAGAGGTTTTTTTTTTTTATATATACCTGTCAGTTGCTGCCAGTTGCACTGTCAGTTGCACCAAAGGTTGTGCACCTGCTGCCCCTCACTGGTAATCAGTGTCGCATCACTGATCACCTTTTTTTATTTTTTGTGAGTGCTGTGGGGTCTTTTTTAAATTTTTTTTTTACACACACTGTGATTTTGTGTGTGTCCTGTGGCCACTGTGCGCTGATCAGTGACGTACATCACTGATCAGCTTTTTCGGCACAGGGTTGATCTATTTTTTTTTTTTTTTGATCAAATTCCTGTTGCCTTTGAGCGCTGTTCAGTGACGGACGTTACTGACCAACATCTGTGCTCAATTTTTGGCGCAGGACCTTTTTTTTTTTTTTTAACCCCTTCCATTTTTTTTAACCCCTTCCATTTTTTTTTTTTTAACCCCTTCCATTTTTTTTTTTTTAACCCTTCAATTTTTTTTTTTTTGTATTTTTTTTTTCTGCACTACATACACACTACACACTACATACCCCCCGGGTTGAAATAAAGTTTGTACCCCCCCCTACACTATACACGTGTTGAAACATTTCACTACCAGTAACACAAAAATATAAATGGCATCCCAAATGTCATCCCAAATGTCATCCCAGTCATCCAGAAGAATGTATTCAGTGGAGGAGGCATATGCCATGCTTGCCTCTGACTCTGACACAGCCAGTGAGGCAAGCGGGGAATTTGAAGGATTCGTCTTAAGCTCCTCTTCCTCCTCTGGTGATGAGGGACCCCCTCAAAGACGCCCCCGTAGAGCAGCTGAGACCCCCCCCCCAATAATTGATCTCGTATGGACCCCACCACCAGACAATTTTGAGCCCCAGGTTCCTGAGTTTTTGGCCATCCCAGGAATCCAATTTGATTCAACAGGTCTCAGAGAAATTGACTTTTTCAAATTATTTTTCTCTGATGATTTAATAAATTTAATGGTGGACCAAAGTAATTTATATGCCCAGCAGTTTATTGCTCAAAACCCCACGTCATCATTTGCTAGGTGGACCCCTGTAGATGCAGTAGAGATGATGACGTTTTGGGGTCTGGTGTTACATATGGGCATAGTAAAAAAGCCACAAATTAGGCAATATTGGAGTACAGATGTTCTGTACAGCACCCCATTTCACCGTATGGCCATGCCCCGGGCTCGTTTTGAGGCAATCCATAAATTTATACATTACACCGATAATGCACAGTGCCCACCCAGAGATGATCCCACCTTTGACAGGCTATTCAAAGTCAGGCCGGTCATTGATCATTTCAGTGCCAAATTTGCAGAGCTATACATCCCTGATAAATGTATTAGTATCGACGAGTCCCTTATACATTTTAAAGGAAGGGTTAAATTCCGCCAGTACCTTCCCAGTAAGAGGGCAAGGTATGGCCTAAAAATGTATAAGCTGTGTGAAAGCACCACAGGGTACACCCACAAGTTTAGGGTATATGAAGGGAAGGATTCAAGAATTGAACCACCAGAATGCCCCCCCTCCCTCGTAGGTGTTAGTGGAAAAATTGTCTGGGATTTAATGCACCCCTTCCTGGATAAGGGTTATCACCTCTATGTGGATAACTTTTACACCAGCATCCCCCTGTTTAAGGCCCTTGGTTCAAGAGGTACAGCAGCTTGCGGTACTGTGCGCAAGAACCAAAGAGGCCTCCCCAAAACGCACATTGCCCAAGTAATGAGAAGGGGTGAAAGCAGGGGAATATGCACCGAAAATATGTTGTTGGTCAAATATAAGGACAAGAGGGATGTCCTTATACTGACAACAATTCATGGAGACAGTACCACCTCCATCCCTGTACGAGGTACCAGTACCCACACCTCAAAACCAAATTGTATCCTAGATTACAATAAGTACATGGGCGGAGTGGATCTTTCAGATCAGGTACTGAAGCCGTACAGTGCCCTGCGGAAAACAAATATCTGGTACAAGAAGCTGGCCGTGTATATCATCCAGATGGCACTGTATAACGCTTACGTGCTATTCCGTTCTACCGGCCAGAGGGGGACATTTATGCACTTTCAAGAGGAAGTCATAAAGAGCCTAATATTTGGGAATCAGCAGGCAGAGGGCCCCAGTACTTCTAGTACTGGCCCCCGTATTGTACCAGGGCAGCATTTTCCCAACGAAATCCCCTCCACTGCAAGAAAGGGCAGGACACAAAAAAGGTGCAAAGTTTGCTATAAAAAGGGAATAAGAAAGGAAACTATTTTCCACTGTGAAACTTGCCCCGACAAACCCGGCCTATGTATAAAGGAGTGTTTCAAAATATACCACACATCTATGGATTATTAGGTTCATCATTTCACCGTGCTTCGGGGGTCTTGCTAATGCCACATAGCACCCACCATTCATTCCACCAGAATCTGAGCTGCAAAATCCAAAAATCACTCATTCCCTTCTGAGTCCTGCCATGCACCCAACTGGTATTTTTTGGTCACATGTGAGGCATTGCCGTACTCTGGAGAAATGGGGGCACAGATTTTGGGGTGCTTTGTCTCCTTCATTCCTTGTGAAAATGAAAAATTTTGAGCCAGAAGTACATTTTTGTGTAAAAAAATGTATTTTTTTCATTTTCACTGCCCAGTTGTACCAAAATTGATGAAACCCCTGGGGGTTTGAAATGTACACTATACCCCTAGATGAATTCCCTGAGGGGTGTAGTTTGCAAAATGGGGTCACTTGTGGGGGGGTTCCACTGTATTGGTAATGCAACATAGCACCCACCATTCATTCCACCAAAATCTGTGCTCAAAAATCCAAAAATCACTCCTTCCCTTCTGAGTCCTGCCATGCACCCAACTGGTATTTTTTGGTCACATGTGAGGCATTGCCGTACTCTGGAGAAATGGGGGCACAGATTTTGGGGTGCTTTGTCTCCTTCATTCCTTGTGAAAATGAAAAATTTTGAGCCAGAAGTACATTTTTGTGTAAAAAATTTATTTTTTTCATTTTCACTGCCCAGTTGTACCAAAATTGATGAAACCCCTGGGGGTTTGAAATGTACACTATACCCCTAGATGAATTCCCTGAGGGGTGTAGTTTGCAAAATGGGGTCACTTGTGGGGGGTTCCACTGTATTGGTAATGCAACATAGCACCCACCATTCATTCCACCAAAATCTGTGCTCCAAAATCCAAAAATCACTCCTTCCCTTCTGAGTCCTGCCATGCACCCAACTGGTATTTTTTGGTCACATGTGAGGCATTGCCGTACTCGGGAGAAATTGGGGCACAGATTTTGGGGTGCTTTGTCTCCTTCATTCCTTGTGAAAATGAAAAATTTTGAGCCAGAACTGCATGTTTGTGTAAAAAAATGTAATTTTCCATTTTCACATCCCAGTTGTACCAAAATTGGTGAAACCCCTGGGGGTTTGAAATGTACACTATACCCCTAGATGAATTCCCTGAGGGGTGTAGTTTGCAAAATGGGGTCACTTGTGGGGGGGTTCCACTGTATTGGTGCTTGGGGGGTCTTGCTAATGCGACATAGCACCCACCAAAATTCCACCAGAATCTGAGCTGCAAAATCCAAAAATCACTCCTTCCCTTCTAAGTCCTGCCATGCACCCAACTGGTATTTTTTGGTCACATGTGAGGCATTGCCGTACTCGGGAGAAATGGGGGCACAGATTTTGGGGTGCTTTGTCTCCTTCATTCCTTGTGAAAATGAAAAATTTTGAGCCAGAACTGCATGTTTGTGTAAAAAAATGTAATTTTCCATTTTCACATCCCAGTTGTACCAAAATTGGTGAAACCCCTGGGGGTTTGAAATGTACACTATACCCCTAGATGAATTCCCTGAGGGGTGTAGTTTGCAAAATGGGGTCACTTGTGGGGGGGTTCCACTGTATTGGTGCTTGGGGGGTCTTGCTAATGCGACATAGCACCCACCAAAATTCCACCAGAATCTGAGCTGCAAAATCCAAAAATCACTCCTTCCCTTCTAAGTCCTGCCATGCACCCAACTGGTATTTTTTTGTCACATGTGAGGCATTACCGTACTCTGGAGAAATGGGGGCACAGATTTTGGGGTGCTTTGTCTCCTTCATTCCTTGTGAAAATGAAAAATTTTGAGCCAGAAGTACATTTTTGTGTAAAAAAATGTAATTTTTCATTTTCACTGCCCAGTTGTATCAAAATTGATGAAACCCCTGGGGGTTTGAAATGTACACTATACCCCTAGATGAATTCCCTGAGGGGTGTACTTTGCAAAATGGGGTGACTTGTGGGGGGGTTCCACTGTATTGGTGCTTTGGGAGTCTTGCTAATGCAACATAGCACCCACCATTCATTCCACCAAAATCTTTGCTGCAAAATCCAAAAATCACTCCTTCCCTTCTGAGTCCTGCCATGCACCCAACTGGTATTTTTTGGTCACATGTGAGGCATTGCCGTACTCGGGAGAAATTGGGGCACAGATTTTGGGGTGCTTTGTCTCCTTCATTCCTTGTGAAAATGAAAAATTTTGAGCCAGAACTGCATGTTTGTGTAAAAAAATGTAATTTTCCATTTTCACATCCCAGTTGTACCAAAATTGGTGAAACCCCTGGGGGTTTGAAATGTACACTATACCCCTAGATGAATTCCCTGAGGGGTGTACTTTGCAAAATGGGGTGACTTGTGGGGGGGTTCCACTGTATTGGCGCAACATAGCACCCACCATTCATTCCACCAAAATCTGTGCTGCAAAATCCAAAAATCACTCCTTCCCTTCTGAGTCCTGCCATGCACCCAACTGGTATTTTTTGGTCACATGTGAGGCATTGCCGTACTCGGGAGAAATTGGGGCACAGATTTTGGGGTGCTTTGTCTCCTTCATTCCTTGTGAAAATGAAAAATTTTGAGCCAGAACTGCATGTTTGTGTAAAAAAATGTAATTTTCCATTTTCACATCCCAGTTGTACCAAAATTGGTGAAACCCCTTGGGGTTTGAAATGTACACTATACCCCTAGATGAATTCCCTGAGGGGTGTAGTTTGCAAAATGGGGTCACTTGTGGGGGGGTTCCACTGTATTGGTGCTTGGGGGGTCTTGCTAATGCGACATAGCACCCACCAAAATTCCACCAGAATCTGAGCTGCAAAATCCAAAAATCACTCCTTCCCTTCTAAGTCCTGCCATGCACCCAACTGGTATTTTTTGGTCACATGTGAGGCATTGCCGTACTCGGGAGAAATTGGGGCACAGATTTTGGGGTGCTTTGTCTCCTTCATTCCTTGTGAAAATGAAAAATTTTGAGCCAGAACTGCATGTTTGTGTAAAAAAATGTAATTTTCCATTTTCACATCCCAGTTGTACCAAAATTGGTGAAACCCCTGGGGGTTTGAAATGTACACTATACCCCTAGATGAATTCCCTGAGGGGTGTAGTTTGCAAAATGGGGTCACTTGTGGGGGGGTTCCACTGTATTGGTGCTTGGGGGGTCTTGCTAATGCGACATAGCACCCACCAAAATTCCACCAGAATCTGAGCTGCAAAATCCAAAAATCACTCCTTCCCTTCTAAGTCCTGCCATGCACCCAACTGGTATTTTTTTGTCACATGTGAGGCATTGCCGTACTCTGGAGAAATGGGGGCACAGATTTTGGGGTGCTTTGTCTCCTTCATTCCTTGTGAAAATGAAAAATTTTGAGCCAGAAGTACATTTTTGTGTAAAAAAATGTAATTTTTCATTTTCACTGCCCAGTTGTATCAAAATTGATGAAACCCCTGGGGGTTTGAAATGTACACTATACCCCTAGATGAATTCCCTGAGGGGTGTACTTTGCAAAATGGGGTGACTTGTGGGGGGGTTCCACTGTATTGGTGCTTTGGGAGTCTTGCTAATGCAACATAGCACCCACCATTCATTCCACCAAAATCTTTGCTGCAAAATCCAAAAATCACTCCTTCCCTTCTGAGTCCTGCCATGCACCCAACTGGTATTTTTTGGTCACATGTGAGGCATTGCCGTACTCGGGAGAAATTGGGGCACAGATTTTGGGGTGCTTTGTCTCCTTCATTCCTTGTGAAAATGAAAAATTTTGAGCCAGAACTGCATGTTTGTGTAAAAAAATGTAATTTTCCATTTTCACATCCCAGTTGTACCAAAATTGGTGAAACCCCTGGGGGTTTGAAATGTACACTATACCCCTAGATGAATTCCCTGAGGGGTGTACTTTGCAAAATGGGGTGACTTGTAGGGGGGTTCCACTGTATTGGCGCAACATAGCACCCACCATTCATTCCACCAAAATCTGTGCTGCAAAATCCAAAAATCACTCCTTCCCTTCTGAGTCCTGCCATGCACCCAACTGGTATTTTTTGGTCACATGTGAGGCATTGCCGTACTCGGGAGAAATTGGGGCACAGATTTTGGGGTGCTTTGTCTCCTTCATTCCTTGTGAAAATGAAAAATTTTGAGCCAGAACTGCATGTTTGTGTAAAAAAATGTAATTTTCCATTTTCACATCCCAGTTGTACCAAAATTGGTGAAACCCCTGGGGGTTTGAAATGTACACTATACCCCTAGATGAATTCCCTGAGGGGTGTAGTTTGCAAAATGGGGTCACTTGTGGGGGGGTTCCACTGTATTGGTGCTTGGGGGGTCTTGCTAATGCGACATAGCACCCACCAAAATTCCACCAGAATCTGAGCTGCAAAATCCAAAAATCACTCCTTCCCTTCTAAGTCCTGCCATGCACCCAACTGGTATTTTTTTGTCACATGTGAGGCATTGCCGTACTCTGGAGAAATGGGGGCACAGATTTTGGGGTGCTTTGTCTCCTTCATTCCTTGTGAAAATGAAAAATTTTGAGCCAGAAGTACATTTTTGTGTAAAAAAATGTAATTTTTCATTTTCACTGCCCAGTTGTATCAAAATTGATGAAACCCCTGGGGGTTTGAAATGTACACTATACTCCTAGATGAATTCCCTGAGGGGTGTACTTTGCAAAATGGGGTGACTTGTGGGGGGGTTCCACTGTATTGGTGCTTTGGGAGTCTTGCTAATGCAACATAGCACCCACCATTCATTCCACCAAAATCTTTGCTGCAAAATCCAAAAATCACTCCTTCCCTTCTGAGTCCTGCCATGCACCCAACTGGTATTTTTTGGTCACATGTGAGGCATTGCCGTACTCGGGAGAAATTGGGGCACAGATTTTGGGGTGCTTTGTCTCCTTCATTCCTTGTGAAAATGAAAAATTTTGAGCCAGAACTGCATGTTTGTGTAAAAAAATGTAATTTTCCATTTTCACATCCCAGTTGTACCAAAATTGGTGAAACCCCTGGGGGTTTGAAATGTACACTATACCCCTAGATGAATTCCCTGAGGGGTGTACTTTGCAAAATGGGGTGACTTGTGGGGGGGTTCCACTGTATTGGTGCAACATAGCACCCACCATTCATTCCACCAAAATCTGTGCTGCAAAATCCAAAAATCACTCCTTCCCTTCTGAGTCCTGCCATGCACCCAACTGGTATTTTTTGGTCACATGTGAGGCATTGCCGTACTCGGGAGAAATTGGGGCACAGATTTTGGGGTGCTTTGTCTCCTTCATTCCTTGTGAAAATGAAAAATTTTGAGCCAGAACTGCATGTTTGTGTAAAAAAATGTAATTTTCCATTTTCACATCCCAGTTGTACCAAAATTGGTGAAACCCCTGGGGGTTTTAAATGTACACTATACCCCTAGATGAATTCCCTGAGGGGTGTAGATTGCAAAATGGGGTGACTTGTGGGGGAGGTTCCTAACTTTTAGCACTTATGGTGCCTAGAAACCTACATGGTGCCTAAAAAAAAATCTCATAAAAAGGAGGCTCCAAAATCAAGTAGGTGCTCCTTCTATTATGAAGCCTGTGGTTTGGTCAACGTGCACACTAGGGCCACATATAGGATATTTTTGAAAACAAAAGAATTGGGGGAATCAATTTTTAGTCACATTTCTCTAGTAAAATGTACTGTATTCGTTAGAAAAATGTATTAAAATTGAAACTCTGCAAAAAAAAAGAAATTTTGAAATTTCACCTACACTTTGTTTTAATTCCTGTGAAACACCTAAAGGGTTAACAAACTTCCAAAATGCTGTTTTGAATACTGTGAGGGGTGCAGTTTTTGAAATGGCATCATTTATGGGGGTGTCTCACATACAAGTCCCTCAAAGTCACATCAAAACTGAACTGGTCCCTAAAAAAATCAGTGTTTGAAATTTTCATGAAAATTTGAGAATTTGCTAGTCATATTTGAAGCCTCCTAGTGTCCAAAAAAATGAAAAGGAGGTTGAAATAATGATTGCAACATAAAGTAGACATATGGTCTTTGTTAGTTATTAACTATTTTAAGTGGTATGATTATATGTCTCACAAGCAGAAAATGTGACATTTTGCATATTGCTAAATTTTCCATTTTTTCACGATATTTTGGTATTTTTCACAAAAAAACACAGACTGTATCGACGAAAATTTACCACTAACTTGAAGTACAATGTGTCACGAGAAAACAATCTCAAAATCACTGGGATAAGTAAAAGCAAAAAAAAGTTATCCCCACTTAAGTGAGACATGTCAGATTTGAAAAAAAGGGCTCTGTCATGAAGGCACAAACTGGCTCTGTCATGAAGGGGCTATAGATGTTTGTCCAATCTCATTTTAAAGGTATTTATTGTGTCTGCCTACACCAAGTATCCAGGAAGAGAGTTCCACAATTTAACTGACAGTAAAAAAGTTTTTCCTTCTAAGGGTACGAAATCTTGCTTCCGCTAGAATAAACGTATGCCCACATGTCCTAGAGTCTTTCCTCAAAATAAAAAAGGGTTCCTTATATAGCCCCTCTGACAGTTCCTTATATTGGCCCCTTATACAGTTGTATACGTTAAGCATGTCCCCCCTTAAACTACTCTTTTCTAGCGTAAACAATCCCAATTTGTCCAATCTGTCTTCATAGCTTAATTTCTCCAACCCCTTTATTAGCTTTGTTGCTCTTCTTTGGCCTTTTTCTAGTTCTATGATGTCCTTATTGTAGTGCGGGGCCCAGAATTGTATCCATATTCTAGTCTAACCAATGCCTTGTAAAGTGGAATAATTACATTTGAGTCTCCATGCCCCTTCTTATACCTCTTCCGTGGCACAGTATCAAAAGCCTTAGCAAATTTTAGGAAGACCACATCTACAGTAAATTCGTTTGGCACGAGAGATTTTTTTGAAACATATGATGGTTCGGTACTCTTTACCTAGAAGGGCGCCCACGATTTTGATCTTGGGCATCGCAAGGTAAAAAATTGCGTTGGTCGCATCGCATGCGACCAAAAAATCGCATGCGATGCGACTGACGCGATTACCGCGATTTCCCATAGGGAACAATGTTAAATGTCCCAATTGACCCGATTTTACATAGGGAACAATGTTAAATGGCCCACAGAGGCCAAATAGGCACCCTGAAGTGTGAAATGGCCCCCCCAATTGTTAACGCCACCCCACGATCAACGTGAACCCGAAGCGTGGCGAGCGCAGCGAGCCCGCGAGGGGCGGCGGTACGCGGCCCACAACCTTTTCATACCCCCACTATCCACGTCGGCGTGGACTTGAGAATAGATAGTGTGGCGAGCGCAGCGAGCCACCGAGCCCGAAGCGTGGCGAGCGGACGCGGACACCTGTGAAGCCTGCGAGGGGACGCGTATACCTATGAAGGTATCCACATCCCCTCGGGGACGCGTATACCTATGAAGGTATCCACATCCCCACACTTTCTATTCTCAACTCCACACCGACGTGGATAGTGGGGGTATGAAAAGGTCGTAGGACGCGTACCGCCGCCCCTCGCTGGCTCGCTGCGCATGCCACGCTTTCCTGTTGATGTTGATCGTGGGGTGGTGTTAACAATTGGGGGGGCCATTTCCCACTTCAGGGTGCCTATTTGGCCTCTGTGGGCCATTTAACATTGTTCCCTATGTCAAATCGGGTCAATTGGGACATTTAACATTGTTCCCTATGGAAAATCGCGGTAATCGCGTCGGTCGCATCGCATGCAATTTTTTTGGTCATTATAATGGCATGCGATGTACATGCGATGCCCGCGATGGCGCCCTTCTAGGTAAAGAGTACCGATGGTTCTTACTGATTATACTTGATTGTGGGCAGCACGAATGGTGTAATGGTTAGCATTACTGCCTCACAGCGCTGAGGTCATGGGTTCGACCCCCACCATGGCTCTAACTGTGCGGAGTTTGTATATTCTCCCCGTGCTTATGTGGGTTTACTCCGGGTACTCCGGTTTCCTCCCACAATCCAAAAATATACAGATAGGTTAATTGGCTTCCAACAAAATTAACCCTAGAATGTCTGTGTGCATGTACATGTGGTAGGGAATATAGATTGTAAGCTCCACTGGGGCAGGGACTGATGTGAGTGTTCAAATAATCTCTGTAAAGCTCTGCGTAATATGTATGTGCTATATAAGAAACTGTTAATAAATAAATAATAATAAAATAAATAATTATACTATTAATCTTTAAATGTTTTTGGATACCATTCCTTAAAATTCCTTCAAATAATTACCCACTATTCATGTAAAGCTCACAGGTCTATAATTTTCTGGGTCATTCCTTTTTCCGTTTTGTATATTGGTAATACCTCTGCAATCTTCCAGTCCTTAGGCACCTTACCAGATGAAAATGAGTTATCGATTAAGACCAGTATATTATCCAAGGTGATGGATAAGATACTGGTGTTTAAAGACTTCTCAATTCTGGTGCCACAGAAGCAGAACAATTTTTTCTTTTATGGGCCTGATGGCCCTATTCAGTTGCAAATTGCCAATGGTTTTGGGACTGTACCTGTACCAAGGCCTCATATTCCTGCAACTCTGGTTTCAGTGTTTTGCATGCTGTTGCTTCAATGACAAGCTGTATGTGTTTGGAGCAGGAGAAGTAAGCTTGAAATAGAGATGGTTGATAGTGTCTGCATCTTCATATGCATATGTACTGTATTGACCTTGGCTAGTAAGATTTGCTCCAGTGGTGTATTAAGAGAGGAGAGGGCCCGTCTGAAAAGGGCTTTGTGCCTGAGTCTACTTCACATGGGTTGATAGCCTGGAACTCGGTACCTGTGCTTTGTTTCTGTGGATATCTCTATTGTGCATGCGCAAAAACACTGGAAAATGGATGCAACACCAGTTTTCCAGTGATTTCAGTCTGCAGTGCTGACCTACGAAGGACTCTGGAGAGCAAACTTTAATTATATGGTTGCAATGTGTCTGTTTTTTATATCTATCCAGGAATTTAGATTTTGTGAAAAATAGGGAAATGTTGGAAAAATTAAGAAATTGTTCACTGATTTTGTTATAACCACCAATTTTGCTCTCCTACCTGCAGGTGAGCAGTATGCAGTGACAACACCGGGGTCAGAAACATTTGGTGCAGTACATAGCCCCCAACCCCCAACATCATAGAAACATAGAATTTGACGGCAGATAAGAACCACTTGGCCCATCTAGTCTGCCCCTTTTTTAAGCATGTTACCTCAAACCATATTTGATCCTTATTTTTTGTAAGGATATCAATATGCTTATCCCAAGCATGTTTAAATTGTTCTACTGTATTTGCCTCTACCACCTCTGATGAGAGGCCATTCCACTTATCTACTAATCTTTCTGTAAAGTAATTCTTCCTCAAATTTCCCCTGAATCTTCCTCCCTCTAGTTTCAGTGCATGTCCTCATGTTCTCTTGCTCCTTTTCCTGTGAAGAATGTCTCCCACCTGTACCTTGTTAAAACCCTTGATATATTTGAAAGTTTCTATCATGTCCCCACTTTTCCTTCTCTGCTCTAAAGTATACATATTAAGATCTTTTAGTCTTTCCTGGTACATTTTGTGATGTAGACCATGCACCATTTTAGTTGCCCTTCTTTGTACAGATTTCTCTCTAATGTATTTATATCCTTCTGGAGATATGGCCTCCAGAACTGAACACAGTGCTCTAGATGAGGTCATAATTATTAATATGATCTGCTATTACATAGTCCACCTCAAGAAGACTTCCACTCTCTATCTTTAGTCTTATTAGTCCACTTTTTGTTTTTCTCCTTTCACTTATATAACCAAAAAAGTTTTTCCCCCTTTACCCACTGACTGGCAGAGCCGGCCCTAGCCTAACTGATGCCCTAGGCAAGATTTTTGCTGGTGCCCCCTAGCACCGCCACTAGTTCCACCTCTAACCCTGCTCCCCTTTCCCAGCACCATCAATCCTCATCATAGCAGTCATCATTTTGGTGCTCCTACCCGCAATATTTTAAATAGAAACAGTGCACACATTCGGTGCGCAGCCCAAACAGGGGTGTGTTCTTGCTGGGAAGGGGCATGGCCACACAATAGTACCCCCAATTCAAATTATGCCACACAGTAGTGCAACTTTATTCACATTATATTATGCGATGGTGTCCCTTATTCACGTTACATCACACAGTAGTACCACTTTACCTTATATACATTACTCGTCACATTATTCACATTATACCCTTAGGGGAGGAGGCCCGAGGCCCCCACTGGGCCCTTCCATCAGACTTTGGCCTGGGTAATTTGTACCCCCTACCCCTTTCTCTCGGCACCCCTGATAATACCACACAGTAATGCCCCTTACACATGACACACATTATTAATGTCCATATAAAAATAATGCCCTTACACATTATGCCAACTTTATTAATGCCGTTCATACACATAATGACACACATAATGCCCCTTACACATATGCTGCACATTATTAATGCCCTTATACACATGACACACATAATGCCTGTTACAAATGTCGCACATTATTAATGCATTTATACATGACACACATAATGCCCCTTACACATATGCCGAACACTATTGCACAAACAACCCACCCGCAGACAGCACTCGCACAGCCGCTAACATTGTGACCTCTGCTTGGATACAGATGTTTCCTCATACATCTTGCCTCAATAGGCCATGCAGCTCCTGGCCAGTTCTGCTAACGTTAGGTGCCTTTTTTGCTGAAAATTTGTCTTATTTGCATTGTTATGACCAGCACACACAAGGAGCTTCCAATGATTAAAATAATATGTGGCATGCCTATATTCTGTGTGCGACTGTGTCTGTACCTGCATACAGAATGCTATGTTACAGTGATTTCCATGAATACACTATTTCATATGCAGATACAGCCTCACTCACACACAGAATATAGGCATGCTGAATATCATTTTAATCAGCAGAAGCTGCTGCTGCCCCCAGGCATTCCAAATGCCCTAGGCAATTGCCTAGTTGGCCTATGCCTAAGGCCGGCTCTGCTGACTGGGCCATATTCTCCTCAGCCTGTGCTTTTGCAAATCTGATTACCTTCTTAGCCTCCTTCTGTCTAACAAGATACACCACTTTGTCCTCATTATTCTGCATCTGTTTTAATTTCTTAAAGGCCAACTTTTTTGCTTTCACAATACTTGCTACAGTACTTCTTTCGCAAACCACAATTGCTTCCTTTTCCTTGTGTTTTTCCTAACTGTTTAGACACAAACTTCTGTTGCTTTTAGTATTGCACTTTTTGATTTTACCACTTCTCCTGCACTCCTTCCAAGTTCCTCCACTCTGCCAAAGAATCCCTTACAGAATTTCCCATCTCTACAAAATCAGCCTTCCTAAAGTCTAACACCTTTTTTTTTGTGTGCGATGAGTCGGTCTCTGTCTTTATTTTGAACCATACTGCTTGATGGTCACTGGATCCCAGGTTTTCACCCACATTTACATCAGATATCACCATTTGTAAGTACTGTATTAAGTCTAATATTGCGTCCTTACAAGTGGGCTCCCTCACCAATTGCTGGAGGGATGCTCCTTGCAAGGAATTCAGAATGTCCCTACTTCTGGTGGAACTTGCAACAGGCAGTTCCCAGTTTACATCAGGTAGATAAAAGTCTCCCATGATTATCACCTCTCCTTTTAATGCCATTTTATTGATGTCCTGCAATATGCTCTTGTCAAGTTCCTCTTCCTGACCTGGTGGTCTGTAGATCACCTCTGTTTCTATGATCACCCAAAGGGCCTCAGTTTTTTTCTTCAATACTTTGTATTAAGGTAGTCTTTATGGTTTTTTCACATATATTGCACCCCCTCCTCAGATGTTTCTCATTCTGTCCTTCTTAAATAAAGTATATCCTGGTATAGCCATGTCCCAGTCATAATCTTCATGACACCATGACTCTGTAATAGCCACAATATCCAGCTCATCCCTTGTCATTATTGCAATTAGTTCTGGTATTTTATTTCCTAAGCTCCTAGCATTTGCACACATAGCTCTTAAAGTTTTGTTTGTGCTTTTTCTGGTGCTAGCTATGTTCATCTTCCTGCCTATTTGGTTTTAATCGGCATTATCTTCTGTTGCAGTGGATAGGCTTCCTGTTCCATTTGCCTGCAGAGACAATACCTCTAGGTTGGGGGAGCAGATTTCTTTATTCTTATTTGATTCACTGCCCCCCTCTGCTAGTTTAAATAGTTGCTGATAAAGCTTCCAAATTTCTCACTTAGTATTCTTGTTCCCCTTGAAGATAGGTCCAAGCCATCACTTTTATATAAGGCTCTGTCTTGCCAGGTAGCTTGATTATGACCTAAATACACAAATATCTCCTCATTGCACCAATTCCTTAGACAAACATTGAGGTTGTACTCGGTGTACTGGCAATACTTCTGAAAAAGTTACAGTAGTTGCCACCTGTTTTAGAGCGGTTCCTAACTTCCTATATTCATCTTTTATGGCCATGACTTCAACATTAAAGGGGTCATTTGTGCCTAGGTGGACGATGACATCCACCTCCCCATCTTTTCTTGCTGTCTTAACAATTCTTAGCATGCGTTCTTTATCTCTTGGAGCTGTGGCTCCAGGTAAGCACCTTACTTGTTTCTCTACTTTAGTAGCATTTCCCAGATTTACTCCTCTAATGATGAAATCTCCCAAGAGAAGTGCAGTCCTTTTTGGAGGTGAAATTTTCCAGGTCCTACAGTTAAAAGAAGTAGAAGTCCCCATATCTTCCTGTTCTTTTTTGCTTATGTTTGTCGTACATTCCAGCCCATATGAGTTTTGCAGTGTGACCACTTGGGGGATGTGTCTGAGGCCCTCTTTAAGTCTCTGCCTTTCAGAGCTCACAGCAGTCCCGGCAGAATGTCTTCATCCTATGTAGCTCTGAATGCAGCTTAGCTATCTCCTCCTGCAGCAAAGAACATTGGACAGTAGCCGAGTCTCCAGAATGTCTCCCTCAAAACAAATACATTACATCCACTGCACTGCACCAGGCCAAACATTGTATCAGTTGTCACTTAAGTATTCAAGCTTCTCTCTCAATGAGCAAGCTCCAAATGAGTCTGCTCACTACTTATATAGTATGTCAGGCAGCTGTTACACTCAGCTGCTCCCCCTAATCTCTCTTCACATCTAGATTTAGCTCCTCCTCCTAGTTTCTGTTCACACCTAGTAACAATACACTATACAGATACAGGCACAACCAAAATCACACTCAGATTTCTCCCTCAAAATTACATATAGATAGACAGATAAAGACTACAAGACAGACAGAATGCCAGATAAACTCACCTGCTTCTGTTTCAAACTCACAAGTCACTTAAGTTTTCAAGCTTCACTTTAGTCTGCAAGCTTCTCTCTCAACGAGCAATCCCAAAGGTATCAACATCCAGAGAGGGTGTGGCTTTGTGGGTGGTGTCACCAACGTTCCTGGAAATGCTGGGCTTCTTGGAGACTCTCTCTGCACTGCCAGCCTCTTTCTCAGTGATAGGAGCCAGGCCCTGCATGATAATGAGACAGTGCAGCACCAGGCTATCATTCACTGTTGCAAGGTGGCATCCTTGTGCAGTTTGCAGCTGCTGCACCACAGTTTTTTTTGCGGGATGTGAGTTAGTTGAGATTTTCCATTAATTGGATGTCTCTTGCTGCAATTCTCTCTCTTTTCTGTTGATGGATTTTACATAGTCTCTTGCAACTGATCCCAAATGTGGTCAAGCTGGTGACGATGCTGCTGTTTACTATTGAGCACCTACAGTATATAAATTCTGACTTCAATAAGGTCTATTACCATTTAATTATGAATGGACACACAGGCTGATAGCATACCTCCCAACTTTTGAAGTTGGGAGGTCGGGCCGTTCGCGCGCGCGCTCCCGAAAAGGGGCGTGGCCTCGAGAAAAGGGGGCGTGGCCTCACTGGGTGACGTGAACTCCGGTCACGCCCCGTTTTCGCCGCTGAATAGACGCTGTGCGCATGCGCACAGCGTCTATTCTTGGCAAGCTGGGGGGGCTCCCAACTGTCCCCCCCATGCGGGACAATGGCGGCCCTGGGCGGGATGCGGGAACGTCCCCGAATATCGGGACGTTCCCGCGGTAAGCGTGACAGTTGGGAGGTATGTGATAGCAAACATCTTCCATCCCTATTTACCAGTGTGCCTGATAATAATCTAATTGCATTTTATAAAATATATTAGGACATTTCATATATTTTGTGGCCAGAATGACTGTACAGTCAATAGTACAGAATTTGTCGTCATGTGTCAGGATTTGTTTTTGTTCTGGACTCAAACAGCATCAAAGGCGTTAATACAGGAGGAGGGTGTGTGGACAAAACTAGGAGGTCTGAGCAAGTTCATCTTCATATGAACGATATTTTATTAATTACAAGATCTAATTAATCAAAAAGACAGTCAATCTTAACAGCAGGGCTGGCAAATATGATTGTGAGATAGAGGCCAAGAAACAAAATACTGTAAGTATAATCTGGTAGACAGCAATGTACAGCAGGAATGAAGGGTAAAATAACAGAAACAGAATAGGTCATGTAGTGCAATCAGCTAAATCCGGAGATATCAAGAAACAACATAATTCTGTAGGCAGGGTAAGAGTGCAGGAGCAGATTAGCCATATTGGGGAATAACTGAGGACAATCTTTGAGCTCAGAGAGATGACACTTGCCACTGGAACGTAGGTCTTAATTCAGGCCTGATCAGAGGATACATTTGTTCTCAAAATGGACAAATCCATGCTGCAATGGAGGTGGGGCAGATGTAACATGTGCAGAGAGAGAGAGTTAGATTTGTGTGTGTGATCAGGAATCGGGTCCCTCAGTGTCTGGCTACTGGCTGTGTACTATAGGATTAATGCTGCTGCTTCCTCCACCTGTGTCATCAGGGGGGGATATGATTGCTTATATCTGAGAGCAGCATTGGTAGCTCCCATTGGATTGCTGGTTGGGCAAAAGCATGAGGAGGCACTGATGATGCTCAGCAGGCCTGCCGCTAGAAATGTTGGGGCCCGGGACTGAACTTCAGTCCGGGCCCCCAGTGGCACAGCGCCCCCCGCACGCACGCCCGCCCCCCAGCCCCATTACTTACCAACATCCAGCAGCGGCGGCATCGGCATCTCTGTCTCCCTCCATCATGGTCCGGAGTGCACACTGCTCAGTGCAGCGTGCAGAGCCTCTCTGTTTCCTAGGCTTGGCGCTCTGCAGGCTGCACTGTGCATTGTGCATGTCTGGATGGGGTCTGCCGGGTTTGCTTTAGGCCCGGTGGTGGGGTGCAGGTGATCTGTGCCGCTGGGGGCAGCTGCCCAGGTCCCTCCAGAGGCCGGGGCCCGGGACAGCTGTAACTACAGCACCCCCCTGTCGGCGGCCCTGATGCTCAGACGGAACCAGAAGTGATGCAACGTGGTTTGTCTCCATTGCAATGGGAGACTTCTTCCGCCATCAGGAATTTTTTTTCTTCTTCCACCCTTCCCAATATTATTTTCATATACCCCCAACTGTTCTGTTGAGTACAGTACCACCAGGTGGGGATCCTCTGATCTAGTGGGTTGGCAGATGGTTACTATGCCCTTTCAATAGGGTTCATACCCGGAAAGGACACAAGATGTACACTTTTGACAAATAATGTAGAATTCTGCTCTGTTAACAATTTAAGGTACTTGTTTCCTATCTGGGCGCCCGCTAAGTTAATTGCGCACCATGCTATTCTCCGTAGAGAAATCTGATCGCATCGCATCGTACACATACACGATATTGAACGATGCGATGCGATGCGATCCGATTCGATTTCCCATAGGAAACAATGTTAAATGGATCAATTTACCCAAATCAGCATAGGGAAGAATGGTAAATGGGCCAGAAACCCCAAAAAAACCCACAGAGCAGTGGAATGTCCCCCCAAAAGTAGTTGACGCTACCCCGCCATCAACGTGAACCTGAAGCGTGGCGAGCGCAGCGAGCCCGCGAGGGGCGGCGGTACGCGTCCTCCGACCTTTTCATGCCCTACTATCCACTAGGGCGTGGAGTGAGAATAGAATAGTGTGGCGAGCGCAGCGAGCCACCGAGCCCGAAGCGTGGAGAGCGCAGCGAGCCCCGCGAGGGGACGCGGATACCTTCACAGGTAAACGCGTCCCTTCGCGGGCTTCCCAGGTGTCCGCGTCGCCATGGACACCTGGGAAGCCCGCGAGGGGACGCGTATAACTGTGAAGGTATCCGCGTCCCCTCGCGGGGCTCGCTGCGCTCGCCACGCTTCGGGCTCGGTGGCTCGCTGCGCTCGCCACACTATTCTATTCTCACTCCACGCCCTAGTGGATAGTAGGGCATGAAAAGGTCGGAGGACGCGTACCGCCGCCCCTCGCGGGCTCGCTGCGCTCGCCACGCTTCGGGTTCACGTTGATGGCGGGGTGGCGTCAACTACTTTTGGGGGGACATTTCAATGTTTAGGGGTGTTTTTGGCCCATTTACTATTGTTCCTATGATAATTTGGCTAAATTGAGCCATTTCACATTGTTTCCTATGGGAAATCGAATCGGATCGCATCGCATCGCATCGCATCGTTCAATATCGTGTATGTGTACGATGCGATGCGATCCGATTTCATTACGGTGCCGTACGTAGAAAACCTGGGCGCCCAGATAGGAAACAAGTACCCAATTTAATGCTGGATAAGTTTTACATTGTAAGGCTCATTTCAACACACACTGCAACTTTCCATTAATACATACAGTAGTTACATAGTTACATAGTAGGTAAGGATGAAAAAAGACTTGCGTCCATCTAGTTCAACCTGGTATAGATATCCATTGCTGATTTGGTAGGTTCTGGTATTTTACAGACAAATTATATTTCTTATTTGTACTCATGGATGTTTTTCTCCAGTAAATGTTTGTCCAACTTTGCCTTGAACGCATTAAATGAGCCAGCCGTTACCACCTCTCTGGGAAGGATTGGTAGTTACCCCATTGGGGTGCCACACTTGTAGTACCACAGACAGGGACAGCAGGAAGTACTGAGATTGATATAACTTGTAAAACGATAGACAGGAACAGCAGATGTGCTGAACTCGCACAGAGTTGGACTTGTAGAACAAAGTAACAGGATGGACAATACTGGGGAGTCAAACTTTGAGAAGCAACCATGAGCGAGGCATACAGGATCAGCAGAAGTTGCACTGGCAATGAACAAAGCAACTGCAGAGATTAAATACAGTAGGGCACCCTGGTAGCAGTTTGTGCAGCAAGACTGATCCCGGATTGGAAGGATTGCAGTCAGCTGACCCACAGCAAGATAGTGGTAGTACCCATGTCCCAGTAGCGCTGACTCCTAATGGTGGTTACATCTAGAAAATCTGTCCCAGAAGACATGCGAGTGATATAAAGAAGGAAGTGGGATTATTTAGTGGAAACGTGAGTTCTGTTGTGCCGATCTGTGACATCTTGTTAGGGATTACGGCACACACTGTCTTTGTGCAGCTATGCGCAAGCCACTAACAGCTGTGAGTCAGTATAAATAATAACATCTGTTGTGACTCCACATTCTCCTTAAACAATCTCCAGTATGACCCCTCCTTCATCTTTTCTAAGTCTGCGTGGAACAATATTTTCTTTGCAAAGCTCTAATTCATTAAATTCAGATAAATCCAAACGAGTGAAACAAAAAAATATGATTTACTAAACCCTAGTACGCTGCCAGGTTTTAGGTATGTGGATAAATCTATTGCACAAATCTATAAACAGACATGACTAAGATGAGCTCATCCAGCTTGCAGGTTCCCTATCTGATCACTTAGCATCTTACCTTTTTATATAACATATTTCCAAGTTGCCTGGGAGTTCTCTGAGACTTACAAAGTTACTTAACATCTGTCACACAATTCCAGTTATCTCTTCTAATCTCCTACATAGGGATATACTGGAGACAATGAAAACAACAGACGGTGTTAGAAATTATCGGTCCTACTTGCAACGTGTCACTTAAACAGTTTGTTAGCACTAACCAGTCATTTTATAGAAACGCTGTTGTATATTCAAAAATGAATCCATAATAATAATAATAATAATAATAATAATTAAGGTTCCCATACACGTTGCAATTTTCGCATCCGTTTTTAAAGTACTGTACTTTTAAAGTACAAAACGCATCTCATGTGCGATAATGGCGCCGTGTACCTGCGGGGATGCGATGTGCGTCCCCGCAGGTACAATATTGTAAAGCCCAAAAAGTATCCGCATGCAGTACTTTTTGTGCTTCATTGCATCGCATCAGTACAGGAGTACATGCGATGCGATGTCCGTTAGTAGCTATCAACTTAAAAAAAAATCGGATCGCATCGCATTGCATTGCATCGCACCCGCACATGTAGGGGGATCGCATCGCACCGCATCCCCCTACAAGTGCCAGAATCGTACGGCACATTTTAAAGCACAAAAAGTACAGCCCCATATCTCAACGTGTATGGGCACCTTAATAATAATAATGCAATGAAATACATCAGCAGTGAGGAATACGTTTATAATAACGCTACAGTGATGCGAATATGAAATTATAAAAGATAACAAAGGGACTGAGACCCAATCGCTGGTTTTTGGAGCTCATCGATTTGGTAAACGCCTCTCCACCGAACGCACCCTCCTGCGCATGTGCACAGATGCAAATGTGATTGCAGCTGTGCACATGAGGGGAAATCTATTCATAATCACTCACCATCGAATGCTTTCCCTCTCTGTTTGCAGCGACGAGTAAGCCAGGACTTATGGTGTGTACACACTTGTATAATGTGCATGAGATTTTGACTATATAGTCAAAATCTCATCTGGATCGCATGCAGATCGCACAGGTTTTAAACCTTGCGATCCCGATGCGCTCCCGATGCGCGCTCCCGTATTGCAGCCAGAAAGTCTTGGCTGCATAGACTATATAGTGCAGATCTGCACTATATAGTCTAAATTGTATATATAGTCTAAATTGTACACACCTTTACTCGGCCCTGTGATGGCCATGGGTTAGCAGGGTGTCAATTACCCTGCAGGGTGTCAATCACCCTGCAAACAGCCATCGCTGCCTTCGCATGGACGGCTCATGCATGCGCCCAGCATACCGTGTGCTTGCACTGTCCTTCAATGATCGCCTGTGCTGCGAAATCGCAGCTGTACAATCAGGTCTGATTCAGGCTCAAAGTACAAATTACAGTAGTTTCAAATGGATGGAAACTGCAGCTATAAGAATGGAAGGAATAGTCTATCAAATAGAAAAAATAAAATAAATAAAAAGAAATGTGATTTTATAATATTATAAAAAGAAGGGTACTTATGTATTATCTGGGCGCCCGATTTTTTCATTGCATGCCACTACTTAAGACAAGCGATGCGATTCGATTTTTCATTGTAAAGACCCGATTCTTAATTGTATAGTCACCCATGGGTGATTTCATACCTCCACTATCCAACTACGCATGGAGTTGATTTTATATAGTGTGGCAATCGCAGCGAGCCACCGAGCCCGAAGCGTGGCAAGGGGACGCGGATTACTTTACATGTATTCTGCTGCGCTCGCCACGCTTCGGGCTCGGTGGCTCGCTGCGCTCGCCACACTATATAAAATCAACTCCATTCGTAGGTGGATAGTGGGGGTATGAAATCACCCATGGGTGACTATACAATTAAAAATCGGGTCTTTACATGGTTTTATGAACCAGAGGGTACCAGAGCACACTGGCTGACTCTGGGCGGGATGTATTAAAATACATTGCCGCCCTTCGCGCCCCCCCCCCCGCCGCGATGGCGCCGCATATGTACTAACATATGCGGCTGGCATCGCGATGCGGTGACGGAGGCCCCCCGCGATACCTGGAATGTGGTGTGCGGGGGGTCTCAGTCACCTCTCTGCCCCCTCCTGCATGTCTCACGCCGGGGACAGCTAAGAAAGCTGTCCCCGGCGCCTCCTCCTCCCCCCTGCAGCTGGAAGGACATCCGGCTGCGTCAATAGGGGGAGGAAGGTGTTACCTTCCGGGTCCAGGAGGACCTGGACCAGGTAAGAGAGGGAGGGGGAGAGGGGGGTTGGTGGGTTTTTCGGCGGAGGCATCGGGCAGCGAAAAGAAGCCCATAGGCTTCTATAGGGTATCGCCACCCAAAGGTGGCGATACCCTACACTGCAGTGACGTGGCGGTCGGGTAATAGTACACAGGAAAATGCGGTAAAACGGGGGTTTTACCGCATTTTCCCTTTAGTACATCTCGCCCTCTACCAGGAGGGGTGTCCAGATTAACCCTGATTATCCTACATATCCCTGATCTCTACATCATTGAGTCTGCCTGGGATTACATGAAGAGACAGAAGGATTTGAGCAAGCCTACATCCACAGAAGATCAGTATAATAAAAGATACTAATAGCTTGCACTGTCATTAGCAGCTGGTATGGGGTTTTGTCAGCCAGTGGAGCTAACAGCTAGAAATATATATATAAAAAATACCAACTCATGAATAATTAACTAAAATAGGACTGTTGGTGATAATAAAATATTTTATTACTAAAATAATATAAAAGATATTTATAATTTATGCCATACATAGAAACAAAAAAAAGTAATTAATAAATGAATAGCCAGTGGGTTTCTGACAAAAAAAAGCAAACAAAGTTTCTGTGCGGAGGAGAGAAGGTGGAGGAGAGGAGATGGAGGACAGTGGGGAAGATGGATGGAAGTGGACGACCCCCGCTCCAACTTGGAGACGGGGAGCTCCATCATCACGCAGTAAGAAGAGGATACACTCGCAGTGTTGTAACATCCTGCTGGTGTGCATATGCCTTCTGCCACTCCTCCACCTAATGTACACCCAGGTGAGGACGGAGGGAAGCAGACAGCCCCCGGCCCAGCAGCCCCCCGGCCTAGAACATCCGGCGCAACAGGCAACCCGGAGGACACCCCTGGTGCTGCAGCAGGAGCCCCTGGCCACTGGAGCACCGGGAGTACGCTCTTGGTAGAGGCTCCAACATCTACAACGGACTCCAACTACTGACCCCCTGCCTCACTTACTGACTCTTTCTGACTGTCCCCCCCCTCTCTGCACGCTGGCACCCGTCCTCCCCCCAGCTCAGCTCCAGCCAGGGCCCTGACATGCTGCCACCTACAGCCTTAGGTTCCACTGCCGCTAATTAGCGCTGGTAATGGCTGTCTAGGAACTGTGCCACTCAGCCAAATGTACCCGCATGTCTCCCCTGTCTCATACACTGCGTAGCAACTTACAACTGTACTGTCTCTGCTTAACTGTTGCCTGCCTGGCTGCTGCAGCAACCAGTGGCGCGGCTGATGGCTGCTTAGGCGCTGCGCAGCTCGGCCAGTATGTGTTCCCTGTGTGATAACTGTACTGCCTATGTTTGTATTGTTGCCTGCCTGGCTGCTGCAGCAACCAGTGGCGCGGGCGCGGCTGATGGCTGCTTAGGCGCTGCGCAGCTCGGCCAGTATGTGTTCTCTGTGTGATAACTGTACTGTCTATGTTTGTATTGTTGCCTGCCTGACTGTTGCAATGACCAGTGGTGTAGCTGATGGCTTCCAAGGCGCTGTGCTGCCCAGCAAATATATGTTCCCTATGTCTAGAATCGTCAATGTACATCTAGCGTATACCTGTATGTGTTATGCATACAGTATCTGTACTGTCACTGCTGAACTGTTACCTAACCGGCTGTTGCACAGCAATCCAAATCTAATTCCTAGTATATGCAAGTATACTTGGCCAATAAAGCTGATTCTTATTCGGATTCACTTTGCAAAGGGGGCCTGATGTAACCACATAAAAGAAAAAGCACATGGGGTTAAGTCAAGCGGGAAAGAAGCATTGTTATCTTACAAAGCACATCCAATACAACGATGAGGTAAAACAGCATTAAGGTATTCACACACATCTGCAAGAAAACATGTGAGAGCCCCTTCTTAATGGAAAATGTAATCCCAGGAATCTTCCCATAATTATGGTTTTAGCAACAGTTGCAGCATATCTATGTACACTATACCAGTAAGTTTTCTCATTAAAAAAAAAGGGGGGCCATACAGTTGTGATGTAGACATAGCAAAAACATATTAACTTTGGGAGAATTACAACTGTGTTGCACTATTTGAGGAGTGTTTGCCATGCCCCAAATTCTTAGATTGTAACGGTCTACCTTGCCAAAAGTTACCTTGTCACTAAAAATCACTGGTATGTATTTTCATGATCCAGACCGTTATGGATCTCACAAATGTTGTCCATATGTAACCATGGCAACCCCAGGGACATGCATACATCATCCCAAACTGACTCACATAAAAAATGATACATTTAAAAAAAACATATTCATCAAAAGAGTTTTACTTTTATACTGCCAATAGTCATGAAAAGCTAATATTGATACATAACATTCCATTGCAAATAGATACATAACTTTACCAAGTTATCTATCAAGTTACATTATATTTATATTCAATTGTGTCTTATTGCTCAGTATCTTCATAATTGTTTTATATTGTGCACCCTTGCACTGCATCTTAAATAACTGCATTAAGCTCAGTTATTTAAATAACCCTCCAGGTGGGGACTATTGAATTTTAACATCCAAAAAACTTCTCTGCAGCCAGATTTATTGTATTTGTCACCCCCTTAGCTGTTGGGGTGATATGTTCTAAACCGGTAATACTGTAGATAAGCTGAAGGGATCTAGGAACACTGTGTAATACATTTCCGTGGTTTCCATAAATACACTATGAAGGGGTCTTGTTGTACTCCCTACATACTTTAACCCACATCCACAGTTGAGTAAATGGATAACAAATGACGAATCACAATCCATAAATATTTGTAACATATAACACCATGCCGTGGAATTGTAACATAAATGGTTTTCTTAGACAAATAAGAACATATTGTGCATATGAATTTGTCCCCCAAATAAAAGCTGGAGATCATCATCTCTAGACTATCGTTTTGAAATTATTCCACATCCTTTATCAGGCAGGATGTAAGTATATACTAAACAACTAGTGTGAGGAAAGCATAACTGTCTTTCTATTCAATTGCAGTAGAGCATAGCGCTCACCTTAATGAGCATCTACTATATTCTTGCAAAAACAATAATCAATAATTAAGGGCACATTACTCCTACGTAAAACTTTTGTACAGTACTGTATATATAACATACCGTATATTAGACTTATCTACTCTTCTGGAAGTTGCGGCAGGCTCTTGACTTTGTGGGTATTCCCCCGCACCCCAGAAAATGGGTGCTCCTCCCACATTCTACCCACTTCCTAGGCTTGAGTAAAGGGGTAGGGCTAAAAGACAGAAATTGCATCATTTAGCCCTGCCCCTTCACAACTTACCTGTGAATCATGGCATTTTGTGACCATGGGGATGGGGCTTAATGATGTAATAGCTCTGCCCGATGTTCCCTTATTCTTCTACTCCTGGATTTCTAGAGAATTTTTAAAGGTACTACATGATTTTATATTCAAATTTAGTTTTTGTATTTTTTGCAAAATGTAAAAAAAGCTACAGTAAAATTACACAATTTGGGCCTTTTTTGATCCTAAAGTATTATCAACCTCTCACCACTTATGTGAATGTACGATACCTTATGGATACACAATGGGGTACGGCCTGCAGTGCCAGAGTACTTTTATGTTATGGATACGCAGTGGTGTACGGCCTGTGGTGTCAAAGTACTTGTACATTATGGATTCACAATGGGGCACAGCCTGCATTGTAATAGTATCAGTATGGATACAGAGTAGGGTACAGCCTGGTGTGTCACAGTACTTGTACTTTATGTATGTACAATGGGGTACAGCCTGCATTGTAATTTGTAATAGTATTCTTATGTTATGGATACTCAGGGGCAGATTTATTAAGCTCGGTGAAGTGATAAAGTGTCTGGTTTGTATCACCGGCCAATCAGCTCCTAACTGTGAAGTTATAGGCTTGGTTTGAAAATTGACTGGTAGGAGTTGATTGGCCAGTGATAAAAACCAGACACTTTATCACTTCACCGAGCTTAATAAATCTACCCCTGAGTCGGGTACGGCCGATGGAGTCACAGAATTTCTACGTTTTGGATACACAGTGGAGTATGACTGCGGAGTGATAATACTTATGTATGTCATGAATACAGAGTGGGGTACAACACATATAAAAGCTATTTTTTAAACTTTTAAAACTTTTCTTGACTTTAAAGGTTTTGTTTATGTTCTTAAACTTTTAAAAAACTTTTTAGTACTGGAGCGAATGGACACTGGACAGCCTTGTCGACCCCACTGGAGCAGATGGACACTGGACAGATGTGTTGGCAGCACATGAGCAGATGGTGACTATACAGTTGCAGTGGCAGCACTGAAGCGGATGGACAATGGATAGGTACTTTGGTAGCACTGGTGTGGTTGGACACTGAACAGGTGCATTGCCAGTGGACAATCACTTCTGGATGGACACAGCACAGCCACTTTTATGGAGTCTGAACACACCACAGCTACTAGTATTGAGTCAGACAGGGCTGCAAGTAGGGGGGGGGGGGGGGGGGGACGACACTCGCTGCCCAACTTAACTAACCCACTGCACGAGGTCAGGTGCCTTCCCCCTCCTATCATGCTGCAGGACATACAGGCTAGCTGTGCAAACTGGATTCTTGTGCGCACAAGGGAAAGGTGCATTGTTAGTATCAACAAGCCACTGCCGTGCATACAGCACAAATGACTGCCTACTGTATACAGTATGCTGCCAATTACATTTTTTCTGTTGGATATAGACTATATAGTAATTACAGTTATCCTTGCAGTACTACAAGTCCCATTGACCAGTCAATGATCATGTCATGCTAGGATTTGTAGTGCAACATTACACAACATAGGCCCTTATTCTAGTTCACTTGCAAAGGCAAATTCCTTCTCAAATGGGCAAAACCATGTGCACTGCAGGTGGGGCAGGTGGGGCAGATGTAACATGTGCACAGAGAATTTCAGTGCAAAAATAAAGCAGCCAATATTTTCCCTGCACAGAAACAAAATAATTCACCCAAATCTAATTCTCTCTGCACATGTTACATCTGCCCCACCTGCAGTGCACATGGTTTTGTCCATTTGAGAAGGAATTTGCCTTTGCGAGCGAACTAGAATAAGGCCCATAGTCACTTGAATCAGCAGAGCACAGTGCAGCATACAGCAGCTTGCCTTCTATACATATCACACTTTAGGAGGTCCTTCTGATCCTCTAGGCCCCCTGCGCGTTTGCACAGGGGAGTGATGTTGCGCATGTGCATGTGCAGCCTCTTTGTGTGCATGGGGCGACAGCGAGGGGTAGCACCCATGGGAATGCCCAGCGTTTCATGGGTGTCCCCATGAAAATGCTGGCCACTTTCATGCTAATGCGGACATGAGGCGGTTGCGGGGCAGCTGATGTCAGTGGTTGTCAGCTGCCCGCCATCTTCCTGTAGATCTTAGAACATTTGCAAAATCAAAATCTTAGCGTTTGCAAAATCATTCGATGGTCGGCGACCATAGAATGATCCCCCCACCCCCCTAACACAAGGCTGTGAATGGATGTTTATGCTAAACATACATTCACATGCTTGCAGGGACATCGCTGTGTGAGAGTGGGGGCGGGCCTTCGTGCTGGCAGCGTTTAGATGACCCACAAAGCTGCGACTTTCACAGCTTTGCAGGTTAACCATGTGCACTGCAGGTGGGGCAGATGTAACATGTGCAGAGAGAGTTACATTTGGGGGAGTTATTTTATTTCTGTGCAGAGTAAATACTGGCTGCTTTATTTTTACACTGCAATTTAGATTTCAGTTTGAACACACCCCACCCAAAATCTAACTCTCTCTGCAATGCACATGGTTTTGTCCATTAAAGAAGGAGTTTGCTTTTGCAAACCAAGCAGTATGACTCCCTTAGTCTGGACTCTGGACACAGCAAAGGGCACATGAACACACAGATCACAAATTACAGTAGCTTACAGAAGCATGCTTAGATCATCATGTAATGGTACTGAGTCACCGCTGCGGTATCATATATAATATCCAATCCTGCGAGAATCTAATGTCGAGAGTAAAGGTACGTACACACGGGGGCGATTTTGTCCAAAATCGCGGGAAATATGGTCGCTGAGCGACCATATTGCCCGCAATGGGAGTGTGCACCGGCGATATATCGCCGGGTGCGCGCTCCCGTTTTTGCCCCTGTGGGGATCGTTGGTCGCAGGAACATGCTCCTGCGACCAGCTGATTACCACTGCCGGGCTCCCTCGGGCAGTTTCTTTTTCATCAGCGACCATCTCTGGTCGCTGATGAACAGGAGAAACTGAGCAATATATTGCTGAGCAATATATGGCTGAGCAATATATCTCCCCCGTGTGTACACAGCTTAAGACATTTTGCTTTGAACTGGAATCTGAGTCTGCTGGGAACACCTGAGCCTTGGCTCGGATAGACTCGGATCCTGGAAGTTCTGGCTCGTTCAGATTTTCTAAAATTCAAACTGCTCATCTGTAGTTTTTTACTGATGTATTGTCAATTCCATGTTCACTTTATACTGTGACAATTTGTTGTTGGCTGGTTATTTATTGTTATCTATGCTTTGTTTAACCCCTTTAGTGCCAAGTGAATTTATCAAATAGGTGTAAAAATTGCCAAGCAAACATTTATATTCATTAAAATGAACTGTATTGTTTACCTTATATAGGAAATACAATGTTTTTATACACTACATTATTTGCATTTATATAACAAATGTGAGCGACGCTTAATTTTTAGCAGATATTTTGAACATCTCTCACAGAGATGTTGGCACTCAAAAGGTTAATGTTTTTAAATGTGTTCTCCCATGTACTGTATGGCACTGTGGATCATTTGCGGCATCTCACAAATACAAGATAATAATACTAGCAGACGCTATGATAAATTGGAGCTTGTCATCAAACATCTCTACAAATTACATGTTTTTTTTGTCACAAAACAAAAGCAGCTGCTTCTAGTTCATTCATTAACTAATGATAGAAATAATCTGTAGCAAGTCCTATGAGGGTATTACTAATTAGCTACATGTGCAACTATTGTTTAAATACAATGGAAATCATTGTCAGATCATAATGAAGATTAATATTTTTATATAGTCAAACTTAAAATGGCACAACCAAAAAGATATAGCACTTCTGTTTTATTTAATCAAATGCGTTCCTATGCAAATATGCAAAAAGTCTAGTAGTAAATCTTCCCACTAGCTGACACTTAAACATAGAATTTGACGGCAGATAAGAACCACTTGGCCCATCTAGTCTGCCCCTGTGACTTATGTGATGTGATCAGTGGTGGCACAAGTCCTCAGCGGCAGGGATGTGACCCGCAACTGAGTGCTACCCTTGCAAGGGGTGTGGATTCGAAGGTCTATCACAGTGGTCTCCAACCTTTTTCGCGGCGGGAGCTACTCGTGAAAAAATAAACCGCCCGAAGACCTACCAAAAATAATAAAATGTAAAAAATCTGCATACTAACCAAAAAATGCACTTTACACATTATGCCACACACTGTGATGCCCCTGGCACATTATGCCACACACCGCAATGCCCCAGACGCAATATGCCACACACTGCAATGTCCAATATGTCGCATACATACCTCCCAACATTGGAGGCAGAGAAGAAGGGACATGTGCGCGTGCCGAAGGCACGCGCCCGAAATTAGGGGGTTCACCTACTACCGTGGAACTCCTGCGAGGCTACATCCCCCATTTTTTCTGCTATGGGGGTAAGGTCAGCGCTCTAAGAGCTGTAGCCACATGGGGTGCGGCCAATGAATATGGGGGTGTGATACACATATATGCCCCCAATAGTGCCAGATACACATATGCCCCCAATAGTGCCAGATATACATATGCCCCCAATAGTGCCAGATACACATATGCTCCCAATAGTGCCAGATACACATACTGTATGCTCCCACGGGGCCAGGTATGCCCCCACAGTGTCAGGTATGCCCCCAAAGTGTCAGGTACACACACAAACACATGCACAAACACACCCTCTGCCCTCAAATATCCAGCATATTTTACCAGAAAAAAAAAAAAACCTGTGAGCCAGCAGATTTTAATTAACAGACCTGGCAGGGTACATGCCCACACACCATATGCCCTGAAATAGCCAGCATTAAAGATAAAAAAAAAAACATTGGGAACACACACACACACACACACACAGCAAATGTAGCCAGCGGGGATCACACACACAGAGAAAATGTACCAGATCCGTGAAGGTGTTCAGAGGCGTTCACAGCTGGGTATAGAAGTCGGAGGCCCAGGGAGATGACCGAGGCGTCAACTGAGTTCAGGAGTGCGACTCCGGATGAAGTGCAGCTGCTGTAGAAGAAAGCGCGCCCAGTGACCTCTGGCTGCAAATGAGACCCACGTCGCCGTAGCAGCAGGAGGTCACTTTTCTTCCTGCCGACAAGTGAAACCGCACCACGCCGGCGGAGCAGCAGGAGGTCACTTTTCTGCGTTAATTGACCTCCTGCCGCCGAGCGAGTAGTGCAATTATGGCAGAGGAGCAGCGAGCTACCTGTTACTACCCGGCGAGCTACCCGTCGCTCGCGAGCAACAGGTTGGCGATCCCTGGTCTATCATGTCTAGGTCGACAGTTGATAGGTTGACGACAAAAGATCGGAACGTAGTAGGTCGATATTGACAAAAAAATCAACAAAATCAGTAGGTTGGTATTGACAAAAGGTCAACACAAGCAAAAGGTTGTTGTCAATCAATGGGTAGCCTTCTGCATTTAACATGTGGGTAGCCTTATAAACAGATAACTGTTGCAGAACCTGGCTCCAGAATTGTAGTCAAATACCACTGTACCAATAATACCATTAGCTAGAGTCAGATTTGAACATATGAAACAGCCATTGAATATACTGCTGGTACATGGACTCAGGGGGCCACTATAAATTTTACATTCTGGGCAATTACAGTGAACCTAAACCAACATCACAGTTGTAGTCACAGATATTGAATATGTTTTATTTGTATCAGACTTGGGGACTAACTTAATCACTTTCAGTATATTTTAGAAGAAAAACTACAAAATCAACTATGCAGAAGGCAAGTGTACCATGTGCAATAAGAAAGTGACAATTATGGATACTGCAATGCGATGCCAGCGGCTCTTTGTCTTGGTGAACACAGATATACAGTATGTGGGCCCTGTGAATTGTTGACTGGATTTCATGATGCTAATAGATGTTTTTACAAGATGACTCTTGTAGTTTTTAAGAATAAATAGTCAAGTTATACTTACTAGTCTTTAAGATCCAACAATGGATGAGAGTACAAAAACAAGTGTGTTTCGGACTTAATGGGTAAATACTGGATCAAGCATCAGCTAACCATATCGTATACACTGGAATAAAACAGCATAAGCGAGAGCGCAAATTGTACTATAGAGGAAATATCCAGTGCTAAGGAGAATGGTGTTGGCCTTGGGAAAAAAATGTTTGCGCTGAGAATGTTCAAACAGTGGTTTATCTTAAAAAATACTGCACCCACTGCAGTTGTTACAGTTGCCACTGTTGCAGTGAAAGTAAAACTTACTTTTGAAACTTGGAGAGGCAAGAAACCTGAAAAATGTCACTTAGAAGTATTGGTTGTAAAGCAAAGGTACATATTCCAACAAAAAGAAGACACATGTTGGACTACATATCACACATTACAAAAGTTGGAGTTCCGGACTTCTGAGGCGCGATGTTATGAAAGATGTGGAGCTTCAGTGTCTCAAACGATGTAGTTGCCACCTTGAGTATTCACTCTCGATGTATTTCCGATGTGGGGAACCGACCAAATAGGAAAAGAAAGCCAACTGTTATATATCATTCCAAATGTTTCAGAAAGCTTTAAAATGTGAGGCACACGGAAACAAGGGGGGAAAATAGACGGGCGTACCCCACTCACAGAATCTATGGTGGTGTACAGACACGTAACGTTTTCTTTATCTTGTTTTTCTTTTGATTTTCATCTATATGCTTCTCCTTTTTATACTCCCGATTTTTTTATATGAAAAATAGAAAGGTGTGATATGTGTAGATTTGTATTAAAGAATAGTGGGTCCCTTTAAGTGGACCTAAAACTGGGTTATTCCTTTTTGTAAGCGTACCTCACTCACCAAATGAAAGGTGGGGGTACACATATAAAGGTTTCTTTTTAAATGTGACAAAATTAAGTGCATGGATGGGCGTACCCCACTCACGGAAGTTTAGAAGATGTGTAAGCCCGTAGCAGGTACTTTGCTCCACGTCCTCTGCTTTCCAGGTGGTTTCAGAATCTCACATCCATGTAGTATATACAAAAGTGAAAAAATAAACAATGTGTAGACTTGCTTTGAGGGGGTGGTGGGTCCCTTTAAGCGGACCTAAAGTTAGATTTTTCCTTTTTGTAAGCGTACCTCACTCACCAAATAAAAGGTGGGGGTACACCTATAAAGGTTTCTTTATAAATGTGCCAGAATTAAGTACATGGATGGGCGTACCCCACTCACGGTAGTTTTGGAGATATCTAGGCCCGTAGCGGGTACTTTGTGTCCTCTGCTTTTCAGAAGATTTTCAAAATCTTACATCCATGTAGTACATGCAAAGTGAAGAAAATAAACAATGTGTAGACTAGCTTTGAAAAAAACTCTTGTGCCACGTGATTTATTCTAAATCGGTGAAAAATGCAGAAGCGTACCAAGACTCACTCTATGTTGTGCTTCTTAAAGTGCATAAAGGTATCTTTATGTGAAAAATGGTCAGAATCCTCCACCATAAGAGACCTTCACCATAAGGAACCATAAGCTTGTGGTATACCTAAAGATTGGTATGTTTTAGGGGGTGGCGTACCAGACTTACGATAAGGCAAGTCTTTATGTTCCCATAGCGTTTTCTTTGCTCTATGTTTCTATAGAGATCCCTCCTCTCACACCAAATAGTAGGTATATATACCGGGAGAAAAAAAGGTTTATGATCCGTAATAAGGTATTCGAATTTCAAAGATATTTAGAAAAGTAAAAAAAGTTTTTATTCTGATTCTGTGCAGCCTCTATCTCCATAACACATGAGAAAAACCGCAGCAGTAAAAAAAGGGGGGGTACAATGAATTGACCATACAAGGTCTACAGTTATCAACAATATAAAACCAAAAAAATCCAAAAAAAAAAAAAAAAAAAAAAAAAAAAATTTAAAAACAGGTAAGAAAATCTGAAAAAATACATACATCCAAGGTCGATAAAATGGGTAAGGGTGATGGCTGCTCACACTCCACACTGGCTGTCGACGCGTTTCGGTGTGCAAGACACCTTTTTCAAGACATGCCTGTGGAGAGTGTGAGGCCATTCTTTTATACCATGAGCAGCCTGGTTGACCCAAACAGGAAGTGATGTCACGATTATCGTATTACCTTCACTGTCCAAAAAAAACATTTACCATTACATATATAAATATAAATATAAATAAACATTCCATTAAAATGTTGCACTGCAGAAAATAATATTGCTTTGAAGCAGTAGAGTTCTCATAAGTCCCAAACACGTGCATTATTATTTCCGGATCAGACGGTTGCCATGACAACCCTCCGGTCGTTTACGTGATTCTGAGGTTTGACTCAAACTCTAGCCAGACAGGGGGCCGTTGCCTGAAGCATATCCTCCCTCCGATAAGTATAGATGGAACGATCGTCTCCTCGTTGTGTGCAGAATTATTTATCCATAGCGGCGTTTACTTGTGTGTTTACAAGCCGCTGCTTCCGGCTGCTGGAACGCAGCTACGGAAGCCTGGAAGGTACAACGCGTGGTAGATGAGACGCATGACGCGCATTCCCCCCGTCTGATCCTCCGGCTGTTTCCGGTCGCTGGACCGCAACTACAGAAAGGATATCAGCCGGCTCAGACGGAGATTGCACTCGGGTGTTTCCGGCTTTTTGGACCGCACAGAGCGGAAGTTTTATGGCCTCGTTGGTTGTCATGACAACTCGTCCATCTAGGGATATATATAAACGAGATACATATTAGAACATCCATTTGAGCGAAAATAAATTTTATACTAAGCATATTATAAAACACTAAAGTTCAAAGCATATAACAGGAATTTTAATTATTCCCCAATGTCGGATGACATAAAACCATTTTTAGAACCATTTTTAGAAAGGACAAAGGGCAAGATGGAAATGACTGTATATGCCTTGCAGGGGTGTCCAAAGTGGGTCTTAAAGGAACCACTTTAGCTCGAAATCGCTATTTAGACCCCCTGGTATCAAGGTGTTGCAGTTAAAAATGAGATTCATCTCTAATTTTGCCAAGGGTGTTGCGTCATCCTTCTGTCTTATATTGCCCTTTGCTACCTTTAGGCCGCAGAAAGAAATAATTTCTTGTGGGGAGCAGTTATGTGCCACCTTGAAATGGGAGGAAAGTGAATGGGATTCAAGTCCTTTTTTCACATTCCTCACATGTTCCCCCAGTCTTATTTTCAGGGCCCTAGATGTTCTTCCGATATAATGCTTATGGCAACTGCACTCCACTGTATATACCACATTTTTTGTGCTACATGTAATAAAATCATCAATTTTCACTTTATAGCCATTAATGGTGTATTCAGTAATTTTACTCGTACCTATGCTTTTGATGTTTCTACACCCAATACAGCTTCCGCATCGGAAGAAGCCTTTGGTAGAGATCCTAGATAGTTGGAGTTTGGATGAAAAATTACTCTTGACTAGGTTTGTACGTATGTTTGGAGCCTTTCTATAAATATGCTTTGGTCGTTCAGGTATCAGGTTCTTTAGGATTGGATCATTCTGCAATATTCCCCAGTGTTTTTTGAAGATTTTTTCTATCGTTTTATGCTCTTCTGTGTAAGTGGTGATAAATGAATATGCAAAATTTTCCTTATTCTCCTTCTTATCCCTAGTGACATTAACTGTTGAGACATCCCTATTTTTAAGCATGTCAATTTCCCCCTCTAATTTGGATTCCTCATAACCGCAGGCTGCGAATCTCATTTTCATCTCTTTGGCTTGCTCTGAAAAGATGGCGTCATCAGAACAATTTCTTCTTAGACGTTTAAATTGTCCTTTTGGGACTGAGCTCAGCCAATTTTTATGGTGGCAACTTGAGGAAGGGATATATGTCCCTGAATCAGTCGGTTTGCAGAAATTTTTATGTTTCAGGACATTTTCTTCCACATACACGGTTATGTCCAAAAAATTGATACTGCTTTCTTCTATTTCAAAAGAGAGTTTGATATTACAATCATTATTATTGAGATAATCACAGAATGTGTTTAGGGTTTCTCTATTCCCCTCCCAGATCAGAAAGATATCATCAATATATCTAGCGTAGGACACCAGATTCGCCCCAAACGGGTTATTGGCCCAGATGGTGTTCAGCTCCCATGCCCCCATAAAAATGTTGGCATAGCTTGGGGCGAATCTGGTGCCCATCGCCGTTCCTGTCCGCTGTATATAGAACTCCTCGTTGAACAGGAAAAAATTATTTTCCAAAATAAAGGATATCCCACCAAGGATGAACTCTTGGAGGTCCTGGGATTTTTCAGATCGAGATAGAAATTGTTTTGAGCTTTGGATGCCTTTTTCATGTTGTATTATGGTATATAAAGAACTAACATCAGCCGTCACTAGTAAGAATTCTTTTTTCCAAGTAATGGATTCTATAAGCTTCAAAAACTCCCCTGTATCTTTTAGATGGGACTTATTCAAAGTAACAAGTGGTTGAAGGTGATGGTCTATAAACATCGATAGATTACTTGTAATTGAGTCCACCCCGGAGATTATAGGTCTACCGGGGGGATCTACTAAACTTTTGTGGACCTTGGGAAGAATGTATAACACTGGTGTAGTAGGTTTTTCATTCAACAGGAATTTCATCTCTGTAGTAGATATTACATTCTTCGCCAAGGCCACTTCCAAAAAGCTTTTAAGTTTTTGTAGAGTATTTTGAGTTGGGTCTCCCCTTAGTTTTCTATATGTCAATTTATCCTCCAGTTGGCGCATTACTTCTGCTTCATATTTAGCGGTGTCAAGGACTACCACACCTCCCCCTTTATCCGCTGGTTTTACTATAACTTGTTTGTTATCTTTAAGATTTTTCATTGCTGCTTTTTCTTTTGATGTTAAATTTGAGGTTTTCTTGTTTATTTTTATAGATTTTATATCCTCAAACACCAGCGTAGCAAAGGTTTCTACAAAAGGGCCTTTACAATATTGGGGGTAAAATATTGACTTGGGTCTGAAGGGGGTAATGTTACTTTCCCCTTCTGCCTCCTCTTCCAATTGATCCTTCTTTTCAAAAAACTTTTTTAAGGCTAATTTTCTTGTAAACCTCTGTATATCTATATAGAGTTCAAAGTTATTGATATGGTTGGTGGGAGCATATTTCAACCCCTTTTCCAAAAGTTTGGTCTCTTCTGTTGTTAAAGTATGTGAACTTAAATTAAAAATCTTGGTGGCTGTTTTCACTGGGTCTTTATTAGCATTATCAGTGTCATTCCTCCTATTTGGTGACTTTAGCTTCCCTCTTTTCTTTTTATATTTTTTTGATTTCTTTCGAATAGGTCTCGTTTTTCCTCCCCTTTTTCCCCTATATCTATAGGGGGGATCTAGCTGTTTGGGGATAGGGTCTGACTTCTCTCTAAAAAAGGAGAGTAGTCCTGATCTTCATCTTCTAAAAGTGAGATGTCTTCCAGTAGGGGGCTGTATCTATTCTGAAGTTGGTATTTCCTGGGGGTAGTATATTGTTCCCTAACTATCTTCTTATTGTTCCTGTACGTTTTTGAAGGAGCTCTCCACTCAGGTGTTCTATTGAACTTCTCAAAAACTCTTGTATTTTGTTTCCTCCAATGAGGAATTCGATAAAATTCACTTTGAGAATGGGGTTCATATTTATCACGGGGGGATTGATATTTTTCATACCTAGTTGTCCCTCTGTTGTAATGGGGATCCCTGTCTCTTGTTGAAGATTTCTCCTCATATCTGTTGGGTCTATATTTGTATGGGCCTTGTATGTTCTTTTTAGTATTGTTGTTATAATTCCCATACTTTCTCTGAGTTATCTGTTTTGATTCTTTCTGGTTAACAATTGTATTTACCTCCTCTAGATCTTTGTTAGACTCGTCCTTATCCCTCTTAAACTTTTTGACTTTCCTTTGTATGATGGCTCTTTCCGCCTTCTTCACATTTGTCGTGACTGTATGTTCAAGTGTTTTAAATTCCTCATTTTTTGAATAAGGGGAAGCTAGAGACTTATATAATTTAATTTCTTCCTCCACTTTTTCTAGTTCTCTTTTCCTCTCCTTTATTATTAGTTCCATTAGAGAGAAGGAGCATTCACTCACAATGGTTTCCCATTGTTTCTTGAAGTCCTCCCTTGCAGTAGAAAAAGTAGAGGTTTTATTAATTTTTAGGCCTTTCGGAATCAATTTTTGGGAGAGGTACTTTTCTAATGTGATCACTTCCCATAGGGTTTTACTTTCTTTGAGCAATAGAATCTCCAACTTCGACATGATGCCCTCTAAGTCTTCATCAATCAGTTCAACATCCTCAGAGTTCTCATCAAATAATTTCTCAAAGTTGGAGATTCGTTGCTCCCTAAATTTAAACATATTTTTAGCAGCCTATGGTAACCTTCCTATATAGGTGAGAAACAATATGCACAAAAAAGAAGTATAGGAAATGGCCACCTGCTGGCGCTGGCGCTGCCTCGAGTCTGTACTGTCCTATAGTTATCACCTAATAACAGAAAACAAGACCATACAATACAAAAGTTGGAGTTCCGGACTTCTGAGGCGCGATGTTATGAAAGATGTGGAGCTTCAGTGTCTCAAACGATGTAGTTGCCACCTTGAGTATTCACTCTCGATGTATTTCCGATGTGGGGAACCGACCAAATAGGAAAAGAAAGCCAACTGTTATATATCATTCCAAATGTTTCAGAAAGCTTTAAAATGTGAGGCACACGGAAACAAGGGGGGAAAATAGACGGGCGTACCCCACTCACAGAATCTATGGTGGTGTACAGACACGTAACGTTTTCTTTATCTTGTTTTTCTTTTGATTTTCATCTATATGCTTCTCCTTTTTATACTCCCGATTTTTTTATATGAAAAATAGAAAGGTGTGATATGTGTAGATTTGTATTAAAGAATAGTGGGTCCCTTTAAGTGGACCTAAAACTGGGTTATTCCTTTTTGTAAGCGTACCTCACTCACCAAATGAAAGGTGGGGGTACACATATAAAGGTTTCTTTTTAAATGTGACAAAATTAAGTGCATGGATGGGCGTACCCCACTCACGGAAGTTTAGAAGATGTGTAAGCCCGTAGCAGGTACTTTGCTCCACGTCCTCTGCTTTCCAGGTGGTTTCAGAATCTCACATCCATGTAGTATATACAAAAGTGAAAAAATAAACAATGTGTAGACTTGCTTTGAGGGGGTGGTGGGTCCCTTTAAGCGGACCTAAAGTTAGATTTTTCCTTTTTGTAAGCGTACCTCACTCACCAAATAAAAGGTGGGGGTACACCTATAAAGGTTTCTTTATAAATGTGCCAGAATTAAGTACATGGATGGGCGTACCCCACTCACGGTAGTTTTGGAGATATCTAGGCCCGTAGCGGGTACTTTGTGTCCTCTGCTTTTCAGAAGATTTTCAAAATCTTACATCCATGTAGTACATGCAAAGTGAAGAAAATAAACAATGTGTAGACTAGCTTTGAAAAAAACTCTTGTGCCACGTGATTTATTCTAAATCGGTGAAAAATGCAGAAGCGTACCAAGACTCACTCTATGTTGTGCTTCTTAAAGTGCATAAAGGTATCTTTATGTGAAAAATGGTCAGAATCCTCCACCATAAGAGACCTTCACCATAAGGAACCATAAGCTTGTGGTATACCTAAAGATTGGTATGTTTTAGGGGGTGGCGTACCAGACTTACGATAAGGCAAGTCTTTATGTTCCCATAGCGTTTTCTTTGCTCTATGTTTCTATAGAGATCCCTCCTCTCACACCAAATAGTAGGTATATATACCGGGAGAAAAAAAGGTTTATGATCCGTAATAAGGTATTCGAATTTCAAAGATATTTAGAAAAGTAAAAAAAGTTTTTATTCTGATTCTGTGCAGCCTCTATCTCCATAACACATGAGAAAAACCGCAGCAGTAAAAAAAGGGGGGGTACAATGAATTGACCATACAAGGTCTACAGTTATCAACAATATAAAACCAAAAAAATCAAAAAAAATAAAAAAAAATTTAAAAACAGGTAAGAAAATCTGAAAAAATACATACATCCAAGGTCGATAAAATGGGTAAGGGTGATGGCTGCTCACACTCCACACTGGCTGTCGACGCGTTTCGGTGTGCAAGACACCTTTTTCAAGACATGCCTGTGGAGAGTGTGAGGCCATTCTTTTATACCATGAGCAGCCTGGTTGACCCAAACAGGAAGTGATGTCACGATTATCGTATTACCTTCACTGTCCAAAAAAAACATTTACCATTACATATATAAATATAAATATAAATAAACATTCCATTAAAATGTTGCACTGCAGAAAATAATATTGCTTTGAAGCAGTAGAGTTCTCATAAGTCCCAAACACGTGCATTATTATTTCCGGATCAGACGGTTGCCATGACAACCCTCCGGTCGTTTACGTGATTCTGAGGTTTGACTCAAACTCTAGCCAGACAGGGGGCCGTTGCCTGAAGCATATCCTCCCTCCGATAAGTATAGATGGAACGATCGTCTCCTCGTTGTGTGCAGAATTATTTATCCATAGCGGCGTTTACTTGTGTGTTTACAAGCCGCTGCTTCCGGCTGCTGGAACGCAGCTACGGAAGCCTGGAAGGTACAACGCGTGGTAGATGAGACGCATGACGCGCATTCCCCCCGTCTGATCCTCCGGCTGTTTCCGGTCGCTGGACCGCAACTACAGAAAGGATATCAGCCGGCTCAGACGGAGATTGCACTCGGGTGTTTCCGGCTTTTTGGACCGCACAGAGCGGAAGTTTTATGGCCTCGTTGGTTGTCATGACAACTCGTCCATCTAGGGATATATATAAACGAGATACATATTAGAACATCCATTTGAGCGAAAATAAATTTTATACTAAGCATATTATAAAACACTAAAGTTCAAAGCATATAACAGGGATTTTAATTATTCCCCAATGTCGGATGACATAAAACCATTTTTAGAACCATTTTTAGAAAGGACAAAGGGCAAGATGGAAATGACTGTATATGCCTTGCAGGGGTGTCCAAAGTGGGTCTTAAAGGAACCACTTTAGCTCGAAGTCGCTATTTAGACCCCCTGGTATCAAGGTGTTGCAGTTAAAAATGAGATTCATCTCTAATTTTGCCAAGGGTGTTGCGTCATCCTTCTGTCTTATATTGCCCTTTGCTACCTTTAGGCCGCAGAAAGAAATAATTTCTTGTGGGGAGCAGTTATGTGCCACCTTGAAATGGGAGGAAAGTGAATGGGATTCAAGTCCTTTTTTCACATTCCTCACATGTTCCCCCAGTCTTATTTTCAGGGCCCTAGATGTTCTTCCGATATAATGCTTATGGCAACTGCACTCCACTGTATATACCACATTTTTTGTGCTACATGTAATAAAATCATCAATTTTCACTTTATAGCCATTAATGGTGTATTCA
Source organism: Crinia signifera (assembly GCF_055691185.1). Classification (NCBI taxonomy): domain Eukaryota; kingdom Metazoa; phylum Chordata; class Amphibia; order Anura; family Myobatrachidae; genus Crinia; species Crinia signifera. Next base: position 233,754,123 of record NC_139221.1, on the reverse strand, counting down.
GTAATTTTACTCGTACCTATGCTTTTGATGTTTCTACACCCAATACAGCTTCCGCATCGGAAGAAGCCTTTGGTAGAGATCCTAGATAGTTGGAGTTTGGATGAAAAATTACTCTTGACTAGGTTTGTACGTATGTTTGGAGCCTTTCTATAAATATGCTTTGGTCGTTCAGGTATCAGGTTCTTTAGGATTGGATCATTCTGCAATATTCCCCAGTGTTTTTTGAAGATTTTTTCTATCGTTTTATGCTCTTCTGTGTAAGTGGTGATAAATGAATATGCAAAATTTTCCTTATTCTCCTTCTTATCCCTAGTGACATTAACTGTTGAGACATCCCTATTTTTAAGCATGTCAATTTCCCCCTCTAATTTGGATTCCTCATAACCGCAGGCTGCGAATCTCATTTTCATCTCTTTGGCTTGCTCTGAAAAGATGGCGTCATCAGAACAATTTCTTCTTAGACGTTTAAATTGTCCTTTTGGGACTGAGCTCAGCCAATTTTTATGGTGGCAACTTGAGGAAGGGATATATGTCCCTGAATCAGTCGGTTTGCAGAAATTTTTATGTTTCAGGACATTTTCTTCCACATACACGGTTATGTCCAAAAAATTGATACTGCTTTCTTCTATTTCAAAAGAGAGTTTGATATTACAATCATTATTATTGAGATAATCACAGAATGTGTTTAGGGTTTCTCTATTCCCCTCCCAGATCAGAAAGATATCATCAATATATCTAGCGTAGGACACCAGATTCGCCCCAAACGGGTTATTGGCCCAGATGGTGTTCAGCTCCCATGCCCCCATAAAAATGTTGGCATAGCTTGGGGCGAATCTGGTGCCCATCGCCGTTCCTGTCCGCTGTATATAGAACTCCTCGTTGAACAGGAAAAAATTATTTTCCAAAATAAAGGATATCCCACCAAGGATGAACTCTTGGAGGTCCTGGGATTTTTCAGATCGAGATAGAAATTGTTTTGAGCTTTGGATGCCTTTTTCATGTTGTATTATGGTATATAAAGAACTAACATCAGCCGTCACTAGTAAGAATTCTTTTTTCCAAGTAATGGATTCTATAAGCTTCAAAAACTCCCCTGTATCTTTTAGATGGGACTTATTCAAAGTAACAAGTGGTTGAAGGTGATGGTCTATAAACATCGATAGATTACTTGTAATTGAGTCCACCCCGGAGATTATAGGTCTACCGGGGGGATCTACTAAACTTTTGTGGACCTTGGGAAGAATGTATAACACTGGTGTAGTAGGTTTTTCATTCAACAGGAATTTCATCTCTGTAGTAGATATTACATTCTTCGCCAAGGCCACTTCCAAAAAGCTTTTAAGTTTTTGTAGAGTATTTTGAGTTGGGTCTCCCCTTAGTTTTCTATATGTCAATTTATCCTCCAGTTGGCGCATTACTTCTGCTTCATATTTAGCGGTGTCAAGGACTACCACACCTCCCCCTTTATCCGCTGGTTTTACTATAACTTGTTTGTTATCTTTAAGATTTTTCATTGCTGCTTTTTCTTTTGATGTTAAATTTGAGGTTTTCTTGTTTATTTTTATAGATTTTATATCCTCAAACACCAGCGTAGCAAAGGTTTCTACAAAAGGGCCTTTACAATATTGGGGGTAAAATATTGACTTGGGTCTGAAGGGGGTAATGTTACTTTCCCCTTCTGCCTCCTCTTCCAATTGATCCTTCTTTTCAAAAAACTTTTTTAAGGCTAATTTTCTTGTAAACCTCTGTATATCTATATAGAGTTCAAAGTTATTGATATGGTTGGTGGGAGCATATTTCAACCCCTTTTCCAAAAGTTTGGTCTCTTCCGTTGTTAAAGTATGTGAACTTAAATTAAAAATCTTGGTGGCTGTTTTCACTGGGTCTTTATTAGCATTATCAGTGTCATTCCTCCTATTTGGTGACTTTAGCTTCCCTCTTTTCTTTTTATATTTTTTTGATTTCTTTCGAATAGGTCTCGTTTTTCCTCCCCTTTTTCCCCTATATCTATAGGGGGGATCTAGCTGTTTGGGGATAGGGTCTGACTTCTCTCTAAAAAAGGAGAGTAGTCCTGATCTTCATCTTCTAAAAGTGAGATGTCTTCCAGTAGGGGGCTGTATCTATTCTGAAGTTGGTATTTCCTGGGGGTAGTATATTGTTCCCTAACTATCTTCTTATTGTTCCTGTACGTTTTTGAAGGAGCTCTCCACTCAGGTGTTCTATTGAACTTCTCAAAAACTCTTGTATTTTGTTTCCTCCAATGAGGAATTCGATAAAATTCACTTTGAGAATGGGGTTCATATTTATCACGGGGGGATTGATATTTTTCATACCTAGTTGTCCCTCTGTTGTAATGGGGATCCCTGTCTCTTGTTGAAGATTTCTCCTCATATCTGTTGGGTCTATATTTGTATGGGCCTTGTATGTTCTTTTTAGTATTGTTGTTATAATTCCCATACTTTCTCTGAGTTATCTGTTTTGATTCTTTCTGGTTAACAATTGTATTTACCTCCTCTAGATCTTTGTTAGACTCGTCCTTATCCCTCTTAAACTTTTTGACTTTCCTTTGTATGATGGCTCTTTCCGCCTTCTTCACATTTGTCGTGACTGTATGTTCAAGTGTTTTAAATTCCTCATTTTTTGAATAAGGGGAAGCTAGAGACTTATATAATTTAATTTCTTCCTCCACTTTTTCTAGTTCTCTTTTCCTCTCCTTTATTATTAGTTCCATTAGAGAGAAGGAGCATTCACTCACAATGGTTTCCCATTGTTTCTTGAAGTCCTCCCTTGCAGTAGAAAAAGTAGAGGTTTTATTAATTTTTAGGCCTTTCGGAATCAATTTTTGGGAGAGGTACTTTTCTAATGTGATCACTTCCCATAGGGTTTTACTTTCTTTGAGCAATAGAATCTCCAACTTCGACATGATGCCCTCTAAGTCTTCATCAATCAGTTCAACATCCTCAGAGTTCTCATCAAATAATTTCTCAAAGTTGGAGATTCGTTGCTCCCTAAATTTAAACATATTTTTAGCAGCCTATGGTAACCTTCCTATATAGGTGAGAAACAATATGCACAAAAAAGAAGTATAGGAAATGGCCACCTGCTGGCGCTGGCGCTGCCTCGAGTCTGTACTGTCCTATAGTTATCACCTAATAACAGAAAACAAGACCATACAATACAAAAGTTGGAGTTCCGGACTTCTGAGGCTTCTATTGCTCAAAGAAAGTAAAACCCTATGGGAAGTGATCACATTAGAAAAGTACCTCTCCCAAAAATTGATTCCGAAAGGCCTAAAAATTAATAAAACCTCTACTTTTTCTACTGCAAGGGAGGACTTCAAGAAACAATGGGAAACCATTGTGAGTGAATGCTCCTTCTCTCTAATGGAACTAATAATAAAGGAGAGGAAAAGAGAACTAGAAAAAGTGGAGGAAGAAATTAAATTATATAAGTCTCTAGCTTCCCCTTATTCAAAAAATGAGGAATTTAAAACACTTGAACATACAGTCACGACAAATGTGAAGAAGGCGGAAAGAGCCATCATACAAAGGAAAGTCAAAAAGTTTAAGAGGGATAAGGACGAGTCTAACAAAGATCTAGAGGAGGTAAATACAATTGTTAACCAGAAAGAATCAAAACAGATAACTCAGAGAAAGTATGGGAATTATAACAACAATACTAAAAAGAACATACAAGGCCCATACAAATATAGACCCAACAGATATGAGGAGAAATCTTCAACAAGAGACAGGGATCCCCATTACAACAGAGGGACAACTAGGTATGAAAAATATCAATCCCCCCGTGATAAATATGAACCCCATTCTCAAAGTGAATTTGATCGAATTCCTCATTGGAGGAAACAAAATACAAGAGTTTTTGAGAAGTTCAATAGAACACCTGAGTGGAGAGCTCCTTCAAAAACGTACAGGAACAATAAGAAGATAGTTAGGGAACAATATACTACCCCCAGGAAATACCAACTTCAGAATAGATACAGCCCCCTACTGGAAGACATCTCACTTTTAGAAGATGAAGATCAGGACTACTCTCCTTTTTTAGAGAGAAGTCAGACCCTATCCCCAAACAGCTAGATCCCCCCTATAGATATAGGGGAAAAAGGGGAGGAAAAACGAGACCTATTCGAAAGAAATCAAAAAAATATAAAAAGAAAAGAGGGAAGCTAAAGTCACCAAATAGGAGGAATGACACTGATAATGCTAATAAAGACCCAGTGAAAACAGCCACCAAGATTTTTAATTTAAGTTCACATACTTTAACAACAGAAGAGACCAAACTTTTGGAAAAGGGGTTGAAATATGCTCCCACCAACCATATCAATAACTTTGAACTCTATATAGATATACAGAGGTTTACAAGAAAATTAGCCTTAAAAAAGTTTTTTGAAAAGAAGGATCAATTGGAAGAGGAGGCAGAAGGGGAAAGTAACATTACCCCCTTCAGACCCAAGTCAATATTTTACCCCCAATATTGTAAAGGCCCTTTTGTAGAAACCTTTGCTACGCTGGTGTTTGAGGATATAAAATCTATAAAAATAAACAAGAAAACCTCAAATTTAACATCAAAAGAAAAAGCAGCAATGAAAAATCTTAAAGATAACAAACAAGTTATAGTAAAACCAGCGGATAAAGGGGGAGGTGTGGTAGTCCTTGACACCGCTAAATATGAAGCAGAAGTAATGCGCCAACTGGAGGATAAATTGACATATAGAAAACTAAGGGGAGACCCAACTCAAAATACTCTACAAAAACTTAAAAGCTTTTTGGAAGTGGCCTTGGCGAAGAATGTAATATCTACTACAGAGATGAAATTCCTGTTGAATGAAAAACCTACTACACCAGTGTTATACATTCTTCCCAAGGTCCACAAAAGTTTAGTAGATCCCCCCGGTAGACCTATAATCTCCGGGGTGGACTCAATTACAAGTAATCTATCGATGTTTATAGACCATCACCTTCAACCACTTGTTACTTTGAATAAGTCCCATCTAAAAGATACAGGGGAGTTTTTGAAGCTTATAGAATCCATTACTTGGAAAAAAGAATTCTTACTAGTGACGGCTGATGTTAGTTCTTTATATACCATAATACAACATGAAAAAGGCATCCAAAGCTCAAAACAATTTCTATCTCGATCTGAAAAATCCCAGGACCTCCAAGAGTTCATCCTTGGTGGGATATCCTTTATTTTGGAAAATAATTTTTTCCTGTTCAACGAGGAGTTCTATATACAGCGGACAGGAACGGCGATGGGCACCAGATTCGCCCCAAGCTATGCCAACATTTTTATGGGGGCATGGGAGCTGAACACCATCTGGGCCAATAACCCGTTTGGGGCGAATCTGGTGTCCTACGCTAGATATATTGATGATATCTTTCTGATCTGGGAGGGGAATAGAGAAACCCTAAACACATTCTGTGATTATCTCAATAATAATGATTGTAATATCAAACTCTCTTTTGAAATAGAAGAAAGCAGTATCAATTTTTTGGACATAACCGTGTATGTGGAAGAAAATGTCCTGAAACATAAAAATTTCTGCAAACCGACTGATTCAGGGACATATATCCCTTCCTCAAGTTGCCACCATAAAAATTGGCTGAGCTCAGTCCCAAAAGGACAATTTAAACGTCTAAGAAGAAATTGTTCTGATGACGCCATCTTTTCAGAGCAAGCCAAAGAGATGAAAATGAGATTCGCAGCCTGCGGTTATGAGGAATCCAAATTAGAGGGGGAAATTGACATGCTTAAAAATAGGGATGTCTCAACAGTTAATGTCACTAGGGATAAGAAGGAGAATAAGGAAAATTTTGCATATTCATTTATCACCACTTACACAGAAGAGCATAAAACGATAGAAAAAATCTTCAAAAAACACTGGGGAATATTGCAGAATGATCCAATCCTAAAGAACCTGATACCTGAACGACCAAAGCATATTTATAGAAAGGCTCCAAACATACGTACAAACCTAGTCAAGAGTAATTTTTCATCCAAACTCCAACTATCTAGGATCTCTACCAAAGGCTTCTTCCGATGCGGAAGCTGTATTGGGTGTAGAAACATCAAAAGCATAGGTACGAGTAAAATTACTGAATACACCATTAATGGCTATAAAGTGAAAATTGATGATTTTATTACATGTAGCACAAAAAATGTGGTATATACAGTGGAGTGCAGTTGCCATAAGCATTATATCGGAAGAACATCTAGGGCCCTGAAAATAAGACTGGGGGAACATGTGAGGAATGTGAAAAAAGGACTTGAATCCCATTCACTTTCCTCCCATTTCAAGGTGGCACATAACTGCTCCCCACAAGAAATTATTTCTTTCTGCGGCCTAAAGGTAGCAAAGGGCAATATAAGACAGAAGGATGACGCAACACCCTTGGCAAAATTAGAGATGAATCTCATTTTTAACTGCAACACCTTGATACCAGGGGGTCTAAATAGCGACTTCGAGCTAAAGTGGTTCCTTTAAGACCCACTTTGGACACCCCTGCAAGGCATATACAGTCATTTCCATCTTGCCCTTTGTCCTTTCTAAAAATGGTTCTAAAAATGGTTTTATGTCATCCGACATTGGGGAATAATTAAAATCCCTGTTATATGCTTTGAACTTTAGTGTTTTATAATATGCTTAGTATAAAATTTATTTTCGCTCAAATGGATGTTCTAATATGTATCTCGTTTATATATATCCCTAGATGGACGAGTTGTCATGACAACCAACGAGGCCATAAAACTTCCGCTCTGTGCGGTCCAAAAAGCCGGAAACACCCGAGTGCAATCTCCGTCTGAGCCGGCTGATATCCTTTCTGTAGTTGCGGTCCAGCGACCGGAAACAGCCGGAGGATCAGACGGGGGGAATGCGCGTCATGCGTCTCATCTACCACGCGTTGTACCTTCCAGGCTTCCGTAGCTGCGTTCCAGCAGCCGGAAGCAGCGGCTTGTAAACACACAAGTAAACGCCGCTATGGATAAATAATTCTGCACACAACGAGGAGACGATCGTTCCATCTATACTTATCGGAGGGAGGATATGCTTCAGGCAACGGCCCCCTGTCTGGCTAGAGTTTGAGTCAAACCTCAGAATCACGTAAACGACCGGAGGGTTGTCATGGCAACCGTCTGATCCGGAAATAATAATGCACGTGTTTGGGACTTATGAGAACTCTACTGCTTCAAAGCAATATTATTTTCTGCAGTGCAACATTTTAATGGAATGTTTATTTATATTTATATTTATATATGTAATGGTAAATGTTTTTTTTGGACAGTGAAGGTAATACGATAATCGTGACATCACTTCCTGTTTGGGTCAACCAGGCTGCTCATGGTATAAAAGAATGGCCTCACACTCTCCACAGGCATGTCTTGAAAAAGGTGTCTTGCACACCGAAACGCGTCGACAGCCAGTGTGGAGTGTGAGCAGCCATCACCCTTACCCATTTTATCGACCTTGGATGTATGTATTTTTTCAGATTTTCTTACCTGTTTTTAAATTTTTTTTTATTTTTTTGGATTTTTTTGGTTTTATATTGTTGATAACTGTAGACCTTGTATGGTCAATTCATTGTACCCCCCCTTTTTTTACTGCTGCGGTTTTTCTCATGTGTTATGGAGATAGAGGCTGCACAGAATCAGAATAAAAACTTTTTTTACTTTTCTAAATATCTTTGAAATTCGAATACCTTATTACGGATCATAAACCTTTTTTTCTCCCGGTATATATACCTACTATTTGGTGTGAGAGGAGGGATCTCTATAGAAACATAGAGCAAAGAAAACGCTATGGGAACATAAAGACTTGCCTTATCGTAAGTCTGGTACGCCACCCCCTAAAACATACCAATCTTTAGGTATACCACAAGCTTATGGTTCCTTATGGTGAAGGTCTCTTATGGTGGAGGATTCTGACCATTTTTCACATAAAGATACCTTTATGCACTTTAAGAAGCACAACATAGAGTGAGTCTTGGTACGCTTCTGCATTTTTCACCGATTTAGAATAAATCACGTGGCACAAGAGTTTTTTTCAAAGCTAGTCTACACATTGTTTATTTTCTTCACTTTGCATGTACTACATGGATGTAAGATTTTGAAAATCTTCTGAAAAGCAGAGGACACAAAGTACCCGCTACGGGCCTAGATATCTCCAAAACTACCGTGAGTGGGGTACGCCCATCCATGTACTTAATTCTGGCACATTTATAAAGAAACCTTTATAGGTGTACCCCCACCTTTTATTTGGTGAGTGAGGTACGCTTACAAAAAGGAAAAATCTAACTTTAGGTCCGCTTAAAGGGACCCACCACCCCCTCAAAGCAAGTCTACACATTGTTTATTTTTTCACTTTTGTATATACTACATGGATGTGAGATTCTGAAACCACCTGGAAAGCAGAGGACGTGGAGCAAAGTACCTGCTACGGGCTTACACATCTTCTAAACTTCCGTGAGTGGGGTACGCCCATCCATGCACTTAATTTTGTCACATTTAAAAAGAAACCTTTATATGTGTACCCCCACCTTTCATTTGGTGAGTGAGGTACGCTTACAAAAAGGAATAACCCAGTTTTAGGTCCACTTAAAGGGACCCACTATTCTTTAATACAAATCTACACATATCACACCTTTCTATTTTTCATATAAAAAAATCGGGAGTATAAAAAGGAGAAGCATATAGATAAAAATCAAAGGAAAAACAAGATAAAGAAAACGTTACGTGTCTGTACACCACCATAGATTCTGTGAGTGGGGTACGCCCGTCTATTTTCCCCCCTTGTTTCCGTGTGCCTCACATTTTAAAGCTTTCTGAAACATTTGGAATGATATATAACAGTTGGCTTTCTTTTCCTATTTGGTCGGTTCCCCACATCGGAAATACATCGAGAGTGAATACTCAAGGTGGCAACTACATCGTTTGAGACACTGAAGCTCCACATCTTTCATAACATCGCGCCTCAGAAGTCCGGAACTCCAACTTTTGTATTGTATGGTCTTGTTTTCTGTTATTAGGTGATAACTATAGGACAGTACAGACTCGAGGCAGCGCCAGCGCCAGCAGGTGGCCATTTCCTATACTTCTTTTTTGTACATATCACACATATACATAACATTTCTTGGATATTGTCTAGATAGCAAGTGATTTACACTTTGGAACATTGCTAATAAAAATCTTGTTAAGTCCCAATGTGTCATACAATGGAGCAGATGTATTAAGCCTTAACAAGAGATAACAAGAGATAAATGCAAGGGTGATAAAGAAAAATAAAATTCCAGCCAATCAGCTCCTTACTGACTTTTTTCAAACACAGCCTGTATAATGGCAGTTAGGAGGTGATTGGCTGGGCATTTATCTCTCTTTATCACCCTTGCACTTATGTCTTGTTAAGGCTTAATACATCTGCCCCAAATAGAGCTAACCGACCAGCCAATCACCTTCTAACTGCCATGTTACAGGCTGTGTTTGAAAAAAGGGTACTTGTGTATTATCACGGCACCCACTACTCCATTTGCGTAAAGGGCTATTCAGGGTAGTGAAATCGCATTGCATCGCATTGCATGCCATATTGTATGGCATGCGATGCGATGCAATTTTCCTATGTAATGTATTCACTGCTCTGTGTCAGTGAATCCATTAAAAAGATAGGATGCGATGCAATGAGATTTTGGTTCTGATGGAACCTAGAATAATGCCATTTAATGGTAAAATGACATATAATGTCATTTATTTTGTCACCCCCCCCCACTATCGACGTCACCCCGAAGCGTGGCGAGCGCAGCGGTACGCGTCCGACCGACCTTTTCATACCCCCACTATCCACGTGAAGTTGAATTTATATAGTGTGGCAAGCGCAGCAAGCCACCGAGCCACCGAGCCGGAAGCGTGGCGAGCGCACGTGTATTATGTTACATATACGCGTACGCTCGCCACGCTTCGGGTTCGGTGGCTCGCTGCGCTCGCCACACTATAAAAAATCAACTCCACGCCGACGTAGATAGTGGGGGTATGAAAAGGTCGGTCCGACACGTACCGCTGCGCTCGCCGCGCTTTGGGATCACGTCGATACTGGGGGGGGGGGCATACACATGGAGGGAGCTGTATGTGTCAGTCCCCCACGCTGTGATATTCAGGACTTCACTCTGATATTTCTTGAAAAAGGCATCGCAGTATGCCGAAACGCGTCGAATCATTATCAAGCATATTTTAATTGGCAGAAAAGTGTCCAGATATCTGACAGTAGTTTGTAGCCATACTCACACCCGGGTTACATCTAGAGTGGTACATACACTGTTGGTTGTATCTGGTATATATTCTATCATTTTATTATATTATAATAAAATTCATAAACCTTTGGATCGGATGGTGAGACTCTCCTTCCAAAAAAGATACCTTTATATGAGGTTCCGCAGCATTGGCATGTAAGCATACATGTAAGCCTGATTGTCACGTGTGCACGGTTTGGGTGACCCCTAATATACCCTGGACGTCTGATACATCTTGGGAGCACTATTTCCATATCATCCCAACACTGAGAAGAAAATTATAGACTTTTCTCCGTAATTCTTGCATCATTACATTTGTTGTTTTTTTGATTTTCTCCACATGTCATTTCATCTGGATTGGAGAGGAAGGTGTTCTATTACGTGGATGAAAATTCATTTGGAACTTTACTCGTAGCGCAAGTGAGACTATTCTTGTTTTTTCTATTTGTCCATTGGGTGGTTCGGTGACCACATATATAGTCTCTTTGCTGCTTGAGCCATTTTGCAGCACCTAAGGTGAAAAACATTTTTCTTTGCTATCTTGTCATGAGGACCTTCTGAGCGACTGCACAAAATTATACGACAGGGCTGTTCGGAATCGTGGGCAGATTCCGAATGGCACGGCCATGCAGTTTCAGGCATTTTCTGATTTAGTAAAATCGCTCAGAAAATGCATGAATGTTGCCCTGTCTGTAGGGCCCATAAATGTTGGAAGATGTTGCCAGGACATCACAAATGCAGTGAACCACATTTGCCAGATTTCAATGAACCCTGACAAACAGCATTGGTTGGTGGTTAAGAGATCTTGAAATATCTAAAGGGTGAGAGTACTTATTGTAGATGTGTCCTGCAGTATTTCCATGCTATCTGAGGTGCTGCTGATGTGTTTGGACAATTTATTTTTAACTTGTAAGAGTTATTCTCACTCCATTGTCTCATCTTCTACACCTGCCTCACCGAATGTTAATTCCTGCACCTCACCATGCACCTTGCTGGTCATTAATTGTTTTCCCTGGAAAGAAGTCAGTGTTCCAGCTCACAATAAAGGCCCCCATACATTAGTCCGACTTATTCTAGGGACAAGTCGGACCTGATTTCCCCTGCAGCTCCCTGGGAGGGGGACACACGATTAGGCACTTGATGGGCCAAGTTTTGCACATGATAAATCGCATGGATTTATCATATGCAGACCCAAGGGAGCTGCAGGAGGGATCCATGTGGGGGACGTCAGCGGACTATTTAGCAAATTTTATGTGCAGCCCGTCCGACCTCCCGACTCTGACCCGATGTGCATGGGACCGTGCATCGGGTTGGACGGGATGTCTACAAGTGCAATTTGGGCCGATTTCACGGCCCGATTCATACGAATCGGGTGAAATCGTGCCCAAATCACATAGGGGGCCTTTAGTCCTGTCATTCTGATCTTATGTTTCTGTGCCTCGGGTCCTGTTTCCATGTGTACTGTACTTGTCTGATTATCACCATTTCAAGCTCACAGTTTGTGTGCACTTCCAAAGTTAAGCTTCCAAAGTTAAGCTTTAACGTGTTTTTGAATCATACATTTACTGATGCAGTCTGTTGTGCCTGAACCCATTTACTTTGTAATCAAGACTCGGTTCATTTTTATTTTTAAGAATTCAAGTTTTACTTTCCAAATGTACCTGCATTCCCATGCAACTATATCATCCTTGAATAAACCTTTTTGACATCACAACAACTGTGACTTGTGGTTCTGCTGCTCTCCAGGGGCTCATAACAAAGGTACTGGTTCAATAAAACTTGTTTTCAAAGACTAGGGGCCAGATGCACTAAGATCCACATGTGATAAATTGGAGAGTGATAAACAGCCAGCCAATCAGCTCCTACCTGCCATGTCACACATGTCATTTTTTGATCTAAGCCTGCAGGGAGTCCTAAGCCAGGACTCGGTTTCCTGAAGCTTAAGAGAATTCAGATGGGTTTTCATGGGAACCAAACTGCTCCTCTCTTTTCATGGGTAAGCGTCCCAGCACATAGCTGAAGTTTTCTGCTCCAGGAGCTTGTGCTTCTCCCCAGCACTTCCTTCATGTAGATTTTATTATCTACTATATTGGGGGAAAGATCCTGGCAAATAACCCAGTTGTTAGGAAAGGTGTTTGTGAAACATAAATTAAAGAGTCAGTGTTGAGAAATGAAACAAAATCAAGAGCTTTGCCTAGATCTCCATCCCAAATAGTAAATAGACATACGTCATAGCCGCTGCCTCATATGTAGTGGTCCTCAATCAGTCTCATATAGAGGTTGGCATAGCTCAGCACCTACATTATCAGGTTTCCATGGCCGTTCCTATGGCTTACATATAGTGGTACATGTAGATGCTCAATTAGTTCAGTAATACCACTCAGGTGCATGAGGGAGGGGTTAATACTAACTAAAAAATACATTATTTCCCTCAGCTAACTGAATAGCATTAGTACAGCTGTTCCTATGGCTTACAGAAAAAAAAGTGTCAAAAAAAGGAATTAATTATGTTTAAGGGCAATATGTATCAAGCTTCAAAAGTGATACAATTGAGAGTGATAAACAGCCAGTCCATCAACCCACTCTGTCATTTTTCAAACCCAGCCCAACTGTAAACTGTGTGTGTTTAAAATGACATTTTAAATCTTGCTGACCTTGAATGCAGATGCACTAACATTTTTTTGTTATTTGAATTTGTTTTTTTAATTTGAATTTGTATAATAAATTTGAGTGACGCTAGTATTTTTAGTAGACATTTTTCACATTTCTCAAAGAGATGTTGGCACCATGTTTCTGAACTATGATAACGTTGTGAGCAATATTGCACATTTGTGATAAAAGATGTATATAATAAGGGATACAATAACTAACACTGCTGTTTGAATAAAATGAATAGCAAAACACACAATATTGATATATAATAATGAAATGAAATTCCTTTTGTATTTTCAACATGAACATTTGTCCTTGCATACAAAAGTCATAAGGTCCATTGTCGAAGAAAATATTGCAGAAAATATTTAAGAAACAGTATATAAAGTAGCACACGCATTATATTGTTCACTGTTCCCTGCTGAAGCTTTTGATACTGCAGAAATTACCATCTATGGAAATTACTCAGGTCTTTTACAGTAAAAATAATGTAAGGATTTTATTGTTCCGTGTATTACAATATTGCAGGAAACTTTAGAAATCTCCATTTAGAAAAAAAATCCAACGCCGAATACATGAAATAATATTTCAGTTAATTAATTTCAAACAGCGCTAATAGTTATGCTTTTTAATATTTGCAGAAAGGCTTGTCTGAAATTATCTTGTAAAATAGGTTCAATGCATTCAAACGTTATATGTAATGTTGTCAAAGGAATAATTCCTGATAGGTTACACACCTTATCTGCCCTGGGAAACTGGAGGCAGAGCAAAGCTAATTAACGTATTAAAAGGTTAATGTAAGCAATTTCTGAAGAATTACAATCAAACAAAAAGTTGAGAAGTTGCCTTCAGCATCAAGGAACTTCGCAAAGAACTAACCCTTTAATAAACGAGGGTCAGACGATGATTTCCTCTCACATTAAAATGATGAAAGCGCATAAAATCATTCACCATATTTAGCATAAATCACACCTGAGTAGCAGAATGTGAATGAAATGTAAATTAGTTAGAAGTTCTTAAAAGAATTGTCACATTCACATTAATATTTTTAAGCTACTCAAGTCCAGATGAAGATAAAGTAGTAACTTGGCAGACTTGCTTGGCTGTATAATGTTCTTAACCTAAAAATAGCCAGAGGTCATCTGAGTGCCCACATTATAAAACTATGGGACTTGGCATAAATTATTTTTACAGAGAATTGTCTAAGCACATCTTTGTTGCATGTGTCATTGTATATAATGTCAGCTTTTGATGGTATTATTATTATTTTTTTTTATGCGATCCTGTAATTGTTAAATTCTATGTAGCTGCTTTTTTATTTGCTTCGGTAATTTATAAAAAACATTTTTTTTAAATGAATAAAATGAATGTTAATATTGCTCATTGTGAACAAAATTATAAACAAAGGAATCAGATAAAATACTTTTGGTACATTAACCTGGGAAATTTACTAAGATCGGAGTTCTATTTCACATGGGATACACCGAGCCAATTCAAAACCAATTGGGCCGTGAGATCGGCCCAAATAGGCTCGGTTTGATGTCCCCTCAGGTCCAACTTACCGACTGACCCAAGCAGGTGCTTCCCGAGCCGTTGCCCGGTGAACAGCGCTATTCACTCAGTCAGTTCTTATCCGCCAGACCCACTGACCAGTGCCGCAGAGGGAACCCACTGCCCGCCACACGGACCCCACTGTCCACCCCACCAGCTCCGCAGGGATATAGATGCAATAAATTGCATTCGCTTTATTGCATGTACTGTATAATTTGGCACACCAAGTGCCAAATCATAAGCACCCTCCCGGGGAGCTGCTGGGCAAACCGGTCCAACTTGTCCTAAGGACAAGTTGGACCCAGTGTATGGGGGCCTTTAGAATGTACTTATTTATTTAGCGCCTTATAGAAGATAAAAGATAATATACCCATTTGAAATAGAACTCCCATCTTTGTAAATTTCCCCCAAATTACTTTTATGGAAAAATTTACAGAATTATATCACAATTCTATTTAATAAAGTTCAGCAGTCATTGTTGCTGCTGTTGAAAGTGGAGTGTGCTGTTGGGCAGACTCCATTTGCTGATTCTCCAGGGAGGTTTCAGCAACCCTACCAAGATGGCCTCTGACCTAAGTTCTACACAATTGTGGCACCATCTTATCATAGTGTAATGGTGCCACAGTGGCACACTTCTCTTTACCACTTAGCTACTGCAGAGACCTGAAAATTACCGGTACTTATTTCCTAGCACGGCGCCAACGATCTAGATTGTATGTGTCAGGCTGATATCTCAAGCATTGCATGCATCTTATGTGTTTGTGTGGCATAAGATGCATGCGATGATACAATCGACGCAATTGACGAGATTTTTACATTGGAATCAATGTGAAATGGTCCCTGAGACCCAATTTAACATTTATTCCAATGTAAAAAGCCCCCAAAACCCCAATTTTAATTGCTAACCCCCCCTCATGGGTGAAATGGCCCCCCCATTGTTAACGCCATCCCACTATTGACGCCAACCCAAAGCGTGGCGAGTGGGTTAAGTAAGGCATACAATCTATGCGATGGGCGCCGTGCTAGGAAATAAGTACCAAATTACCTGCTCCAAATGCTTTGTATTGTTTCCTGCAATGTTACCTGCATGCAACGTGCACTCTTTGGCTGGTGAGCTGTATGACATCCCGTTTCACTAAAGCTCTGCTCCATCTTAACCAGTGTAGAGTATGATGGTACTGACTAGAAATAGCCATTAAATTAAAATAACTATAAAGCACAAAGATACTCCAAGCTAGGCAGATATTCACAAGAGTATCCATGCAGCAAAACAAGGCCATATTTAAGAATCAATTGAAACATAAGCTAATATAAATGATGAAGGATGATTGCCAGCAGGCCAGAAGGATGGTTGCCAGCGGGCCTTAAGGAAGGTTGCCAGCAGGCCAGAAGTATGGTTACCAGCAGGCCAAAAGGATGGTTTCCACCAAGCCATAATCTTAACATTTATGAAAAACACTACATTAATTTCTCATCTCCCAAACTTTAGAAGACTCTCCTCTTTCCATTCATTCATTGCGTAGTTGGTGCGTGTCATTGGTAAGTGACCAGGACACTGTGTAATGTTGTCCACAAGGGTTGCTGGCAGAGGTGTACCTAGAGATTCGTAGGCCCCATAGTAAAAGTTTGTAGGGACCCCCTAATTAGCAACTGATGATGATAAATGTATGTAAAACATATTAATAATACAGCAAAGATGGGCCCCATAGCAGCTGCACGCCTTGCACCTATGATAGTTACGCCCTTGGTTGCTGGTGCTCTAGCTGGATGCTCTGTATCCTGGTTCCAGCTGTTGCCTAGCAGTCATGATGCCTATGTATTTGTGTAGCTCTTCAGCTGCAAAGTTTTACTAGAGGCTGGTCTGAGAGGCTGCTGCTATTTTGGCTGTGCTTCTGTTTAGGGCAGTCATCTTGAACAGGTCTATGTTCCTAGTTTTTAGTTTGCTGTTATTGTCATTCAGTCCATGTTATTAGTAAAAGATCCTTGCATTATTCCAGAGAGACTCTCAGTTAAAGTATTGGAACTCAGAATTTTCTCTGCTTCATCTAATGTCTGCAGTAATAGCTGTTCACTAGTTATTCTAGTTAATGCCAAGAATTCCACCTGTTGTTTGCTGAAATACCTGGAAAATTCTACAGACATTTCCGTATTGGATTGCTGTGCTAAGTAAAAATATCTCTCAGCCTTAGACTCCAATTAATATTACATATTTAATTGAATGCTGCCACTTCTGCTTTAACAAATAGTGATTAGGTATACTTCCCTCATGATGAAAATCTACTGTGAGCAGCATTAGCCATTGTGTTTTTATACTGCAACTACATCTGAAGATCACCATTGTCTAAGTGCTGTGCTGCTTTTGTGGATTTGTGCAGTTCTAAGATTAAAGTTACACTTACCATCTGCATACTGCCTGATTGTGAACTCCTTGCAAATGACCTGTTTCAGTGCTTTTAACATTTCTAGTACTTGCATTTGTCCTTCCGTTAACTGTGTCCTAGCTATTTTGCTGCAGCCAGTATATCACTACTCCAAAAATAACTAACAACCTTATAAACTTCTACCCAGAGCATAAGACCTGGTGCAGGTGTAATAGCTAGAAGTCCTCTCTTCAGAGGCGGAACTACCATTGGTGCAGCAGGTGCATTGCACCGGGGCCCCTGAGGACTAAAGGGCCCACTTTTGTGTAGCATATTGTGAACTTGGGTTGGAGTGGACGAGGGGGGCCCAAATTCTGTTTTTGCACCTGGGCCAAACACTCACACGTTCCTCCACTGCCTCTCTTGTTTTAAATTAGATTAGACCATCTCTGGTCGCTGATGAAAAGGAGACACTGAGCAATATATTGCTGAGCAATATATCTCCCTCATGTGTACGCACCTTGAGTCAAGAAAGTCAGACAGAGAGGAATCTAATAGCAATAACTTAAATGGGGTTATCAAGTGGGAGGTTAAAATCACTCAGGATTAAAGATGAATATTCTGAGTGAGCAAAAGTAGGAAAACTAGCTGCAATTTTATGTAGATAGTAGTCAATAATTATATTAATAATTATTTGTCAATGGAAGGTACTATTGGGAAAGATTGCACATGCATATTTGAACCAGTGGATTCACAGAAATACCAATATAAGCATATTATTAGAATATGATTATTTAATATAAAATAATATAATCAGTATATAAAATAAATGTCATAGTCTTAGAGACATTCAAACTAAAAATCCACTTAATTTGTAGGTAAAAGTCTGCACAAATGAGTTGCCGTATGATGGTCTCTTTTAAGATTGTGGACTACTGTACCTGCACTATCCTTCGAGGGCACCTAATTAGTATATATTAGTATATAGAGGGGATATAATTGGGTTCGTTATCTTATGGTGATTTTGTTAGTGGCTCTGGAATTGAATAAGTTTGCCTGAAGAGGTGAGTTTTTAGGGAACACTTGGTTTGGAAACTAGTGGAGAGTCTTATTGTGCATGGGTTGGCGTTCCACAAATTTAGGGTCTGATTCTGGTTAACTCAGTAAGCTGCAAAGATTGCAGCTTACCAAGTGCCAGAGACGCTGCCCTGCTGCCCAGCTGAATACACCCCCCTGCTGCTGTTTCTTCTCGCAACCATGCAAGGAAATGTGTAACGAAGACACATTTCATTACATGCCGCCGCTGCAGGAGAAATCATTTGGTGGACGGTGACCATCAAATGATTTCTCCTGCCTTCTTACATAAAAGTCAGTCTGAACTGACTTTTATTTGCAGGTCCTGGAACGAAGATAGGATGGGCGGATGGCAGTCATCGCCTATCCTGCGTACCCATGGGAATGCCCAGCATTTAATATGCATAAATTGGGTGTTCCCATGGTCCTCTGACCCCATCTGTCCCCGCCCCTCCCTGCTGCAAACAGCCCAGTGAGATACTCTGTATTTCTCGCTGGGAATATTTTACAATAGTGGTCTTACAACACTTCAGATGATTTTTTTTGGACTTCTAGGAAGCCATATCTAGGCATGTAAGACCACATTGTCTTTTGTATATTACCTTTCTATAGGATTTTTCTGTATTTACTATGTAGATTAAAAAAATATGGTTTAAATAAAAGCTTTATTTTAATATTAAAGGAAAATCTGAATATGTTATTCATTAGAGTAATGGAATCATATGAAATACAATTTTTATTGTTTTTTAAGACTTAATTGGCCAACATTTTCTTTTAATAATTGCAACAACGTGATTTGGGAGATTGGGCGCAAACTCTTCCAGCAGATATAAGGAGACAGTGGAGCTGAGGTACTAAGCCTTTCAATCTCTAAGCATTTGACATTGATAAAGTGGAAACAGATAAAGTAACAACCATTTAGCTCCTAACTGTCAACCTTTAATGCTTAGTACATCAAGCACAATCTGAATCAATACAACTGCAAGTTCTCCAATCAGTTTTCTGTTAGATCGTGCTTTGGAGTCAGAGTTTTCATATCCAAGTCTTTGCCACAAATTTGCACTCTGGTTGAGGTCTTGTATTTCGCTGCCCATTGAAATATGATCAGTCAAAGACCATTTCTTCACACTATTTGCAATATTACACAGTGCATTGGAGTTATAATAAATAAAATTTACCTTTGAGGAACATCTATGTACCCGATAGAAACATCCCTCTTCCAAGGACTTCACAATATTTTTGTAATTGATAATAAGAAAATGACAGCAACTGTTGACATGCATCCCCAAACCATAATCTCCACAGGATGTTCTACAGCCAAACCTAGGTATTCTGGGCAATTTTCCCCATGTGCAAAATGTATCAAAGTGGTTGCATTGCTTTCCTAATAAAGTCGACTTTCATAAGAATAAATATTTCTCCAATATTCATATTCCATGACTGGTGTTCTTTATCTAAGGTGACTCGGCATACACCCTCTTAGATCAACTGCTTGCAAATTGCTATGGACATGTTGAGACATAATTTGCTTTTGCTGTCTACTGTGACATAAGTACTGTACAAGGGGACATGAGGTGCTGAGCTTCAAGACTGATGTGACAAACACCTTCATCTTCTATTATCTACCATGATAAAGGAAGATGGTATGTAGAATGTTTTTATTTGTGTTTTTTGATGGTCCTTGACACTGTAGATTTATTATAGTTTTCTTCACAATATTCCTGTAAGATATACCATGTTCTTTTGACATTTGATAGTGATTTTTATTGTCAAACATGAGAGATGGATTGATTCACAAAGCTAACGTACTGTACTTTCAAATGCTCAAAATGTTTATATAAAATTCTGAATGCTAATTATTCCTCAAATAGCAACATCTGAGTGGTCAGCTGCTGTCCATTGAAATATTATCATTGACATTTTGCATTTTTTTCAGTTTAATTTTTGAAGTATAACTTTTTTAACCCTTTGAGTGCCTACATCTCTGTGAGAGATGTCCAAAATATCTGCAAAAAAATGAGAGCATCGCTCACATTTGTTATATAAATTCAAATAAAAAATGTTACATAAAAAAGATTATACAGGTTGAGTCTCCCTTATACGTATATTCTAAAACCAAATTATTCCAAAAAACCACGGTTTTTGAGAATATTTTTTTTCATACTTACCTCATCCCCTGGTGTCCACGGGGGTCCCAAGGATGCAATGCATGGGTGCGCCGGTGATGTCATCAGCGCACCCACGCACTCATGCAATGCACCCCTGGAACTGGAGATGCAGCTGAAAAGGATTCCAAAGGTCGCTGTAGATGCCAGGGGACAACATGGGTCATCTGGGGACCATCGGGGCATCGCTGGGGGACCAGGAAGGTATGAATTTTTTTTTCCAAAATTCGCAAAAATCCTATTGTCATAAATAAAAATAGAAAAAGCTTTCTTTTAATAAAACTTTTTTTTTTGTCTCCAGTGACTCTTGTATCACTATCCTAAGGTGCGCTGCCATTGTCCTTGGTAAAGGCATGCTGTAATAAGTAGCTTCACAGATGAATTCTGTCGCCGGCAATACAGATTATCGGTGGCAGGATCTGCTATATAAAAAGAAGCCCTATCTCCAACAAAACCATTTATTGCCAGATTAAAGGCTCACCTCTCATTGATAAATTAATCCCTAAATTTGTTTATTTGTTTGGATAACAAATACAGTACTTTGATATATGTGACTAATATTTCTCCTTCAGCCACTAGGGGACACTGCAGGAAATGCAATGGCACATTTAGAGTTACAGCAAGAGTTAACCCTTTTAAAAGGTGAAATATTGCGCTTAAAAAATCATTTAGTGCTCCTGGAAGGGGAACATTTTAACTGCACAGATTAATTTAATGTAGGATTGGGATTTAAGAAGGTGTTCTAGGTTGATCGAACAGTAGATTTGTGTAATTTAGTTAGAATTACTAACTACTAAATGAGGCCCTGTGTATTTGCTCACACGCATTCCACAACAATCCGAAACCAAACACAATTTAGCAAATGTCAAAAATTGATTTCCCAGAAATTAAAGTTAAATGTTCTCAGATTTTTTTATTAGGCTACAATGCATAATGTGCAATGAAAATAACCCCACTAGAAATTGCAGTAAATAGCTTCTTTGTAAACCATCAACAAATTACATAGATGAAAATGTTCAATAAAAACTCTTTTCACTGAGTACATGTAATCCCTTTATGTTGTAAATTAAATCCATTATAAAGTGATTTCTTTGGGGACATTTTATCTTTTCCAGTAGTATTAGAGCAGAAGTTGGTGAATAATAATGTCTAAAGCATTTAGGCTTCTACTTTAAAGCGCAATATTTGAGATCTATAACAAAAAGTAATCATTCTTCACATACAGGCTTTCAGAGAGATAACTTGTGCGGCATATTACATTTTGTACCTAATGAAAAATTACACTGAAAATAAATAGCTTTAAATGTTGAAGGTAAAAAAATGTACATCATGATAACCATTTGTCATTCAAAAGAGTTTCTACTTATATTTTAATCCTTCATCCCTCTTTCTGGCAATCAGTAAAGGTCAGTGTATGCAGAGAAGATTCTAATCATATATATATATATATATATATATATATATATATATATATATATATATATATATATATATATGTCTAGTGTCTGTGAGTCTCCGAAATACTGCCATCTGCTGGCAGAGAGTGAAACTATATCTCTTTCTCACACATGCACAAACACAGAAGTTAGTAGACTAGCTTTCGAAGCTTTTGCTTCGAGTGGGCTTACTAGTATTTTATATTTTGTTGTATGATAGTTACATGTAAGACCATGATCAAATTAAAGTATTTTAATTTTCAGGTTATAATACTATACAACACAATAATGTATGATCTGTGCATGACCTGTGATATTTGTCACAAATAACTCACATTTTGTCACCTGAATCAATATTAATGAGAACTTCGCTCACTGGAAACCAGTTCATCACAAAGACACTACATGATCCATGTTCACGGGGAATTACCAATATTCATGGTGTATGACCAATTTTCATGGGGTATGATCAATATTCATGAGGAATGACCAATTTTCATTCGGTATGATCAATATTTATGGTGTGAAGTTAATGTATAATACAGTTTGCATGCGCCAGATTAACAGTAATAGAATTGAAAGCACAGGTAGGGAAAATACAGAATATGGACAATTAGAATGAATACATTTCTCACTCTAATAAATCATAAACTAAGATACGGAATTAAAACTTTTAATCCTTTACTCTAATAATTATAACTAAGATACGGAATTAAAACTTTTAATCCTTTACTCTAATAATTATTAGAGGTTCCTGAGAAATAAACAAAACAATATGCCCTTATTCTCAACAGCAAACTGATCATGGATTGTGAATGGATTAGTAACCAAATGAATGGTCACTGTCTTGTACAATGGCCCAGATAGAGTAATGAGTAACCATAGGTGTTAGCAGATAGTGTTAAGCAGGATAACAGCTCTGCAACATGGATATTGCAAAGTGCAATTTATGGACTTCAATGGCCTGGGAATGTATCTTCTAGTTAGATGCTTGAAAAAAATCCCAATAGATTAGAAGAACCTTTACATTTACAATTATGCAGAAGTAACATGTTCTGGCTCCAACCCCACTGCAGTAGATACTTGCTGACAGCTGTATGGTGCTGCACCACAGAACAATAACCAGATGCGCTTAATAAGTGTTTATTTTTCCTGGCTCAGAAGAGCCTGAATTAAGTTGTTTCTTTTCTCAAAACAATATCAATGCATTTCATTTATCAACTGTAAACTTTTTAAAGAATTCACATTATAATCCAATGCATTTTAAGTGTTGTGGATCTCACATGTCGCCACCAGTCTGTCCTCTTTTACCCTTTGGCCGATTCCAAAAACACCGCCGGTTCCATTCCGGTCTCAGTATTTCAGTGTTTGCTGATTCAAAGTTGTTGTACTTATCTTCAATAAGTTATTATTCATTTATTCTTAACGTTCTGGACTCCATCTTCTCAGCCACGCCTTTGAGCCCTAAGCACCACCTCACTCCCTGAGGTCTATTCACATATGTGGGCAAAGGTTATCAAACCCCCTGCTTTTACTATGCTCCAACTGCTGAGCAAGTCCAAGCCGCAGGCGTGACAGCAAACACACAAATTAACAACTGAATTTTTAGATTTTAAGGTAGCAATAAACCAAAACACCTAAATGTTAATTAATCTATTGATAAATTAAGTTCACAAAACTGCAAGTAGAGATCTTACCAAAAAAGGGATCCGGAGAGGAGACAGCACTCCACACCCTGCCAGGTTCTGATTAATATCAGCCACAACAGCCAAACTGATTACTGGTAACTATCTGAGATACCTGGTGTTGCGTTTTCCAAATGTTGCTGGGGGTTTACATTGCACCTCACAGTAACACATACCAGTGGCTTCTCTGCACAATGGCTTAGCGTGGCAGGGAATGCATTGTCTGTACATGTTCCCAATATTTACCATATCTTATATTGGATTGTTAAATTTATGTTGCTGATGGAGATTCCAGTGATCTCAAAGCAGCAGAACTGACTGACTGGCAGTTTTGTTTGCAAGCTGGGGACTACATGGCCCTGGATGTAACAGTTTGTGCAGGCTTGATTGACTGGTGTGTTTGTCTTGCAGTGCCAACTCCATGCCCATCAGGCTGCATGGCTAGCACCATCAGCTGGCTGACATGTTGGCTTTGCTGCTGGGGACTCCATGGCCCTGGACACTACAGGGTAACTTTACTATGATGGGCGTTCGATTGAAGATGGAATGTTCCCATAGCAGCCAATCAGATTCTATCTATTATCCAATAGAAGGTGCTAAATAAATATGAAGTAGAATCTGATTGGTTGTTATGGGCAACATGCCATCTTCAGTAGACAGGGCCGGTGCCACCACTAGGCAAATCTAGGCATTTGCCTAGGGCGCCGGCCACTGGAGGGCGGCATTTTGTGCATTTTGTGCCGCCCGGGTACCTGTCCTACGGCGCTGTGTATTTAAATCTTGCAGCATCAACAGATTGGTGAGCTAACCTTGCATTGAGTGATTCTCCATGTCTCAATTGCTTGTCTCATTTGTTGAGTGGCCAAGCATGCTTGTTCTTCCTCTAAGTTTTGTCATGTCTTCTTGCAGCTGTGAAGCTGCAACCCAGACTGGAATGTTTTTTTTTTTTAGTGGTATGGCTTTTGTCAGACTCCAGGCCAAATGTAGTAAAATGCAGTTTTTGGTAATGTATGATTTTTAGGCAAAAAACAGCCAAAATTGCACATTTTCCGCAAAATCGCACATGTAATAATGTGCAAAGTGCTGTAAAAATTGCACATTTTGCCTGACATCTAAAAATGTGCACATTATAAATCGTAAGAAAAACCAACCAAGGTTGGTATGGAGTGCTTGCCAAGAGTGGTTTTGTCAGAACAGCAGCTGCTTGAGGGAGTAGTCAGCTCCCAAATGGACACTGTTTGGACCCATATTGCTTCAAGGACTTTTGCCTTTCCACCAAGGACTGTCCTACCTGCCTAAATATCTGATCTGATGCCCATCATTTTGGAAGTCTCAAGCCAAGAATCCTTGTTTGGACACCTGACCACTCTCAGCAGTGGGACTCCCGATCAGGCTAATTCCATCCTTGCCATCGGTTGTAGTCCATAAACATAACTTCAGGTTACCATCAAGTGGCACACAAAGACTCCCCCACACTCTTTTTGGATCAGAGCAGGTTCCATTACCACACACTATTGGTGACTATAATACTGGGTCCATTCATATTTCTTTTATACCATTTGGTTCATTTTAATGTGTTTTTATAAGTTGTTGTTTTTATTGTGTAAAATAAATTTTGTTACATTGTAAATTTCAGCGCTGCTTTACTTTTTATTTATTTACATTATAAATCGTATCCAGATGTTTTCTCATAGAAAACATCAAAATGGCAAATGTAATAGGGTGCGATATTTCAAATCGCACCCTAAACATTATCAAAACTCAAGAATAAATATATATACACAAGGACTCTGCTTAGCAAGCAGACAAACAGCGGCACTCACTGGGTTTTTTCAAAAAAACGTGTATTGAAGACCAAAGTTTCGAGGACTAGCCCCTTTGTCAAGGTGCAGGTGAACAACTAGCCCCTTTGTCAAGGTGCAGTTGTTGACCTGCACCTTGACAAAGGGGCTAGTCCCCGAAACATTGGTCTTCAATACACAGTTTTTTGAAAAAACCCAGTGAGTGCCGTTGTTTGTCTGCTTGCTAAGCAGAGTCCTTGTATCAATCATATCCAGAAGGCACCAGGGTTATTGCCTTACATCAGTGGAGTGCCAGACCGCCAGTTCTTATATAGCCTAGGCTGGTCTCTGTGTGTTTCTTATCTTGAGTGCCACCGCCTAGTCCAGTCTGGCGACTTTGACAGAACCATGCACAGATCAGTTAGATCTGTCAATGGTTCTGTCCAAAAAAGTATCTAAATGTAGCAGTGTGACAGCTAGTCCTCTGACTTATAGCTCTTCTGTTAAAGCTCTGCCTGCCCCCACTGGTACATACAGATGTGTCTTCTTACATCTACATACCTTCCAATATGACCCATTCCAGGAGGGACAAATGCTCTGTTCCTGTACTTCCTTGCCAGTGACAGTTGCAGAGGTGGGACTGCAGCACAGTCCAACATTGAAATAGGAGAGCAACACCAAATTCCACCTCAACTTCTGCCAAACATCACTGGCTGGGACTCAATGAAAATTGGTATGCCTCCCCTATTTAAATTTTAGACTGTGCTGAATCCCCACCTCTAGAGCCACTACTGGCAAGGAAGACCAGAAAAAGTTAATTTTGTCCCTCCTGGAGGGTATGTTGGCAGCCACCAGCACTGGTTTTGTTTATTACCTTGACAATAAATAATTTTAATCGGTCATAGAGCACCAACCTGACACACCCCTGCAAGTGTCCTGAAGCACCCAAGGGTACCATGGCAGACAATTTGAGATCCACAGATCTAGCCTATTATGATCACACATTCCCTTCTCCAGCTCACAGGGATTTTTTTACTAAACTTAATTTTCATATAAGTAGATTATGTGCTGATCACAGTAGCTGACATTAATACAGTATTCCTTCAATCATAATTAGTTGTGTTTGTAGAGTCTTAGCTAAAAGTGCTGATCTTTGAACTCGATTTTAAAGATTCTTTTATCTGCACTTAACCTTGGGGCCATGGAGTCACTTTACCAAACTTCCAACTCCTCTATTATTCTACCATCAAATTCCATCTCCTTCTTAAATGGCAGAAGTATATTAATTAACAATGACAAATTTATTCTTGTAAAATTGTAGCACAAGACATTCCATCACCACCAACGCAAATCATCAGGTTACTTACACTGAACATAAAATCTATTTATTTCTGAACAAGAAAACTTTGATGGATGAAAATGCTGTAAATGTCTTTTTAGACATTTAGCTCTCATAGGAGCACTTTTATCGCTGTGAGAATATGCATTGATCTTTCCATCACAGCATTTGTAGTCTTCTGGGTTATGTGTCATACACTGCCATGCAAACTGTTTTCCATCTTGAGCTATGCTGAAATGTTCAAAATCAGCTGACTTCATGCAAACATTCTTTGATGTTGTGAAATTATATTTAATAATGTGTAAATTAAGGATCTGAATATTTTTCTTGAAAGAAAAAAATAATTTCATTGTCAAAATCTAATCATACAATTACCGGTATACAGTTGCAATAAATTGTAATCTATGTTAAATATATACACTGCTCAAAAAAATAAAGGGAACACTAACATAACACATCCTAGATCTGAATGAATGAAATATTCTTATTAAATACTTTGTTCTTTACATAGTTGAATGTGCTGATGCTGACAACAAAATCACACAAAAATTATCAATGGAAATAAAATTTATTAACCGATGGAGGTCTGGATTTGGAGTCCCACTTAAAATTAAAGTGGAAAAACACACTACAGGCTGATCCAACTTTGATGTAATGTCCTTAAAACAAGTCAAACTGAGGCTCAGTAATGTGTGCGGCCTCCACGTGCCTGTATGACCTCCCTGCAATGCTTGGGCATGCTCTTGATGAGGTGGCGGATGGTCTCCTGAAGGATCTCCTCCCAGACCTGGACTAAAGCATCCACCAATACCTGGACAGTCTTTGGTGCAACATGGTGTTGGTGGATGGAGCAAGACATGATGTCCCAGATTTGCTCAATTGGATTCAGGTCTGGGTAACGGGCGGGCCAGTCCATAGCATGCTTTCATCTTGCAGGAACTGCTGACACACTCCAGCCACATGAGGTCTAGCATGGTCTTGTGCATTAGGAGGAACCCAGGGACAACCGCACCAGCATATGGTCTCACAAGGGGTCTGAGGATCTCATCTCGGCACCTAATGGCAGTCAGGCTTCCTCTGGTGAGCACATGGAGGGCTTTGCGGCCCCCCAAAGAAATGCCACCCCATACCATTACTGTCCCACTGCCAAACCGGTCATGCTGGAGGATATTGCAGGCAGCAGAACTTTCTCCTTGGTGTCTCTAGACTCTGTCATGTCTGTCATGTGCTCAGTGTGAATCTGCTTTCATTTGTGAAGAGCACAGGGTGCCAGTGGCGAATTTGCCAATCTTGGTGTTCTCTGGCAAATCTTAAATGTCCTGCACGGTGTTGGACTGTAAGCAAAACCCCCACCTGTGAACATTGGGCCCTCATTCCACCCTCATGGAGTCTGTTTCTGACCATTTGAGTAGACACATGCACATTTGTGGCCTGCTGGAGGTCATTTTGCAGGGCTCCTCCTGTTCCTCCTTGCACAAAGGCGGAGGTGGCGGTCCTGCTGCTGGGTTGTTGTCCTCCTCCACATCTCCTGATGTACTGGCCTGTCTCCTGGTAGCGCCTCCATGTTCTGGACACTATGCTGACAGACACAGCAAACCTTCTTGCCACAGCTCTCATTGATGTGCCATTCTGGATGAGCTGCACTATCTGAGCCACTTGTGTGGGTTGTAGACTCCATCTCATGCTACCACTAGAGTGAAAGCACCGCCAGCTTTCAAAAGTGACCAAAACATCAGCCAGAAAGCTTAGGAACTGAGAGGTGGTCTGTGGTCACCACCTGCAGAACAACTCCTTTATTGGGGGTGTCTTGCTAATTGCCTATAATTTCTACCTGTTGTCCATTCCATTTGTACAACAGCATGCAAAATTGTTTGTCAATCAGTGTTGCTTCCTAAGTGGATAGTTTGATTTCACAGAAGTGTGATTGACTTGGAGTTACATTGTGTTGTTTAAGTATTCCCTTTATTTTTTTGAGCATATATATATATATATATATATATATATATACAGATGGCGCCGGGCTTGTCTTTGCTGGGGATGGCGGAGGACTCGCCACCCGCCATCCCCCGCCCCGCGCCATCTGTATGTCGGAAGGGGACGCGCGTGCACGAGGTGCACGCGCGTCCCGTTCCGACGGTGCTTTTCCCCGGGTCCCCCGCCGGCTTCCCGGGGTCCCCGCCGGTCCACACCGCCCCCCCGCAGCCCCCCGCAGCCCTGCCCGTCTCCCTGAAGCTTTAGACGGGCAGGACTGCACCCGCCGCGCCGCCTCGCCGCCCGGCTATTGAGACGCTCGTGCGTGGGAAACGCACGAGCGTCTCATTCAGCCAGAGCGCCAGATTGCTGGCGGATCGCCAGGGACACGGTCCTGGCGCTCCGCCAGCAATAATAAGCCCGGCTCCATCTGTATATATATATATATATATATATATATATATATATATAGAATAGATAGATGACCCGGCACTGTGTAAGATAGGGGATACTTGATCCGGTGCCCCCACTTCCAAACAGGATAGATAGATAGCAGCAATCGAGTGGCACTCTGGATACTTTCTTGCAAATAAACGGCAGACACTGTAGTCAGTTTCAACGTTTCATTTCTTTATAGAAATTTCGTCAGAGAAATGAAACGTTGAAACTGACTACAGTGTCTGCCGTTTATTTGCAAGAAAGTATCCAGAGTGCCACTCGATTGCTGCTATCTATCTATATATATATATATATATATATATGTTTCGCTCTGTAGTAGAGCTTTTTCAAGCTTGAAAAAGCTCTGCTACAGAGCGAAACGCATTGGTGGACCCTACTTGTGACTGACATATACAGACGCTTACCAGACAGCTGTTATATGTCCTGAGAGACCGGACCAGCCTCCAGACCCAATATTGGCTATCACACTGGGAGTGTCAGCACCGGGGTTTCTTGTGTTCCCGGCTGTGACCATGGTGGACCAGTGGAGGGCGCCGGAAAGCAGAAAGCAGGAGGCTTGATGTATGACATGCATGGGTAACCCGGGCACAGCGAACCAGAGGGTTGGCGGAGACCAGAAGCAGGGGCGTGGAGTCTAACTTGGGGAGTCCCGCAAGGAACTTTGGACTTAGCTGCGTCTGACAAGCAGGTCGCGGCCCCCTGCCCTGGTCCTCTGGACGTGGCCTAGAACTGAGGACACTGGAGACTTGAGGGTATGCCTTGAGATGGCCTGGGAGCCGGGATGACAGTGAGCAGCCTGGGAACTGTGAGACGGCCTGGAAGCCGGGGATGACAGTAAACAGCCTGGGAGCTGTGGGAGTTGACGACCTGGGAGTCGTTAGTGGATGGCCTGGGAGCCGGAGGTGTAGATGTTGATATCCAGAAGGAAGTTTGTCAGAGTCTCTGGGGGTCACGTTGGTGCACAGTCGACCACGGATGTCGGCAGTGTAGCTGGAGTGCGACAAATATTGATAGCACAGCAACTGATGGTCGTCGGAGAGGACACAGGTGGTATTGGTCACTAGGAGATGGCAGTAGCTGAGAGTCGACCTGGATGTTGACAGTGCCTGTCGACAGATCCGGAATGAGATGGAGAAAGTCACTGATGATAAAAGCAGTTTGGCCTGGGAGCCAATGGGTCTAGCCTGGAAGCTAGCGAGGGATTGCTAGCCAGTGCCAGCGGTGTCCTCTGTTGGGGATAACTTGCTCACTCAACCGCAGAAGTGGAATTAGCAGGAGTCTCTGGAAGATGGACGGAACCAGATAAGTAGCAGCAGCAGAAGATATGTTGTGCCAGCGCTGGCTGAAATAAATTTGCAAGACGGTAATACAATAAAATACAAGTTTAATAACTACACATAAAAAAACATTAATCTAAAACAGTTCTATAATGTGTATATGATATTGTATGCTGACTAAGATGTTTGGTCAGACATAAAGGACAGAAATGCATTCAAGTTCCCACTGGGTGTTATATGTTACCAATCCGAGCTTTGTTGCAATAGATGCAGGGTATTTAGAGCCTTGGAGGATTATAGGAGAATGATGTGCAATCTTGCGTTATTTAGAAGCAGTGTCTCCCTTGTATCCGCATAGGTGTCTTTTTAGACAAATGCCAGGAATTTCTGGGTATTTATACCAATGGAACTCTGCAGGCTGGATTAGGAACAGATGTCATGTCCCAAAAGAGGATGTCCAGTTGGAGATCGCAGCTCTAGGTTACAATCAAGCAGTGGAGGGTAGTGCCAGTAGGGGGTAATTCCAAATTTGTAGCTCAACGCGTTTCCCCGGATGTACTCCAGCTTCCTCAGGAGCCGGAGTCAATCCTTAGATTTATCTGCAAATACTGTACTGAATGTTTTACTAAATACATATTTCTTTTGACAGTTTCATAGAACAATATGCTTACTCTGTTCATTATGGTCCTGGGTTTGATATTGTTTTCCAAAATAACCTTCACCTCATTGATTAGCATTAGCATCTCTTTGACCTCTTCTATTTTACCTGCTTCATAATTTTTGCAAATCTATGTTAGTGGGGGTTTACAGAGAAGGGGGTCTGTGTAGACTTTGGGAGGGCCCCCTCTTCAATACAGAACAACAGTTCCGAAATGGCTCACAGGGGAAACCCTCCTGTTCCAGATTGTGCACTTGAATTATTTGTTATAACTATGTTAGGCCTCGTACACACCAGAACGATCACGATCGTGCGGCGATCGTGAACCGATTT
The DNA here is from genome assembly GCF_055691185.1 of Crinia signifera. Lineage (NCBI taxonomy): Eukaryota > Metazoa > Chordata > Amphibia > Anura > Myobatrachidae > Crinia > Crinia signifera. The sequence goes on along the minus strand of NC_139221.1, from coordinate 233,723,090 downwards.
GCTGTGAACTTCTCGGGAGCGCTCCCCCGGGCCCAGACTCACGATTTGCATAAGATGGTGTATTTTTTACTTACGATCGTCAAACGATCGCGAGTCGTTTGCGATGGTCGTCCGACTGTCGTTTTGGTGCATCGTGTGTGCACAGTGACTGTCGTTTTTGAAATTTAAATAATGGGCAGGACTAGTTGTGGGGTACAAATAACAGCAGCCATTTTAGATCTGTGCATTTGTGCTTTGTGACTAGTGAGGCTTGGTGTATACCTGCTGAACGCTGTACATAGCTGTTTGCTCTGCTTTGTTTTTGCCTGGCATTACAAAGTGTGCTTTTCCTGTGTCCATTATGCAGTCTGCAGTGATGGATTTTTACCAGCAAGATTTTCTGCTTTCCTATGCTGTGCTCAGGGTGAGGCAGCTGAGGGCCCAGCGTAGAAGAGCTAGGTCATGCTGGACCAAGCAGTGGCTGCTGAGCCGTCAGGCTCGTTCTCACATGCCACTGCTCCTGGAAATTCGTGAGAATAATCCCAATGATTATAGGAATTTCTTACGTTTGGATGATGCCACCTTCCATGAGTTGCTGCGTCTCGTCACCCCCCACATCCAGAAGCAAGATACCAAGTATCGCATGGCTATACCTGCTGAGGAGCGGCTGGTGGTGACCCTGAGGTTTCTGGCTACAGGACGGTCTCTGGCTGACCTGAAGTTTGGATCCCTCATCTCCCCGCAAGCTTTGGGCCTCATCATCCCCGAGACCTGCAAAGCAATCGTGAAGGTACTGCAGCACGAGTATTGCAAGGTAAGGAAAAATACACCACACACTTGTAGTGAAAACATATAATGTTTTATTAAAATAAATCAAACTTTGACATCCACACATTTTTAGTTTTCCTTTTTTTTGGATTAAATACAAATGGTACAAAAATAGAACCCATTGATACGCATAACTGCAAACTGTTCCAAAGTGCAATAACATGTCCAAAAATATATAAAACATTTCACTTTTCTGCCTTGAGGTACGGAGCAGTAGAACACACAGTGCTTGTGGCGCAGATAATCAAAGTACCTTCATGCACACGCGGTGCATAGTGCAGAAGCAGTGGTCCCGGCCCCATTGCTCCGCACCATGCGCCACGTGAGCATGGGCTTTATCTGCGCCACAAGCATCATGTGTCATACTGCTTCATGCATGTGCAAATGGCAAAAGTGTCATTTTAGAAACATTAGGTACGCATAATATAAAAATAGACCAAAGTGCTATAACAAGTCAAAAATTTTGTAACAAACTGAGCTTTAAAACCTACTGCCGCACTCACTAGAGGTACGGAGCAGTAGAACACACAGTGCTTGTGGCGCAGATAATCAAAGTACCTTCATGCACACGCGGTGCATAGTGCAGAAGCAGTGGTCCCGGCCCCATTGCTCCGCACCATGCGCCACGTGAGCATGGGCTTTATCTGCGCCACAAGCATCATGTGTCATACTGCTCCATGCATGTGCAAATGGCAAAAGTGTCATTTTAGAAACATTAGGTACGCATAATATAAAAATAGACCAAAGTGCTATAACAAGTCAAAAATTTTGTAACAAACTGAGCTTTAAAACCTACTGCCGCACTCACTAGAGGTACGGAGCAGTAGAACACACAGTGCTTGTGGCGCAGATAATCAAAGTACCTTCATGCACACGCGGTGCATAGTGCAGAAGCAGTGGTCCCGGCCCCATTGCTCCGCACCATGCGCCACGTGAGCATGGGCTTTATCTGCGCCACAAGCATCATGTGTCATACTGCTTCATGCATGTGCAAATGGCAAAAGTGTCATTTTAGAAACATTAGGTACGCATAATATAAAAATAGACCAAAGTGCTATAACAAGTCAAAAATTTTGTAACAAACTGAGCTTTAAAACCTACTGCCGCACTCACTAGAGGTACGGAGCAGTAGAACACACAGTGCTTGTGCAGATAATCAAAGTACCTTCATGCACACGCGGTGCATAGTGCAGAAGCAGTGGTCCCGGCCCCATTGCTCCACACCATGCGCCACGTGTGCATGGGCTTTATCTGCGCCTCATGCATCATGTGTCATACTGCTCCATACCAACAGGGCAAGAATTGGTTTTACAATTCACGTAAAACCGGAGGGTCCTGCTCTCCTGTGAAATCAGGCAATAATGAGGTTTACAGGTGGGTATAGCGGGCTGGAGTTGAAGGTTGTGCGGAGGATGCTTGGACAGGTGGAGATTGATTTGGCAAAGTGGAAGGGACTGGTAAGGGTGCTGGGGGAGTAGGCCCTGGTGGTTGTTGGCAAGGAAGAAGGCCAGCTATGTTGCATTCAAATGTAAGGCGGTCTAAACGGCCAAAAAACAATAGCTCGCTGCTTATGCGTTCAAAGGCCATTTGCTGGGTTGGACTCAGCTGGCGTAAGCCGTCAGACAAATATTTCCCGAAAGCATCAAATCGGTCGGGAGGCCTACGTAGAACCTGTTCGGCCCGTATCAGTAATTCCTCCTCTGGGTTGTCTATTTTCTTTTCCTTGCGGCGCGATTTTTTACAGGCCTGTTGTGGCGGTGTGGGTGTAGTGGATATTCCTTGCGATGTTCCTGGAGACTCCGACAATCCAGACAGGTCCAGGGTCGGTGAATGTTCTGTCTCTGCACTGTGTTGCTGTGGAAACAAATACAAAGTTCAATTTATTAATCAAGTTTATTTATTATTTCTACAGTTCCCTACCAGCGTGAAGGATTGGCAAAACATCGCTGCAGAGTTTGAAGAGACATGGAATTTCCCAAATTGTGGAGGAGCCATTGATGGCAAACACGTCCGCATCAACCAGCCTGCACAGAGTGGTTCCTACTACTTCAATTACAAGGGATACTTTAGTATCGTTCTAATGGCTGTGGTTAATGCGAACTACGAGTTCATCTTCCTGGATGTTGGCAGGAATGGGCGTGCTTCGGATGGTGGAACTTTAAAGGATACCAAGTTCTACCAGAGGCTCACCTCCAACACTCTTCACTTGCCGTCGGTCCAGGAAACCAAACATGGGCTCAATTTTGTGTTCGTGGCAGACGAGGCATTTGCCCTTCATGAGCACATCATGAAGCCATATGCCAAAAGGGGCCTGGACCACGACAAAAGAATTTTCAACTACAGGCTTTCCAGGGCACGGCGGCTTGTGGAGAGTGCGTTTGGTATCCTGGCAAGCCGTTTCCGCATTTTCCATACTGCCATCAACCTGAGGGTGGACAAAATAGACTGGGTCGTCATGGCGTGCTGTGTCCTGCACAATTTACTGCGCCGCAAGGAAAGACCACAAAGGCCTACAGGACCAGCACCACCAGAGGTTCCAGAGGAGCCAAAGGAGGTAGTGCAGATATCCTCTGTGGAAACGCCGGCGCAACAGTATAGGGGGACTACACGCGCCATGCAGGTTAGAGACCAGTACAAGGACTATTTTAATGGAGTGGGTGCTGTCCATTGGCAGGAGAACCACATTTAAGACATGTGTGGACTGAACCTATTCTCCGGGCCCAAAAAAATAATGAGGAAGGACATGTGTCAATACCGGGTCTGTACTTACCGACAATGGTTGGGAACTTTCATCCACAGTCTGCAACACCTCATCCCCCTCACTCTCCACCATGAGGTACAGTCCGGTCCTCTGTGCCTCCTGACTCAGGGTGAAGGTTAAGAGATTGTAGTACCACAAGGAGGTCTCATACACGTCGCCGGCTCCGGCACCAGATCTCTTGGTGGTCTGCATTTTCTTATGCTCTTTTAGGAACACAGTGCGGAGATTTTGGATTTTTTTCCGCACCCACTCCGCATTGGCTTCAGGGTGATATGAACGGCTGAAATTGGCCAACTCATCCAGGGCATTTGCTCTTTTAATTTTGTTACTGTAGTCTTTGGACTTCGTCTTCCAAAGACATTCGTACTCCCTGTATTTGTCGATAAATGCTTCGACGAAGTCACGCTCCTTTGCCAGAGCCTGAGACATGTCTATAAGAAAATAGATAAAAAAAATTATTAAATGATTATAGTTTATATATTGTTAAGACACTTCTTTTATTTCAGGTTCACTTTTGTTAATATCACAATAAAGTTTTAAGTTTCACCAACCAGTTTCCTTTTTATTGTAAACAAGGTGATAGTGTACACAGCTTCATCTATTCCAGTGTTGGCCAACCTTGACACTCCTGCTTTAGTTGAACTACACATTCCAGCATGACCTGCTGTGGTTTTGCTATTTACCATTTACACACAGAGATATATCACTGCACTGCATTGGTGGGCATCAAATGCACTGGGGGGTAATTGGTGCGCAGCTAATGCATTGGTGGGCAGCTAATGCATTGGTGGGCATTGGCGGGCAGCTAATGCATTGGTGGGCAGCTAATGCATTGGTGGCCAGCGGTGGGCAGCTAATGCATTGGTGGGCAGCGGTGGGCAGCTAATGCATTGGTGGCCAGCTAATGCATTGGTGGGCAGCTAATGCATTGGTGGGCAGTGGTGGGCAGCTAATGCATTGGTGGGCAGCTAATGCATTGGTGGGTAGGGAAGGTCCAAATACCTGTCTTCAATTTGGCTGTGCTCCAGGATCCTCCGTCACTGCTATCCTGTACCATCCACGAGTCTCAGAAAATGGCTGCGGAGGGAGTGACACACACAGATATATCACTGCACTGCATTGGTGGGCATCAAATGCACTGGGGGGTAATTGGTGCGCAGCTAATGCATTGGTGGGCAGCTAATGCATTGGTGGGCAGTGGTGGGCAGCTAATGCATTGGTGGGCATTGGTGGGCAGCTAATGCATTGGTGGCCAGCGGTGGGCAGCTAATGCATTGGTGGCCAGCGGTGGGCAGCTAATGCATTGGTGGCCAGCGGTGGGCAGCTAATGCATTGATGGGCATTGGTGGGCAGCTAATGCATTGGTGGGCAGCTGTGGGCAGCTAATGCATTGGTGGGTAGCTAATGCATTGGTGGGTAGGGAAGGTCCAAATACCTGTCTTCAATTTGGCTGTGCTCCAGGATCCTCCGTCACTGCTATCCTGTACCATCCACGAGTCTCACAAAATGGCTGCGGAGGGAGTGACCAGGAAATCAGTATAAACAAGCAGGATCTGACGACGGTCTGACGAGGCAAGTGCACACGATCATCTCGCAATCTGCATACAGTCAGCCCCCAATCTGAGGTCGGATTGACAGATCTTTACTGCAGTAGGTAGGATCTTCAATCCGACCTACGACCGGCGGGTACGCGCATCGGATCGGAATTGTGGGCTTAAAACAAAAGATTTTGCACCAATCTATAGCAAACGCTCGTACGACCCATCGAAATCGGAGGTTTTTATGCCAAATCGTCCTGGTGTGTACGGCCCCTTACAGTACATTGCTCGGTACTTGTGTATACATGTGAAGTAATCCGCTGCACTCGCTGCGCTCACCACGCTTCGGGCTCGTGGCTCGCTGCTCTCGCCACACTTTATAAAAACCAACTCCAAACCGACGTGGATAGTGGAGGTATGAAAAGGTCGTTAGGACATGTAACACGTCCCCTTACGGGGCTCGCTGCACTCGCCACGCTTTGGGCTGGCGTGGATAGTGGGGGTTTCAAATGGAGACATTTGCCAGTATGTAACATGGAGCACTGGCAAATTCCTCCTTTATTGTGCATGAGAACCACTTGCGGCTGCACCCCCCTTTGTATAGGAGATGCACGCGCTACTGAACCCCTAACCCTGTCGGCAGGGTTGCCGTACCCTGCCGCAATACTTACTGAGACGCTCAAGTTTGAAACTCAACAAAGAACACACTTTCTACAGTGTGTGCTAGATATTGCCCCACTGCTTGTATGGGTTTCTCCTGGTTAATCCAGTTTCCTCTCACACTCCAAACATATACTAGTAGTTTAATTGGTCATGGAGAAAAAGAAACCTAATGTATAGTCATGAACATATGGTAGTGTGTTTCGATTGTAAGCTTCACTGTGGCAGGGACTGATGTGAATGGCCAAATATTCTCTGTAAAGTGCTGTGGAATATCTATACTATATAAATAACTGTAAGAAAATAATAAATACATTTGTCACCTCATGCAGGAAGAAATCCCAAAGGGGCATGCACACATGGTGCAGTTCTGGCTATGGTCGATTTTTGACTATGTGATTTCCCCTTATAGTGAATGGAGATGATTTTGGTTACATGCACATTTGACTACGGCCAAATACACTGAATGTGACATAGTCAAAATTGACTTGCCTGCACATGCTATTTTACCTTGCGATACCAACCTTGCGGGGCAGCGTATTGGTATCGCAAGCAGGGTTAACACTGTGAGATTTTTGTAATCCAATACTGCACTGTGTGTATGCACCTTTAGCCACAGATTTATTCTTATGTATATTTGGAAAAAATTATGTTATTCTGAGTTAGTGTTCCAACTCCTGTTTCATTTCTTGTAGAGTTTTCTCCCCCAAAACTTCAAAATATGAATAACTGCTTCTTGTTTTTTCTTTATACTATTGATAGGATTTCTTTCATCAGTTTTATTGTAGCATGCCTTTCTTTTACCAACTCAACATTAGAATGTAACAAGTGAAGGATTTATAATTTTCCTCAAAACACTCTTGAGGAAATTAAATTTAGCAATACTTTATTCACATTTTTTATGTATTATATGAGTCAGAAGCTCTAATTCACACTCCATTTCACAAGCCAAAAGTCTCACTTAAAATGATTGAATTAGAATATTTTTTCCATATCAGAGTTTAAAGAGGCACCTAGGGCCTTATTTTGGTTCACTCCTTCTGGCAAATTCCTTCTTAGATGGGAAAAACCATGTGCACTGCAGGTGGGGTAGATGTTATTGTGCAGAGAGAATTAGATTTGGGTGGGGTTTTACTTTAAAGTGAGATCTATATTGCAGTGTAAAAATAAAGCAGTCAGTATTTTCCCTGCACAGAAACAAAATAACTCACCCGAATCTAATTCTCTCTGCACATGTTACATCTGCCCCCCTGCAGTGCACATGGTTTTGTCCATCTAAGAAGGAATTTGCCAGAAGGAGTGAACCAGAATAAGTCCCTAAGTCTTTTTCATTCTGATAAACCTGTAAATATTCACTTAGAGCAGGGATGGGGAACCTTTGACCATCCAGCTGTTGTTGAACTACACATCCCAGCATGCCCTGCAACAATTTTGGCATGGTCAACTAGCAAAACTGTAGCAGAGCATGCTGAGATGTGTAGTTCAACAACAGCTGGAGGGCCGAAGGTTCCCCATCCCTGACTTAGAGGAATATCAATTGCGCTGCACTGGGAAAGTTATTCAATTAAATAATTTTTTCCCACATAGTAAACATGGGTTTATAGCGCTAGGCCACTGATTCTACATACACTGCGGAAACAATGGGTGATATGTAATAGGGGACCTGTGTGGTTTTCGGTCATAAAATGGGTAATTTCCGCATTTTTTTTTGCAAACCGCACATGTTATAGTGTGCAATTTGCGGTTAAAATTGACCCATTTTAGCCTGTTGTAAAAATCACAATTCGAAGATTGCATCTAGGTGTTTTCCCATAGAAAACAGCAAAATTGCAAATGTAATAGGGTGCGAATTCCATATTCACATCTGAAAAATTACCAAAAATTGCAACTCAAATAGACCAGGTCCAGGCTGGCCGTTAATACCACACCTATTTTTTTTTAAATAAAATATTTTAACTAAAAATACACAGGCGAACCCTATACTCCCCAACACCCCTATATATATATATATATATATATATATATATATATATATATATATATATATATACCACCCTCATTAATGGCACCTGCTAGGGTGTTTGCTATGGAGAGGTTGCAGTCTGGCTTTGATCTCTGTCTCTATGATGGCTGCGCAGGAGTAGGGCGCAGGAACAGCACCAGATCAAGGTCTCTTGATCTGTGGCTCTATGCTACACATATGTACTGTGCGAGGGTGGTTCTGGACTCCACCTCTGATCAAGAAGTAGTGCAGATTTTTAGGCTGAACCACACAAACCTCTTGAGTTTATATGAGCAGGCGAGAGATGATTTGGAGCCTTTTCCTGGTAGCAACTATGAAGTGTCTGGGCTGCAAAAATGAATGTGTGCCCTGCACTTTTTTGCCACAGGCTCCTCGCAGTCTGTGAGCTCATGGTTTCTGGAGATTACTCAAGAAACTTTCTCAAGGCCTTTAACTCAAGTGTTATATACAGGGCCGGTTCTAGGGTGTTTGGCGCCCTCCTGCGAAAAAAAAAATTTGTGCCCTCAAATACCTCTCGGCACGCACGCCAGAAAAAGAGCTTGCTCTCACAAGTAGCATGGCCACACTAGTATCCACATTTCATATTACACCACACAGTAGCTTAATCTCTTTCACACCACATAGCAGTCTACATTATTCACATTATTACCACACACAGTAGTACCCATTTTTCATATGACGCTACACAATAATAACCTATGTACACAATGCCCACCATAGTAGTGACACTTTCTAGAAGTTAGAAGGCTCTGCAGTGCTGCTCATTTGATTGACAGCCTGGGGAGCAATGGGTAGGGGGCAGCCATGATGACATATGCGATATATACAGTAGACACCAACATTTTTTAATAGGTATATAAAAGTGCATTTACTTGTACACAGGATAAAAAGGAATAAATACATCAAAATAATAGCTATTTAAATAAAAGTATACCCTTGCATATAAAATATAATGGATATGTTTAAATGAATAACCTAAAGACTTCTACAACCATAACATGGAATAGTACTGTACTTACAACAGAAAACATCGAACATACAGTAAATATGCAGGGGATTGGAAACATCAAATTCAAATATAGTGGCACTGTTCAGTTTGTTTCCTTTACTTTTTTCTGTATGGGTAAGTTTGTCCTGTTAAAGTTGTGTTTGGTGGTAGTGTTGCTTCTGCAATATCTGGTTGTTTTTTGTCCTAGAGTTATAGGGGATTCAGTATGAAATCCCGACGGTTAAAATCCCGACAGGGTCAAAATCCAGAATGGGTCATAATAATGACAAGGAGAAAATCCCGACAAGGACAAAATCCCGACAAGGACAAAATCCCGACATTTAAAATACCGACTAGGACAAAATCCCGACATTTAAAATCCTGACATTGTCAAAATACCGACATATAGAATGTGCAGGTGAAACTGTTAACATGACTTTGGGTCGACAGGTCGACATGGGTTTTTCACTGTTTTTGACCCGAATGTCAACACAGTTGACTTGTACACAGTTGGAGGTGAACCGCAGCCCCTTGCATCGCTCGCTTCACTCGCAATGCTTCGGGCACGGTGCTTCGCTGCGCTCAGCACACTATTTTATTCTCCCACCACGCCCTAGTGGATGGTAGGGCATGAAATACCGCCTGTCGGCACATGTCGGGTCAAAAAACAGTGAAAAAACCCATGTCGACCCAAAGTCATGTTGACAGTTTCACCTGTACATTCTATATGTCGATATTTTGACCTTGTCGGGATTTTAGATGTCGGGATTTTGTCCTTGTCAGTATTTTAAATGTCGGGATTTTGTCTTTGTCGGTATTATGACCCATTCGGATATTGGGATTTTGACCGTCGGGATTTTGACTGCATCCCGTTATAGGACCTTTTTCAGGTCCATTCGCAGGGCCACGTGCGTTTGCACGGGCCAATGTTTTCACTTTGCGCATGTGCATGTGCTCAGTGCGTGCGTCCACATTGAAAAAAACTGTTTGCTGTGTGCACGCACCCATCCTTGCGAGCAGAGGGCATGGGCGTGGGGTGGAGGGCGTTCCATTAGCATATAGCTTCCTGAAGCCTTGTTGCCAGCCCCTGGTTTCTGAATCCAGTCTCTGCAAGTGTGTATCCTGTTTCCAGTCTGTGAGATCCTGCTATACTTTATCCAGTCTGAGTGGTTGTGTTTCAGCCTAAAAGTTGGCTTTCCAGTTTGTCCAGCCATTTGGAATTCTGGTCCCATACTGTATACTCCGGTAGTCACGTCTATATCCCCCATGGTACCGCACATTGCGGCAGAAGCTGCCTTTCTTTTGTATTATTATTTTAATATGTTCTTATTGCACTTTGCTGAAGAAGCTGTACATTATTGTTTGTACATGTTCATACAGTATTACATTATCGCGACAGTGTTGCATATTAGATGTTGGCCGCTAGATCTTGGTTGTTAGTGTTATTCGCATATAAATGGGTGGATTGAGACACACACCCTGGACCTGGCTATAAAAGGCGATTTAGGACATTATTTTTTCATAATTTGTTTATTTATTCATAATATTTATAGAGTTTATACATCTTTGGTTGATGATACAAAACACACTTTTATGCTATAGTACATGAGATTCACTGTATATATCAATTTGCATTGGTTATAGGCTATTGTACCACAACGTAATGAGTTTTTCTGTAATTGCACTGCACTCACATTACACACAAATGTTTTATACAGTATATCTTTTTATACAGTATATACTTCAATAATGTGAGGCGGAAGTGTCCGTCACCCGGCACATGCACACGCCAATGAGATGACTAGCCTCCCAGCCCTGTGCTTGACGGCTCAGCTGACGGGGTGACTTCCAATGGAGTCACCTTCCCTGGTGAGAGCGGGTCAGTGGGCGTGCTGGGAATGACCCGTCTGGGTGCAACTCTCTCTCTCTAAACTTCAAAAGTGATAAAATGGAGAGTGATAAACTACCAACCAATCAGCTCCTGCCTGATATTTTTCAAACACAGTCTGCAACATGGCAGGTAGGAGCTGATTGGCTGTCCATTTTATCACTTTTGAAGCTTAGTGCATCTGCCCCCCTCTCTCTCTTCCTCTCTTTCTCTCTCTCTCTCTCTCTCTCTCTCTCTCTATATATATATATATATATATATATATATATATATATATATTCCGCCGAAATCCCGACAGGGGGGGGGGGGGCGTGGATCGCCACCCCTTGCCGGCTTGCTGCGCTCACCACGCAGCAGGCCCAATGCCTCGCTACGCTCGGCACACTAATTTATTCTCCCTCTATGGGTGTCGTGGACACCCACGGAGGGCAAAAGTGTTGGGATTTTGAACGTCAGGATTTCAACTGCATCCCGTTTAATTGGCGGCAGATGTTTCAAATGTGCATTTGTTTGTCAAAAAATTGGAGAAGCACACAGTCGCTTTACTTTTTAAAATATTTCACTAATAAAAGCATCTCACATACATAGAGGTTTAGAGCAGTCAATATGCCAACATCAATACACCGTATCACCAAAGAAACAGCACTCAGTAGCCAGATGGAAAACTATTTATGTAAAACAGTAGCTCATCTCTACTGCCGCTTATAATAATTTGTTTCATACGTCACAACCGATTTCCTTCCTTATTTCTCCAAATTTTCCCTCCTTACTTTTTGTATCTTTGTAAATTGGGTGATCCTAGATTAGACACAATATACAGATTAGTTTAGTGGTCCAAGATGGGACACAGCATGCAGGTAAGGCTATTTATATATTCTTATACTTACCTTTATGTATTATCGTGTACTTGTTTGCAATTACATTTTGTTTTGTATTGTTATATGAATGGCAGCAGAAGTTCTTTGCTACTTATCCAAGATTGTGCTACTGTGACAAAATGTTAATTTGGCGCTCTTCCTTGTGAGACCACATCCCCTTCAGCACATGTAAGTAGGGGAGGAAGTGCATGGGGGGAGGGGGCACCCTAGCATCAGCTTTGTGAGTCATGCTGCTTTCACAATCTCCCGAAAACCTTTTTCCAAAGTTTGTACGCATGATTTAATAGTTTATATATATAATCAATTTCGATCTCTACAGTAACAAGTAAAATGAAATATTTTCTGCAAAAAAATTCCCTATTATTATTCCTGACCTGAAACTACTGCACAAGTGCATTTGTGATATACAATTATCATTCTGAGAGCCTGTGGGAAGTCCATTATCTATTGTAAAGCGGCAAAACATGTTATAATTTTAAATTAGAGACCCGTGAGAAAAATGTGAAATCCCATATATTCCAGTTGTCCTTCACCGACAGGCTGCACAAAAGATACATTCAGTAATGGCTCTTCCTTCGCACGTTTACCCTCATTTTCATATTCATCATCAGAAGAATTGCATTATCATGGGAGCTAGGCATGAGCTTGCTGTATGTCAAGTTCCAAGAAATATGTGCTCCATTCTTGCATTTTATTTCCTCCGGTGGTTATGCCAGTCTTAACTGGATTGCTTACAAGAATAATCTCCTCATTAGTGCACTTAAATCCTGAAGAATGCTTACTAGAATGGAGAGTTACTCACCATTATTTAAATTCACAGCAATTCTCTGACACTTATTTTTATATTCTGTAAAAGTTAATGATTTGAATAAAACCATTGCCATTTATTATGTTTTGAATGTAAAAGAAAGTATTTCTATATGTCCAAATGTGAAGGATAATATTTAAAGCTAGTGTAGTGGAGTGCATTTTGCTAAGGTAGGGTTTTTTTTTTTAAATGTTACTTTTTATTTACTTGCAGTTTTTGTCATGATAGGAGCTAATCTCTGCCATAAGTCTAACAGAAATAAGTAATTCAGGTTGGTCTGCAAAAGCAAACTCCTTCTTTAATGGACAAAACCATGTGCACTGCAGGTGGGGCTGATGTAACAAGCGCAGAGAGAGTTACATTTGGATGAGTTATTTTGTTTCTGTGCAGAGTAAATACTGGCTGCTTTATTTTTACACTGCAATTTAGATTTCAGTTTGAACACATCCCACACAAATGTAACTCTCTCTGCACATGTTACATCAGCCCCCCCCCCTGCAGTGCACATGGTTTTGCCCATTAGAGAGAGATTTTGCTTTTGTGAGCCAATCTGAATTAGGCCCAAGATCTGCTAATTATAAACAAGTATTATATAAATTTTCAGTACATTTAAACATTTTGCAAAGCAAATTTAGTTTTGGGATTTGTTAGCATGAATGAGAGTGGCGATTTCAGGGGTGCGGCTGCCTGAAGTCCAAAATTATAATAGGAGAATCACACAAACGGCAACCCTGAATGCTGTCAAACATCACCTGGACTCACTTGTTCATGTGCAGGACATGTTCTGCGCATGTGTGAATGGGTCCTGTAACACAGGATGAAGGGATAGCATCAGACTGTTAGTGGTTGACTGTCTGATGCCATTTGAGGATGGGGAGTGGGTGGCGATGGGCGCCGTTTGTGAAAACAGAGATGTGACACCACCATTTAGGGGGAGGTAAGAGACCAGGGATCTCTGTCATAGCAAAGAGACTTCCTGGCCTCGGTGATGGGCAGCTTGCACGTATTTATAGATGCCACAAGCCCCATTTACATGCCGTGGAAGATCCGATACTGCGTCCTTGAATGCAGTTCAGATCAATAATGCATCTGAATGCTTGACACCTCTTTCTGCATTACCATATTAGTGCTATCGTTGCTGCTTCTATGTTTGCAGCTTTGTTAACAACTCCAGCCACACTGAATCAGCATCAATGTGCATGATAGAGCAGAGAACTCTTGCTACAGTACACGCCCACACAATAGCACAAGTCAAAACCGCTAACTGCAGTCATATGGTCCCCACCCAATTCCCACTTCTCCACTTCAAGAAAAGTGAGATTTGGAAAAGTTCAGTCCAACTTGCAAAAATGCATATATTTGCTTTTGCACATGCGCTGTATGCTAAAACTGTATGTGATCGCATCACCCCACTCCTTACGTTGCTACCGTAAAAGCAATCATCGTTATTATCAGCACATACTGTACCTGGACACACTATTCTTAGTGCAAGAAATCTGAAGGCGGATGAATCTCTGCATCCACTCCACTCAATTCTGTGCACAGTTCAAGTTGCACTATACTTGCCTACTTTTCTAGTTTTCTTTCACTGGAAGAAGCCCAAAGAGCAGATGAATGTGGGCAGTGATAGGGGTGTGGCCAGTTTATTCTCACTTTTGTGGGGAAGTGGGGGGCTACATGAAAAATCAAGAGTCTCACACAAGTTCAGAGTGAATAGGCAAGAATGAGCTGCACCCATGGCACATTTTGATTTGTGTGTGAGCACTGAGAAACACTAAAGCTGGCCACACATATACAAATTGATTGTCAGATTGGGCCTGTTGGGACAAAAACTTCTCATCTATATATAGCAAATGCTTGTGGGACGCACCGTGCGCAGCTCCAAAACAAAAGGGGGAGACCATGTTATATCGGTGGATCATTGGCCCCTAATCTTGTAAGATACCAGGAATTATTTGAAAAACATTTAATTAGTACGTTTTTAGTAGACGTGAATAGGATTTATGTAGTTTTTTCAAAAGGTTTTTTTTCATATTCAGTTATGTCCCATAACACATTGTAATGTCTAGCTATCGCCTTACTATCAGGTGGAGACATAGATAAAAACTTATCAAATGTATTGTGCCATTCCTGATCTGAAAAGTTTCTGGTGGCCTGGTACGCAAGTGTTGGTAAAAATCAAAATGGTATGTGGCCAAAAACCCAAATTTCTCAATTCCCTGTTGAAATGTATGAGGTTTTTTAGTGGATACGTCCACTAAGCAACCTATAGAATTAAGCCCCCTAGCAGACCATTGCTGGAATTAGATTCGATCACAGAATTCTTAACTAATTATCAATGTCTTTATTGAAGGGTCCTAAGTATTTGATGTTTGTTTAGAGGTTTGGCGGTACTGCAAATCTTCAAGGGTTAATGCAGAAAACCCTTAACCTGGAAACCTTAAAACTTCCTTGGCAGAATATTTCATTTGCGAATAGAGGCCGCTGGTACTGAAGGCAATAAGTCCTTGCCACTCGGCCACGCTTGTGCTGGACGGGCCCTGGTGAGCTGGATTTGAATACTGGCCGCTGGCCCAGAAGGGGATGCTGATGCTCTGGCGGGGTCTGGAGGGGCCTCAGTCTCCTCCAACCAGGTCCTGCCTCTCAAGGACAGTGACCCCGAATAAGACAAGATTTTCTAACACAGAGCTGCAGTTTTCAGCCCATCTTGAATCCTACCAATATACATGGTCCCATGAGTTCTTTGGCTCCCTGCTGGGCTGGTGCCTGGGAATCTGTAAAAAGCCCGGGCAGAACAATGCAATGTAATTGTCCTGGTAAGGGGTTGGACCAGATGGTGGTAATCAAATAGGACACTGTTAACCCCTTGTTGTCATATGTGACAGCTGACTGATGCTACATGTATATTATAAATATATTATTTCAAACTGTCACTGAATCTACATTAGCCGATGGGACTGTAGCTTCATCTGGATCAGTCATTGGAGCCCTAAAAGTCCCGTAAGTGTGTTGTCAAGTTTGAGATTCCCTGTTCCCTTTAATGTCATTAAATGACAATTTCATGAGTACAATATGGCTGTTAATTACTTTAAAGTTCTTGTTTCAATTACATGGTCTATCCATTTGGATAAGTTCACCTGGAATTTATGATTAACATATTCTGATGGCAATGTGGCATTTGTTCTATTGATATGTGATAATATGTTTTTAGATATTTTATTATATCAAATTAAATAACTCAACTTTTAAGATACATTTTTATTCTATTTTTTTTTCTGTGTATACTCAGTGGTGGCTCTTACCCTTTTGGAGGAGAGGGGCTGCCGCAATGCATGCCCCCTCCACTGCCGCGCTCCCAGCACCTGCCGGTCCCCTACATGGGGCCAGCGCATACACAGTAATTTCATACATACTGCGCATGCTCTGGCCCAATCCTCCATGGGCTGCTTTCCAGCAGCCCCCGGAGGCTTAATCAGGTTCCCGGGTCCGGCGCAGGCGCAGTATCGTCCATGCATTTGCGCACAGAGAGGCATCCTGGAGGGAGAGAACGCCTCCAAATAAGACTGCCTTGAGTGACTGGCAGGTCGGAATTAAGAAATATTCAAATTATTATTGTCAAAAAATTTTTTTTATTACGGAAGAGGGCTTCCTGTGCCATGGGCATTATACCATAACACCAGTGAAGCTCTATGACAATATTACTTTGGCGTGATTCAAAAGTTAATTTCAAAATTGGGATCTAAATTATTGGAACAGTGATGATCCCAGGGGTGGACTTTTCAACCTATTCATGTAAAAGAGAGGAAAAATAGTTTGTACAAGTTCCCATTAAATATTTCCACTGCAGGAGGATTGGGGAAAGTTTGTACCTGGCATGACAAGGCCAGTTTCCAAGATTTTGATATCAGCTGTTTAGGCTTAATTACTGTGAAACCATTTCCCTAACCACAATATGCAGAAAAATACTATTAATTTGCTCCTTAGTTTAATTGTAAAGTTATTTCTTGTCTATGATGTCAGAACCGGTACCACAAGGGTTTTATGCAGATTTTATACTAAATTAATGTAACTACTTGTTGTTGCATTAATTAGAAGAGCAGAAAACATAACTTAGTATTGAAATTAGTCTGCACTCTGATGATTACAGTACATCAACATCATTCCATTCCCACCTAAATGGGTGATAAACGCCTAACAGTAATTTTTCGAACACTCTTTAACAGTCTTAATACATCTTCCCCAAATTACTGTATGACCAGCCTAAAGGGGCATACACATGTAGCGACGCTGAAGCAATCTGAGCAGTGGCGGTTTTTACCTATGAGCTGCAGGGCTGAAACCCCCCCCAGGTAAAATCCACCACTGTCTCTGACTAAGTGAAGCCAATTGCAGTCTGTGAGACTGCTCTGGCTTTACTGTGACTGGCAGTGACTTCCTATTGGAAGTCCGATCTACCTGTCACCCAAGGCATCCCATTGGGAGGTGTTCCCTCGCTTCGGGACACCTCTACATGAGCTGCTGAGTGGCAGCCCATTATATCAGGTCCCACGCATGCGCAGTACAAGGACGATACTGCCCATGCACTGGACACGGGGCCCTGAATATGTCTCTTGGGGCTGCTGCGAAAGCATATGTAAAACCATATGTAAGCAGGGCTAAAAGTGGTTCTGGAGAGGTGGGGGAACTCCTTTCCACCTGCCACCGAATCACCCACCCCTCACCTCCCCCCACTAGGCAGAACCAGGGCCAGTGGCAGGGTTTTCGGAACCCCCATACAAACTATAATGCTTTTCTGCAAGAATTACTGTCCCAGGGCCAAAACAGAGCTAAACTAGTTCCCTCTCACCATTTCCTCACTCCCACTCACCCACTTCCCTCCCACTTTAATGATGTGTACACACAGTAGATTAGGCTTGCTATTCGATCCCAATGATCAAATCGCACGGCAAGCCACCCGCCATGCATGTGGTTTTGACTATATAGTGCAGATCTGCACTATATAGTCATTGCTGCCCTGTTTATCTGGGTTTCGATTTGTGCTGTCCTGGGAGCGCGCATTGGGAACGCATCGGGAATGCAAGGTAAAAAACCTGTGCGATCTGCATGCTATCCCAATGCGATTTTGACTACTATTACTACTCTAGACTATGTGGCTTTAATTCTTCCCTTTTGTGTCTGTCTCCCCCCCCCCCCTCTTTTTCTTTCATATATATTCGATACTGTTCAAGTTTGTACTTCTTAATGGTTATATTAAAATTGAAACATTTTAGGTCTCTAAGGGCGGTTATAAAAATGCTATGTATCTCCTTGACATTGTCCAACCAGACTAGTGGGTGATACACTTGTGATGCAAACTTTATTTACATTGTCGTGTTTGAGTATCGCCCATTTTCCTGTATATGCATTTGAACTTTGTACTTTTCTTTGAAGACCTAATAAAAATCTATTATTGAAAAAAAATTGTATGCTGGATTGTAGCATGTGTACACACCATAACCCCTGCCTGTAAGGGACTGGGATTGTCAGAATAAATACCCCTTACCTTAGTGTTTGTATTCACGGCTATACTTAGAGCAGGAAAGCAGTTTAAGAGGAGAATGTCCTATTTATAATATTCTAATCATTTTTTAAATACATTTTTTACATGGTTTGGAAACCAACAAAGCAATTCTTGTGGCTGCAGATATTGAAGACGAGAAGCATATGTATGTTCACATTTGGAAGCACATTTTAATGTGACATTTCTAGTTATTTTCTAGAGTTGCTTAATCTGCTAAATTATGTGATGAGTTAGAATTAAGTTATAAAGGCAAATCATGCGACTAATACTAACAGTGGAAAAAGAAGCTCTTGCAGATAAGGAAAGTCACTTTCATTTAATTAAGGCTAATTAGGGCAGTACATTTACATACACATTGTTATTCCTCTTAGTGAAATTAAGGAAATAAACATTTATCTTTCCAGCAAAATTCTATGTAGGTTGCAAAATCTCAAGACATACATTGTTGTTTTAGCATCTCCGGAGCTTGCTCATGCAAAAACCGTGTTTCCCATTTACTGTACAGTATGTATATATTGTGTAGGTATAAACTTTGAGGAGGTTAAAAGTAAAGGAAATATATAGGCAGCAAGCTGAATTTTCCAGAGTTTGTACCTAATCGGCAAAGCCATACATATTAGGGCGGCGTGAAAAAACTGAAATTGAGAAATTCAAAATCGGCTAGTGTGGGAAAGTTGTGACTTGACCTGAGTAAGAAACGTGCAAAAGCTTTTTGATCTGAGTCAACATCTTCTGTTCTGGCAAGAGGTCTGAAGTTTCACTTTTTTGGTGAAAATGACGAAAACTGTGAAGATGCTCCGATCTAGTTAAAATTATGTCATGCTGTCTTAGAGTGGTTTATTAATATACTTTAGCTTAGTAAAAGAGAGTACAAGCTTGTCCTAGTGCAAAGTGACTGACTGATCTGTGACTGATCCCCAAGAGGGATCATAGATATATGCTATTGCCCTATTATACAACTATTGTGGGATTTTTCAAAATAACCTTCAGTGGAGAAACTATTTCCCCTGATGAAGTCCGTTTAAGGACGAAACACGTTGGATACATCTTCATGCTTATGAAAGCCATTGAAGAATCTGTCAGCTGTACAAAGATCTGTGGCAGTTTGCATTTAAGATCTTTTTAATAAAAATTAGTTTGGATAAGACTTATGCTTACCGTTTTGGAATATGGGAAAACTTTGTCATCTTTAAGGTCCAACATACCCAATCAAAGGGCTCTACAAGAGCGCCAGTTCACTATTGTTGTACACATTGTTTCTTTCTTTCCCTCCTTCAAGGAAAGGGTCAGGGACTAAAGTTGTGTAAAACATAAGATTAACAAAAAACTTTATGCCAGAACTTTTTCAATTTCCCACAGTCCCAAACACAGTGTAAAAATGTAGCCTGTGACATTTTACATTTTACACATTGGCCAGTCTCTAAGGCAGTCATACCTGTATATGTACACTGGGCAGGGCAAATGTAAACTCTATGGATTATCCTAATATGAATTTCCTGTAAGTAAAAGGATTTTAAGAATTTAAGATTGGATTCATACTGGGATAATAAATCTGGTAAAAAAAACGTAGCATAGGAATATCAGCAGTCTATTTTGACAACATATTTTTTCGAAGCATTTGATGAGGAAATGGATGTAAGCGGACCGTATGAGAAGCTAATTTTATAGGGAATAGTGGAAATTAATTTAACAATTTAGTTAAAAAGTGTTGCAAGGTCCTCTAAATCTGTCGGATTGGGGAGAGATTGACTGCAATGTCTGGTTTGAAAATACATAGAAAAAAGCTGTCATGGTATATTGTAAGTAGATTGAAGGTCTTAAAGGAAAGCAATTGTCCACCTGGATCAAATACCTTGGCTATAGAAGCAAATCCTTTCTGTTTCTCTTTCCATTGGAGAAAATTGACATTAGTCAATGAAAGGGGGAATGCTGGATTAGCCTCTAAAGCAACAAATGGTGAATAAAAAAAAAAATTGAATTTATGGCTAATGTGGACCCAAGCACTATAAGTATCAATAAATAATGTATTCTTTCTAACCTGGGAGGGAATCTACATAAGTATAATTGAATGATGTGTGTGTATATGTTCCAAAATAACTCTCGAGCGCTTTAACTAATCATCTTCAAACTTTGCACACTACCTTCCTTTTCATCTTGAAGGGACAATATACTGTAAGTTTGAAGATAGGTTTAATCGGACATGCCCTTAAAGGTGCTGTCATAACGGTCCTGTTGTTTTCATGCATTGTGATAGGTCGTTGGAAAGCTTATGACTTTCTGAATACAACACAATAAACAGACTCCCTTAAGTGGACCCTTAAAGGCCCATAAGAGTCCATGAAATAAAAAACATTTTCACTTTACAAAACTTTTAACAAACTGAAATTAATAACCAACTCATTGGCAGAGTGGTCTGTGAATCGAACACTGTAGATATCGTTGTAAAATCCACGTGAGATCGATCCACAACCAGTTATTTTTTTCTCTTGATTGTTTGATTTTGGATCTTCTGTACCTGCTGCAACAGCTCCTGCCCTGCTGTGGTTGGCAAGAGTAGGTGGATAGTTGGAGACTTGCTCTGGCTACTGCAGCAGCTTCTGCCCCAGTGGCGTAACTAGAAATCTAGCTCCCCCCTGCCCAAAAAATTCTGGCGCGTCGCCCCCATTTTGCTAATACAAACAGGGCTTGTTTTTTTTCGGGGGGGGGGGGGGGGGGGGCGGTAATTTGGCACCCCAGTAAGAATATGCCCCCTCCCCCCCATCGGGAACATCGGGCCATTAATATATACACTTTCTTACTTTAGTCTCCGTTTCTCCAGTATTAATCATTTTTATTTTTAATAATTTCTATTTAATCTTTTCCTTATTTCAGTGTCAGGGACCTCCCGTGATACGCATCCGCAAATGATAACAAAATGAATACACCGAGATGTTTTTTATTTTTCATCTCTTCTCCCGGTAATAGACACCTTTTTTTCAACAAATTCTACTTCCATTCCGTTGGTTGAAATTTATGTTTTCATTACAGCCACAAGCGCTTATATCTACCCGCCTACAGCCACACCAGTTGGACACACCTACAGCACCTGTCCGTGATACGCCCCCAGGCACGAGCCAATAGCAAGGGCATTAAATAGACTCACGGATGGGATCAACGTCAGCACTGACGAAGCTCGCTCTCTCAGCGAAACAGCTGTCAGCTCCTTCCTTGACAGATTACACCTGGCACCAGCGAGACCTGACGCCGTTACACAGCGCTGGTCGGGAGACATCCAAAAGGCTCTCGGACGACACAGAGCCACCCGGCGACAGGTAAGCAGTGTTAGCCACACTGTTTTCTCAATACCCCTTGGGATCACTAGCTCACTATATATCGGTAGCAGTGTCCCTCCACCGCAGCCATACCCACGGCTGAGCACGGAACACCATACACAGCTATACTAGCGGTTGTTATAAGCAAATTTGATTGCACCTGCAATAATTACGGTGGTAACTTTAAACCAGGGGAATTTATTCAAGATCGTCTTTGGCATAGCATACCTCCACTCCCACCAATGCTTGGTAGCAATGGGATCTGGTAGCTACTAATACTTCAGACCTCAGACGTATCTCCTTCTCTCTCCCCTCTCCCATTTCTATCTTGCACATACTTCTGTTAGGAATTTTCTCATCACTGCAGGGGGATTTGGCAGGACTCTGCTCTGATTATAATTCAACAGGGCACCATATACCCTCTTAAAGTGACAGGAGATATTCCACTCTATATTTTCACGCAGCCTATGGTGAGTACCGCTCACTTCCCACCAATGTATTAACACTGGGAAGCAGCAGCCTACTAGCCCATCAGGCATATGTCATCCTGCTGCTACACTAACATAGCACTCTAAAGTACCTTTTCAATAAGCACTCTCATCTCCACCCATTAAATTTCAGCTGGACCCTGCACTGACAGTGTCAACAGGGCACCTTTTTATTGGGGAAGAGACAGCAAATGCTAATTCTTTATAGCTCTCCATTAAACTCCCTGCAAACGGACTGACTACACAATTCACTCACTGTGTCGACTTAGGACTACGACTAGTCAGTCGATACAGCAGTAGTATTTGTGTGCATTACCGTGGAGTTTCCCATTTATACCCATCTTCAATCTAATATAAAAATCTATAACATCACCCTCTTTTTGTGGCTACCACTGCACTGCCTGTCTGTCCGCAAGTATTTGGAGCTCTGTGTCTGTTACAAAAAATTGATGCCGATTGAGCTAATTGTTATTTCATTTGAGAACCATACGGATACACACTATACAATTTATTGGATGTAACCCATTTTGACAAATCACAAACCATTTCGCTACCAGCGTTTTTTTCTTGAATATCAGTGCATCCAATTGACCCACACTAGTGGATATATACATTCTAAAAATTGACCCACATTTGTGGATTAACACCAGTGACATATCGCTGGAGGGACTCAATTGAGTCCAGCAAGTGGTTTTTACCACTGATTTATGTTGTATGTAGTTTGTTCTTGTGTCTTTGTCCATCACCTAGCCTTTTAGACTTTTTTGATTAAAAGTTATGTTTTAAAATTGATAACCATTACATAAAGATTTCTTTTTTGACAAGCGTGCCCCCAAACAAAGGAGAGTACTTTTTCTTTTTTCTTCAAATTTGTACGTTTTCTGCTCTCAGGGGTGCACCTCCACAAGAGTTATATACTTGACAATATATTAATACCAACATTTTCTTGTCGACTGTGGAACTCATATCATATACGCCATATAAATTTCTAACCTACAGGTGTAACTTGTGCAGAGGTCCTCCATGCTTCCCCATACCCCATTCCTATATCTGTAACATGAGTCTCAGAATAAATATTAGAATAATTTTTTTCATTACTTCAGTGATCACTCCAACTGACTAATGATCCATCTTGAGTTTTTAATGGGTGTACCAATATAGGAACTTATTACCAAATTTATGAAATGTATAAGAAACAGGAAAGAGTTATCGATCAGCTTTAATCTTAAAATATTCATAAAAGTGAATTTTTTCATCAGCAAAGGTCAATTTAGTAGTCTGTGAAGAGGGAGATTTAAATATTTGAAATGCCTCAATTATCTTAGATTGCAAGACCACATACTGGCCCTTATTCTGGTTGGTGCGGCCGGAGCCGCACACGGTGCTCCGGCCGCACAAACCAATCCCCGCCCACGAGACGGATCGCCACGGCCGTCGGTACACGGACGGCTGGCGATCCGCATAAAAATGGTGGGGCGTACGCCTCCACCATGGTGGGAGCTGCCCCCTGCATTCGATGGTCGTCGACCATCGAAGGCAGGGCCGCACGCCACAGCAGCTCCCGCAAGCTGAGACCACACGGACAATCGTCCGTGTGATAGCTTGTATGGGGGCTGAGAGCTGACATCCGGCGACGTCAGCTTTCCGCCCCCATCAGTGGCGTCATACCCTGATTAGCATGCATACGCCCCGCGTTTGCATGGGAACGCCCATGAAACGCGGGGCGTATACATAGGGAAATGAGGGTATGAAGCCCCTCACGCCCCTATACGCCCCCTTTGCGGCGGACGAAATACGTCTGCGGCGAATGGGGCTGCACATGCGCAGATTGACCTCTGCGCATGTGCAGACTAAAAACATCGGCGGTACGGCCGCACGCGGGCCGTACCGTCCGATTCAGAATAAGGGCCACTGTATGCTGCAGTAAAACACTTATTGTAAGCCACTACATAAGAAATAATGACGTAGGACAACTTTCCCTGTCTGCCAAAATAAAGATGGATCTTAACTGTCACAAGGAAGATTGGTATGTTTATAATCCATCCAAGCAGTCTCGAGTTTGTTACAGAAAGAAATCGATTGGGCTAAATAATTAGGAAATGTCCATTGTCTAAGCTAGTTTGAAGGGTCATCCATACTAATGTGTGGTCCAAAAGGCTAAAGGGTACAATATTAACTGCAGATACATGAAGGAATAGTGAGCAAGAGGGGAAAATAGGAATCTACAGTATGTGAGATAAAGTCTGGTAAACAGCAGAGACACAAGTAAAAATTTTTTCGGTCAGGTGAACTGCTCTCCACACATCAATTACCTGAAGTTGCTTAGTAAAGGCTGGAATCCCTAATTTCGGGAGTGTAGTGTGAGTTTTGGGATCACTAGATCTATATAAGGTAGGAGAGGAGATAACATTAAAGGGTACTTGTTTCCTAACACGGCGCCACCAATTTTAATTGTATGCAATTGGGTTGCAAAAATCGGGCCCATCGCATGCAACCAAATTGCATGCAATGCGATTGACCCAACCGACCCGATTTTTTACATTGGAACCAATGTTAAATGGTCCCTGAGACCCGATTTCACATTGGCCCCAATGTTAAATGCCCCCCAGACCCCATTTTTCATTCTATGCCCCCCCCATTGTTAACGCCATGCCACGATCAACGTAAACCCGAAGCGTGGCTGTACGCGTCCTCTGACCTTTTCATACCCCCACTATCCATGTCGCGTGGAGTTGACTTTATATAATGTGGCGAGGGCAGCGAGCCACCGAGCCCGAAGCGTGGCGAGCGCAGCGCGGGTATGAAAAGGTCAGAAGACGCGTACCGCCTCCCCACGCGGGCTCGCTGCGCTCGCCACGCTTCGGGTTGGCGTTCATCGTGGGGTGGCGTTAACAATGGGGGGGGGGCATTTGACATAGAAATTACCAATCAGGGTGGGTATACAATCAAAAATTGGGTTTGTGGGGCCATTTAACATTGGTTCCTATGTAAAATCAAGTCCATCACATTGGTTGCATTGTATGCCATCATAGGAATTTAACATTACATACAATGCTTACAATGGTATGGTGGGCCATTTTACATTGGTTCCTATGTAAAATCGGGTCCATCGCATTGGTTGCATTGTATGCCTTTATAATGGCATACAATGGACCCGATTTTACATAGGAATTTAACATTACATACAATGCTTACAATGTAAAATCGTTTCGGTCTCGTCGGTCGCATCGCATGCCATTATAATGCCATGCGATGGACCAGATTTTACATTTGTCGGGAAACCTAAAAAAAAAGCCAGAAATCGGGTTGGTCGGGTCCCATCGCATACCTTAAGTTAAGGTATGTGATGGGACCCGATGGGCGCCGTGCTAGGAAACAAGTACCCATTAAAGTCTCCACATAGGGTGCGGGATGCTCTAAACCAGAAATGCGGTAAAAACCCTGTTGGTTTTTTTTACTGTGTTTCTGTATTCTCTAACCCCACTCTGCAGTGTCAGCGCTGCGGAGGGAATCGCCAGCAAAAGCTGGCGATTACCTGCAGAAGCCTATGGGCTTCTTACCGCAGTGCTGTGGGAGGGATCTGTCACGGATCCCTCCCAGCATGCCCTGCGGCTGGCTCCAGCGCTCTGCGCATGTGCACAGGGACTCCCGGGTCTCAGAACATGAAGTCCAGTGCCGTGGCCGCATTGCAAGGGACAGCTCTTATTGCAAGAGCGGTCCCGTGCGTTAATAATCATATATGTTAGAGCAGGCATTCCCAACCACGGTCCTCAAGGTACACCAACACTGCAGGTTTTGTAGATATCCAGGCTTGAGCACAGGTGACTTAATTAGTATCTGAGGGATTCTGATTAAACCATCTGTGCTGAAGCCTGGATATCACTAAAACCTGCACTGTTGGTGTGCCTTGGTTGGGAATGCCTGTGTTAGAGCATATGCGATTATTAACAATGCGGTACACGGCGAAGGGGGGCGTTAGAGGGTTGCGGATGTTAGAACATCCCACCCATAATCAGAAAGCCAAATCTATATATCAATAATTTAGAGAGTAAGGTGGAGAAAATGATTTTTTTGTAAACATTAGGTGCATAAACTGTACAAATAACAAAATTAGAATTATTCAAGAGTTTCAGCAATAACAAAATGCCCTTTAGGGTCTGCCACAAATATGATCACTTTTATTGAACCAAAATAGATACCCTGCATGATTTGGAATTAAATGGTGCAGTGGCAACCCTCTAAATGGTATTTAAATGTTGGCTGTTGCCATTTGTACACTCAAAAACATTAATAGAAATGACAGTATATGACAATGAGGTAACTCTGTTCATGGACTTAGGCTTTAATATGCGGTACCAATGGCACAGTATATATAAATAACATGTTTCACAAAGAGTATTTCATTTAGCAATGAATAATGTGAGTCAGTTGCAAGCAGTGCATTGTTCAATATAAAAAAAAACCTTAAGAGCAGAGTCCCACAATATATTAGTTACCTTAGGAATAAAGAGTCCCAAAACATATAAAAGCCTTCAAGTCTTTCCTGGCTAGGCTTTTGTTGGTGCACATAAGATGCAGAGATAGCAAGCATTGAGATAAAGACAGTTTTACATACTATTATTCTCAGGTATTGCTGAGCCCGCCCTCTGTCTGCTCTGCTCGGCTGAGCTGCCTGCCCTTTCCGCCGCTATTAAGTCTCCTGCTGGATTGCTAGCTGATATAGCCAGCAGCCAATCAGAAGCAGCATTGATGGCTGCTGGACCGCAAGTGGTCCAGTGGGAGACTTAATTGAAAATAGAGTCGAACAGGGCAGCTCAGCTGGGCAGAGCAGGGAGAGGGTGAGGGAGGGCAGGGAGTAGGCGGGAGGTGCGGGCTGCAACCCTCCTTGGCAACGAGCTTTATAGTCCCTCTTGGCAACAAGCTATTTAGTCCCCTTTGGCAACGAGCAATATTAGTCCCCCTTGGCAACAAGCTATTTCAGTCCCCCTTGGCAACAAGCTATTTTAGTCCCACTTGGCAATGAACATGAAGCCCCTGGCATATAGCATAAAGTTACTAGCAATGAGCATGTAGGTAAGTGGCACTTATGTGTCAAATATGTAATGTGCATTACAGTTTGTTATATAGTATGTAATGGGCATTACGGTTTGTTATATAGTATGTAATGGGCATTACGGTTTGTTATATAGTATGTAATGGGCATCATGTGTGGCCTTATGTGTAATTGGCATTACGGCATGTGGCTTTATGTGTAATGGGTATTACAAAGTTTAGTAAAATGTGCAATGGGCATTACAGTGTGTGAATGAAGCACGGACTCTCCGGCTCAACCAGTGGTCTGAGTTTTTTCCATAAAAAGACCAGCAAGCGACCTCCTTTGGTGTGTCCAGGGTCCTAATGTCTCTCTTGGCCCCTGCGACTTTCCTGGTGTCCACAGGGTCCTAATGTCTCTCTCTCACTCTCTGTTTTTTTTCTCTTCTGGGAAACTGAGGGGGGGATTCAATTGCCAGTGACTTGTTTGCATGGCCAAATTCACATGACACCCACTGCACTTTGTGGTGTAACAAATACTTTTCCACCAATATAGAGTGCTATCCAGGTGTGGCCTGCCCTGCATTCCCATAGTAATGCTTCTGACTGTACACGATGTGCACATTAGAACTTTTACTACAAGCTAGGAATTTACACCTACTTTGTATAGCCACAAAGATTACACATACAAATAGTAACAATTGACATAACTAAAACATTACTTATAGAGATGCAACTTAGTTGGGGGGGGGGGGGGGGCGTCGTTGACACGATCTACTGTACAACACTTGCAAATTTAGGTCCTTGATCTGCTCCGCAGTTTTAAATGCTTGCAAGATTTGTGTTCATGAGTAGCATGGCAAAGTTTGTGTGATATCTTATATTAGGGCTGCTGATTAGATTTGATGGGCACAGATAGTAACATACCTCCCAACATTGAGGGACCCGGTGGACACTGAAAATTTTGGAGCGTGGCCTAGCTAAAGGGGGTATGGTCTATTCTCATACCGCTCCCACAAGGGCATACCCCATTTTTATCGCCATGGGGTTGTCTATTCATGGGCTACAGGTGGGACTCCCAGCGGCCCCCCCACGCCATGAGACACTGCCGGGCACTGGGAACGTCCCCAGATACCAGGACATTCCCACAGTAACCGGGACAGTTGGGAGGTATGTAGTTAGCGGGATGCGGTTAAATGAGGGTGTGGCTAAAAAAGCAAGCAAGAACTCATTCTTTTAAAAGAATATAATCTGCCAGAACAGACAAAAAGAATAAATATATTCATAAGAATGCTGTAAGTAGTATGGGGCATAATTATTTATTAAGCAGTCAGTATAAATGTAATATGTTAATTAGAAGACAATATACGTTTATTAGATTACAATAGGGCTTTATGTTTTAGTAGTGTATTTTATGAAGGGAGCGTTATAGGGGCATCACCTGTCATTCCACAAGTACCAGAATGCACATGCCCCTATGTGTCTCAATGCTGTAACATGTTTGTCAGTTTGTCAAAAGTAAAACTTGTTAGGAAATTAAAGTTGACAAATTATGTTTTTTATAGACATTTACAATAATTATTTGTGTCAGAAACATTCAGCAAGGTTGCAGAGTGACTACTCTGGTATTTTACCTTATTTTTAAGCTTGTGAAGTTAACAATATACTACTCAAGCTCTGAATTGTGACGCTTGTTCTTACAAATAGTCACTTTGATGTTACTCTCAGAAATCAGCTATTCTATCTTTTTGTTTCACTTTGTTTACTGGAAAATGAAAATATTGTTTTAAATTGTTCATAAGAAAGTCTGACTAATAGAGTAATGCAATATGATAGCACTGGGCATTTATAGTTTCCAGGCTGTCTATAATTAACACATTGCATGGCTGCATTACAGTCATTGCAGATTTGTGGGCAAAACCCCCTAGACAACATAATGGTTCCATGCATAAGGAATCATTTTAATGCAACCGGGCAGGCAGAGATGCCAGAGTGAGAAACATTTCTCTGTCCCAAAATGTAGAACTTTCTGACTTTATAATCCTCAGCTTAATTAATTAACAGTCTCTTGTATAAGTTAATTAAGTGATACCATGAAGTTAGTTAGAAAGCTAGCACTATATTTGAGAGCAGACAATAAATCTAGGATGAAATAGCTCCAATCAGATCAATTCTATACATTTTAATTAAGCAAATTTGCATGATATTTAGAGGAGTGGGCGAGAAGAAGAGGAAGAGGGGATCAGAGGAAGCAAAGGGAGAGGAAGGAGGTGAAGGAGAGGGAGAGGAAGTAGACAGTTAGAGAGGGGAAGAGGGAGAGAAAATTAATTCTATTCAAAGCAAAGCATTATCATCTGGATGATGGTCAAAGGTGTAACTACCATAGGTGCAAAGGGTGCAGCTGCTATGGGGCCCAGATAGGAAGGGGCCCATCTTTACTGTATAAGTTATATTTTCTATATACATTTATCGGCAATATTTGGTATATAGGGGCCCTTACAAACTTTTGCTATGGGGCCTGCGAATATCTAGTTAAGCCCCTGATGATAGTATCTAGTTTGCAAACTGTACCAGGTTATGACACGCAATAATGATCACTCTAAAATAGGACACAGCAGGAAAGGCTACACTTTTCATAGTAGAACGCAGATAAGTCTGATTTTGTATACGGACTAATTCATTTGGAGAATCTGGCCTAAAAAATAATAATATTATATATATATATATATATATATATATATATATAATGTACCAATTCTCTGAAGCTGCGCTAATATTATTTTCTATCTGTCGGTCGCCAGTAACACTTGGCCCCCTACTAGTGGGGCTCCACCTTCCAATCTACACACAATAGTGTTACAAGGCGCCCTTAATATGTTAAGGTTATTCCCGTCTCTCTTAAACAATTAGTACACATTAAATTTTATACATAAAACATTTATTAAAAACAGTATAAAATGATGATTGATCCAGTCATTTTTCAAGTCCAATTCATGTCATACAGGAATTTTCATAACAATAACCCAACGCGTTTCGTCTCTTAACGAGACTTCATCAGGGGTATAGATATTAACATGAATCTACAAGAATAAAATAATACAATAAAAATCTTATACAGAGAGACAAAACATATGTATCTACACATAGACATTTCAGAATATAAATTAATTAATTTAAATTAATTTCAATTTAAAATTAAATTAAATGTAATGGAGGACGGGAACAAGACGTAAGGAGATGGTGTTACAAGGATTACTTCATATGGACAATATTTGTCCTAAGAATGTTTACATAATGGGGTATCCTTAAGAGGTTTAGACCCCTTGGTTATTGAATCTCAAAGGATTATACTGAAGGTAAATAGATAGCGATGTTACTGCTATAAAAAATGGGAAAGAGAAGTAGCATTTTTACCTTTGATGTATCAAAACCGGGTGAATCTTTCGATAATTAGACTCTTTCTATTATTTGACGATGAACAGTTGACCCTTAGACGGAGTGAACAGGTTTTTTGTATATATGGTAGAACACCTACAGAGGTACATA
Organism: Crinia signifera; assembly: GCF_055691185.1. Taxonomy (NCBI): domain Eukaryota; kingdom Metazoa; phylum Chordata; class Amphibia; order Anura; family Myobatrachidae; genus Crinia; species Crinia signifera. The sequence continues at coordinate 233,692,803 of NC_139221.1, read as the reverse complement.
ACTAAGGTCATGGGTAGTTCATAAATACATTACTGTTTATTATTCAATTAAATATTCAATATTCACCTGTATGAGGTATAGAAACGGGAGAACTTTTTCCCTTTACCACTTTTCCTCGTTGTGGATATTTATAATAGGGTACCTGGTGGATATATATATGCTGTTACATTCTCCTATGCAAATTAACCTTAATTAGGGATCATCCAATGATCATATACATACCCTATTTTTGTGTAGATGTAGGGGACCTCCCTATTACACAATAATGTGTGGGATCTCTCTATTAGATCAGGTGGGATCACCCTTATCCAATATTTAGGTTTATGTTAATGTATGGACCTTCTGTGGGTCCTAAAAAGAGGATAAAATATAACATTAACTATAATGTCCCCAACTGTTCCAAATCCGAAATGGGATTTGAGTTTATAAATAAACCATACCTTAAAATAGTCAGCAGAGTAGTATTCTTCTATTCAGAAGTTACAGAAAAATAGGACTAGATCCTATAACAAAGATGCACAAAAAATGTATTACAAAACCCAATTTAGCAAGAGCCCCTCTTGGAATAGTTATCCAGTATATAAAGTATATACAATAAAATAGATTAGATGTACCCTAGGGTCATACCTTAGCAGTGGATGCATGTGTTCACCTCAGGACCAAAACTGGCAAGTGAATGAGTGAGACTCCTGTGCAGGTATATATAGGGAGAGGTTTATGACCTCACTTCCTGTTTGACTATAATTATTTCTTATTATTATTATAAGCTATAAAGTTTTAAAATTAGCAGATTTTTGTCCGTGGTCAACAGGTAAAGTTACATACTAATATAATTGAAAGAAATGACCTATAACCTGTGTATAAAGGGCCAAACTGTAAAACATTCATAAATCGTCTCCAACGATATATTGCCATCTCAGGCTAAATAGATACATATAGATATGGGACTAGTGTTCCTGTAGTACCCTACGAAATAAAAATTTGCAATAGTGTTATAAACAACTTATAATTATCTAATTGGATGGTTTGCGTTCCACCTGTCCGTTGGTGGAATGAACGACCATTTTCCAATCAGTCGCTATGTGAGGGAGGCTGCTTGCGTTCCACCCTCATGACGGGTGGAGCACATCGCCGCTATCAGCCCGGATGTGGCGTGCGTTCCACCTATCCGTCGGTGGAGCGCACAACGATCTTCAAATAAGTCTGGGTATGAGAGCGGCTTGCGCTTCACCCTCATGTCGGGTGGAACGCACCGCCATCATTGACCAAAATGTATTGGGAGCCGGAGGGGTGATAAGGGTACTCCCTTAATAGTAAAAGTATTGCTCCATCTAACTGTTAAGCCCTGTCAGGGAGGATACTTAAGGTAACCATATAGTGCTCTAAAATAGATAATAACAAAATTAAGAAATATAGTGCCTATTATATCGGGGAGTGTAAAAAGATACCTTCCCATACATACTCAATATTCTTATGAGTGGTGTGCGCCTACTGTGATGTGTCCATCTCTATAGATTTATAATAATTCCATAGAAGGGGCGATTTCTATAATTATTGATCTGTGCAAGTGTATATATTTTTATTTTTATTTTAATTATTAGTGAGTATATTCTACTACTTATAAAGGGTTTCTTAGAATATCCCATAATAAATATATTATAGATAATTTATTATTATTTAATTCGTAGTGTAACATAAAAAAGTGAGTACAATAATAAAAGTGTAATATTTAATCTATCTGTGTATGTTATTTGTATATGGCTACATAAGTATCTAAATATGTGTACCCATATGTTGAAAATGTTGTATGTGATTATAATGAGAAGTATTCTCAGAGAGGGCTCATACTTTACAATTCATAAGCAAATCTCATACAGAAACAAGTCAAAAACATCGGAGGATACAAAGTATCCAGAAAAAGGAGATCACATTATTAGTCATTATACATCCAAATGGTATTATAAATTACATTTTTTACATTTTTGTACATGAATAACAGACAAAGATAATTTTCAATAAATGACTCCATAGTCCAATAAGCCCGTAGGTAGAAGAAAAAACTTCAAAAATAGATGTCAATTTATGATTGATTTATAAGAACATCGAAGTATGTAATATGTATGTAATAAGTATGTATAAGCTCTCATTTAAACATCATATTGGGCTTCATAGGATTACATAGAATATAGCATATTGGATTTGTTACAGTTTGTCACACTATATTAACATTCATCAAATTAGAAGAGAATCCTCCCTGTGTGATTGTGAGTTAGTCAAACGGGAGCGTCGAACTAAAATTCATTTACAAAAATGGGGTAATTTCTATGCCCTCATTGAGGCCATTAGGGATCATACTGTTTAAAGAAAAGATCCAAAAGGACTCTCTCATGGTTAATAGCCTCTCCCTATCTCCCCCTCTAGGGTTTTCTTTAATGTGCTCCAGAACAGAGAATTTGAAGGAGTCCACTTTAGATTCGTGGTGCTGTTGGAAATGCCTAGGGAGGCTATGTGTTTGCACTTTTCTTTTTATGTTCCGTAGGTGCTCCTGAATTCTAATTTTTAAGCACCTTTTCGTTTTACCCACGTATAACAACTCACAACCACATTTAATCATGTATACTACATATGTGGTGTTACAAGTTATTACAGTATCACATCTAAATTCTTTTTTCAAATTCGTAGGTATGTTGGGGCCTCGTTTATCTATATGTCTGCAACAGATACATCTGTTGCAGGGATATAGTCATTTTCTACTCCACATTCCAGATTGCAATGATGGGTCGGGTTTATCGGTTTTTCTGAGCTGACTTGGGGCCAATATGCTTTTCAAATTTGTAGCTCTTTTAAAGACTATGTCCGGTCTGTCAGGTAAATGGGGGCCCAGGACAGGGTCCATTCTTAATACATGCCAATGTTTATCTAGACATTTTTTAACAGCTCTGTTCTCTTGGCTAAACTGTGTTATAAACGGTCTTAACTTTTTAATGGGACCTTTTTCTTTGTTTTGTAGAAGGTCAGGTCTATTCAGTATGGCAGCTCTTTCTTGATCTTTGTACAGGTCACTGCTCTTATAACCTCTAGCCTGGAAGTTTTTTACTAGTTGGTTTGATTGTTCCCAGTATGTTTGGATATCACTGCAGTTTTTCCTTATCCTAACAAACTGGGCATACGGCACATTATTTATCCATCTGTTCAAGTGGCAGCTGTTGGCCGGAATGTAGCTGTTCGCATCCGTCTTTTTAAAATAAGTTTTAGTATTAATTTTGTTGGTTTGGTCCACCGTTGTACAATGTCCAAAAAATCAATCTCAGTGGCATGATCTTTATATGTAAACTTTAGATTAAAGTTGTTAGTCTGCAATCCATGTATAAACTGATCTAAGCTGGTTTTATTGCCTTCCCATACAAACAGTAAATCGTCTATATATCTTTTATAGAACTTTATATGGCTGTCAGTAAAACCAGTATCATTATACAGGGTTTCCTTCTCCCAGCTGTCCATAAAAATATTGGCATATGATGGCGCAAATTTGGTGCCCATAGCCGTCTCTTGTTTCTGAACGTAATGTACATCGTTAAATTCGAAATGGTTATGGTTTAAAACGAAATTAATTCCATCCAATATAAAAGTTCTTTCCTTCACCTCAACTTCGTTTCCTTCTGTCAGCATTATTTTGACGGCTTCAATGCCTTTAGAATGTGGAATGCAAGTATACAACGCTTGCACATCCACAGTAGCCCATCTGTATGTGGGTTCCCAGTTAAAGTTTTCCAACTCTCTAAGGACTTGGGTCGAGTCCTTGAGATATGATTTTTGCAGTTTTATATAGGGCTGGAGTTTTAAATCTAAGAAGTGTGACAAATTGGCCGTTAAGGAGCCTACCCCTGCCACAATAGGACGGCCTGGTGGATGGTCTTTATTTTTATGTATCTTCGGTATATGATAGAATATAGAAGTCTTGGGGTTCTTAACCTGAAGGTACTCGAACTCCTTTTTACAAATTATATTATCCTTGTATGCCTTGTATAGTAAAACGCTTAGCTCCTCCTGATAAGATTCCATAGGATTACATTCTAACTTTTCATATGTGGCGGGATCTTCTATTTTGTTTGTGGGCCTCCAATAAATAGTTTTCACGGTCTTGTAGGACAACTGCCCCCCCTTTATCCGCTATTTTAATCACTACTTTGTTATCATTTTTTAGTTCTTTTATAGCTTTTTGTTCCTGAGATGCGAGGTTGCTACATTTTTTGTCTTCTATTTTGAGTTTCCTCAAGTCATCTTTGACTAATTCGTAAAAGACTTCCATGTGATGCCCTTTGGACTCTACTGGGAAGAATTTGGAAGGAGGTGCTACCAGGGGTTTAACAGCATTGGAATTGGTGGTCGGGTTTTTAAGAAAATGTCTCTCCAAAGTTAGTCTTCTAATGTACCTATTTAGGTCAATGAAGAGATCAAACTTTTTAGAGTGCTGATCCGGGGCAAATTTTAATCCCTTACTTAGTACCTCGATTTGGGGTTTAGAAAGGGTCTTCTTAGAAAGGTTGACGATTCCTGAGTCACCGGATCTCTCTGGAAATGTGCTACTCTTTTCTTTTTCGGTGAACTTTCTGCCACCTCTCTTTCCCCTTCTCCTAAAGATCTTTTTATACTCATGGGAGACTCCAGCCTTTGATGTAAAGTTTCTCTCCCCTGTGTATGGGGGAGGGCCACCCTTCTTTTCCCTAAAAAATGGTGACCTGGGGATGGGGACCGTAGTACCTCGAACCTATTTTGTGTTTCAGGGTAATGGTTATTTCTTGGTGGGGTATGACGTCTATAGTTATCCCTTCTTTCATGTTGGTATCTTTGTGGGTTTCTATAGGGATATCTATAGCCCGGAGACCTAAACGTGCTCCTTTCCATTTGGTGGAAAGAATTTTTCCGTTTTTGATATGAGTTTCGTCTATATGGGGGGTACCTGGTTCTGTTGTCAAAGACCTCATCTCTATCATCCCACTGATTCCTGGAGTATTTACACGTCCTGGGAGTGTATGGGTAGGTGTCTTGTGCCCAATTGCGTACCTTCCCCCTCTCATAATCCTGTTTATCCCTGAGGAATTTTTTCTGTTTACGTGATATTATTTCAGTTTCTAGGTTATCGATTTTCCCTTGCAGATCAATCACATCTCTTTTAAAGTCTTCATTTTCTTCAAATTTGGCCAATGATGTCTCTAATTTTTTTTAAATTATATATATATATATATATATATATTCCACAAGATGGTTCAGCACAGCCACACTCCAAACTATTTCTTCAGCGGGTGCCCGCAATCCGCCGCAGCGGTATACAAGGAACAAGAAAAGGAACAAGAAAAAAGCAGTACTCCAGCTTAAATATAATCCAAATCTTTATGGCAAAGCAACACAGCAACGTTTCAACAAATTAATGTTTTTGTCAGGCTTAAAATACAACCATACCACACTAACCTTAAATACCTCCAGACGTTGTTCGCGCCGGTGGGAGTCCATCCCACCGCAAACGACATCCAAATCAGTGACTTAATCCATAAGCGGCGTCCAAGAGCCGGTATCTTGTGTATGTTAGTTGCTAAGGAGATGTGGCACTGTATCTACTTCCTCCACATGTACGCGTCTGCCAGGTTGTCTTAGCCCTTCTCCACGCAGCTAACATATAGTGATAATAACAATAGCATATAAATACAAACGCAGATAATTACAAAATATAGGGAATTGATATTAAGTGCATACATTAAATAAACGTGAACTTATGCTGGGTACACACCAGGACGACTAGGGCACGATTCTGTCAATTTAGATCCAATTCCGACCGGTTGTATGCAGATTGTATGTACTTTTGTGTGTTTTTGTCATTTATTTGATCCGATTCCGATCCGATGCGCGTACACGCCACTCGTTTGGTCGCATCTTTGGTCCTACGTGCTGCAGGTAGGATCCATCAATCCCAGGCCGACCGACCGTAAATCGTATGCAGATCGTGAGTGTTTTTTGCCGCCTCCGTCAGCCGTCCGTCGGTGCGTCCGTCGTTTGATCCAGCCTATTTGAGTGGCATTTCCTAAACACTCCCCCGGCGCCATGTTTTTCCACATCGCAAACAGTGCTGGCGCAGCAGTTGGACTCTCCTTCTTGTCTCATTTCCCAGAACAACAACCTGGTATGTTTGCACTCCCAATGCTCTCCTATGCATGCCCACTGTTGCCACCAATGTATATAGTGTGTATAGAGCACTGGTTTGGCAACCGTGCACCCGACCATGTCACTGTTTGCTCGGGTGGGCCACATGTGTGTGTGTATACATATAACCATTGTCCACCATTGCAGTATTCCATGCACTCCTCTCTGCTAGGCCCCATTCACCTGTGTGTGTGTGTGTTTGTGTATATATAGATATATACATATAACCATTGTCCACCATTGCAGTATTCCATGCACTCCTCTCTGCTAGGCCCCATTCACCTGTGTGTGTGTGTGTTTGTGTATATATAGATATATACATATAACCATTGTCCACCATTGCAGTATTCCATGCACTCCTCTCTGCTAGGCCCCATTCACCTGTGTGTGTGAATAGCAATCTGCACAATAAAATGTATAGTGGTTTTCATAAAAGTTTATTAACATTTTAAATACTTAAAACATAAGAACTAGGTAAACTGGTAACTATAACTATAAAAATTTAAATATGAAACAAAACATGGATATAACTATAACAACTAAAATGGTTTTATCTTTTTACAGTCCCAATGTCCAACGCAAAGGAACAAGAATTTTTAGAAGGGTTTATTGAGAAATATCGTTCCCATGAATGCCTGTGGAGAACAAAATCAAAAGAGTATTCGAACAAAATGAAAAGATCCCAAGCCTTGGAGGACTTGTCTCGCTACAGTCTCCCATTTCACCCAGAGGCCAATGTAGAATGGGTGCGGAAACACATCCAGAATCTGCGCACAGTGTTCTTAAAGGAAAACAAGAAGGTGGAGGCTGCAAAGAAGTCTGGTGCTGGAGTCGACGAGATGTATCACACATCGCTCTGGTACTATGACAGGTTGACGTTCACCCTCAGCCAGGAGTCGATGAGGACAGGAGTAGTCCTGATGGTCGAACAGGAAAACCAAGAAGTCACGGCGCAGGAGGAGGAGAATTCGCAGTCTGCATCGGTGAGTCTATTTTTTGGGCTATCTAATTGATTCCTCCTGCCAATCCACAGCCCCCTCCCCATTAAAGTAGGCCATGTACTCTTCCCTCACCTGTTTGGCTCGTGCACTCCCTGTGAAGTGTTGTGTTGGGGTTTGCAAGGAGGATATCTGCACTACCTCCTCTGGCAGATCTTGGTCTTCTTGGAGTGCTGTGCCTGTAGCCCTTTGCTGTGTGGCTTTTCTGCGGAGCAAATTGTGCAGGACACAGCACGCCGTGACAACCCAGTAAATTTTGTCCACCCTCAGGTTAATGGGAGTGTGGAAAATGCGAAACCGGCTAGCCAGGATGCCAAAAGCATTTTCCACAACACGCCGTGCCCTGGATAGCCTGTAGTTCAAGATCCTTTTGTCATGAGTCAGACCCCTTTGCGCATATGGCTTCATGACATGCTCGTGCAGGCCAAAAGCCTCGTCTGCCACAAACACAAAGTTAAGCCCCTGTTTAGTTTCCTGGACAGACGGCAAGTGAAGGGTGTTCGCTATGAGCCTTTCGTAGAACTTTGTGTCCTTGAAAGTGCCACCATCCGATGCACGGCCATTCCTTCCTACATCCAGGAAGATAAACTCATAGTTCGCATTCACTACAGCCATTAGTACAATGCTAAAATAGCCCTTGTAATTAAAGTAATAGGAACCACTATTGATAGGCTGGGCTATGCGGACATGTTTGCCATCAATGGCTCCACCGCAATTTGGAAAGTTCCATCGCTGTTCAAACTCCTCTGCGATGACTTTCCATTCATTCACGCTGGTAGGGAACTGAAATTAGAAGTAAATAGAATTGATTAGTAAACATGTTCAATTTTTTTACAGCTTGGTGACTACCCACCTGCAACCCCAGACCTATCTGTCCTATCTGATAATGCATGCACATCGCATAGCTCCTACTACGGCATGCACTCCGCCACCCACCCTGGAACCCACTCCACCACTCCCCCGTGCCAAAAAAATGCGTGGCAAAGGAAAAAAAGGAGAAGCAGCAGCACATGAAGAATTTATGATGCGGGCACAGCGAGTCCTGCAAAGAAACCCGGACAAACATGACAACTACTTCACTTATGTGGCAGAGTGTGTTCGCAACATGGCTCCGGACCAGCAACTTACTTTTGAAAAGTTATGCATGGAGTTGGTGTATAATGGCAGTTTAGGGTATCTCAACAGTGGCACTAAAATAGTTGGCAGACTCACCACTGTCATTAGAATCACCAGTGCCTACTCCGCCTGCCACCGTACCAGGCCAGTCGAGCACAATTCCAACACATATCCAGTCAACACCTACACAGCCTTTTCAACCCCCCCAGTACCGTCAATTCTACAGTTCTTTACTGATAGAAGAGCCAGAGTCTCCTGTTTTTGAGGATCTGTCTTAAAAAATAGGCTATTTTATCATTTACCATCGACATTCAGCTGCAGGTATGTGATGGCCACTGCTCACATGGCGTATGGCGCACATCAATGGGGCCGGGACCATTGCATCTGTGCCATGCGCCATGTGGGCCGCAGCCTTTACATATCTGCAGCAGACATCCTCTGCCACACAAGGGCCACAGTGTCTTTTTTTTATATGCTGCTACCTGTACCTGCATTACCAGAGGGAGAACAGGATTCTCCTCAATCTGGAGAGCAAACTCCATTTATTGCCCTTTTGTCTTTGCCAATAGTATTGGGTACTGTGCGGCAGACATGGTCTCAGCTGCAGGTATGTGATGGCCACTGCTCACATGGCGTATGGTGCACATCAATGGGGACGGGGCCATTGCATCTGCGCCATGCGCCATGTGGGCGGCAGCCTTTAAATATCTGCAGCAGACATCCTCTGCCACACAGTACCTTATCCCTACTGTTGTAAGGGCCTGTTTCATAAGTTACCAGAGTGTCTTTTTTTTTTTTACGTATATGCTGCTACCTGTACCTGCATTACCAGAGGGAGAACAGGATTCTCCTCAATCTGGAGAGCAAACTCCATTTATTGCCCTTTTGTCTTTGCCAATAGTATGGGGTACTGTGCGGCAGACATGGTCTCAGCTGCAGGTATGTGATGGCCACTGCTCACATGGCGTATGGTGCACATCAATGGGGATGGGGCCATTGCATCTGCGCCATGCGCCATGTGGGCCGCAGCCTTTACATATCTGCAGCAGACATCCTCTGCCACACAGTACCTTATCCTTACTGTTGTAAGGGCCTGTTTCATAAGTTACCAGAGTGTCTTTTTTTTCTACGTATATGCTGCTACCTGTACCTGCATTACCAGAGGGAGAACAGGATTCTCCTCAATCTGGAGAGCAAACTCCATTTATTGCCCTTTTGTCTTTGCCAATAGTATGGGGTACTGTGCGGCAGACATGGTCTCAGCTGCAGGTATGTGATGGCCACTGCTCACATGTCGTATGGCGCACATCAATGGGGCCGGGACAATTGCATCTGCGCCATGCACCATGTGGGCCGCAGCCTTTACATATCTGCGGCAGACATCCTCTGCCACACAGTAGCCCGTACTTATTGGGAAAGTTTAAACTGGGTCATACATACTTAAATGTTTATATATAGTGTGTGTTTTTGTACAATATCTTTTATATATGGTATTATAATATATTTGTGTTGACACAATAAATCTATTTACTATTTTACATGTTTTACATATGAAAGGCCTAAAAAAACTGTTTCTGTCCTAGGCCTAAATTATAAATAAAAATATTTTGTTTGCACAATAAAGTGTATGGTGTATTTTTCATCCTTACCTTGCAATACTGGTACTGCAGCACCTTCACAATGGCTTTGCAGGTCTCCGGGATGATGAGGCCCAAAGCTTGCGGGGAGATGAGGGATCCAAACTTTAGGTCAGCAAGAGACCGTCCTGTCGCCAGAAACCTCAGGGTCACCACCAGCCGTTCCTCAGCAGGGATAGCCATGCGATACTTGGCATCCTGCTTCTTGATGTGGGGAGTCACCAGACGCAGCAATTCCTGGAATGTGGCATCATCCATCCTCAAGAAGTTACGAAAATCGTCTGGGTTATTTTCCCTGATGTCCCTGAGCAGTGGCATGTGCGAACGAGTCTGACGCTGAAGTAGCCACTGCTTTGTCCAGCATGATCTTTCTCTCCTGCGCTGGGCTCTCTGACGCCTGAGCTTCAGCACTGCATAATAGAGCAGGTACTGTTGCTGGTGACTACCCATCACTGCATTCTCCATAGTGCAGGGTTAAAAGACACTTTGTAATGGCAGGCAAAACAAAGTAATGTGTAAATAGCTATGTCCAGCGTTCAGCAGGTATAAACCAAGCCTCACTAGTAACAAAGCAGAAATACACTGGTTTAAAATGGCTGCTGCTATTCCTATCCCCCTCTGCTAGTCCAGCCCCTTCATTCAAATTTCAAAGGCCAATCTGACGACGGTCGCATGTGTTCTTGCAAAAAAACAAAAAACAGTGATCCGACCGTCTTAACGACCATCGCGGGCGCATCGGGATCGGATCTAGATCGTTCCGCAAAAAAAAACACAATCTTTGCTAATCGTTTGCTGGGGACTGCCTGGGAGCTCCCGGGAAGTCCAAGGGAAATCGTTCCATGGTCGTCTATCGGTCGTGGACGACGGTGGTCGTCCTGGTGTGTACCCTACATTAAAGTGACATGACAAAAAATATAAAAAAACGACCAAAGTGTCTTAAAAAATTTCAAAAGGCTCTATCGGAATTTATATCCCTTCACCACCGAGAATTACCTGTACTTCTTCTCACTAGTAATATAAGACATAATGTAAGTCATACAGAATAGTTCACCTCATTTGATATTAACAAGCATAAGTTATATCTATAGCACAGTGATGGTATGTGTGATGGCATGCGCGATGGCCACCACGGATGTCCGTGATTATCCGAACCACATGCATGCCACCCCACACCATCACCCATCACAACCTAGTTGGATCGCAATATGTGGACTTTCAATTTCCCACTGCTCTTTGTTTTAGTACGATTGGTACCTTAAAGTCACCGTGTCCATAGAAGCAGTGCTAGATGCAAAACTCCCATATGTCATATCTTTATACAGTAAGTACTACGGACAGACAACTTATAGCCAATATGTAACCATAAATCTGGATGGTACTATTCAGGTTTTCTACGAACTAATCTAGTCCCTCGGTCAGTTATCTATCTGCTACCCAACATTGTGATATAACAATATTGCTCTACTGGACCTAGATTAGGACATTAAGTCCTGCTGTTTCATTAAGTCCTCTGGGACTGATCGTATCCAGGCGCATTATCCAATGTGCCTCCTTCTGTAACAGACGCAAGTTTCTGTTACCACCTCTCAATGATTCAGGCACATGGTCAATCATTTTGTAGCGGATGGATGTGATACTATGTCTGGCTGTAAGGAAGTGCCGAGCTACTGGTTGCTCTGATTTTCCAGTTTTAATGGCTAATTTAATCGCTGACCTATGGGCGGCCATGCATTCTTTGAAGGCTTGTTCGGTCTTCCCAATATACGTTAGCCCACAAGGGCATATGATCTGATAGACCGTGTATTTTGTATTGCAGGTTAGGGTATATCTAATTTTTAGTTCTCTACCTGTGTGTGGATGATAGAATGTAGAACCTGCAATCAGGTATTGGCACGTTACACATAGGCATCTGATGCAACCTAGTCGGTTCCCTCCTGTGCAATTGTCTAGTGGTTCCTGGACGGTCTTAACCAAAACATCTCTCAGGTTCCTCCCACGTTTGTAACATGGCATTATGGCTGTATCTTGAAGTTTCCATTCTTTGTCTGATTGGACAATATGCCACAATCGTTTAGTTTTATGTGAGATTACGTCACTAGATTTATTAAATTGTTGAACAAATGGGATGATCTTTTTCTCAGATTTATTCCCTTTAGGTATCAAAAGTGATGCCCAAGGGATGGAGTTTACCTTCTCTTTGATGCATAGAAGTTCATCATGGTAATAGCCTCTTTGTAAGAAACCATCAATCATGGTGTCCATCTGCTTATCCAACACGTTTGGATCAGAGTTAATTCTTTTACACCTCAATAACTGGGAAAAAGGCAGACCGAGGATACTGGGTCGTGGATGGCAACTAGTGTAATGTAATAAATTATTGCGATCAGTTGGTTTTGTGAATGTAGTAGATATTTTACCTTCTTGGATCAAAATGCAAACATCCAAAAAGTGTCCAGTATAAATGATGTACTCAACGTGTAAGTCAATTTGACAGTACTGGGCCCAGCATTATGGGACTCCAGTATTTGTACTAAGTCCTGTGGATCTCCCACCCAGAAAAGCAGTAGATCGTCTATGTAGCAGGTGTAAAATTTAATACGCCCCGCCACATAGGGATCCTTGAAAAACAACTCATTTTCCACAAAAAACATAAACGTGTTTGCGTATGAGGGGGATACCGCCGCCCCCATCGCGCAACCAACGTTTTGCAGATAATATTTATCCTGGTACAAAAATATTTTTTTTGTTAAAACAAGACAAAGCAGATCAATCACCAATTCCACCTTAGGTCCAGCATATGTTACACTCTCCCTGAGAAACTTGGCCATACACCATAAGCCAAGCTCGTGTGGGATCACAGTGTATAAACTGCTGACGTCAATTGAAAACATACATATATTTTTATCATGCAACAATATCTCTTTTAATTTGACCAGCAAAGGGGTAGTGTCAAGCAAAAAGTGGGGATTGTCTCTTAAACAGGGTTGGATAAGACTATCGACATAAATGGATGTGGGCTAAAATAGAGACCTCCATTCTGGCAGATACTATAGGTCTGCCAGGAGGGTCCTTCAAAGATTTGTGAATCTTTGGGATGCAATATAGTACTGGCACTAGTGGGTATTACGGGATCAGTGCATCCATTAATTTCTGCGGGATTTCCTTTTTGTCAACCTCCAATTGTAATGTCTCAGTGAGTTGCTTTTTAAACACTGGAGTTGGATCTTCCTTCAATAGACTATACGTCTGTTGGTAATTCAAATGACGCATCACTTGCTGATGGTACTTGGCACTATCCTGGATTACCAGGGCTCCTCCCTTATCGGCATTCCGGAATATAAGGGTTTCATTATTAGCTAATCTTTCAAGGCAATCACAATCTTCCCTGGAAAAATTATTCTTGCTTTTATGATCACCTGACTCATATGTTGTATCTACTTCTTCGTTCAAAAGTCTCATGAACGTTTTGACTGAGGCATTGAAGCCCTGCGGGTCAAAATTAGATCTGGGGATCACTTTGCGGAGTTGCGCTGGTAACGGTTCTGCCTCCGTTTGGATGACCGGATTTCTACTGAAGTGTTCTTTAAGCTTGAACTGGCGGTGTAATTTGTGTTGTTCAATAGTCCATTTATTTTTGTTAAAGGACACTGACGGGACGAATGAAAGTCCCTTATTTAAAAAAAATTCTTCCACTGGTGACAACTTGTAAGATTTTCTGCCACGACCTCTGCCGCCTTTTGCGATGGCCTCCCCGTTGAGTATATCTTCTGGTGCGCCTTTGGTGCGGGCTCGGGTCACTGTCCCTAAAGGGTGTCCCCCTGTAGTAGATGACAATTGTGCTCTGCCTTGCTCAGTCTCACTATTGGATAAGAACTCTGTAGAGGAATCTTGGTTCCTAGTGAATCTGCCACGTTGCCTCCTAAAGAATGTTTTTTTATAGCTGGTGCTGCGAATGGGGTCAGTCCACCTGTATACTGCATTATTTTCATAATCCTGGTCCACCTTGGACCTCTTTTCCTTCTTGAATTTCAGCAACTCTCGTTTGTAAGTTTGGATTTGAGATGAGAATTTATTATACCAATCAGTTGTGGTGTCGTTCACTAATACTGTCTTATGCTGCAATTCAAACGTGGCAATTTTGTCCTTTGTTATAGCCATTTCTTTGGTGCACTGCTCTATGATTAACAACATCAAGTCGAGTGAACATTTATATATATATATATATATATATATATATATATATAATTTGTAGAATGCCAGGCACAACATCGGGGCTATGGAAATTCAGGTCAGTTGTAAATTTGAAGTGATTGTATTATTTTTTCTTTGTAGCTCTGATACTGTAATTGTGACTGTGTGCAGGCATCTTGCTGTTTTGTTATCTCTGCCACACTAATGCAGCCAGTAACTTATATGTTCACTGGGCCTGATTCCGATGCGATCACAACAATCAGTAGGCTGCATCACAGCTGCAATGTACACATGGCTCTATCCAAGGAGGTGCATCAAGGGCAGTTGTCCTGGGGCCCCTGTGTAAAAACAGAAAATGGAATAAAAAAAACCTATTAGGCGCTCCGTATCATCAATATGAAGTGATCCTCCCACCTCAATTGTACATGAATGAGAAATAACATATAATAGTGAAGTATGGTAACAATTTGAATAAAACATGCAATAAAAGGTACTCTTTACCTAGAACGGCGCCCGCGATCAGAATCGCGGGCGTCGGGGGTAAAAAATCGCGGGCATCGCGGGTAAATCGCGGGTACATCAAAATCGTGTACCCGCGATCACCGCGATTTTCCCATAGGGAACAATGTTAAAAAGCCTAATTGACCGCGATTTTCATGTAAAATGCCTCAATGCCCGCGATTTTCTCATAGGAATCAATGTTAAATGGGCTACAGAGCTAACATCGGGGCTATGGAAATTCAGGTCAGTTGTAAATTTGAAGTGATTGTATTATTTTTTCTTTGTAGCTCTGATACTGTAATTGTGACTGTGTGCAGGCATCTTGCTGTTTTGTTATCTCTGCCTATACAACACTAATGCAGCCAGTAACTTATATGTTCACTGGGCCTGATTCCGATGCGATCACAACAATCAGTAGGCTGCATCACAGCTGCAATGTACACATGGCTCTATCCAAGGAGGTGCATCAAGGGCAGTTGTCCTGGGGCCCCTGTGTAAAAACAGAAAATGGAATAAAAAAAACCTATTAGGCGCTCCGTATCATCAATATGAAGTGATCCTCCCACCTCAATTGTACATGAATGAGAAATAACATATAATAGTGAAGTATGGTAACAATTTGAATAAAACATGCAATAAAAGGTACTCTTTACCTAGAACGGCGCCCGCGATCAGAATCGCGGGCGTCGGGGGTAAAAAATCGCGGGCATCGCGGGTAAATCGCGGGTACATCAAAATCGTGTACCCGCGATCACCGCGATTTTCCCATAGGGAACAATGTTAAAAAGCCTAATTGACCGCGATTTTCATGTAAAATGCCTCAATGCCCGCGATTTTCTCATAGGAATCAATGTTAAATGGGCTACAGAGCTAACATCGGGGCTATGGAAATTCAGGTCAGTTGTAAATTTGAAGTGATTGTATTATTTTTTCTTTGTAGCTCTGATACTGTAATTGTGACTGTGTGCAGGCATCTTGCTGTTTTGTTATCTCTGCCTATACAACACTAATGCAGCCAGTAACTTATATGTTCACTGGGCCTGATTCCGATGCGATCACAACAATCAGTAGGCTGCATCACAGCTGCAATGTACACATGGCTCTATCCAAGGAGGTGCATCAAGGGCAGTTGTCCTGGGGCCCCTGTGTAAAAACAGAAAATGGAATAAAAAAAACCTATTAGGCGCTCCGTATCATCAATATGAAGTGATCCTCCCACCTCAATTGTACATGAATGAGAAATAACATATAATAGTGAAGTATGGTAACAATTTGAATAAAACATGCAATAAAAGGTACTCTTTACCTAGAACGGCGCCCGCGATCAGAATCGCGGGCGTCGGGGGTAAAAAATCGCGGGCATCGCGGGTAAATCGCGGGTACATCAAAATCGTGTACCCGCGATCACCGCGATTTTCCCATAGGGAACAATGTTAAAAAGCCTAATTGACCGCGATTTTCATGTAAAATGCCTCAATGCCCGCGATTTTCTCATAGGAATCAATGTTAAATGGGCTACAGAGCCCAAATAGACCCAATTAACCCTTAAATGTCACCCCAATTTTTTGACGCCACCCCACGATCCACGCCAACCCGAAGCGTGGCGAGCGCAGCGAGCCCGCGAGGGGCGGCGGTACGCGTCCTCCGACCTTTTCATGCCCTACTATCCACGTCGGCGTGGAGTTGAGAATAGAATAGTGTGGCGAGCGCAGCGAGCCACCGAGCCCGAAGCGTGGCGAGCGCAGCGAGCCCCGCGAGGGGACGCGGATACCTTCACAGGTAAACGCGTCCCTTCGCGGGCTTCACAGGTGTCCGCGTCGCCACGGACACCTGTGAAGTCCGCGAGGGGACGCGTATAACTCTGAAGGTATCCGCGTCCGCTCGCCACGCTTCGGGCTCGGTGGCTCGCTGCGCTCGCCACACTATTCTATTCTCAACTCCACGCCGACGTGGATAGTAGGGCATGAAAAGGTCGGAGGACGCGTACCGCCGCCCCTCGCGGGCTCGCTGCGCTCGCCACGCTTCGGGTTCGCGTGGATCGTGGGGTGGCGTCAAAAAATTGGGGTGACATTTAAGGGTTAATTCAGCCTATTTGGGCTCTGTAGCCCATTTAACATTGATTCCTATGCTAAAATCGCGGGCATTGAGGCATTGAATGCAAAATCGCGGTCAATCTGGCTTTTTAACATTGTTCCCTATGGGAAAATCGCGGTGATCGCGGGCATCGCGTCGCGGCCGTTTATGTACTGCCCGCGATCCCGCGATCACCCCGATGGGCGCCGTTCTAAGTAAAGAGTACCCAATAAAAATATAAAGTGCACTGTGCAATGGGTGCACCAGTCAGATATGTACTGATTTCGCAGAATATATCAATAGCAGAGATGGCTAATTACCGTGTGATATAGAACTGAGTTTAAGCAGTTGTAGAAAAGCAAGAATCTCATCCTTAAGCGATAGTCAGCTGGGCATCACTTCCTGTTTTCTGATTGACGCTTTTCTGCCTCTTATCTCCGTTAGATGCAAAACTCTCACCAACGCGTTTGTTCCCACATGGGGACTTTCTCAAGGTGTATAAGTATTTTGCAAAGGAAGTCTCTTTATATCCTGTCCATCTTGTTCTCAATTCCACAGGACTCTTTGGCGTCCAGGGTTACTAGGCTACTCCGGAGCTCAGACGCAGCAGGGCACCGGATGCCTATATGTCACTTCCTAAGGGTGGAACAATCTCCTTCTGTGTGTACATCAGCCGTTCTGCATCCTCGTTGATAAGCAACCTAGAGCGTATCAAGGATGCAGCTGATGTTCTTTTTCGCTGTGTTAATATTAATCATATGTTATGGCCTGGATTTTTCTGACCTTATAAAATGAAAAACGACATAAAACAACCATATGTTATTAAAAATACTAAAAATACACATTATAAAATCCATTTAATCTCAAAGTCTGAATTTAAACCTTCTGGTATTAAATTCAGACTTCGAGATTAAATGGTTTTTATAATGTTATGATGTCTGTTAATTTTTATGTACATATCCTTTAATTTTAACAAATGTATTAATAGTCCCATTTTCTTTCTGTTTTTGTTCATCTATTACTTATGTTATTTGTAGCTATATGATGGGTACAGAAGGCCAGAATTGGTTAGTTTATAGCCTATGTTAAGTGTAGGGCATAATTGCGTACTTTGAGAAAGCTTTTTAAGGAGATTGTGGAAGCAAAACCAATGAGTGTGGCATTAAATTGAAGGTGTAGTGCTTATCTATTTATATATAGAATATGTTGCAGCTACTGCTCCCTAAGTTATAGCTCAACCTACGTGTTGATGACAATATATTGTTAATTTTCTGCGATTCATCGTGTATTGTGTTTTACCCACAAGTGGTTCCATGTAAGAGGCCATGAGAAACCTTATTGGAAAATGCATGTATCCATAGGGATCATTGTGCTTTATGACCAATACAGGGAAATGGCACTGAATGTAATTATCCTCCCTCCCCACCAAGTGTATAATAGCTACACAATTTGAGCTACACAATAAGATGCAATCAGGGAGATTGCTAGACTCTTTAGATTGTAAGGGAGATTTCTTCTATTTTAGGGAGTCTCCCTGACATTCAGAGGGTTGGCAAGTATGGAGTAGGGACATGGTCCTATGGATATGCTAAGTATGGAATAGGGAAATGCTACTATTGTAACAAGAAAGGGTTATTTGGTGGAATTCATCAATTTGAAAATGTATAATCATATTAGAGGCAAAATCCCAAAATCAGAAGAGTGTATTCAATATAAAAGTTGTTAAATCAGAGATCTCTGTTTCTCTGATCTTTGTACTTAATATATATATATATATATATATATATATATATATATAAAGGGGGTGACGACCGGCACTTAGCACATCAATGGGCAACAGAGGGGTGCCTTCCAGACCTTAGTATAGTGTGGGTATCCAAATCAATGAAGACCAGAGGCGGCACTCGCAAAGAGTCAGAAAACGAAATATATTCAAATCATGTGGCAAAACATCACAATAACAACCGTGTCAGCAAAACGTGTGTCGACCGTTTCGAGGCTTGCGCCCCTTCCTCAGGACAGCTGACTGTGCAATAAGGCTTAAACAGCAAATAGTGCAGTGCAGAAAACAACAGACATAGTAAACATCGTGGTTTAAATAGATAAGCACACTTATGTGGTTGCAGGGGCGCGTTGTACAGCGGGGCTGGCTTCCGGCAGCGTTGTCACGTGACTACTGACGTCAGTCCGTTGTCCCGGCAACCCGCCGGCGTCTGCTCCCACTGATCAACGGCAGGTGAAAGTGGTCAATTTCAGAGTGCGTTTCCTGTAATGTATATACAGACGCACAAGTCAGTGAGACATCTAAAGTGCATAGTGCTAGAAAGTGACTGGGTGCTTAAAAACGGGCTTTAAAATCAGGAACACTGCTGTGGACAGGGGTCAATTTAAATATTTAGATCACATTAGTGTGCTTATATCAACAAAAGAAATCGCTCCACATTGCAGATTAATACTTGCGTATTTAAAGGGACAGTGATCACAATATTAGTAATGTTGGTTCCAAACATACTAAATAATACATAATCATACATAATAACGCTGCAGTTTTGTGCATACTTTGCACCATCTGTGGTGCAGTGCCTATCAAAAGGGTCTGTCTGTATAGAACATTTGCTTGAAAGCAAGTCGACATGGGTGTCATCATTTCCACAAAATTCAATGTTTTATCATAGAATTGGTATATCAAATAAAGGGACTTGTGGAGATGACAGACAATGGTTCAAAAACCTTTTATATATATAGATGTATTTTTATAAAAAGATTTTTATAAAAAGATTTTTATAAAAAGATGTTCAGAGATGTTTTTTCATTGAGGCCATGTGGGGATCCTGAATTTAATACATGGATCCAATAGGTTTCCCTTTGCAGGAGTTTTTTAATCCTATCGCCACCTCGAATCAGGGGCGGGACATGCTCTATTATTTGATGCCTGAGGTCGGTTAGGGAATGTTGGTGAGCCTTAAAGTGGCGAGCCACTGGCTGGTCTATGTCTTTGCCAGCAAGGCAATTTTTAATGGCCGACCTATGGGCTGTGGCTCGGTCCCGGAAGGGCCGACTCGTTTGGCCAACATAAAGGTAAGCACAAGGACACCTGATAACATACACCACGAAAGCTGTGGTGCACGTTATGACCTGATTAATTTTATGGCGTTGACCAGTTTGCGGATGTGTAAAAGTTGGACCTGTGTCCATGTGTCGGCATGCCGTACAAGTTGGACAACGGTAGCACCCTGGGGCTTTAACCTGGGTGTTACTGGGGGTAGTTGGCAATAAGTTGGTTTTAACAACATAATCTCTTATATTGCGTCCCCTTTTAAAGCTTGGCATGAGCGTAGTTTGTGAAAAACATGGGAGATCTCGGTCACTTGTCACCAGTGGCCATGTGGCCTTTAGAACCCGCGGCAAAGCTGCACTGGTAGTGGAAAAGGAGGTCACGAAGGGAATCTTTTTACTTGTATCTTTTTTGTTGTTACTGTTTAGCAATTGTGCTCTAGGGGTATCCAATACCTCCTGTTTTTGTTTGTTCAGTAATCTGTAATCGTACCCCCTTTCCAGAAACTTTTTTATTACAGTATTAAGGGCTTCATCCAATCGGTCATGATCACTGGTGATGCGCGCAATGCGCAGCATCTGGGACCGTGGCAACCCCCTCTTCAGACTCGGTGCATGGTGGCTACCGTGGTGAAGCAGGGTATTTCGGTCCGTGCTTTTGGTATACACTGTAGTATGAATAATGCCATCATTGAGGTGGATCAGTACATCAAGGTAATTGATAACTGAGGGGTGGCATTGCATGGTCAGTTTAATCGGGTTGTCTAGGGCGTTGATGTTGAAGACAAGAGCTTTTAAAGCCTCCTCACTATTGCCCCATAGTAGTAGCAGGTCGTCGATGTATCGACAATAAAATAAAATGTTACTGGAGATGTTCAAATCTGTAAAGAAAAAGTTGGTTTCTTGGGAAAACATAAACACATTTGCTAGCGACGGGGCCACATTGGACCCCATCGCACATCCGGTTAACTGTAAATAAAAACAACCGTTATGCAAAAAATAATTTTTAGTTAGAATAAACTCCAGTAGCTCCAAAAATAAAGAAATGTCGAGTCCATCGAATGAGTTGGCAACGAGGAATGTCCTCATAGTGGAGAGACCTGCGGCATGGGGAATAACCGTATATAGGTTAGATACATCCATTGTACATAACAATGTGTGAGTCGGTAAATCCTGTAGTTGTTGTAATTTGATGAGAAGTTGGGTAGTGTCCTTGAGGAAGTGGGGTTGTGACATAACAAGTGGTTGGATGAGAGTGTCCAGGAATTGGGAAATGGGCTGACAGAGGGATTGGCGGGCAGAGATGATGGGGCGAACCGGAGGATTATTGCTGTTCTTGTGGATTTTGGGAATGGAATATATCACGGGCGTGATAGGAAAATCGGAGGATAGCGTCTTGTGGGTCTTCTTACTTATGTGGCCACCTTCCAGGGCGTGTTTCAAGATGGTATCGAGTTGATTCTTAAAAATGGGTGTAGGATCACCCGGTAGCTTCCTGTAGGTGGTGGCATCGGCCAGATGGGCATCAAGATTTTGGATATACGTGGTACGATCTTGTACCACGATGCCACCACCTTTGTCCGCCGGTCGAACAATTATATCTTCCCTCTTGTTTTGCAAAGGAAGTCTCTTTATATCCTGTCCATCTTGTTCTCAATTCCACAGGACTCTTATCAATTCTGTACTACAAGTCCCATAATCCTCTTTCGGATCTTGGACTTCCTGTAGCCGTACAATCATTGGCGTCCAGGGTTACTAGGCTACTCCGGAGCTCAGACGCAGCAGGGCACCGGATGCCTATATGTCACTTCCTGAGGGTGGAACAATCTCCTCCTGTGTGTACATCAGCCGTTCTGCATCCTCGTTGATAAGCAACCTAGAGCGTATCAAGGATGCAGCTGATGTTCTTTTTCGCTGTGTTAATATTAATCATATGTTATGGCCTGGATTTTTCTGACCTTATAAAATGAAAAACGACATAAAGCAACCATATGTTATTAAAAATACTAAAAATACACATTATAAAATCCATTTAATCTCAAAGTCTGAATTTAAACCTTCTGGTATTAAATTCAGCCTTCGAGATTAAATGGTTTTTATAATGTTATGATGTCTGTTAATTTTTATGTACATGTCCTTTAATTTTAACAAATGTATTAATAGTCCCATTTTCTTTCTGTTTTTGTTAATCTATTACTTCTGTTATTTGTAGCTATATGATGGGTACAGAAGGCCAGAATTGGTTAGTTTATAGCCTATGTTAAGTGTAGGGCATAATTGCGTACTTTGAGAAAGCTTTTTAAGGAGATTGTGGAAGCAAAACCAATGAGTGTGGCATTAAATTGAAGGTGTAGTGCTTATCTATTTATATATAGAATATGTTGCAGCTACTGCTCCCTAAGTTATAGCTCAACCTACGTGTTGATGACAATATATTGTTAATTTTCTGCGATTCATCGTGTATTGTGTTTTACCCACAAGTGGTTCCATGTAAGAGGCCATGAGAAACCTTATTGGAAAATGCATGTATCCATAGGGATCATTGTGCTTTATGACCAATACAGGGAAATGGCACTGAATGTAATTATCCTCCCTCCCCACCAAGTGTATAATAGCTACACAATTTGAGCTACACAATAAGATGCAATCAGGGAGATTGCTAGACTCTTTAGATTGTAAGGGAGATTTCTTCTATTTTAGGGAGTCTCCCTGACATTCAGAGGGTTGGCAAGTATGGAGTAGGGACATGGTCCTATGGATATGCTAAGTATGGAATAGGGAAATGCTACTATTGTAACAAGAAAGGGTTATTTGGTGGAATTCATCAATTTGAAAATGTATAATCATATTAGAGGCAAAATCCCAAAATCAGAAGAGTGTATTCAATATAAAAGTTGTTAAATCAGAGATCTCTGTTTCTCTGATCTTTGTACTTAATATATATATATATATATATATATATATATATATATATATATATACCAGAATGACACGGGTGGCACTCCAGGAATAAAGACAACAGACCAGGATCAAGTTACCAACGTTTCAAATGTTATTCCAACATTTTTCATCAGGGTGTAACACACAAAATCATAAGACGGTATTTATACTTTACCGATTCAGTGGAGGATGACCCCGTCTGCAGAAACTTCCGGCGTGCGTCAGGGGACGGAGCGCACGTGCGTCTGACGCGGTGTACATGGTGCGTCAGCACGTCCGGGTCAGAGGCCGCTTTCAGACGGACACATGATCCAGCTTGCTGAGATCAGTGCCGCCTTCCGGCTTCCTCGTTGCCTAGCAACGTCCTCGCTTGGTGTCATCGCAGCAGCCGCGGCTTTCCTATTCCCGTCACACCCGGATTATCTATCGACACAGGGAAAAATAAACACATCTATAAACATAATATGTAATACAGCCGTGTCGGCTATTAGTGCTGAAAAGAAAATGTTAAGGTTAAAATCTAGCGTTAATCTGCTAGCACAGTAAATCTCATTATGCACTGCTTAACCAGTTTTAGTCTTTCTAATTTAAAACCAGTGGCCAGACATTTCAAGCTAGTAGGCCATACACTGGTACAACTGCGCTACAAACTTGTGGACCATGTGCCCCCCCCCTAAAAAGAGGAGGTGACAGAGGACGCCTGTTACTACAGAAGGAAGTACAATGGATAAAACGGATGGATACCCTTGCACCCAGGGGACTGAATGAGAACTGCAATCTAACCTGTTTTCTGTAGCACAGCCTATACATCTAACTGGACCCAATCCCTGGGGAACATGTGTACAGCATGGCCGATCTGTGTTCATTATTTGTGGCATTAAGTCCCTTATAATATAGTACCATAAGGCTAGATCGTACACAGTAGTCACTAAGTGTCACTGTATATTCATAATTCTGGTAACTTCCGTGTCCCCAGTTTATCACTCCTTTGACAAGCACCCTGTAATGTTTTAATGCCCACAGCCCATACCCACAGTTAAATTAGAAAGACTAAAACTGGTTAAGCAGTGCATAATGAGATTTACTGTGCTAGCAGATTAACGCTAGATTTTAACCTTAACATTTTCTTTTCAGCACTAATAGCCGGGACGGGACGGGATGTTTATAGATGTGTTTATTTTTCCCTGTGTCGACAGATAATCCGGGTGTGATGGGAATAGGAAAGCCGCGGCTGCTGCGATGACACCAAGCTGCTCAGCAGCCCTCTGACGAAGTACGTGGTTACGAAACGCGTTGGGGCGTGGCCTGGCGCGGCAGTTCTTTGACCAGACGTGTTGAGATACGGGAGATCCTGAGTGTAACCGCTCCTGCACTGTATGTGTCTGTGACACCATTGTATACGAGTATCTTGCGGTGGTTATACCGCTTATTGTGGTACGTTACTTTACACCTGATTTTATCGGAGAAACCCTGTTTTGAAAATAAAAGTTGTTTTTGATATCGCACTATGGAGCGTTCTCATCTTTCCTTATAGTGCATTCACACCTGCGGGATTCAGTGTGAAAATCCTGAGTGCAACCGCTCCTGCACTGTATGTGTCTGAGACACCATCTTATGCGAGTATCTTGCGGTGGTTATACCGCTTATTGTGGTACGTCACTTTACACCTGATTTATTGGAGAAACCCTGTTCTGAAAATAAAATTTGTTTTTTGATATCGCACTATGGAGCGCTCTCATCTTTCCTTTTAGTATCTTCACACCTGCGGGATTCAGGTGAACGAGAGCTGCCAGGATAATACAAAGTTCCTTTGGTGCATGATTAATTGGATACGGGACTTTGCTTATGAACAAACCCTTTTGTGTGTGGACAATTACAGCATTATCCACTAAAGGTTTTTCAAAGTTTGCGCACTTATTTCCTATTGTTATATATATATATGTATATATATAATGTTTTATGTTTGCTTGGCATTGACCACTGAACATGTTTAAAATCCCCTGTGTTATATGAAATTGTTGTATTAGCTGAACAACATTTCAATAAAATAACATTTTCTAAATAGTGCCACCAAAAATCAGACTATACAAATTCTATTTGCAATGTAGAGTTCTTCTAAAAAAAATATGCATGAAGGATAGACTATGCTGAAATATATTTTACTTATGTTGTTAATTTTCAAGAGACACACAGTGAATTTATTTTGCGATTTTAACTTTCATTTTAATTTTAAACCTAAAATGTGCTTTTTTATTCACAATTGTTTTATTGTATGCACTATGGAACTTCAAAGTCCCCCATTGCATTCATAATATAGTAAACCACTTCTGTGTCACTCCTGTCTGTCTGCTGCTACCCTCTAGTATCTAAGCTCTCGCGAGCAGGGCCCTTCCTCCTCATTTGATTTTCTTAGAATATGTGTATAATTTTTGCTCCTCACTCCATTTAATGGCAGTTAACCCTAGGTCTCTGCCATCCTAATTATTACTTCACTGTCCGGTCCTTTGAATCAACTATCTTTATTTACCATGTACTTGTCCTTAATAAGTCCTTCTTTTCTTTTTGTTGTTCATTTTTGGATTGTTCGGTGCTGCAGAACCTTTGTGGTGCCATATAAATAAATAATAACAACAACAACTTATCTGTTTATGGGGAACTTCAAATATCAAAAGATAGACATATAGATATTGAATTTAAAATCCATAAGCACCTTAGGGAGAGACCTTAGCAAACCTTCTAACAATTACAGATTCTAGATATAATTTATCTAGTCCATTCTAGAATCTGATTGATTGGTTGATTAGGGTGACACCTCCTATTTTCCTATTTGGAAGGTTTGATAAATCTCTCTCTTATAGAACAACTTTTTGGACATTGCCCTGTCAGTAGGAAGGAATATTAATTTTATGGTAAATTTTTCTGAATACTGTAGATTTTAATCATCATATGAACTATAATTCTAACTAGTTAAATCACTAGCATAAGATGTCAGTAACAGCTAACGCCAACCATTCATTGTAAACTGCTGAGAGGACCTTTTGATTAATATCCCGTCTAAGTAGAAAAAGATATCAAAATAATTTACTGTGTAATCTCTTTGTACAATATCCATAGAGAGAACAAGGATGTAAGCGTAGCCAGATAAAGCTAATTACACTGAGGAATAAGAAAAAAACAATTTCCATGTCCCAATGATGAAAATGCATGTTTCCTATGGTACTGAATTGAAATAGGTTTGTGAAATTTTTTAATCAGGTAAGTTTTTTCTAGTGACAATTTATGTTTTAAAAACCAATATATTTACATACTAAGGGGGGTATTCTATCTCGGCCGCTATTTCCACTGGGGGAAATAGCGGCTGCTGCCTATTCAATGCTTCCATTTTTTACAGCATTGAAGGCAGATTCTGACAAAACAGATCCAAATTTAAAACAAGTCTTACCTGTTTTTTCGGAAACGGATGCGGATTGTCGAATTCACAGACGTTTTTTTACAATCCGCATTCGTTTTCACTGACATTTTCAGACACCCGACAACCAGAGCACTGAATCTTCAGATTTTAAGTTTCTGTTGAGCTGAGCTGAGTATAAGCCAGCATGATCCAATAGTGCTGATTGCAGGGTGTTTCTAGGGCTGGGTGAGCCATGCAATCTCACAGGGTGCCTGCAGCCTCGAGCAGTGCTTAAACCAGTATTCCTTATAGAATATTACTGAAAAAGTCCCTCCCAAAATGTCTGCCACCTCAGAGAAGATATTTTGTATGGATGCTAGAGGAGGCAGTTGCCATTTTTGGAGGGCCGATTTGCAGGTATTGTATTGTAGGAGAACCCTGTGACAACAGGAAGGTACTGTGGCAGCAGCCCCTTGACAATGAGCAGATTTTGGGGCCGCATAAGCTTCCTGAGAAGGAGCAGGTACATTGGCAGGAAAAACCCCTGACAATGAGCAGGGGCTATGGCAATATAGTGTAATCAGTAAGAGCAGTATAACTGTGTGCAGCAAAATATGGTTACAGGGGTATAATTATGTGGGCATAATATGGTATCAGGGACCAGAACATTTTTGTACGGGAAGAACATATGGGGCATTATTGTGTGTGGCATAAATATGGTGCAAGGGGCACTATTGTGTCAGTGTAAAGTATATCTTCTTATGCAAGGCCAAACCCATTGCAACAAGCCCCCACAAATTGTAGTGAGGCCACACACCTATGGTACATGTAAATATTGAATTTTTAGAATATCTTGGGAGGGACATTTTTTACTGTTCAAACTAGGAGACAAAATATCTAGAAACAGTCCTGGTTGAACACTATTCTGTGATCCATGTCCCTATGTGTATGCTCCAAATTCCTGACAGCTTTTCTATACTTCATTATTTTCTGTCTGCCTGTAAGATGGCAAATCATCTTCAAGATTGACTTTCTGACTTTCAAAGCCTTACAGGACCAGGGCCAAAGGTACCTGAAGCAGCTTTTGATTCCATGCTTTTTATAGCAGTACCTAGAAACCCACATAACTCATGTAATACTCTATTTTAAAATAGTTTTCAACCTTGTGATACCACAAAAGGTTTGTGGAACACTTTTTTTTGTGGGACACTTTTGAATCTTATATACAGCATTCTGAACTTCATTCAACTCTCCTTCTAATCTCTCATCTCAAAAAATTTTCTAAGTGCCTATAAAAATATCTTCTTCAATCTTGGCATGACTACCTAAAAAGGAACTTAAGTCTTAAATATATCAATTAGAGATTTGCAGTTTGGTTCTACAGAAATTAAAAGCCACCCGAATATTGTGAATCTGAACTGAACCACAACCCAGAACCAATCAGAACGGAGTTCTGGTTTAAGTTTACAATGGTTTATAGTTTAGATTTTGGATCAGAATTTCAGGGGGGGGGGGGGGGGGGGGGTGTTATTAAAAAAAAAATTATTATAGCTGTTTAGAACCAAAACTAAAGTCCAGCACACTAAGAAAAACAGTTTTCAGAAAGCTGCACTGATTTAATGATTTAATGCAGCCTGTATGATTAATTAATTAAATAAATATTTATTTATCTAGTTTGTTTATGAGGTTGTTTGCTTTTCTAATGCTTACTAATGTTACTTGTTATCTGTCCATATCAATGATGTTTTATATTTTATTCAATTTCAATAATTATACATTGTTACTATACTTCTTGAATATAAAAAAATATTGAGAGATAAATGTCATAGATATGTAGGGGGAAATTTACAAAAGGAAATTTGTAAAAAATAGGTGTATTTGTATCCAGAAATACACTTATTTTTGACATTTACTATCCCGAAAATACGGCAATTTGTAATCGTATTGATAGTATTGCCGTATTTTTGGGATAGTAAATGTCAAAAATAAGTGTATTTCTGGATAAATTTCCCCCGTAATCTCTTATTTCTCCATTTTGATTATACAACAAAAGTACTTTCTTCTAACTATGGGCACTTCTGTAAAAGTAGTATCAAAGAGGCAAAAAATCAATAAGACATGCAAGTCTATGCAGTTGGCCATTAGGAAAATTGTTCTTCAAGATTTTTAGGGAGTTTATTATTCAGTAAATGATAGCAATGTTTATTTTGCACGGTCTACATAACAATGTTATTCCTTCCTACCAGAAAGGCAATATCCAAGATGCAGATTTCTGTGGAATGTATTTAAATTAAGGTTATCTTCAAACTTTTGGTTGTGCAGCCCCTGTTCCATAAAGCTAAATTATCTATATACATTCCATTGGATTGGTCTTCATAGAGTCCTACAGTATTTACAGTTTGGAAAAACTAGGGGCAAATCTTGTTCCCATGGCAGTCCCATTGTTTGCAAACAAATTAAGAAAAAAAAATATATTGGCACTGCACCTGCACGTGCAGAATGGCGTGTAACTGAGTTTGTCACCGTGAGGTGTCTTCTCACTTGATGTATATTCTGATGGCTGTCAACAAGTCTTGATAAAGGCTCTGACAGCCGAAACATTGCCCAACGATGTGGCAGCATAACTAAATAAAGTATTTGTTGATATTTGCCTTCAGTCTGGAGAGTGGCCTCTGTCTGTACCCACATGTGTGTGTGTATATATATATATATATATATATATATATATATATATACACACACACACACACACACACACACACATATATATATATATATATATATATATATATATAGTCTAGAAGGCTTAGCACAACCGAGAAAGTGCAACAATCCTGGTGCCAGCTGCAGACCCTTTAGCACGGGGTCATGGACATATACTCACACTGCAATCAAGCAAAGGTAGCAACACTCAGAGAGAAATCACAATTCCAGCAGGGAGATTTACGGCAACATTTCGATTTTATTTAAATCATCATCAGGCAGATGCCTAATGATGATTTAAATAAATTTGGCAATCAAAACGTTGCAGTAAATCACCCTGCTGAGATTGTGATTTCTCTCTGCTTGATTGAAGTGTGAGTGTGTGTGTATATATATATATATATATATATACAAAGTAATACCCGCACTCGCACTTACCGGTAGTCAGCCTAAGGGGTGCCCAAATGGTCACACCGCAGTGTGCCAATTATGGTCCAAGTATCCACGGAAGGAAATGACCACTCACCTCAAAGTTTTTGTCTAAAAAACTTTTACATTTATTGCAAACAAATTTTTTTTTTCAGAAAAAAGTTTTAAACATACTAAGTGAAGCTGTCAGTTTTACAAACTGTCCCGACGTTTCGATCCCAATCCGGGATCTTTATCAAGGGGAAGTCACCAGGGGCAATATCAGCAAGAATGTGAAAAAAGCCAGCAATCCTGAGGTCCTTCTGCCACACCAGGTCTCTGTGTGCTGTGGCAGAAGGACCTCAGGATTGCTGGCTTTTTTCACGTTCTTGCTGATATTGCCCCTGGTGACTTCCCCTTGAAAAAGATCCCGGATTGGGATCGAAACGTCGGGACAGTTTGTAAAACTGACAGCTTCACTTGGTATATTTAAAACTTTTTTTCTGAAAAAATTTTTTTGTTTGCAATAAATGTAAATGTTTTTTAGACAAAAACTTTGAGGTGAGTGGTCATTTCCTTCCGTGGATACTTGGACTATATATATATATATATATATATATATATATATATACATATATATATATATATAAAAGCAGGAAACAAGTGGCACTCAGGAGACTTCTCTTGCGGTGTAAAGAGTAGCAACTTTTTATTCAAACATCCAACATGTTTCGGGTACAGCCCGTCATCAGGGATAAGGTGCACAGTGTAACAAACATACCAGTGTACAGATGACAGAAAGAATTGACAGTTAGTAAAGAGCTGCACGTAGTGCAGCCAGTACAATGATAACACCCTGGGCTTTTAGACAACAAGTGTTGGCTAGAGGGTGATTTATTAAAATTGGTGATGTCCAATTTAACCAATCTATCTTGAAGGTTCTTACCCCTCGTATATGCGGGAATTACAGTTCGTTCTAAGGATATTTCTCCACAACCTTTGCTTATTCTGACTGTGTTGCTGAGTCAACCTTGTTTGCATAATGGAGGATTCACTACCCGGAGTACATATAACGCACCTTGATACAGGTGAAAGCTTTAGCTTCTCTGATTTGGAAGTAGAAAATATTGTATACACATGAACACTTGATCAAGATACCACTACTCCTGCAGTGGAGGATGTATACAAGGAGTGGTATCGCCTTAAGAAAAGAGAAACAGATTTCCTCTATCATGGCATCACCCTTTCGGACTATTTTAAAGGTAAGCAGATTCCATGGACAGCTACAGATATCGAGCACTTTCGGGGATTCTCCCCGTCCTCAGGATGATAGCCCACAACAAAGCATCGAATCATTGATTGTATTGATAATAACATACTATGGCCCTTATTCTAATTCACTCAGAAAGGCAAATTCCTCCTCAAATGGACAAAACCATGTGCACTGCAGGTGGGGCAAATGTAACTTGTGCAACGAGAATTAGATTTGGGTGAGTTATTTTGTTGCTGTGCAGGGTAAATACTGGCTGCTTTATTTTTACACTGCAATATAGATCTCACTGTGAAGTAAAACCCCACCCAAATCTAACTCTCTCTGCTCAAGTTACATCTACCCCACCTGCAGTGCACATGGTTTTGTCCATCTGAGAAGGAAGTTGCCTTTGTGAGTGAATTAAAATAAGAGCCTATATCTGAATAGAAACGTTTGGGGCTTGTTTTCAGTGTGGTCCTAGTAAATGCTAAATATACTTGACATCTAAATACTTTAATTTTAAATCTGGAGCTTTTGCTAATAAAAGGCAGTGATTAGAGGTTAATTGTAGTATTAACTCTATTATGAAACATACTGTAGGAATATCTGTATTAATGGGGTATGTACACATATACATTTTTCTGTTTGATAATTTAATAAAATAAAATTATAAAACATTTATTATTGAAGTTAATGATAATGGTTTTATATTAAATTTTACTTTAATATTTAGAATTCTCTCAAACATGAAAGGCACAATACAGTGAGATAACTCACACAGTAGCTAACTCTGCAAGTTAGAATATATGTATTAGTACTATTAGTATTAGTTCATAAGACATTGACTAATGAGCATTACTACGTGCCTTTCATTATTGGTTGTTAAATTGGTTTCAAAATTATGAATATGACTGATATAAATCTATGATGTTAATGAAGACACTAATCTGATTATGCAGCTGTAATTTAGATAGGACTGGGAAATATATGAAATCACTTTCTGATTCTGTTTGTGCTACAAAATTCTCAACAGCTGCTTAGGATGATTGTATCAGCAGTCCATGGACTGCTTACCTAGCAGGGCTCCCTGCTTTGTAAAATAGCTGTACATATGAAAATTACTATATTTGACTGCTCAGCTAATAATATCTGCCAAACATGATCTGTCAATCATTTTATTAACAATAATGGACTATACTTTCTATGAGGTTAATATGTTGTGTGGATAGAGGGATTCTTATTGCCAATATAACCATACCCGGACAGATTCATTTGGATTAGTCTCTGTCATGGAAACTATTTGATTAAACAATCGTTCTGTGTTTGTATTATATTGCAGGTTATTGAAGGTTCAGAAAATGCTTAACATCACTAATATAAATTAATATTAATTGTCACCGTAGTGAATTTTTGACTTGATTCAAAGCACATGGACATGTGTTGGATATAAGGTGGCCATCTTGAAATTACAAAACTGTGCGACAGAGTCAAATCTGAAATCATAATTTGGAAGGTGATTGTAAAGTCTACAACAGGGAAGAGCAGTACCTACTCCCCCACCCTTTCTGAACAATGTATTCTTACTTGCGATTAAATAAGTTAGCCTTTTCTGGCCAGGACAGTTCACAACGAAGAAAATACATTTGATCAAGGAATAAAGGAATTGACTGTGTACACAAGTGTAGAAGGGATAGTTTTCATACTATGGCTGCTGTTTGTTTTTGATTTTTATACTTTGAGTGAATTAAATTGAGAAATCATACTTTCTTGCTACACTTGTAATATGAATACATTTAATATTTTTTTAATTCTATAACCAATTTCTCCTAAGTTAATTTTAACCATTTGCTTGAATTGGTTTCATCAGATGCAACCAAGTCAGGCTGGGCTTTTCCGAACATGGTTACATCTGATGCAACTATTCAGAAAACCACTGGACAGCATCTGTAAGAGATTCTTCCAGCAGCTGCCACTCTCCGGTGGACCTTCCGGCCCCTTTGCTTCCTTCTCCCCCTACTGTGCCTGTCATACAGCCAATCACTGATGATCAGTCAGCCTGGTGGCACACTACACCCTGCAGCTGTATGGATTAGCAACCACCCGGAAATGTAAAGAAGACAGCTTTCACCTTACCTGAGTACACGTGGCCGCTGCAGAGATGAGCCACAGTGTTGCAATATTCTGATGATATGTGCTCTGATATTTTAGGTAGCGATGTTACAAGAACTGTAACTGTTCTTAACCTAACTCAAGAATAAAAAAAACAAAAAGTTCTGAACTATTTTTGGATAAAATATAAGCCATTTAATAGTACTTTAGCGTTTTTTGTATACAAAAAATGTTTAAAACAAAAAATTGTATTAAGCAGATATAAATCTTTGTCCTATGTAGTTAGTAAAACCTATTATTTGGCATTGCTTGTCAAAAGCATGTTTAGCTGAGCCAAAATGAAATGGGGTATTCTAAGTAGCTGCAATGAAATGAAATAGTGTCATGAATGAATTACACACATTGGAAAGGTAATAATACAATTTCACATCACAAGAGCTGAATTAATCATGGTGCAGTATCTTCAGCTCAATAAATGCTTTCAGCTGGACGAAAATGACATGGCTACAACAACATAAGCTAGTTGCCTCTTCAATGACATATTTTTCTTTAAAATAATAATTTATGTTGATCACCTATCTTCTGTTATTTTCCGGCCCATGAATGTGAATCATATGCAAGCTATATCTTGTTTGCAATTTCACACTTCTGTGAGACCTTGTTAGTAGCCTGGATGCCTAGTTCTGAATTGATTCCTGAGAAACCTATTTCATTAATACCCAACCCGAATGTAATCAGGCAAGTCAACGACTTTCTCATTATGACTTCACTTGTTACCGCTAAAGAGCTTGTTAAACCAGTGCATTTGAGCATCAAGTTTACATTAGACCAAGAACTTTCTGTCTCTTCTTATTCAGATGCACTTATAAATATTTTTTAGTTTAAAAAGCCATCTCGATTTAAAAACTTTTTGTAATAGTTGACAAAACACGTTTTATATTACATAGAATTTTACTTTTGCTGACAAAACATTTCAACCGTATAAATGTAAAAATCAAATATTAAATGTTCATGGTAAGAATATTTCAAGTGCATTGTTTAGACTAAAATTGCAATTTCAAAAATATTCTGATCTCTTTTAAGTTAATGAAAAATGATGCTGCAAGGCAAAATGCAAATGTATTGGTAGCTAACCAAGCATATCAGTCTCAATATGTTAACAGCCTCTTGGGAGATGGAAAAAACTGTTTTGCGGCAGGCAACTTACCTCCTAAAAAAATAGAACATCTTACTTTAATAGGCACACTGCTGCTGTGTTATTGATGCACATTTATTTCTTCATTTGTTCAGTAATCAGGGGAAACCTATGTAATGTACAGTACAGTAGTATGCTCAACAATATGATGGACTAAAGCAAATGCTGTCCTTTCAGCCAAACAGACATTTCCTGGTTTGTTTATCTTGTTTGTTCTGTGCATCTGCAAATATGGATTTAAGGAACTAAATGAAAAGTTCCATACATGGATATGCAACTGAAATAAGTATAGGGAGTTACGTGCTTACAGTACTTCATGACTTTTTATTTTAGTTTTAAATGTATTAAAAGTCAAAGGACCTGATTTATAGTTGTGTACTAATGCATTCGCCATCCCGTATACAGATATGCTAATGTCTTAGCCGGTAGGATTTGACTTTAGTCACCGACTGGCGGATTGGATAATTTCAGTAGCTGTGTACAAAGACGCAGTGTGATTGACGATCCTTCGGTAATTGGCCTTATGAGTAACCCTGTGGTCATATAGAATGGCCATGTGTACTGAGATGCCTGAGCCATCTCTAATGCAGACACAAAAATCTGCCACATCATGCCTGCTTTTGATGCTACTCCCTGTTACCACTCTGAAAATGTGGTGGTTGTGTAACAACACACGCAGCCTCTGTGGCCAGAAACATGGCCAGCATGCATCTGGTTTCTGCTCTACAGGAGGTTTCTGTGCTCCCTGAGCCAGCCGGGGAGAAACAAACATAAAAAATATAAAGCAGGAACAAACAAATATGATAGAGGCATAAACTAAACAGTAGGCTGCAGGAGATTTGTTTTTAGAATAGTCCAATCTCAAACCAATGTCATTATTGACATAAATAAAAAAAATGTTGTCTTTTGGGTCACAAATAGTTGGTTGCCTGCATAGACCCTCAAGTATCAGTGAAAACAGCCTAAACTCTTCTCCTGCACCAATGTCTCCAAGGTATGGATCCTACACTACACATGGGGGGGTTGTTCTGATTCACTCAGAAAGGCACAATCACTCTCTAATGGACAAAACCATATGCACTGCAGGTGGGGCAGATGTAACATGTGCAGACAGAGTTAGATTTGGGTGTTTAATTGTTTGTGTGCAGGGTAAATACTGGCTGCTTTATATTTACACTGCAATATAGATATCAGTTTGAAGTACACCCCCAACTCAAATCTAACTCTCTCTCCCCATGTTACATCAGCGACACCTGCAGTGCACATGGTTTTGTCCAGAGAGTGATTGTGCCTTTCTGATTTTTTTTTTTTTTTTTTACTAATTACTCTGCTGTGCTAAAAACAAGTCTATTATTTTGGTACTTGTGTAGTTTCACAGTGCCAGCATGGCACCGTGCTACTTCTGGGTTCTACGCTCGCCACAAGGCATGGAGTTGATTTTAGATAGCGTGGCAAGCGTAGCCACACTAACGAGCCCGCAGCGTGGGCGAGCGAAGCGAGCCCCACAAGGGGACTCAGACGCACGGCGCCATGATGGCGCTGTGAAACTACACAAGTACCATTACTTTTTTTTATGCTAAAAAAGAAGCATATCATTATGTTTTTGTGGTTTCTTTGAACCTTAGGCATTTTATTATTTTTGGTATGCAGGCAGAAATCTATTGCTTGTTTCAATAATTAAATGGTTGAAAAGATACATTTTTTAAAAATATTTCAAAATTAAATTGTCTTGTATTTGTTTTATGCTTTTCATAAAACTCATTTCTTTCCCTTTCGTGGTTGTGGCCTATTTCAAGCTTAACAAATTGTCAATAAAAAGAAAAATACTCTCATAGGTCAAATGAATACAATCTGGATGTATCCTAAATCTAAAGAGGTGGTACCCAATCACCACAAGTACATTTTTTCACACAACAACAATGTGGTAGATAGGCCTTTTAGAGGCTACTGTGAAGTGTGAACTAGGGTAACAATTTTAAATTAAACAAGTTTAATAGAATATACCTTATTGTGCAATGTATTAAAAATGACTAAGAAGTGCTCAATAAATGAACCATACTGGGCTAGTACCAGAAACACAACAGGACTGGAGCAGCTGGATACATCAGTTCTTGTTTCGGGAACTGGTAGCAGTAGCACAAGACATGCATCTCTGGTATTCAGAGCAGGGCCAGCTTTACAGGATAAATGGACACACTGGATTGTGGAGAAGTCCAGCAACACAAAATATAACTGGAGAGTGCATTCAGCCAAACATGTGTTCTAGCAGGTGTTGGAACAGGAAAGGAATGCAGGATATAACTGAGAGGTGAAGCTTTACCAAACCAAACTTTTGTCAGGTGTAGAAGCAGCCCAGGACATGCAGGATATTACTGAGAGATGCAGCTCAGACCAACAAACAGACCTGTTAGTAGGAACCAGGAGTTCACACCGAATACATAAACTATGACCGGCAGGTTGTGGGCGGAAATGATGCAATATAAAGCAAAATGGGGCCAATCAGAGAGCCAGACTAAAATGAACCCCTTGTTTGTGTATCTACCACACTGTACAGTACATATCAAGATGTTCCTGCAGCTATTAGGCATCTCCAGTGCCTTGCAACACTTGGAGAGGTACCGGCTAGAAGTCAGCCATTGTCCCGGGGGCCTAGCAATGACCGGGACCAGAGCTGCGGTGGCTGGTGACATAAGTTTAATTTACTAGTTACAAGTACAACTTTATTTTATCATAACAGACAAATTAAATTTGTCAGAACAACCCAGAATATGGGTACATTTTAAATATACAGTGCAGTAAGGACTGAGCTTTACATTTACAGCATGCAGTTTTCTACAGAACTGTTACATTTAAGTGGATATTAATATAATCTCAGTGCTCAAAAACTTATGCAAGTGACATACAGCAATCTCTTCTGAATACCGATAATCACTTATGTTCTTATTCTTCAAATTAACCTTGTTTTACTGTACCTAAAATTGTGTGCTCTTGAAATCTGACATTTTCACTAACAAATTGGAGACTTGAGACTGCCTAACATAGCAAGCTAATGTTTGACAATTTCACAACTAATATATAAATATATACAGATGGAGCTGTGCTCATTCAGCCTGCTGGCGTGCCACAGCTTTCCGTCTCAGCGTCCCGAGAATAGGGAACTCATGCCTGTGAGACGCCTGCACGCCCCATTCACAGTAATGAGATGCATGTGCATGTAAGGCGCTCACGCATTCCTGTCCCGACAAAAAGCTGTGGTGCACCGGCGGGTTGAATAAGCACAGCTCCATCTGTACTCTCTGTGATCCGAGCATAGTGGCGTCTATCTAGGCACCAAGGATACCTAACTGTGATATTCTCAGACATAGTGGTCAGGATGTAATAAGAGCTGATTTTAACAGCAATGAAAAGTCGTACAAAGTCTGAATTTTCTCCTTAAATCGGCAAATGTAATGCTGTGCATATTTTATGCTTAGAATGCACTTAGATTCAATTCCTTTTGGTATTTAGACCAGGAAATGTCTGATTTATTTGGACCAACCTGTTAAAATTCCGCAGCTTAGGTGCTTTCCTGTCCTTGAGATCCGGCAGGTGTTGCCATTTGGGGTCCAGTTGTCCAGATGGTGGGCGCGTGACTCATTCGCTGGCTCCTTTAGCTAGGCTCCTCGGCGGCTGCCCTTCTTGCCGGGTAACATGACAGCATCAACCAATTCTGTGTGCAGCCACTTTCAGCAATCAGCAGACCCCAGAGGGTATAAAGGTGTTCACTCCTCAAGGATCTGACGCTGGTGCAACACTATGCTTCAACTTGTCTGCAGCAGTGTCCTGAGCCCCCGCCAGCTGTTCTGAATCAGCTCCAGTTTGGTTGATCCAGTTATTCCTCTGGAATTATTTCTACAAGTCTTTAGCTCCAGTCCGGTCAATCCAGTTGCTGCTCTGGAATTATATGTCTTCAGTCTTACTGTACAGTCCGCTCAGTCTGGTTATTCCTCTGGAATTATATTAGTCTTCTGTCTTCAGCTCCAGTTCAGACATCTGGTAATCCTCCAGAATAGTATTCCTCAGTCTTTGGTTCCAGTCCATCTGCTAATTCTCACGGAAAATATTGTTCAGTCTTTACTCTTCACTCTGATCCAGTCTTCAGACAATATCAATTCTGAACTTGCCCATGCCAGTTCATTGAGGAAGTCCAGGCAGGTGGCAATGACCTGCACATTGGGGGCCACTAAAGACCAAACTCCCTTGCAGAATTTCTTTGGGAAGACCAGCTCACGTGTTAGACTCCTTGCCCCTGTCTTGGGTCATGTCAATCTCTAATTCTAATTCTGTCAGAACACAAGACTTTTGGCCAGTTCCACAAAAAAACAAACCCTACTACACTAATGTGATGCCAGCAGAATGCATCTTTAATTGTTATTCAGTAGTTGCAGTGTCCCCTAAAGATAACATGATTGAAATATCACACCTATATAAACCCTAGTCCACCATTTTGTCCTATGAAAGCATGAGTTAGTGGTTTGTTACAGAGAGAGTGAGCTTTGTGTATTGTTTAGAGAGGCTTTGCAAGGGTTTCCTAGCAGGCAAGGCATCTAGAGAAAGTAAAAGGCTGGTGAAGGAAGCCATGGCTCAGCAGCAGGGTAATGGACTATCAAAATGTTAGACCAAACTCTGGCGATTCTAAGAGAGATTTTCTTTTATGCAAGCAGTTGCTTGGGTTAGGGAAATAGTCAATTCCCTACTAATTCAAATATACAATAGACACACAATATGCATCAATGTGAAGCAGCGCTTAATTGAATGAAAATTATGGTAACAAGTGGGATTATCTGCGAAAATGTATCATATATTTAACAAATGCAAGTGATAAGCACAATAGTACAATATTGAAATAGTCAAATATTATAACAGAAACCTTCCACATGACATAATGAAAAATTCTGGATCTACTGGTTCAAATTATAGCTTGTCTGAAAAAGTTTCAGGTAGAAGCTTGTGTTCACATTCCACAGACATCCTGGTAGGTTGTATATATTTTCCATTACAATTAGCATACTGTAGGTTGTATGTGTTCTCCATTACATTAAGTATTTATTTCTGAAATTTTCTATCCTTTGAAGGCTCTTCTTCTGTACTGTCAGCACCACCACTCTCCCTGTCACCAGCGCCTCTGGGCCTGCCTCTTTCAGTGCCTACACCCCACAGCCAGTGCAACCACCTCCGCCTACCACAAATGACACTGTTCCCACTGTGGATGAGCTGGCCTTGTCCCTCCACCTTTTTAAGGAAGAAACAGGTAGTCTTTATAGAGCACCAGACCAGTCAGGTTAACTGCATTGGGTTTAGTTTAGCAGCACAATAATAGAACAGCACCAGACCAGTCAGGTGAACTACATTGGGTTTAGTTTAGCAGCAGAACAATAGACCACCTGCTCATTGATGGCCTACCAAATAAAGAGTTGTCTGCAGGAATTTACCCAGGAATACATGCAGGCCATCTGTGAGCAACCCCAGGTGAATGTAGCCCTAGAGAGGGAGTTGGCAGCACATAGAGCTGCCTGTGAAGGCCCAACAACATCAATGGTCAGCTCACTCCAGTCCATCGCCAGTTACCCCACAAGACAAGTATCTGGAGGTGGCAGGGGATAGTAGGGAAGCAGGAGGTGGTGGGCCTTCCATTTTCCAATAATTTAGTAAAATCCCCATTTTTTTTTCTGTATTACAATAGCTATATTTTTTTTTACTCAACAAAATATCAGTCATTTACCCAAAAAATGTGATTGTGGTTTGTTTTTAAAACATTATAAAATTATTTTAAAATGCTAAAATGCTTTTAGGGCTAATGTGTTTCAATTGGATTTTTAAGTACAGACACTCTCTTGGGGGACATTAGTGGAATGTATTATCGGGTACAATAAGGTAATGTATTTTGGGGGTACATTAAGGGAATTTGGTATAAAAACCCATTTAAAATCAGAATTTAGACTGGATCGCAAAGCACAAATTTTCTTTAACTGAAAAAAACCATGTTGCACTGCAGGTGCAATTTAAATTGCAGTGTAAAATATAGCAGTCAGTGTTTACCCTGCACAGAAACAAAATAACTCATCCAATTCTAACTCTCTCTGCACATGTTCGATTTGTCTTTCTTGCAGTGAATATGTTTTTTCCCATTAGAAAAAATATATATATTTGAGAGCCAGTCTGAGTGTGAAAACAAATTTACCTACTCCTGGATCCTGCAGGGTAATCCAGATTTTTGGGAGGTCCCCAGCACCCCTGGAAGAGTGGGTAACCCTACGGTCTGGTGAAGGCAGTGGCACCTAATGACACAATTTCATGCAAGTCGCATAATTTTAGCCTGACCCTATGCAAATTTTCCCCACTAGTGACATTTTCCCCATGGGGGATAAATTTAGCATAGCCCCGCCTCCATCACCTGCTTCTTCTCTCCAGGTAACTCTGAGAGAGGAGATCGTTCAAGTAGATAAGTATGCTTAAAAATAATCTGGAAATATACTGTAGCAATGTAAAAAGTTTCATTTCAGTTAATTGATAATAGATAATATTACTTAATCACTAATTAGTCTGAGGCTATACACTCATCTTTAAATACGGTATGCCTGCTGCAAACTGAGGGCCTGATTCAGACCTCACCTGCAAATAGTTAGCCACCACCTGCACTGTGTAAATCTGCAAGTGAATTGCTAAAACTTCACAATCCGCTATCCTGTCTCACATTGAAGAGAAATTCACTCACCAACGTATGATTTTCCCAGTCTGGGCAAATGTGGATAAGTCTGACCCTTCTACAACTCTGTGATAGAGACAGGCTGACCGCTGACATCACACACCCTCCCTTAAAAACCCTGGTCACGTCTGCATTTTTTAGACACTCCCTGAAAACAGTTGGTTATAACAGCCAAGCGGTGACTTCCTGTCTGTGATATTGCAAAGGGATTGCGATTAGATAGTTTCAGTATATTTGTCACTATTTGGCCTCGGCATGTGTGCTACAAACCATGCATAGGCACAGTCATTCGATAATCAATAGGATTGCAAATACGCACAATAATGATCAACTCTGAATAACCCCTTATGTGCTTATGTTTCTGATGCAGAGATCACTGTATATGGAAAAGAATATACTGTGACCATGAGCTGACAATATCTAGACACATGATTGGCTGTGCATAAAAAAAACACCAGTTTTGTTTTACATAAATTATATTTTTGGCCATCGGTTCCAAAGCTTCTCCCCTTTGTCATTGGCAGACATTAAATGCCTTTTATTTATCATATCTAAACTAGTGCTGGTCCTGTGATATCACTAACATTTTTTGCTACTGGGTTATAATATTTTTTTCTACTGGGTTATGGTATATATCGCTAAACTGCATGCTTTATTTTCTATTGGCAGCACGACAATATTTTTTCTTGGCACTAGAGTCCTGGCAGCCGCAGGCTCGTCTCCTCTGTTCATACTGCCAAATTCTCTCCCTTGTCCTTAATGGGGGCTCCATGCTCCAATTACCGCTGGTACTTTGACAACCCTCCCTGTTCCATGTAATCCACTAAAGCTCAGTGCTTTCTGACTATGATTGACGGGGAACATTAAGCTAAACTGTGAATCCAAGCTATAGAAGGCAGAAGTAGGCCAATTGCTCTGCATTATGTGCAGGAAAACCTCTGGAGTAGCAGTTGGCAAATTGAGGTATTTTGAGTTCTTTATCAAAATCCCAAACTACACAGCATATTGGAATTATTAGGCTTATTTGATCAAATTGTAAGAAGTCTGCCTTCTTATCTCTAGTTTTATATTAACAAAGTAAAATACCGCACTTCCGATATTTTCTTTGCAATAATTTTAACAGCTTTTAAATATGAGGAGATCATCTCCAAAATCCAGTTATTGTGCAATAATATGAGAATTTTCTATGACAAAATACCCTTTACTGGCAAAGTAAAGATAGACAAGGAAAAAATATGTTTTAAGAAAATTATGACTTAACATAAAAGAATCTCATTTTAAAAAATGTTATCCACAGAACAGATTGTTCCAACATATCAGACATGAACGCAGAACTGTTCACCCAAAACACTGCTGTCATCTCCAGAATAGGATTTAGTGTAGACTGTTAACATTAAAAAGATTCATTATGTCTAAGGCGATTATGTTAAAGAAGTATACATTTGTTAGCGTCTATATTAGTCATGTTTTAAACAAAAGATGTCATTTGGTCATGAGTGGTACAACTTTTTAATTTGTAAAGCATTTGTATTAAAGTATGACTTGGTCTAACTTGCATATATGGGTTGGGTATAAAATGTCGACATGGTCATAATGTTGAAGTTGATCATGTTGACATTCATCATGTAGAGGAATGTTCGAATGTTAATATTTTGTATTGGGGCCCAGTGGTTACTTACCCAGCTGCAGCAGTTCCAGCGGTGTCTTCTGGGTCCTGGTGGTCATGTGAGTGTTACTTTAGGTCAGATCTCTATCCAGGAAGTATTTGACCACTATCCCTAACCCTTCCTCTAGTGTCCAACCCTACACCCGGAGTGTCTAACACTGCCCTCCTTCTCCCCCCTTCCCTAGAGCCTAACCCTATACTTCCTGGTCATAGCCTTAGCCTAATATCAACATTCTGGTAACATTTCATTTGTGGACATTCTGAGTATGTCACATTTTGTCTGTTGACATTTTCACATGACTGTTGACATTGTAATACCAACAGTGTGAATGTTATCATTGTTATTGTCAACCTTTTATCTACAGTACATACCACATATACATACTTAAATGACAATGAAACCTAGTTGTTTTCACTTGAAAATAAGAGTTAGTCGGAATAGGTTCCTGATCCAACAAAGGTCATATAGTAAGTACTGTATTAGTATTATTATACTGAAATGTCCTTTTTTGTCCATCTAGGGGTAGCCAACGCCAGTCCTCGAGAGCTACCAACAGTTCACGTTTTCCAG
This sequence comes from Crinia signifera, assembly GCF_055691185.1. Taxonomy (NCBI): domain Eukaryota; kingdom Metazoa; phylum Chordata; class Amphibia; order Anura; family Myobatrachidae; genus Crinia; species Crinia signifera. The sequence continues at coordinate 233,650,058 of NC_139221.1, read as the reverse complement.
CTCACCTCACAGGTACACAGGTGCACTCATTACTGACTAACACATATTTAAAGATCCATAGGAGCTAAATACTTCACTTGTGATTCTGTAAGGAGACATGGAAAACATTAACTGTTGGTGGCTCTCGAGGACTGGTGATCTAGCACATAATTTAGAGCACAACCAATTTCTAGTTTGAGAAGTGCAATATTATAAATTGACTATGTTACAACTTCTGGAATTGCATGCTCTACTAGTCATGTGCAGAATGATCAGAGTAATAACATCACTTAAAATTTGTTCTAATTGTCATCATCAATCAATATTTGTCTAAGGTCTGACTATGTGTCTCCGAAGCACTGATTTCTGTTGGCAGCGAGTGAAACCGCATCTCTTTCTGACACACATGCACAAACACAGAGGCAATCACATGGTAGCAGACTAGCTGTCGAAGCATTTGCTTGAGCGGGCTTACTAGTTTTAAAATAATTACATTTATTCATTTTTAATTTTACATATTTTCCAAAATACTGGTAACTTACAAAAGCCATGTGACTAATAAAATAGGGGCACTTAATTATTTGTATTTGTTGTGCCTGGCATTGCCTTGTTATTATTTTAATCCACATGCAAGGCCCTCATTCAGCATGACTAATACACTGGAACATGCTGTGGCAGTAGGACAATATGGATGTTGGCCAGTTCTATAGGGATAACAGAATGACCGGTACTTGTTTCCTAGCATGGCACCCATCGCATCATATACCATAAGACTAAATATGGTATACAATGGGATGCGATGCGATATTGTACAATAAAATATCATATCGCATCGTATGCCATACAATGGCATTCAATGCGATGGTATACGATTTTTTATTGTACAACCACCCTGATGGGTCCTTACAATGTTAAATGCCCCCCCATTGTCAATGCCACCCCCAGGATCAACGCCAACCCGAAGCGTTGCGAGCGCAGCGAGGCCGCGAGGGGCGGCGGTACGCATCCTCCGACCTTTTCATACCCCCACTATCCATGTCGGCATGGAGTTGTTTTTAGATAGTGTGGCGAGCACAGCAAGCCCCGTGAGGGGACGCGCAATACATGTAAAGTAATACGCATCCGCTCACCACACTTCGGGCTCGGTGGCTCGCTGCGCTTGCCACACTATCTAAAGTCAACTCCACGCCGCCGTGGATAGTGGGGGTATGAAAAGGTCGGAGGACGCGTACCGCCGCCCCTCACGGGTTCGCTGCGATCGCTTCGGGTTGGCGTTGATCCTGGGGGTGGCATTGACAATGGGGAGGCATTTAACATTGTAAGGACCCATCAGGGTGGTTGTACAATAAAAAATCGTATACCAACGCATCGCATGCATAGTATGCAGCTATATGGCATGCGATGCGATCGCATACATTGCCATAAGATTAAAATATTGGGCGCCATGCTAGGAAACAAATACCAAATGAACATTAGGACCCAACGCAGACACTGACTAAGGTCTTACTGGGAAAATTCACAGGCTTTGTAGACTATGTTGGTGGGCAGAGCAAAGCAAGCCCCGGGAAGATACTGCAAGGAAGGGAGAGAGATAAATAGAGAGAGAGAGAGAGAGAGAGAGAAAGAGACTGCAGGGCACGTGTGAAGATAAGGATCCCTTAGACTTGAGACTGCGAATTGCAGAGGAGCAGTGCTGCAGAGCTTGATGCAAATAGCCATTTTGGGGTGTCAGCAAAGACAAATCGACCAGATCCAGGAGCAAGCCAACGCACAAGACACACCAAATGGAGCACAGAGCAGATCTGCATAGCTGCATTACTGTTGTGGAACAGGTCTGTTAGACAGTTACAGTACACCCTTTTCATTCAGCCAATGCATACAAGTATATTTTGAGTCCATAAGCCCAGGAACATACATACATTGTGTCTGCCTTACTGTAAGCCTCCTCTCTGAGTCAAACCTTTATCTATAAGAAGGGACCTTTTGTAGCATTACACTGGTCAGTGCAGTAGTGGCCGATGGAGCCATTTTCATCATTTGATCACTTATACGTATTTACTGCTGATTGTGAACCAGGCACAAGCCATGTACCCATCATAGAAAAGCTGTAGAAATACTAAAATAAACAACATTAAAAGTGGGTGTGTTCAAAGCAACTGCAATGCAGGCAGTACTTTTAGATAAATGTAGCTAAACTGAAATTGTCACAGAGTGGATGTAGTCAGTGACATTTTCAAAGAACAAAAATAATGGCTGAGGGCAAGTCTTTAAAATATCCAGGCAGGGAGTTCAGTAGGGGATGTCCAGGTTGTGCATTCCACAGGTGTTTGAGGTGGTGAATCAGTTAACATAGTAGTGTTATCATACCTCCTAACTGTCCTGATTGTCACACCTTTTTTGGGACTGTGCCCCATCCCAACTGGGTCCAGCAGTGTCCCGCAGTAAAAAAGGGGCAGTTAGGAGGTACACAGAAGGGCAGGGGGCATAGCCATGCCACCACAGTGGCGAAAAACGGAGGCAAGGCCAGGCCCCTTTCCAGCACTGGTCTGGCTGCACCAAGTTGGGAGGTACAGTATGGTGTGAAAAAACCTGTAACCAGTCCTCTTTTGAAATAGATTTGGTTGATAGATCATTGTCCTTCTGTCTTTCTTCTATTTATCTCTGGTGTCATTGTAATATCTAACCCGCACACAAACACACACACACACACACACACACACACACACACATAGTATACACATACAGAGCCCCCCACATTAAGGGGGAAATTTACTAAAGGAAATTTGTAAAAAGTAAGTGTATTTGTATCCAGAAATACATTTATTTTTGACATTTACAATCCCGAAAATACGGCAATTCGTATTCGTATTGATAGCACATCTATATGAATACAAATTGCCGTATTTTCGGGATAGTAAATGTAAAAAATAAGTGTATTTCTGGATACAAATACACCTATTTTTTTTACAAATTTCTTTTAGTAAATTCCCCCCATAGTGTCAGATGCACTAAGGGTCAAGTGAAAGGTGATAAACAACCAGTCAATCAGCTCTTACCTGCCATGTTACAGACTGGGTTTGAAATATGACAGGAGCTGATTGGCTGGTTGTTTATTACTCTCCACTGTATCAATTTTCGAAGCTTAGTTTATCTGGTCCATAGTATACATATATACAGCCCCCCTATGTGCACACACACACATGCACACATACACACAAACTAATCATATACAAAGCTGATACACACATATTATACATACACATACACCTGTTTCACATAACAATAAAAAGCAGCCAGCATTATTAAAGACCAATACAACCATAACTTTTTATATCCCCCCACCACAAAAACAGAGTCATAGACTGTTAACATAACATACACCCCCCCCCCCCCCTGTGCCAGCACCTTTCAATAAGCAACACACCTGCAGAACTTGTCAATCACCAGGCAGTCCTCACCGATCTAGCCCTGCTCAGAAATGCCTGGGAGCTCCCCCTATGGGCAGCACAAGGCCTCACTATATATAGATGCACTTTACATGCAGTAGCTCACACTTCCACTGTGACTCCCGCTAAAAATTAAAACTGCACTATTTCCAAGACATGTTTCAGGCTGTAATAGCCCTTTTTCACACCTTGAAAAATGGCTACTACAGCCCGAAACATGTCGGTGAGTGGAGAGGAGCCATAATCAGCTGTGGGTCTTAACCTTTTTCCATCTGGTACCATCCCCATTCCTATCTGGATTCGGAGTGGAGGTGGAAGACTCTGGCTGTTTATGGTGCTGCTAGTTATTTTTATCTGTTTTTGTTTTGAACTTTTACCTGAAACATTGTATTTTATGTGTATACTTCTCTGGATTAAAAACCTGAATTTTTATGGATGGATGCCCTGAGGAATTTGTATCCTGACTCAAGAGGAAGTACAAAGAAACCTTTTGGTGAATTTAGGGCCTCTTTTTGAGGTGAGTTATTGCCCCAAGGGGCTGAGTATTCCGGTCATTGATCCATATATCCTAAGAGGAAAAGAAACCTTTGTATGAAAATAGGGCCTAACAAATCTTGCAAAAGGGAACACGTGTTATCCTGAAGTGGGAGGAGTCGGAAGATCTATTGTCTACAAAAGAAACCTTTGATATCAGAATAGGGCCTTGTTAAAAGGTCAGTGTTATTTGGTGAGAGCTGAGTGAGCATCGTGGGATGATGACTTCACATCTCCCCAACAGTTAAATATTCATTGAAAAAGGTCATTGGTATACTTTAGAGACAGCGCCGGATGTAATTCTCCATCTCTTGGAAATAATCGGTTGTGGGTATGTTAAACCCAGGAGGATTTCATTGGGCTGCAGTCAAGTGGGTGCATTATCCCTCCTACACCCATAATTGTTATTCAAATGCACTGATTGATCGGCAGGCACGGGGGTTTCCAAGTACTCAGAAACCCCCCTGCATGCGCGTATGCATAGGTGCTGGTTTATGTTTTTGCTGGTGGGTGCTCAAGAAAAAAATATAGAGGAGTGGCTTCATGGGGAAGGGGTGTGGCCACAAAATAATACCAATTTATATTACGGAGCACAGTTGTCTCCAATATTCAAATTACGGCAACAGAGTTCCACATACATAAATGCCCCCACAGTGCAGGTACATAAATGCCCCCACAGTGCAGGTACATAAATGCCCCCACAGTGCAGGTACAGAATACACTCTGTGTAATGTGCCTCAGATGCAAATTAGCAAGTTAATATGGCGGCCCAGCAGCGGGACTCGGGCCCGTGGGTGCTCATCAATTTCCGCGGGGGCTCAGGCCCTTGAGCACCCACAGAATCGGCACCTATGCGCGCAGGGGCGGGCTGGGCCGGGGGGCAGAGTGCCATATGCCCCCCGGGCCGCTTACCCACCCACTGGCTGCGGGCCGTGCTGCGGCTGGATCAGCTTCTCCAGCCCTCCTGCACTGGCCGCGGCTTACAGAACACGGCCGCGGCTACAGGAAAATGGCCGCCGGCCCCCTGCACTGAGGACATGTTCTCAGTGCAGGAGGCCGGCGGCCATTTTCCTGTAGCCGCGGCCGTGTTCTGGAAGCCGCGGCCAGCGCAGGAGGGCTGGAGAAGCTGATCCAGCCGCAGCACGGCCCGCAGCTAGCGAGTGGGTAAGCGCTCTCCCCCCCCCCTCCCTCACCCCAGCATATGTGTTTCTGTCACTGTGGGGGGCATATCTGGCACTGTGTGGGGGCATATCTGGCACTGTGTGGGGGCATATCTGGCACTGTGTGGGGGCATATCTGGCACTGTGTGGGGGCATATGTGTATCTGGCACTGTGGGGGGCATATCTGGCACTGTGGGGGCATATATGTATTTGGCACTGTGGGGGCATATGTGTATCTGGCACAGTGGGGCATATGTGTATTTGGCACTGTGGGGGCATATGTGTATCTGGCACTGTGGGGGCATATGTGTATTTGGCACTGTGGGGGCATATGTGTATCTGGCACTGTGGGGCATATGTGTATTTGGCACTGTGGGGGCATATCTGGCACTGTGGGGGCATATGTGTATCTGGCACTGTGGGGGCATATGTGTATCTGGCACTGTGGGGACATATGTGTATCTGGCACTGTGGGGGCATATGTGTCTGGCACTGTGGGGGCATATGTGTATTTGGCACTGTGGGGGCATATGTGTATTTGGCACTGTGGGGGCATATGTGTCTCTGGCACTGTGGGGGCATATGTGTCTCTGGCACTGTGGGGGCATATCTGGCACTGTGGGGGCATATGTGTCTTTGGCACTGTGGGGGAATATGTGTCTCTGGCACTGAGGGGGCATATGTGTCTCTGGCACTGTGGGGGCATATGTGTCTCTGGCACTGTGGGGGCATATGTGTCTTTGGCACTGTGGGGGAATATGTGTCTCTGGCACTGTGGGGGCATATGTGTCTCTGGCACTGTGGGGGCATATGTGTCTCTGGCACTCTGGGGGCATATCTGGCACTGTGGAGGAATATGCGTATTTGGCACTGTGGCAGAATATCTGGCACTGTGGCGGCATTTGTGTCTGGCACTGTGGGGGCATATGTGTATTTGGTACTGTGGCGGAATATCTTGCACTGTGGGGGCATATCTGGCATTGTGGACATCACATTGTGCGGTGTAATGGGCATCATGGTATGGGGCGTAATGGACATTACGGTGTGGGGAGCATTGGGTAATTGCCATCACAGTATGGGGTGTAATGGGCATCAAGGTGTGCAGCATAATGTGTAATTAGCATCACAGTGTGCGGTGTATTGAGTAATTAGCATCGCAGTGTTTGGGCGTAATGTGTAACTGGCATCATGGTGTTCAGCATAATGTGTAATTGGCATTACGGCATGTGGCTTTATGTGTAATGGGTATTACAAGGTTCGCTAAAATGTGCAATCTGCAGGTACACAATACAATCATGGTACAGGCAACGCCCCTTATGATAGGCCACGCCCCTAATTTTTCGGCGCGCCTACGGCGCGCAAAAGCATTCCTTCCGACGGTGACTTGGCTGATTATGGGCCAGTGCTCTGGACTTGCCCCCTAGGCTAAAAGTTGCCAGCCAGCCCCTGTATGCGCGTATGTACATATTACCCATTGAATTCGCTTAAGAGGAAAATGTTCTCTTTTTTTGAGGCAACTTGTTAACTAGCTATATAGCTATATATTAACTAGCTAGCTATAACAACAACTTGTTAACTAGCATTCAGTGAACAAATATTACTACAAAATATGTCTTTGCTAGCACGCTGACTTTTCCTCCTTTGCTTACTTCTTTATTGATGCCTAAATCTGTGAATATATAACATACTTGTAGGAGGTCTGTGCCAATTGCAAGTACAATTGTTCATTGATCATCGAAATGATTGGGATAGTGCTGAAATCTTTTATCATGTACTGCAGACATGAATGTGCATTATTTTTACTTGATAAAAGTAATTTCCTTGACGCAGGGAAAAATGGAGAAGTAAACATGTTTTTTTTTTTTAATAGTTCTTTGATTAAACGTTGGTCTGCACAAAGCAAGATCTATCACATTCTTTGTCCTGTTCGAAAGCAGTCTGTGCTGATTATAAAGGAAAACTGATTGTACAATAGAACTAAAATACAAAAAGTTGTGTATCTAAAATAAGTTCTCATTGATATGAGGGTGATAAAACACATACACACACATATACTGTATATAAATTGTAGGGGCTCTGTACTCACTAAATTACCTGATATTAATAAATAGTGGATTCTAATTTAGGGGGTTATTCTGGTTGGTTCGGTGGGACCGCGCTCGCACGGTACAGAATTTTTTTCAACTGCGCATGCGTACCATTCGCAATGCGCATGTGCGGCAGCAGCACACCGCGCACGAACGGACCCTCCCGAGCAAAAAATCCTATCCGCAAGTGCACGGTCACAGTGGGCGTGATGTGGGCGTTTTTCGGGGAGAGGACAGTAAAGTGGGCAAAACTGGGCGTATACCTGGGCGTACACGGGAGTGTGCACTAAAAATGCACGGAGGGAAAACCGCCTCGCTCGGCGAGCGCACAGTGCATTTTTGGCCCAAAACAGTCGGACGCCAAAGAGTGCTCAATACAACTCTTAGAGTTTCCGTCTGAGTACGCCCTGGGTCTGCTAATTAACGCCAAATACAAGTGAATTACATACACCTGACTGCAATATTCTCCAATGCTGCAGCTTATTTAGTGAAATAACTAGTTTCAGTACCTGCAAGCCATACTCAGCACTGAAATACATTGCAAGGTTCTCTTTCTACACTTCTCACCATTTCAAGGTATGTTTATTTTTATGTTGTATTAATCCAAATACACATGTTTCAATGTGTCCATTTAGTAACTTTTTAACCATCTAAACCTGGCATGTCCAACGTTGGCCCTCCAGCTGTTTTGAAACTACACATCCCAGCATGCTTTGCAATAGTTTTAGCCTTCTCTAATAGCTTCACAACATATTGAGGGCCAACGTTGGACATGCCTGATCTAAACCCTTAATGCAAGTGTTTTTTTTAATGTTAGGAAAATTCATGGGAGTCGACGTGTGAACTTTTTCACTGCAACACAAACATGCAATTCAAAAAAAATTATTTACACAGCTCTATTTCCCTTTGAAGTTGGATTCTACCAATTTTCACATTAGCAGACCAATTGCTGATCCAGACAAGTGACGCGTACGCTCCCGTGCTCGGGCGTACGCCGCTGCCTCTGATCGGAGCTGCGTTCTGTCTCTGATCGATGAGGCTGTGGACCGTCCATGCATGGGAGTGTATGTTAATATGAACGCCACTCCCCATTGTTGGGTGCTGACTCCATCCGTGTGCGGATGTGTTGTGGGCGGACCTTCTTACAACGAAAAAACGGCAACTACAGATGCCTAAAATGTGTAATATGCAGTAGCCTGGAAATTGCAGATCAGTTCTGCCACCCCCGCACTGGAGAGAAATTGTTCATAAAATACCCTTTAACATGTAGCAGCCAATATGTAGTGTACTACATAAAGTGTCCCTGTGGATACCTTTATGTAGGCAAAACAATAAGACAATTTAAAGAACGGATAGCGCTACATAAATCCAGTATAAAAGCGGCTTTGAACAACAAAGGAACAGACCAACCTGTCGCAAGACATTGGAAGGAACTGAAACACACCATTCCAAACATGAGATACAAGATGATAGATTGGATTCCCCCCAATGTCAGAGGGGGTGACAGAGGGAAAGCCTTACTTAAGTGCGAGGCCAGATGGATCTACAAACTGGAGATGGTACAACCAAATGGATTGAATGAACTACAACCTATGTCTTGCTTCCTATAATAACTCCGCATTTTGTGCTCATCCGGCCCCAGAACTCCTATAACAGTGTTTATACACCCATCTGATGTTTAGATTCATTAAGTGCCCAGACCATTGGATACAATTAGCCTCACTGATTAGACAGATAAATTGGAGCTATCATCACCTTTATGTCAGCAGTATAAGCAACCAATACCGGCATCACTTTACCACTATTTCTATAGTTTTATTTATATGCATTACTGAATATACATGTATCTGTATGCCGTGATTTCCTCCATATAGTTGATTTACTGCTTCTTATATATGCATTTACAATTTAAACCTTTTGTCTTTCAGTGACACGCATCATCTGCCCACAGCCGGCTTGGAATATGCACATGCCACTCTTCATGTCACCTAATGGTGGTAACGGCTGGCTCATTAAATGCGTTCAAGGCAAAGTTGGACAAACATTTACTGGAGAAAAACATCCATGGGTACAAATAAGAAATATAATTTGTCTGTAAAATACCAGAACCTACCAAATCAGCAATGGATATCTATACCAGGTTGAACTAGATGGACGCAAGTCTTTTTTCAGCCTTACCTACTATGTAACTATGTAACTATGTAACTAATCAGCAGTGTGGTCACTTTGCCACACTTCAAGTTCACGTTCTAACACGTAACATGGTTACCATGGTAACCTCACAAACACGATTGGCGCACATCCCCTGACGGCCCAAGTCTGTTGACTGCCAGTGAGAGACTGACGTCATCAGCCCCACGCCGACTGAGGGACAGGTGATGGGTGCACACGAGTTGCTGCCTTGTTTGAGATTACTATAAATGTAAGTAATGTACCTTTTCTCACCATGTCTTGATTAAGGGCACACAGCCCGAAGCGTTGATACACTATCCAGTGTTGGTGTTATTCATTTGACCACCTTATGCCTATTTGAAAAACCTCAGGAGTGCCAGCGGACATCCTTTCTGTATATCTTCCCTCATCTGAGGGTCGCAAGGCACCCGGGTTGCTGTATTCCACAGCAAGTGCCAGGACTCATACGAACTATATGTATAAATATATATATATGTATATATATCCAACTCGGGTTTGGCACTCACTATAACCAAATGCAGCAGCGCCGGTGCCAGCACATAGAAAAATATAGTAGATTTGCGGTGGGGCACTCGTGGCTATTCTCCATAAACTAGACAAGCCAGCTAGTATGCAGCAACGTTTCAATTTATTTATCAAATTTTTGTCAGGTTACAAAGAATAGAGAAAAAAGACATACCTTTATAGCAGCATAGACCAAGGAAGTGAGGCTGAGACACAGAGAGACAAGAGAGCAGCCCACAGGGCGCAGCATGATGATGTCACATGCTGAACAAGTGTGCAGCATGTGGGGAGCTTGGTTGCCATGGATACCGCAATCCAGCTTTCTCAGACACTGTGAGGAAAATTGCACCAAAAATACCTACTGCAACTTATTTGGATGATCTACTACAACCGCTTATTAAATCTCAACCTACCTTCTTGTTGGACACCACCACTTTTTTACAAAATCTTCATCAGCTTCCCAGACTAGTAGACAATTGTCATTTGGCCACCATCGATGTGGTAAATCTCTACACCATGATTCCCCACGCCCTGGGTCTGGCTGCTTTGAGACGATTCCTCAATACCCACAGTGATTTTGATTCCATTAAAATTGATTTTCTTATTGAGCTCATGGATTTGATTTTGTATAATAATTTTTTTATTTACAATAATACTTTTTATTTACAGCTACGGGGCTGCGCTATGGGCAGTTCTGTGGCTCCTTCATATGCTAATATTTTCATGTTTTCTGTTGAGTTTGACATTTTTCTTTCTGACCCATGCATTGTTGATCATTTTATTATTTTTAAGAGATATATAGATGACCTGTTTGCCATCTGGCACGGTGATGTTAACCTGCTTCATGATGTCATTGTTAAACACAATGACACTAATAATGCCATCAAATTTACATTTGAAACATCCAGTAGTGAGGTCCACTTTCTGGACGTCAAAGTTTCCCTCAAAGCGGGTATTATCACTACCAGTGTTTATACCAAAAGCACGGACCGTAACACTCTGCTGTCCCCATCCAGTTGTCATCCCCGCAGTCTTGTTTCATCTTTGCCTTACTCCCAAATGTTACGCTACTACCGCATCAATAGCGATAGAGCTGATTGTGAGCAGCAACTTGATGCACTCATTGAAAAATTTTTGAAACGTGGCTTTAAACATCATGAGCTTGTCGCCTGCAAACGTAAGGTGTTACAATTAGACCACGAGTCACTCCTCAGACACAAAAGTAAAGATACCAGCATGGCCAAGATTATGCCGTGGGTTAACAGATATAATGTTGTCTCTAATGAAACCACTGCTTTGGTTAAAAATAACTGGTCTCTAATTAAAAGCGACACGACTTTACCCCTCGGTGAGCACCGGGTTATGCCGTGCTACTCCAAGGGACGTAGTCTCAAGGATATTTTGGTTAAAACCAATACATCCATCAATCCAGAACCACCCACTGTGACATGGTTGGGTGTCCAAAAGAAAAAAGGTTGTTTTAGGTGCGCATGCACCACCTGTCAATTCCTTTTACCAGGTGATTCTTTTAGTCACCCCCATACCGGCCACACATTTAAAATCCGTCACAACCTTACTTGTAACTCTTCATACGTTGTTTACCAACTTATATGTCCATGCAGTTTATCCTACATAGGTAAAACTATTAGGAAATTTAAGGAAAGGATGACAATGCACAGGAGTACCATCCGTCAGGCATTGGCATCCGGCAGTAGTGAGCATCCTGTCGCCAGACATTTTGTTGACAATCATCATCCTCTTAACAGCCTAAGATATCGGATGATTGATTGGGTGCCCCCCAATATTCGCGGCGGTGACCGTGGTACCCGTCTATTACAATGTGAAGCCCGGTGGATACACCGCTTGGGCACTATTGCCCCTAAAGGTCTAAACGAGCAAATTTCCTTTGCTGTATTCCGCTGAGCTCATAATATTGCGATTGTGTCTTTACTATATCTTTTGCCACATTGCGCTGTATTATGTGCAATTATGCTTTATTGGTGTGTATTTTTATTGTATCATGTATTGTCCTGTTTAATATGCTATTTCTAATTGATTAGTCATTTATTTGTCTCAGGCTAATTGCTGTTTTTATCACCTATGAAGTGAGATTGAGACGCAGGTGCATACATTTTTTCTATTTCTATTTTTTAATACTGTTGCCTCTTGGTTCTAGTCGCAGTTCTTTCTTGTCACTTTTTAATTATTTTTGGTGCAATTTTCCTCACAGTGTCTGAGAAAGCTGGATTGCGGTATCCATGGCAACCAAGCTCCCCACATGCTGCACACTTGTTCAGCATGTGACATCATCATGCTGCGCCCTGTGGGCTGCTCTCTTGTCTCTCTGTGTCTCAGCCTCACTTCCTTGGTCTATGCTGCTATAAAGGTATGTCTTTTTTCTCTATTCTTTGTAACCTGACGAAAATTTGATAAATAAATTGAAACGTTGCTGCATACTAGCTGGCTTGTCTAGTTTATGGAGAATAGCCACGAGTGCCCCACCGCAAATCTACTATATTTTTCTATGTGCTGGCACCGGCGCTGCTGCATTTGGTTATAGTGAGTGCCAAACCCGAGTTGGATATACTTTGCATCTCTCCCCAGCCACAAGGAGTCTGCAAGTTGAGGCACCCTTCATTTATCTGTTGCTGCTGTGGATCAGCGAGGTACCTGTACACCGTTTGTTTGGGATCCCCCTGTGCTTTGCCCTTTTCCCTTTGTGGTGCTTTTGTTCACCAGGACTGTCTATCTCAGAACCTATATTGCAACTTACAACTGTGTGCTGTGTCACACATTGCACCAATCTGGCTCATTGTACCATACAGACCATCCAATATGGCAGATGAAGATAGTATTGGACAATTTAATTTTCCCATTGGTGACATCCACTCCCTCTCTGAGGTTGAGATTCAAGCTATTATTCTCAAAGGTGGCATTAATGATGAAGAGGAATCCCTGGCAACTGACATTATCTACAGAGACCTCTTACGTTTAAAAAAGAAGGAGATCGATTTCCATCTTCATGCCCTCTCTTTAAGTGACTATTATAAGTCAAAAATGATCCCCCGTGGTTTCCGCGTCAGGAACTGCCCGACCATCGGGCGCTACGATCCCCAGTTCTGTAAGCGCTGGATTGGGACCCTTAACAAGTGCTCCTTTGATCTTATGGTCCTTGTGGTGGAGCAATCATCCAAGGAACTTGCTGTGATCAAAGATAAAATCTCCAAATTTGAAACCGTGCACTTGGCCACTTTAGTGGCAGAAAAAGAGACGGATTGGATGGAACGGCTCAAGAGCCAATTGTCATCATACAAAAGAGAGCTTATCCTCTTTAAAAAAGAAAAATTATTAAAGGTGCAAACTGACTACGACAGACACACTGTCTACAGATGGTTGGCAGGCAATTCGGGAGAAGATTCTAAAAAACCTTTCTTTCGCCGCAATAAACGGCGCCCACAAAGAACTATCGATCAATTCGATACAGAAACATCGGCCGATAATACCAGCTCTAACAGCGAGGCTGACCAACGCAAACCCAGAGGTGCCAAAGCAGGCCCTTTAGGTGGACTCCCCCAGAGGGGTCGAGGCGGCCCCAAGTCCCACGTAAGAGGCGCTACACTCGAAGAGGGCAACAGTGGAAGAGGGGGTGGCCGTCCGGGTCGCCCACCAACGAACACGAGAATATAATCTTCAATCTGTCGTCCCATGACTTATCTAAAAGTGAGTTGAAACTCTTGAATCATGGACTCTCCTTCGTGCCCTCTGTGCCTTTCAGTGATTTACAGTGGCAAATTGAGAAACATGAACTCATTAGAAAAATCAAATTACAAGAGTTCTTTGCCAATCAACCCCCGTCCAATAAAACTGTCAAACCACCTCTACCTACAGTTTTGAAACAGTTTGCTCCTGCCTCCTCTTTTGAGCCATATTCAAATAATGCCAGCATTAAATCCTTTGCTAGGATGCTCGATACAGGACTTCCTGCCATTGTCGAGCACTCCTCGTCTGTCCACCCTAATCTTATGCCAGCGGAGCGTTTGGCCTTAAAAAATCTGAGTGAAAATAAAAATCTTGTTATTCGACAAGCCGATAAAGGCGGGGCGATAGTCCTGCAAGATCTCTCTGACTATCATGCCGAAATAATGAAACAACTTTCTGATGTTGACACCTATCGCCAGTTGACAGTCAACCCCACTGCTCAATGTCGACAGAAATTGACCAACATCTTACAAATGGGAGTAGATGCTAAAATTATTACTCAAGATATTCAAGCTGTCCTGGTTCCAGATTTTCCAATCACTCCTTGTTTATACACACTTCCGAAAATTCACAAGGGCTTGTCCCCTCCTCCGGGTCGCCCTATTGTGTCGGCATGCGGGTCGCTGCTGCAACCTACTGCAACTTATTTGGATGATCTACTACAACCGCTTATTAAATCTCAACCTACCTTCTTGTTGGACACCACCACTTTTTTACAAAATCTTCATCAGCTTCCCAGACTAGTAGACAATTGTCATTTGGCCACCATCGATGTGGTAAATCTCTACACCATGATTCCCCACGCCCTGGGTCTGGCTGCTTTGAGACGATTCCTCAATACCCACAGTGATTTTGATTCCATTAAAATTGATTTTCTTATTGAGCTCATGGATTTGATTTTGTATAATAATTTTTTTATTTACAATAATACTTTTTATTTACAGCTACGGGGCTGCGCTATGGGCAGTTCTGTGGCTCCTTCATATGCTAATATTTTCATGTTTTCTGTTGAGTTTGACATTTTTCTTTCTGACCCATGCATTGTTGATCATTTTATTATTTTTAAGAGATATATAGATGACCTGTTTGCCATCTGGCACGGTGATGTTAACCTGCTTCATGATGTCATTGTTAAACACAATGACACTAATAATGCCATCAAATTTACATTTGAAACATCCAGTAGTGAGGTCCACTTTCTGGACGTCAAAGTTTCCCTCAAAGCGGGTATTATCACTACCAGTGTTTATACCAAAAGCACGGACCGTAACACTCTGCTGTCCCCATCCAGTTGTCATCCCCGCAGTCTTGTTTCATCTTTGCCTTACTCCCAAATGTTACGCTACTACCGCATCAATAGCGATAGAGCTGATTGTGAGCAGCAACTTGATGCACTCATTGAAAAATTTTTGAAACGTGGCTTTAAACATCATGAGCTTGTCGCCTGCAAACGTAAGGTGTTACAATTAGACCGCGAGTCACTCCTCAGACACAAAAGTAAAGATACCAGCATGGCCAAGATTATGCCGTGGGTTAACAGATATAATGTTGTCTCTAATGAAACCACTGCTTTGGTTAAAAATAACTGGTCTCTAATTAAAAGCGACACGACTTTACCCCTCGGTGAGCACCGGGTTATGCCGTGCTACTCCAAGGGACGTAGTCTCAAGGATATTTTGGTTAAAACCAATACATCCATCAATCCAGAACCACCCACTGTGACATGGTTGGGTGTCCAAAAGAAAAAAGGTTGTTTTAGGTGCGCATGCACCACCTGTCAATTCCTTTTACCAGGTGATTCTTTTAGTCACCCCCATACCGGCCACACATTTAAAATCCGTCACAACCTTACTTGTAACTCTTCATACGTTGTTTACCAACTTATATGTCCATGCAGTTTATCCTACATAGGTAAAACTATTAGGAAATTTAAGGAAAGGATGACAATGCACAGGAGTACCATCCGTCAGGCATTGGCATCCGGCAGTAGTGAGCATCCTGTCGCCAGACATTTTGTTGACAATCATCATCCTCTTAACAGCCTAAGATATCGGATGATTGATTGGGTGCCCCCCAATATTCGCGGCGGTGACCGTGGTACCCGTCTATTACAATGTGAAGCCCGGTGGATACACCGCTTGGGCACTATTGCCCCTAAAGGTCTAAACGAGCAAATTTCCTTTGCTGTATTCCGCTGAGCTCATAATATTGCGATTGTGTCTTTACTATATCTTTTGCCACATTGCGCTGTATTATGTGCAATTATGCTTTATTGGTGTGTATTTTTATTGTATCATGTATTGTCCTGTTTAATATGCTATTTCTAATTGATTAGTCATTTATTTGTCTCAGGCTAATTGCTGTTTTTATCACCTATGAAGTGAGATTGAGACGCAGGTGCATACATTTTTTCTATTTCTATTTTTTAATACTGTTGCCTCTTGGTTCTAGTCGCAGTTCTTTCTTGTCACTTTTTAATTATTTTTGGTGCAATTTTCCTCACAGTGTCTGAGAAAGCTGGATTGCGGTATCCATGGCAACCAAGCTCCCCACATGCTGCACACTTGTTCAGCATGTGACATCATCATGCTGCGCCCTGTGGGCTGCTCTCTTGTCTCTCTGTGTCTCAGCCTCACTTCCTTGGTCTATGCTGCTATAAAGGTATGTCTTTTTTCTCTATTCTTTGTAACCTGACGAAAATTTGATAAATAAATTGAAACGTTGCTGCATACTAGCTGGCTTGTCTAGTTTATGGAGAATAGCCACGAGTGCCCCACCGCAAATCTACTATATGTATATATATATATATATATATATATATACACATATACATACATACATATATAGAATACAAAACGATCCGGCACTCCCAATACCAACAAACTTCAGCTGCCTGGGTGCCCTTGTAGAAGTACAATAGATTGGACTGGCTGGGTGTGAACACTCACAACCAACACGGCACTCCAAGGTCTGTATAAACTGTGGATATTTATTAGCAACGTTTCGGAGCTCTAAGCTCCGTCGTCAGGCTAAAGTGAGAACCTTTAAATCCTTTAGATTACTGGCCCGATTGCACCGAACACAGTGTGCTGTTTTTTCCTTGCCATTGTTTTTTCCTTACCACTATCCCATATACTTCAGGGGTTATATTACAATATTGTTATAATGAGTACAAATAAAATGGCTTAATTATTTTTGAAAATTGCCCATGTAGAGGAATGGCCTGGTCAGGCCAATTGCAGAGTACTTTGTTTTCTTCTCCATCTTCTCTCACTATTCTGTATACTCCCATCTTTGAGTACCATAAATTGTATGTATAGTAGGACCGACTAAAACGAACAAAGGTCCATACATGTAAAATCGTTGCTCACCTAGATAACACAGCCTGTACAGACCCATCTAGAGTAGACATTCCAGTGTCCAGGTATCCATAACAAATAGTAAAAGATTGGACATTGCGCTAAAAATACATGTAAGAGCAGCTCATTAGATAAAGTAAGTATAAAATATGAGGATGAGCGCTAATGAAAGGGAAAGAAATAGAAAAAAAGATAGATAAAAGCACCTGAAATATAACGTGGTTAATATAATGTATACAGCTCTTTTAGGCTTATAGTGAGAAGTCCGTGGGGCTGCACTTTCCCTTTCTAACACAGGCTGCCAGAGTCCAGCCGTGAATGAAGATTGTGGAAGCTGCTTGCAGAAATAAGCCGCTCGTCTTCTGCGCTGTCGGGGACTGTGTGGTGACGTCACCCGGCAAAACAGCGATCGTTGCTCCGGCTTCTGTGCTGGATGGAATCGGGTAAGGGAGCGTGCAGGATAGCGTGCCCACGGAGAACAGCCTCTTCAACGCGTTTCGTGCTATACCAGCACTTCTTGAAAAAGTGCTGGTATAGCACGAAACGCGTTGAAGAGGCTGTTCTTCGTGGGCACGCTATCCTGCACGCTCCCTTACCCGATTCCATCCAGCACAGAAGCCGGAGCAACGATCGCTGTTTTGCCGGGTGATGTCACCACACAGTCCAGGACAGCGCAGAAGACGAGCGGCTTATTTCTGCAAGCAGCTTCCACAATCTTCATTTACGTCTGGACTCTGGCAGCCTGTGTTAGAGGTAGGGAAAGTGCAGCCCCACGGACTTCTCACTATAAGCCTAAAACAGCTGTATACATTATATTAACCACGTTATATTTCAGGTGCTTTTTTCTATCTTTTTTTCTATTTCTTTCCCTTTCATTAGCGCTCATCCTCATATTTTATCCATAACAAATAGATGTGTTAAATCCTTCAGATGGCAGACAGACACACCAACAGATTAGCAGACTATCAGATAAGCAGACCACCGACACAGAGTATCTGCACTGAAACACCTGTAACCAGAGATATACACATATACATAAACATGAAAACGACACTGCCATGCCATACTCATTGATAGACCAAAATAACAGCGCCTTAACTACATCCGTGGATCCCACCATGTCGAGACTATCTAGTTTTGTCCGTTTAATATGGAATATGTCATAGGCATCCATAAAAGCAAACTGACAGTGGACACAGGGTTAATAGCCTTGTAACCATATACAGACAGTATATGATTCAGATCACAACATCCCAATTTTTAAAGGAATGTCCTGACATATTAAAAACTTGGGATTGACGCAGAGCCGAATTTCCCATTAGGCACTTGAGGCACGTGCCTAGGGGCGGCACATGTTTGGGGGCGGCACTTGGATGCCTGTGATAGTACTGTCAGCCCTAATGTACCAATAACTGCAAAATATCCACTATAATGTACTATATTCCACCTTAAATAGATTTTAAATGGATAGGACATGCAGATACTGCCCCTGTAAACTGTCCTACTTAGTAAATATGTATTGATAATAAAAGAACATGTTACAGTTAGTGGCTTTTTTATAAATCCATTAAATTGGCTATTATCAAATGAGGGCTTATAAGTAAACAATACAAATAATAGACAGGGGGTGGGGGCAGCGTTATTGTTGTGCCTAGGGGCGCCGTCATCCCGAAATCCGCCCCTGGATTGACGCCCCATGTTTAGCACTTAATACCATCTCTTTCAATTACAGCACGCATCAGCCCGTTGAGGCTGTCTAAATGACACAGTCACCTTCTACACAGTATTGAATCGTTTATAAATGTGAGAAACACACAGATCCACCACACGCATACCCGGTAGTTTGGTATGCTGGACACACTTCCACAGTGAATCACTGATGCACACAGAATGCCATTTACCATTATGTATATCACATCACGATGTGTTTTATCATGTTTTTTACTATGTTCTTTATAATGTTTTTTACAATGCTTTACAGCGAACTCCTTGGCTGCCGGGCAAGCTGCTTCTGAAGATCTGCCACCATAGTAACACAACAAGCTTGCGTGTCAAAGCCGTGGAGCGTGCGTTCCAGCATCATCAGGCGGACACGCTCCCACACTGACTTCCGCCTTAGTTACATAGTTACATAGTAGGTAAGGCTGAAAAAAGACTTGCGTCCATCTAGTTCAACCTGGTATAGGTATCCATTGCTGATTTGGTAGGTTCTGATATTTTACAGACAGATTCTATTTCTTATTTGTACCCATGGATGTTTTTATCCAGTAAATGTTTGTCCAACTTTGCCTTGAACGCATTTAATGAGCCAGCCGTTACCACCTCTCTGGGAAGAGAGTTCCAGAGTTTGACTGTTCTGATCGTAAAGAAATTCTTTCTACTAGCTGAATGAAATCTTTTTTCTTCTAATCTATACTCTTGCCCTCGTGTCCTAGATTCCTTTCTAGTAGAAAAGAGAGTGTGTGACAGTTCCTTATATTGGCCCTTGATATACTTGTACATGTTGAGCATGTCCCCCCTTAAACGTCTCTTTTCCAATGTAAATAGTCCCAAATTGCTTAATCTCTCCCCGTAGCTTAAATTCTCCATTCCCCTAATAAGCTTTGTTGCTCGCCTTTGGATTTTTTCTAATTCTAGGATGTCCTTTTTATAGTGTGGGGCCCAGAACTGCACTCCGTACTCGAGGTGAGGTCTCACCAATGCTTTATACAGTGGCATAATTACCCTTGAGTCACTATTTTCCATTCCTTTCTATTTGGACTCCTAGATCCTTTTCAAGTATGGAATTACCCAGTTCCTCTCCGCTAAGGTTGTAACTTGCACACTGGTTGTGTCTCCCAAGGTGCATAACCTTACATTTATCTACATTGAACCTCATCTTCCATTTTTTTGCCCACTCATCTAGAATTGCCAGATCATTTTGAAGCATGGTGACATCTTCTGATGATTTGATGACTTTTCTAAGTTTTGTATCGTCCGCAAAGATGGATACATTGCTGAGTAACCCCATACCAATATCGTTAATAAAAATGTTAAACAGAATGGGCCCCAAAACCGAACCCTGGGGCACTCCACTTAGTACCGGTATTGTATCTGATACCGCACCATTCACAAACACTCTTTGGGGGTTATTCTAGTTCATTCTTTCTGACAAAATCCTTCTTAGATGGACAAAACCATGTGCACTGCGGATGGGGCAGATGTAACTTGTGCAGAGAGAATTAGATTTGGGTGGGGTTTTTCTTCAAAGTGAGATCTATATTGCAGTATAAAATAAAGCAGTCAGTATTTTCCCTGCACAGAAACAAAATAACTCACCCAAATCTAATTCTATCTGCACATGTTACATCTGCCCCCCTGCAGTGCACATGGTTTTGTCCATCTAAGAAGGATTTTGTCAGAAAGAATGAACTAGAATAAACCCCTTTGTTCTCTATTACATAGCCAATTCCCTACCCATCTGCAGATACTGTAGGTTCTCCATTTTATTAATCAATCTCTTGTGTGGGACAGTATCAAATGCTTTAGCGAAATCTAGGAAAATCACAAAATAACCTCTTCATAGAACCCTAGCAGATTAGTTTGGCATGAACGATTTTTCACGAACCCATGTTGGTTAGTACTGAGTAGACGGTGATGGTCTAAATATTCCTGGATACCCCTTAAAAATAGTTTACCCACAATTGATGTTAAACTAACGGGTCTGTAATTAGCGGGATCTTCCTTTTTCCTTTTTTGAATATTGGCACTACCTCTGCTATTCTCCAATCTTTTGGTACTATACCTGACGATAGTGACTTGCTAAAGATATAATGTAGGGGGGTAGCTAGTTCATCCCTTAATTCCATTAATACCCTCGGATGAATCCCATCTGGCCCTGGTGATTTATTTGTTTTGAGTTTGCTTAGCATCAGTACTATTTCCTTTGGCGTGAAATCCACAATGAGATCTGGCTTATTTGTCCCGTTTGTGGAAATGTTCATTCCACAGTCTACTCTCCCTTAGTAAATACTGATGAGAAGAACTCATTTAACAGTTTTGCTTTTCCCTTGTCCTCAGTAACACTTTTTCCACTAGTATCAGTTAGTGGGCCTATGTTTTCCTTAATTAAACTTTAACTATTTATGTATTTAAAAAACTTCTTTGGGTTGGTTTTGCTTTCAGTGGCTATGCGCTCTTCGTATAATCTTTTAGCTGCTTTGATTACCCCTTTACAAGTTTTGTTTGATTCTTTGTATTTTGCGAACGCCTCCTCATTCAAGTTATTTTTATAGAATTTACAGAAGCTTCCGGCAGCGGACCCCCGGCGGCAAAGGAAGACGCCACTTGGTATGTACACCCTATATAAGTTTTGTATGTTTTATCACCTGTGTTGTTCCTGCACCTTGACAAAGGAGATTGTCCCCGAAACGTTGGAGATTGGAAATATACCGTTGGAGATTGGAAATATAAGTGGAGATTAAAAGGCAACCAGCCAATCAGCTCCTAACTGTCACGGCACATGCTGTATTTGAAAAATGACAGTTGGGGCTGAATATTTGTTTTTTTATCACTCTATGCTTTATCACTTTTTGAAACATTGTGCATAGATTAAGTGTTACAGTTATGATGCCCTGATGCAGCCTAGCCACATTAACCCAGGGGGCTCTATGCCTCAAACCTATTCCTAATACTGACAAGTTTTATCTTGTAAATGATTGCAGAATTTAGAAACAGCCTGCACCTTATAAGCTATTACCGCTGCCAACACTACCAATAGGCTCAGGATGGTAAACTGAGGTGTTTCACATTTCCCTGGTGACTTATTTCCAATGAAAACATTATTGATGACCTTCCCAATATTATGAACCTCTAACATGTTACAAACATCATGTTTAAGGATTTATTATAACAGATATTGCAAAAGCACTAATGCCAAACTGTTTATTTTGGGTATAGAATATCTTGTTATATACTGTGTACATAGTGCAGATAGCTGGAGTCCCACTGACACTGTATTGCTCTTATTATTAGTATTGAAATGCATTGCATGAACATTTTTAATATTACTTTTATCCCTAAAAGTTTGGTGTATTTTATAGTTCAGCGCGTAACATGGTTGAAAAAGCATGCTAATTATGTTGAATCCTTTCTTCAGGAACATTTACAGTTCTTAAGGGACCTCTAATAGTTTCTTAGTGGAACATAAAATCAATTATCAAATTGATTTTGCAAGGAGAAGGCGAAAAAGAGTGAAGAGTCAGAGAAATATCAAATGGCTAAAATGATGTGTAGAGTTTTTGATGTACACATAAATAAAGGAATAGAGAAATTTAATAGGCTTAGCATCGCCAATAAATTTATAAACATATAAAATCACCTCTAATGCCAAAGATTAATTGTGAAACTGATATATTCAAGCTATGCTGTAAAATCCAATGCATTATGACATGCATGAACAACCTAAACTGCAGCAATGCAGTACAAATGCTGTTCTTATGCGATGTACTTTACCTACAGTACTAATTAAAAGCCCCTTAAAATTACAGCTTTTGCAATGTACTTTCACTTTTAGCTTTGACAGTCTTTACTTCCATTTTGAGCTGTGACTGTTTTTACCCCACCACCAGTCTTTATCTGCCCCTACATTCAATCGCCACCTTCACAGCTCCCTCTATCCATATCCAGTAAGTTTGAAACAGTGCCCCGGAAAAAAATTGAAAAATAGTAATTTAGTACTTCGAGTGACCTCCAGTAGTCATTGGTGGTACTTAACCTTACAGAGGTGAGGAATAGTTAGCTATATATATATATATATATATATATATATATATATATATATATATATAGATATAGGCAGTGGTGGTGTGGCACTCACGACACTTACTCAGGAACACAAATGGTATGCCAGTCAGATATGCACTGACTGGCATACCATTTGTGTTCCTAAGTAAGTGTCGTGAGTGTCACACCACCACTGCCTATATTTGCTCTTGCTGAGCTGTGGAGGCACCGACCACGAACTGCTACCATCGTTTGGAGTGCCGGACCCTACACTTGTATATATGTATATATATATCAAGAGAAATACCCTTTCAATGCGCTAATTGATATCTGTCGGGGCAGCAACTCTATTAGTCCCCCCTGTTAGTGGGGGAAGTGGGAGAAATGGAAGAAAGAGAAACAGAGTGCGCCCCTATCGTAAATTCCACCACCAGAATATAACCAATAACCATGAATCAATGGAAATTCCAGTAAGATATTCACAATTAGCGATTTAATACAACATTTATTAAAAACATGTAGTTTTCATCTGTGTGTAGTATGATTCATACAAAACATGGGTGTATTTTCCAATTACAAATTATGCCACACAGACTGTAATGCCCATTACAGAATATACCACACACCAAAATGTCCATTACACATTATGCACACATCGTTAAACCCGATATATATTGAATGAGGTCAGCTTCCAGGCAACCAGGTTGCTGGTGTTCAGTATATCGACACTGACATCCCAACTGCCATCAGAACATTGAAACTGGAACGTTTAAACACATCAGGATGCCAACACCAGAATGTCAACAGCCAACAATTAGCTGTAAGTATGCTGGAATTGGTTAGGGTAATGCCATGGTGGGGTTTAGGGGTAGGCAGTACTGGGGGTAAGGAGGGTATATGGTTTAATAGCAGCTGGAGCCGGACTTGTGGGCAAGGAGGAGGATAGGGGCAGGCAGTGCAGAGGCTAGGGAAGGGGTATAGCAGCTACTGGGTTTAGAAGTGTACATGCATTGGAACCAGGGCAGCGTCTGGGAAGAGAGCACTGTCCTGGCACACAAACATATGAGGGTGCCCTGAATAAGAGACAGTTACCCCATCACCTGACCAGAAACCAAGCAAAACACATCTTACCGGGTGCTGGAGGCAGCAGACCAGTGTGGGGCGCACTCTCCATAAGGATGGCCTCTAGACGCTAGAGCTGCAGCCAGGAGAGGACAATGAAGCGTGGAGATGGCAGGGGGTCGCAACCGTTATCTTGAAGGTCATGTTGGGTGCTCTGTGATAGCCGCTCCTCCTGGGCTGGGCTCTGCCCGTGTGATAACTTGGTTGGATCTTGGTTGGTCTCTAGGACAGGAAGGGCGGAGTCTGCACTGCAGCAGCAAGTTCTGCTGCCCAGTAGACACCATGGTGCTGTGGGAGATGAAAAAGGATGATGATAGGAGAGGTCAGGGTGCTCTGGTGCTGCTGCCAGCAAACTCAGGGCAAACAATTGGGGCGCAGGGGCGTAACTACAACCTTGTAGGCCCCATTGCGAAATATATACAGACCCCCCTCCCCATTGTCTCTCTCTCTCTCAACCCCCTCTTCCTCATTCTGACACTCTCTCTCTGGCACTTTCTCTTTTTCTTTCTGTCACTATCTTTCTATTTCTCTCTCCCTCACACCACCACTCTCTCCACAACGTTTCTCTGTCTCAGCTGCCCTTTTGATCAATTCATGAACTAAAACCCCATTATTTATTTAATTGATTATTTGAATATTAAGATGAGTTAGTTTGTTGTAGTGAGTGCTGGGCCCCCTGTATTTGTATTTACTAGAGTGTGTGGTCACAGGTCACTGCACCCCAATCTTGGAAGTATGGGTGCTGTTTGCACCCCATTCGCAGGAATGGTGAGTGTGTTGGTACTTCTGTATCTATATATTTGGGTTGATTTTTAATTTAAAAAAATACACAATTGGATGCTATTGCGCTGTTGGGAGAGTAAATGCTGATTGTATCTACCGTGAAGAAATGAGTTCGGACACACTGCTATAAATGTAACAATTTTATAATGTAATAAAAACACACAAGAAATTACAATACATACAATTTAAAAAAAGAAAAGAAAAAAAAAGCATAAAGTATAAAATGCAATAAATGTGGCAGCCAACGTGAGGATGTGAATATCAAGATAATTATTCCTTATAGATAGGGATATATATATTCGATGGGGGTCTCCTGTTGTCAATTTTGCCCTGGTATAAAGTGCTTTAGTTTGCAGCTACTAAGTCTGAGCAAATCAGTAGGAATTAGTGTGAGTCCAAGCATGTAATTTATATGGAGTGCAGACAGCCTGTCCTTCTTAGCATGTGAGCAAACACGCAGATCCTCTGTCGTTTGAAAGTGGCTGATTGCACAAGTTTTAATAAATGATTTAGGTCATGGACCATGTGTCCACACTAGCAATGTCAATTGTGGATAATGTGCTCACGTACTGAAAGCTGAAGTCTGGTCCTGGGTGGGCGGGATAAGATGTTTAGTCCGCCGGCTATTTGCGGTGTTAGAAAGACGGTAAATACCTTTAGTTTGTATGCTTGTTTCTATGAGCCGCCGCGCTCATGTCCCAGGAGCCGGGCAGTGGGTCACTTTTGTGCTGCTTGTATCCGGTGCTATGAGGCACTTCGAGGTAGACGCTCTGTGTGTAGTGTGGTGCAGCAGAGCTTGTTCCGACAGACAGGAGAACCACCAGGAGACAGGATTTTCGTCAATGCGTTTCGTAACCCTTTGTGTACGGGGAACTTTTTCACAACAGATTTTTAATTAACCTCTGTTACTGTGATCATAGCTTTCTCATGCACCCTAGATAAGCTCATTTACCTGATACCTGTGACAGCTGCCCCTTTAATACTAATTCAGGTGCTGTGTTTGGGATTGTCTCACCTTTAAAAGCCATTAGGTACTTGGCAGGTGAGCTTTAACCCAAGAAAAAACACATGTTCATTTTAGCTATGATGTGTAAGCAGTTGCCAGGTTCCTAAGAAAACCAGTTGTTAGTGTAGGACTTGAAGTGAAATGGGGTCCCTTGGCGATGGGCTGCAAGCTTAAATACATTGATCAATTCATGAACTAAAACCCCATTATTTATTTAATTGATTAGTTGAATGTTAAGGTGAGTTAGTTTGTTGTAGTGAGTGCTGGGCCCCTTGTATATATATATATATATATATATATATATATCCAGGGAATGGGACGACACTCTCTAAAGAAATCCATTAATGCTGGTGAGCGCACTCAAAATAGTCCTCCATGAGAGAAAAAATTGATGTATTCATGGGTACAGAAGAAGGTCACTTGCCAGACTGAAGTTTAAATAGTTGCTTTTATTTCATTTCATTTGATTACGCTGCCATCACACTGGTCAACCTTACGACCCGAATTAGGGCCTTTATAAAGACTTGTTTGACAGCCATCAGAAATACATCGAATAAATAAACACCTAGCAAAAAAAAGACATACATATAGAAAAAATGTGTATCGGTCACTGAATGGAATTTCAACAACCAGTGGCACCTATATATGAACAAGTAAATAGGGGCACACATCATTACCATGAAATCATACCTCACACTAGCTATATAAATATCACATAGTGCATGCAAAGTACCAAGTATTTTGCAATACGTACCATAAGGTGTCCAAAGTGCAGCAACACGAGCTGTTGCACGTGCCAACGCTGTGTGCCGCTGTTTGCCTATAGGTCCACTATGTAAACCGTCACATGGCGCGAAAAACATCATTTGAGACGCATACCAGCATCTATTTGGCCCGCATTGTGTAGAGCCTCTTCCGGGCGTGTGATTGCGTCAAGACGCGTCACATGACCCGCATTGTGTAAAGCCTCTTCCGGGCATGTGATCGCGTCAAACGCGTCACATGACCCAGTCACGAATCCAATAGAGCACTAACATTGCGTCATATTAGGTGCCTGAAACGCACCTGGAACGCACCATGTATCACATATGACCCAATTCATACGCGGGGCTTTAATGTAAATCTACTTGCATATACCACTGGACCAAGCGCCATCTAGCGGACACTAGAATAGTGACATTCAGAAATTAGATCATACTTTTTCCATACGATTGCAACCCCACTTGGTATCTATGGCCATGCACTTAGTACTGTACCTTCTTTAGAATGAATTACAAAGCATCATCCGGACTAGATACACATTTTGTACAGTAACGAATATTAAAAATGCAGACATATTGTCAATAAATCACAATACATACAAACATAATTATCATAATGCATACAAAGTTTCTCATCACTGCCACCTGTACCTTAAACATCTAACACTTTGATAGGCATATAATATTTTTACAAAAAAGCTGCTAATGAGTTACTTTCATTTAGGCCTTTCGGCGCTACAGTGTCCAATTTAGCAATCCACCGTGCTTCCCTTTGTAGGAGAGCTTTTCTACGGTCGCCTCCTCTCTCAGAGGGAGGTTCCCAGTCGATGATCATATATTTCAATGATGCTATTTGGTGGTTTTCTTTTACAAAATGGACTGCCACTGGCTTATCAGATGCACCAGTATTATATGCCAGTCTAATGGAGGATCTGTGCTGTGTCATTCTTTCACAGAAAGTCCTTATAGTTTTCCCTACATACAAATAGCCGCAGGGACATTTTAGAAAGTATACTACATAGTCCATAAGACAAGTTATACGGTGACGTAGTGTTATTTTTTGACCTGTCTGTGGATGATTAAATGTCCGGCCAGTTATCAATGATCGACGAGTTATACATCCAAGACATCTGTAACAACCATTTTGTTGGGAAAGCCATGTTGAACACTTCGTCAGAGGGCGTGGCCTACGGATGCTCGCTGTCTGACTTAAACACAGACACTGTCCAATGACTTCGCCGGGTCTTTGACAAACATATGCCTCGGCTAATCACAGCGGGCACCCCGCTCACTATTCCTATTGGACGCATTTAGCCAATCAACTACAGTCTAGTGATGACACACCACTAGTCTCACGGTGGCCAATCAAACACCTTTACATCATGACCGGCAGTTTAACCTGCCAATCGTAGCATGTTTATGCTATTGAGCAGCGTATGTTGTTATCAGACGCTGCATCATATATAGAACATTCCCTACGGCCAATCAGACATTTTTACGTATTGAAAGGCTGGAAAACCGGCCAATCACGTCTTATTTACGTCATTGGGCAGCGTGTGTTATCAGGCTCTGTTTTATGAATAGTGCATTCCCTGATTCTCATTTGAGCAACACACTAACAGATGTTGCGTAAACAACATACATATACAATACATATTCAAAATCATCAATTACAATACATCATAATTTACCCCGCAAATTATATATCCTAAAACCATGATTCAACAATACAAGATTAAAAAATTGCATCGATATGCACAATAAAAAGCAACATATATAGATATATATATATATATATATATCAATAAAAAGACAATAGTAAAAAAAGACATAAAAAACTATTTAAAAAACGTTTTAAAGGCTATTTTAAAAAAGGTGTAATTTCATACCCTTCATTCAACCCGACTGGGGTAAGGGTATTAAGGGTCAGGATCCAAAATGACTCTCTTTTAATTAAATCCTGATCCCTATCCCCCCCCCTCCTATTCGGGTATACAATTTCTATCCCTTTTACTTTTAAACTTGTGGGATCTCCATTGTGAAATTGTTTGAAGTGGCGTGGTACGCTGTGGTTTAGAACACCATTTTTTATATTTCTTATGTGTTCCAAAACACGAATTTTTAAATTACGTTTCGTTTTGCCCACATACGATTTCCCACATCCACACGTTAACAAGTAGACCACAAATACGGAGTTGCAATTCACAAATTGCTTGATGCACATATTATGCTTTATTTTATCACCTTTCTCAATATGTGCACAGACTTTGCATCGCCCGCAGGGAAAGCACCCTTTTATGTCTAGCATATTTTTACAATTGACATTCTCCCTTGGGTTCATTAACTGACTTTTTGCCACCATTGATTTTACTGTGTTGGCCCTTTTGAAGACCACTTTTGGCCTGTTTTCAATATGTTCATTAAGCACTGGGTCCAACTTCAAAATGTGCCAATTTTTTTCCATTATACCCCTAATCTCCCTTTGTCTATAATTATATTTAGTGATGAAAAGGCAGTTGAACTTATCCTTATCATCTCTGGGAGTTTTGTCTTTATACATAAGGGTTTCCTCTCTGTCTGTTGATCTGGCTTTTAGACAAGCCGACTGTATCAAACTTGACGGGTACCCCCGTTCACGGAACCTGGTCTATAGATTTCTGCTTGTTTATAAAAAACTTCCAGGTCGGTGCAATTTCGTCTCAGACGGAGGAATTGTGAAAATGGAATATTATTTTTCCAGGAATCTAGGTGGCAGCTGGAGTATTCCAGGTAACTATTGCTGTCAACCTCCTTAAAAAAGGTTGAGGTCTCTATGGATGTTACAGCTGGATAGTTCTCAACACCCGTTTATATCCAGTACCTACTATATGTGCACTTCATTGCCTGCCAACCGTGAAAATTATTATTTTTTCCTATGTCTATTTTACCAACAATATCGGAGAGGAGGGTCCCATGCACGTTTTATATCCTAACAGTTCTACATGTTTTTGTGTGTTTTCTATTCATAACTTTATTACACACACTTCCTGATAAATGTCTTCTTCCTTATAATCATATCAGCACAACACATCTAGACACCAATACCCTCACATAAGCTCAACCGCTCTTTTCATATTTGAGCACTGTTATTAAGTAATAATATCTCTAAAAACCAAGATATTTTACATATGGTCGCATATATTATTAGATGCAGCACTATATCTTGAGTAGAGCATTATTAGCCCATAATATTACATTCATGTATGAATTCATTATTTTTCTCAAACCCGTTTTTTTACAGAGAAAAAGTGGACACAGAATATATAGAACATAGATAGAATACATCTTTTCAATCTACTGATGCTTATTAAGGGTATTATGAATACGTGCTGGATTGGGCTAAAATGACAAATTACATTGCAGATACATCAATTCATCCTAGTGTTTTTTTTTATGTCAATCATGTACCAGCCGACACTGGAATATACTTTGAATATACTTTGATTTCTATCCCATTAATTTTTCAATACAAATTACCGAGGGTAACTATATGTGCCAGTCACATCGTTCTTTACCCATGCAATTTAACCCAATTACCGTCTGAGTACTTCGCAGAATACATTTATAAACTAAATGTCTCCAAATAAAATATTGTTATATAGGAATATCTCAAGAAGAATAAAGTTACCGAAAATAACCCCTGAAAGTCTTAATTCTTCCACATAGACGGCGAATTAGCGTATATATTTGACAATACAGTTACACTTCGTACATTAATATTTTTTACACCCTATTCAACCAATATACACTACACCCATTTATATCTAGCACCAATAATATGTGTACTGTTTCCCCACCCTGGCAATATATATTTTTCCCTGTTCACTTCACCGATAATATTAGACGAGGAAGGTCCTATGCACGTTATTTGTATCACAACAGTTTTTTGTGTTTTGGAGTGTTCGTTTTTTTTTTTTTTATCCATAGCTTCACACACACTCTCCGATTAAAAGTTTCCTCATAAATTATGTCAATTTAATAGATTTAAACACCACTACCCTCACATATGAGCACTCTCACGAAGTAATAATATCTCTAAAATTGAGATATTCTACACACTGTTATATCTATTATCAGATACAGTACTATATTCTGAGTGGGGCACAATTAGCCCACACTCATTTATTGATGAATTCATCATTTTTTCTTAAACCGTTTTTGATAAAGAAAGGTGGACACAAAATATACAGAACACGGATAGAATACACCTATTCAATTAATTGATGCCAATTAAGGTTATTATGAATACGTGCTGGCTGGGGCTAACATGACAACATTTATTACAGGTACATCAATTCACCCATGTGTTCCTCATGTCGCCTATGCACTAGTCGACACTGCAATACAAGTCGTTCTTTATCTCATGAATTCTTCGACATAAGTTACCCAGGATAATCATATGCGTCAGTCATATTGCATTCACCCATGTGATTTAACTTAATTACTATCCGAGTACTTCACAAAAAATATATATATATAAATTGAATCTCTCCAACAAAAATTTGCCATATCGGAATACTTCTAAAAAGGATTGAAACTACCAGAAACAATTTCCGGAAAATCTTATCTCTCCTATACAGACGGCAAACTAAGTGCATACATATTAGAACACTATCATACTTACCCACGCCCTGCCATCCAGTTTAATAACACATATAATCTCAGCATTATGTAAGATTTACCAATAAAGAATGTGGCTACTACCAATAAACTGACAGCGCATATTCGCGCAAACACAAGATGTCAGTGACAAATACATATATGCGGCAAAACATAAATAATACCGTTCTCTTTTCCCTTATTTTGTATTTACTTTTACTTTTTCATTATTTCTTATCCTTTATTAAAAATTTAAGAAATTTCTCTTCCCTTTTACACAATTTATGTAAGATCCATATATGGATCTACATCTTAATATCGGTCCAATCTGCGAATAGCAAAAAATGACACTATATGTCTTAAATAAATAGCAATTTGGAGATCTTCATATGACTGCGTTCCAACAGCAGTCTCCATGGTAACAGGATTTAATTACCATACGCATACCGACCGCACCCGAAATTTGCATAGAATATTGATGAGGAGGAACAGCATAAAAACGGCTTCCGGACGCACAGTGGGTGGTCCTGAGGAAGCTCTTGCGAAGCGTGCGCCGACCGCACATCAGTTTTGACTCCCAATACCCCCTCCCCACATACCAATGTATTTTGATTTCTGTACGATGCGCTGACGGGTCTCCGCTGTACACGGAACCCTCTACCTGCCAATGTGGTGTTTAAACGCTGGACAGCACACCACACAAAAAGGCAACTAGCATTGCGGAATTTGGGTATAATCCCCAGACTTTGCCGCATTTAGGAATACGGCAATTTATATATAAAACGCCGTCTCCTGCCTTCCAATAGGTTTCTCTGCCTGCAATAGATATCAATCCCCTCTCATGGTAGAGTGATTAAATGGGAGATATCTAGCAGGTGTATCGCATATACAGCACAAACTTTAATACTGTGGGATAAACAGCACTTCCAACAGGGCTCCTCCCGTGGATATTGCTGCATACACACTGGGGGATTTGTGATAAGATATCAATTTGTTCTACAAACCATTAAAACAAACTGGGAGCTCAACTGAACAAGGATTTTCATCCTTTTTTATTCTCACCAGTCCGTGTCTATATATATGTTTGTGTGTTTGATTTTATTTCGCAATCTTTTTTTATAAAATTTGAATAAAAGTTAAATCTTATCGTATCGTTAATCCTGGTGCACCAACAACAGACATTCTTTTTCTTTCAAAAATTTTGCTAGTTCTCAACACTAATACACAAATCTAAAAATTTGATTTTTCTGGACTGTATATTTGAGGTAAATTTGAGGTTATACTCATTAGAGTTCAGGTCCTCCATAAACTGTGTACATTTGAATTCCTCACCACCCCAAACGATCAATATATCATCTATATATCTCTTAAACATCTTGATATTATCGTTTTGGGATATGAGGGGGGTCAATGTTTCCCAGTCCCCCATATATAGGTTTGCCAGGCTTGGGGCACAGATGGTCCCCATCGCCGTGCCCCAAACCTGTACAAACCATTCATCAAGAAATTCAAAATAGTTGTGACTAAGCACAAAAGCAAGATAATCACATATGAAATCATTTTTCTCTTTCAGGATACTACTGTCCTCTCTCAAGATTTTCTTAACAACTTCTATGCCTTTGATGTGGGGAATAGAGGTATAAAGTGATGCAACATTGATGGTCACTAATTTTAGACCTGGCGCCCATGTTACATCTTTGAGGATCTGCAACATATGTGTTGAATCTCTCACATACGATTTCAATTTTGGGACGTATTTTTTCAAAAACACGTCGACATATTCAGAGACCCTCGATGTAAAGGACCCTATCCCGGCTATAATAAAATTGTGGGCACTGCGCTAAAAACTTTGTTAAGCTGCTCTATAAAGGGTTGAGGTAATATAATAAATGAGCGCTAAGGTATGAATGAATATAGAATAGAGTAAAGATAAAAGATAAATATGGAAAAGCTCCTGAAAAATAAAAATGGTTAGTATATGTTTACAGCCCCTTTGGGGGTACCTGCGGCTGTCCCTACCTCTATCGAGCACGGGGCGGGAGACGGGAGTCAGACGGAGAACAGAGGGTTGTGTCCTGCTGGTGTTTGGAAAAGCCGTTCGTCTCCGTCTGTATGGTGACGTCACACGGTGCCATGAATGCCGTGTGGCCGGCGGTAGTTCTTCTTGCTCCCGCTGGATAGAGGGGACTTGTAGAGGTCAGAGTAGCGTTCTAGCAGGTGTCCACAGACAGGTCTTCAATGCGTTTCGTGCAGTTAAAGCACTTTTTCAAGAATGACAGTTTGGTGTCCATATTGGTCCTTTTATTAATTTTTTTATTGAAAAAAACGGAAATGGTGGGAACCTCATGGGGAAACCTATTATAGGTAAAAAAATGAAGATTAAACGGTGCATGTAAAAATAGAAAGAATGAAAGAGAAGAAGAAATGGTAATATAAAAGGGGAAATTATATTTATAAAATGCATAATAAATAGTGGATGGAAGAAATAATAATTAATGATAAATGAAGATTATAAAAATATTTATAAAAATGCATTTAGCTCAAAATCAATATTTAGTCCTTTTGGCATCAGGGTTTGCATAGCATATATCCACTTTGTTTCGGTTTGTTTGAGTGTTTTAATGAAATCGCCCCCTCTCCAATGTTGGTTAATTTTCTTTATGCCGATGCAGTATAGACCTGAGGGGTTCTTATCATGCACTTGTAGGAAATGGTTGGATAAACTGTGGGTGGTCAGGCCTTTTTTTTTATTGTAGATGTGCTCAGAAAACCTGATTTTTAACTGTCTTTTGGTTTGCCCAATATATTGTTTTCCACATGGGCAGCATAGGAGATATATTGCGCCTTCTGATTCGCATGAAATATATTCTTTTATATTGTATTCTTTTTTGGTGACATTGGATGCAAACTTTGTGATGGGTTTGGTTGAAATGCTGTTTTGATTTTTGCAAGCTTTACAGTTGAGGCAATGGTGAAAGCCTTTGGTAAGTTTATTGTTTTGTTGTATATTTGGTTTGATAAAGCTTGAAACAAGTTCTTGTCGTAAATTTCTTGCTTTTTTGTAAATGATTTTGGGTTTTTCGGTCAATAAGGGTTTTAAATCTTCATCCAAAAGGAGAATTGGCCAATTTTTTCTGAGAATGTTTTCAAATATATGATGGTTACTGTTGAACTGTGTGATAAATGTAAGGTTTTCGTTTGTAGTGGGTTTTTTGTTTTGGTATTTGATAGTATCTTGACGGGTGAGATCTGTGATGGTTGTCAATTGGTCTTGCAATGTTTTTTCATTATAGCCTTTCTGTAAAAAATTCTGGGTCATCTTTTCACTTTGTTCCAGAAAGGTGTTTTTGTTGGTACAGTTTCTACGTAGTCTTTTATATTGTCCCATTGGGATATTGTTTGTCCAGTTCCTGTGATGATTACTTTGAATTGGAAGTATATTGTTGCCATCCACTAGTTTGGTATATGTTTTTGTAATGACTTTCCCTTCTTATATGGTGATCTCAAGGTCCAAAAAGATTATTTTTTCTTTACTTGTAACTGTAGTGAATTGGAGATTTAATTGGTTGGTGTTGAGATAACTGCAGAATTCTTCTAGTTCGGTTTCGGTGCCGGCCCAGACGAAGACGATGTTGTCTATGTATCTTTTCCATAGTTTTATATTCTTTCTATATCTGTTTTCTGACCATATCCAATCTTCCTCCCATTTGGA
The DNA here is from genome assembly GCF_055691185.1 of Crinia signifera. Classification (NCBI taxonomy): domain Eukaryota; kingdom Metazoa; phylum Chordata; class Amphibia; order Anura; family Myobatrachidae; genus Crinia; species Crinia signifera. The sequence goes on along the minus strand of NC_139221.1, from coordinate 233,615,251 downwards.
GACAAAGAGATTTGCATATGACGGAGCGAAAGGCGTGCCCATAGCGGTCCCGCACGTTTGAAGGTAAAAGGTGCCGTTATCCCAATAGAAGTTGTGCTGTAGGATGAACTCTATTCCCTCCATAATGAAGTTTATTTTGTTGTTAGGTAATGTGGTTTTGGTAAGGAAATGGAGGGTATGATCACAGCCTTCTTTGTGGCGAATGGAGGTATAAAGAGAAGTAACATCACTCGTACACAAAGTGTATTCTTCCTTCCTTTCGAAATTGTCCAAAATTTGAAGGATGTGGATGGTATCTTTTAGATAACTGGGCTGAGTGGAGACTAGAGGTTGGAGAAATGAGTCAATGAAAACTGAAAGGTTAGATGAAATTGAACTGATTCCGGAGACAATCGGACGGCCAGGTGGGTTAATAGAATTTTTGTGTATTTTTGGCAGGCAGTAAAACGTGGGTATTTTCGGATGATCTATTTTAATGTATTTGTATTCGTTGTCATTTATGATTCCTAGGAGAAGTGCTTCATCCAGTATGTTGGTGAGCTTTTTTTGGAACTTGATAGTTGGATCATTGGCGAGGTAAGACCAAAATGAACCTTAAAGTTCGTCTTGCCGAGCATGTTAGAAACATCAAAAGAGGCTATAAGGAACATCCCTTTTCATTACACTTTCTTGAAGTACATAACATTTCCACTAAGTCTATTACAGGCTTTTGGGGTCTAGAAACAGTCAAGACAAACTGGCGTTATAACAATAGGGATGTTCGCCTCGCCCAAACAAAAATGCGATGGATCTTTAATCTCTCTACCCTACACCCAGATGGCCTAAACCATGATTTTGAATTAAAGTGGTTTCTGTGAATTTTTGTGTGTATATATATTTTAAATCTTTTTATAATCAATTTCTCATCATGCTGCTGTATTCTAAAATATTTTTTTTTTAAAAACAATACTGTTTTTATATTTTGATGAAATTGTTTATTTATTGTATTTTGTAAATGGAGGAAGCACGATTTTTTCGATACATATTTTTATCGCTTTATTTATATATTTATTGTTGCCCAAATTAGTTCATCAATTTTGTGGCATGTGATTACCAATATGAGCGCGCTGTATATATATAACAGTAGAGCGTTCCATATTTTTATTTTGCGGTGCCGGCTGTGCGTTCCATAATCCGGAAGCCTATTTGCCACTCAGTCTTAATGGCCGTGCGTTTCACAGCACGGAAATCATAAATGATACCAGTCCGGAAGCGCATATTCCATTCAGCGCTCCTTCCGGCTGTGCGTTCTATAGCACGGAAGGTATATACGGCGCCTTAAACAAATGACCCGGTGCACTAAGGATGCGTCTTAGATGACACCTCCGGGTCATGCGTTTCATATTGCGGAAATAAAGCCGCGATCATGCGTTCCACGCGGCGAATTATGTACTACAGGCTGTTATTCCACTGTACGCCAACGAGTATATCTTTAGATTTGTTACTGCTACTTAAGCGCCATTAAAGGATTATACTTATGTCCTTTATTACACCATTTTTGCACTTTTATATTTCAATTATTATAACCCGGAAGTGCTTCCTCCAGACTGCTATATAACCACTGCCAGGTCACTCACTCTCTACCTTGAAAAAGGCAGCTGCGACCGCCGAAACATGTTGGCAGAGAAGTGAGTTACTTTTACTTTGTTTTTACTGTTTTTATTGGATCATTTGTGTGTGGCTATTGGCCAATTGGCCACATTGCATTTGTACCGATATAATAAATTGTTATACTGAGACCGGTCCTCCTCCTCCCTTTTTTTCATATACACCTCTGGGATGAGGTTAATGAAAATTTGAAGGACCAGGCCTCCTCTAAAGAAAACGCTATATGTGTATCCCACCTACATGCTCAGTGAGTACGGTAGGCACCTTCATCATTGAACATTCTATACGTATCTGGTGTCTATACACAAAGAAACCTTTATAGGCGTCTAGCTCCTGTATATACAGTGAGTACGGTATGCCTAGTTTGGACATACCTTATCCTTTGGTATTTCATCTTCAGATTATCTGCACGGGTGAACCCTTAAAAGACACCTTTACACACTTTTACCACATCCCTTACTTGTGAGTTGGGGTACGAATTCCCTCCCTGTTTTTTTGAGTGTTTATCAAATAAACACTTTTTTGATTATACGCATTTTTGGAAATTCTAACACATTTTTTCATATATTTTCATTTCCCCATTTCACGAGAATCATCCTTTTCGTGGGACACACGAGTTCAGCGCCAGCAAGACCTTCCTTTGTTTCCCCAGGATCATTGGCGAGGGTCTGGTATGTGGATGTATCTGATAACCATCTGGATATTTCTTCTTCGTATGTGGTTTTGTCTAATATCACTACTCCACCGCCTTTGTCAGCTGGCTTTATTATAATGGTTTCGTCATCTTTTAGTGATCTTAGAGCTGTTCTTTCTCCTGCAGATAGATTGATTTTCTTTTTTGGTTGATCTGGAATGTTATCAATATCTCTTTCTATTGCTCTTTGGAATGTTTCGATGTGTGGTCCTTTACAGAAAGAAGGGTTGAAAGTTGATTGTGGTTTGAAGGTGGTATATTCTTGGTTGGCATATGGTTCTATGGCTGTTGGTGTTCGTTTGGAGAAAAATTTCTTCAGATTTAATTTTCTGATAAATTTATGAGTGTCTATATATAGATTGAATTTTTCGGTACTGGAATCGGGTGCAAATTTGAGACCTTTTTGTAGTAATAATAACTTCAAGCTCTTTCTTGCTGAGATTGAAGATCGTTGTTCTGCCATCTTCAGTCTTTTTTACATTCTATTTGGATCCACCTCTACAGCCTCTTTTTCTTTTTCTTTCAGGTTCCTTTGTCTTTTGTTTTTTGGGGTTGTGTCTGGTGGTTTTTTTATTCCTTGAAGGTGGTCCAAAAAATACTCATCTTCACTTAATCCTTCAGAGTCTTCGACATAAGTTCTTTTTGATTGTGTCTTTCTTCTTACTGTGAGATCTTCTTGTGGGTTGCTAGAGATTTTTTCGAGAAGCGTATTGAATTCTTGATTTTCTTCTGATGTTGCATCTCTTTGTCCTTGGTTGAAGGAGGATTTTGCTAGTACATTTGCATATGATGGATATGTAAAATTATTTTTGTTGTATGAACTATCCCGGCTATAATTGACCGACCGGGAGGTGCCTTAGGGTCCTTGTGCACCTTTGGCAGATGATAAAATGTTGCATAGTAAGCTGCCATATTTAACAAATATTTATATTCATCTCCCACTATTGCGTGAGTATCCAGGCCCTTTTTTAATAAAACCTGTAACTCATCTATATATTGTTTAGTAGGATTACTCCCCAATTTTTTGTATGAAAAACCATCATTTAGCAATCTGTAGGCCTCATTAACATAATATTTGCAGTCCATCAGGACTATCCCCCCCCCCTTATCCGCACATTTAATCACAATTTCTGTGTCTGATGCTAGATTTTTTAAAGCCTCGGATTCTTTTTTATTTAGATTTTTTGGGTGGGTCTGACCATATTTATAGTTAGTATTTTCAGGATTTTTTTCATACATTTTCTCAAAATCGCGCTTTACTAACTCTGAAAACATATCTATATGAGCTCCTTTGGACTCGACTGGAAAAAAGGTGGATCTGGGTCTGAGTCCTGAGGAATTCTGAGCTCTCTCCTGTGTCTGGGATTGAGTATTATATATGTTTGTGTGTATACACATATTTTATTGTCGCGAGATCCTGCATTACCCAGAAATGTTTCTAGTGCATACCATAATTACACACAGGATATACATGCACAAATACCATACAGACACACAGGACATATAAGCACACATACCATACAGACACACATCACATACACGCATATATCATACATACATACAGACAGGACATACAGACACACAGGACATACACGCACACATACTATACAGACACACAGGACATATGCGCACACATACCATACAGACACACAACCCAGCCAAACCAACACCGCACCCACCCATCACCCATTTGCAGTACACACACACCTGCCCCACCACACCACCATTGTTACCACACCCAAAGCACCCCCTCAACTGCCCCTCACTCAACCGGTGCACCCCACCAACCCACACCACACACATGAGGCACCCCTGCACCTGCAACTCCACCACCCGCAGTATCCCTGCACTTGCCATACCCCCATCCACACCACCCCAATCAACCTCCCCCACCCACGGCACCCTTGAACCCAACCCTCACCCACCCACATCACCACCACACCGGCTACTCCACCAACCAAAGCAGCACCACATCCACCTGTCAAAACACCACACCTGCCCCTCCCACACCCGCACTACTTCCCCACCTGCCCCTCCCGCAAAAAACATATTTCATGCAATAAAGATGTTGACAGGTTAAGGGGGTGGAGCCCCTTACAACAGTGTGAAGCATGAATCGCAATGAATCAACTACTGTAGTTCTATATATTTTATTTAAAAATATCCATTGATAAAAGAGCTCATTAAAGAAATAGGAAAGACGTTAAAGAAAGTCTAAACCCATGTAGATTCAATAAAAAACTGTATCAGTATTTCCATCAGGAGACGTTAAATAAGCTCCCTTTATATCACAAAATAGATATTAAGAGCTAGAAGAGGGACATTCTTCACAATATTCTTTTGTTGGGACAAGAGAACACCATGAGAAAATAGTTAATAAAAGAAAAAGAGTACATTAAGGAAAATTTAACCTTAATAGATCTCTAAAAAAATCTAAAACAAAACCCTATTATTTATGAAGATACAGAAACCAAAGGCATAGTATTTAATTAAAGCAACAAACCCCTTTGAACTGTTTATGGATTTTCAAAAATGTACACAGAAATTAACAATTAAAATAATTTTCTTAATTAAGGAAAACAATTTTAATAAAGAAAACTATTACTATGTCTTAAACCAAGAGATACCGTATAGATTTACAAACAAAACCACCTTTTATCCTAGCCATCAGGAAAGAAGTTGCATTAGTTATTTATTAACAGTTTCTTATATAGCGCACACAAATTCTGCAGTGCTTTACAGAGAATATTTGAACATTCACATCAGTCTCTGCCCCAGTAAAGCTTACAATCTACAGTATATTCCCTACCACATGTACAGGCATACACACAGACATTCTAGGGTTAATGTTGTTGGGAGCCAATTATCCTACCAGTATATTTTTGGATTGTGGAAGGAAACCAGAGTATCCAGACAAAACCCAAGCAAGTACGGGGAAAATATACAATCTCCACACAGTTGGGGTCATGGTGGGAACCAAACCCATGACCTCAGTGCTGTGAGGCAGTAATGGTAACCATTACACCATCCATACTGCCCCTTTAATAAAGGGCCTGTTGCTTTAATAAAATTTAAATGGATGAAACAAAAAATGCTTAGAAAGAGTAAAATGTGTAAAAAAATTAATTTGATTTTTTTTCATATAAAATAAGCTACATCCCTACCATTTATATATTCCTGATAGATGTAAAAAAAAACACATTTTACCTGGCATACCAATAACAGTAAGATGCAATGGACACACTTCAAATTTATTTACTATGGTAGACTTTTTCCATCAAGCTTTATTCCTTACTATCAAGTCATGTACAGTATCCTGGATACTTGTGATACTATCAGAAAATGCAAGACATACAATGGAACTCAAACTTATTTTGCAGATGCCAGTACACTATACACTTTTATAGAGCTTATAATGGAATTTGATGCAGTTCTTTATTTTCTAAGTAAAAACTATTTTTACAAAGCTCTTAGAGAGCTTAGTTTAACAGCATATTATTTATTTTGTTTTATAACTATATTTATGGTTATTGATGTCGATAATTCACAAGTGGGGACAGCCATGGGTACCAGGTTGGCCCGCAGTTATGCTAATAAGTTTATGATGCATTGAGACAAGTCCAATATATGTACTAATAACTTAATAAATCCAAACTAGATATAAATGTGTAATACACTGAATAATAATAACTATACTAAACTAAACTGTCAAAAATTATTACAGAAACTAAAATTCCCAAGCAACTCATTGACCCTAACTGATGCATTATTAGTGATAGTCAATAATATGAGATGTGAAAATGGTTATCAGGCATCCCTTTCAGACAGTTCCCCCCAGAAAACAAAACAAAACAAAACAAAATATATCTTCAGATTGGAGGTACTGTATATAAGATACAAATTGATGAGATGCTAAAAGTTTTGATAAAAAAGAGTTATACAACAAAATAGCAGTGATAGAAACAAGAAAGTTATGAAAACCTAATATTAATTAGAGGAAAAATTAAGCTTTTGATTGCCAATTTTGATCACAATATATGCAAACAGAATTAATTTCAAGAAATAATTGGCGATTGCCTAAACTGGACCCTCTCTTAAGGAAACTATTACTGGACCATGTTTACCTATAACAAATCAACATTAAATGATAAACTAGTAAGAAGTACAGTATTCTGGATGTCAAAAAGAGAGTGTACTTTGGATGTCAAAAATAATATTTATACCCAGGGCTACTGCAGATGTGACTCTGCCTTATTTGTAGAACTGTAAAGATTTATTGTGAATTTACTTTTCTGCACATTGTTTTATTATTTTGGGGCCTCTTTGTCTTATGAACACACATTTGGGATTAGGGCTTTTGTTCCGCATAGAGTATTTTCTTTATATCACTTACAAGAGTGTTCACTTCTATCTTTTTTTGGTTAGTATGTATTTGTTGTTCTAGACTTTGATCCTTTTAGTATATGTTTGCTAACTTTTTTATTGTTGCATAATGGTGCTACCCATCTCTAATTTCCATGAGCTTATAAAGGGCAAAAAAAGAGAGGATAAGTAGAGATGTGAGGGTGCACTCAAAGTGTTCACTTTGCAGATCGTCCCACTGTGGAAAAATAATAATTACAATTGAACTGTTGTTAATTTATTAAATGAGTGCTAAAATGCATTCTTAAATCCTTTAATATATTATAGATAGTGAAAAAGAATAGAAAAGTGTGTTTTAAAATTATAGAGGATATATGGTACTCTGATATTTGTATGGATTTGATTATTCTTTCCTTTTGTTTTTATTATGTACCTCTTTCAGGGATATTTCTGCAGAATAAGATAGGGGTGTACACACAGAGCGATTCTTCTAAGTGATTTTGACTACATAGTCAAAATTGATTAGAAGGTTAGTAAAGATCGCTGTCAAGGTTAGACAAATCTCCCTATAATATCGCTTAGTAAAAAAAAGTTGCCAGGCAAGAATATTTTAACTAGATCGCTGGCTGTCTAGTCAAAATCGCTGCTATTTATTGCTGAGGGAGATAGTCACTAGCCGATCTGCAATGAACACCAACCAAGAATGTTAATTCTAGTATAGTCAAAATCGCCCATAGACAAAATTGCTTAGTCAAAATCGCTGGAGCATTTAGTCAAATCGCTTAGTCAAAGTCGCTGTCAAAACCGCTAAGTTAAAGTCGCTCACTAGCAAAAATTGCTCTGTGTGTACACTCCTGTTTGTAGTTCTTATGATGTTTCTCTTTGGTTACATTATATTGTTGCATTGCTATAATAGGTACTTTTGTTATTTAAACAGGGTACTTTGCTAGTGTCGCTTTAAGCTGGGCTATTTGCCAGTTATATTTCAAATGATCGTTCTCATCCAGTCGGCTTAACCAGTTGTGCCTTTTTATTTATTAATTTCTTGTCACTTATGATTAAGTGTATTATCTTTCAACACATCTCAGTTGTATCTATTTTGCAATTTGTGCTATTCTAAAGTTGCATTGGTATTTCTATATTTTAACTGATATACTGTGGTCGGCTCTTATGTGACGCTCATGTGATTTCATATAATTTACAAACACAGTTTTATTTCATACTGTATATCATTATAACCCCATTATATTGCAGATATACTGTTCTTTTCTTGAGTCCCTTATGTTTTGGGGGGTATTCAATCCCACCAGTAACAGTCCGAATTGTCGAGCATTTGTTTTTCTCGTTTGGTTGCTAGACATGAAAATTTAGCTCGACAAGTCGAGTTCTCCCCCAGAGAGGAAAGTGGCAATTGTGTCAGAGCTAGGCTCCATTTTTGTAGTTAATGATATGAAAGTAGATATTTGTTAGAAATGCAAATTATCCTATAAAACCATTTCCAAATCAGCAGACTGCACAATGCTGGTATCTCCCTGAAGTCTCAGTACAGGAGTGAGAGCGCTGAGGTAAACAGAGTGCATTGTGGGAGAAGTAAACAAAAGTATGGCAACAACAAACATTGAATCCTTGGTAAATCCGCCCCAGCATGGATACAAGGGACCTAAACATACAGTAGGTGTTTGGTCAAACCAGAACTAGACACAAATAGAAATGTATACAGAAGACTTTCAATGGGCAAAATCCAGCACAGTGAACATGAAAGGAGAGCAGAAAAAAGTGAATAATTATTATATGCAAATAGAATAATTTAAACAAATGCATAATAATACAAGCTAAAAACTGATGCTGACAATGGAATAATGGAATAAAGCATACCATATAAACATGCAGCAAATGGAAAATGAAACAAAAGAGGAATACAGGTATTTAGCAAAATATCACAAAGACAGAAGTCAAGATAAGCACTACAAACATTAGGGAATCCTGCATATACACTTAACACAATTTTTGGATATGCAACAAGAGAAACTCCCTTGTCACGACAGAAATAATTGTCGAGTTAATTTTGAGGGAAGAGTGATTTCAGTCGAGGTGAGGTGTACTCTTTGACATTGAATATGATGCAGGAATTATCTCAACAGATTTTACCCAATATAACTCGACAAGTCGAGAAATGTTCAACTCGACAGTCGAGGAAACGAAAACCAAATCAGGCGAGCTCTGCTCGACAAGTCGAGAAAACTAGACTATGAATAGGTGACCTCATAAAAAACCAACCTCTCGTCAAGAAAACAACAAAGCTCGACAAAAATAATATGCTGGACAGACATGGAATATCCCCTTGATCTTTGCAATATAGTCATTTCTGTCAAGATTTACTCAGCAGAGATTGTTTCTATTTATTTATGTCGGCACTTATGTGTTTCCACATGCAACTTAGATGCACCTTCTTATGTCTCCTTACTTATTATTTGTGGAGTTACATCCATTCTACCGGTGTTGTCATTTCATGTGTAGTGTATCAATACTGTATATCCCCTGTGATTCATTCATTGTGTTTCAAACCGCACAAGCCAACTTTGTCTTTCTCTGCTCTCAGCGTGCAGCGTTGCTACTATGTGCTGCTGAGGACAGATATTGCCACTTGTTAGCTGGCTTTGCTTTAACAGAGGTACATATATACATTTATCCATGTATTATTTACATTAGATTTGAGTACTCCTATATTGTGCGTCGATGCGCATATCGCCGGGAGTTCCGGCTTCCTCAGGGCAAGCCAAGCGGCCCTTCCGGGAAGGTATTTAATCCATTCCCCTAGTTACCATTGCTAGTAGACTAGTTATACATTCATATTCTACCGTTGTTCTTAAGGTTCTCTGTCGTTTTTTCTTCTTCATTTCTTTTCCATCCTGACTTCATCTTTATTATTGTTTCTGGAATAATTTTTCCTTTATTCACTTATTATTAGTTATTATTTAGTTCAAAAGAAGCATTTATTTATTATTTGTATTTTAATGTCAATTACTGGATTCTTTGTTCTTATTACATTTAGCTTTTTATAAGAAATCCTCAGTTACTCCATTTTTATGGTTTTACCATTATGGGGTATATTTTCACATATGCTCATTTGGAAGGAGAGAGCTTTTTTATTTTCCATTATTTATTGTCTTTTTTTGTGTTATTATTTTTATTTATCTATTACCTTGTGAGATCTGGGTTTAATGTTTTATGTGAGTTTTTTTGAGTGTTTTTTATGTTTTTTATATTTTCTGTTTTTGTTTTATTTTTTTATGAGATCTCCCCGCTTCCTTATAGTTTTTAAAAATGTTTTTATAATTATTTGAAAACTTTCATTGTATCTGTTTATTAATTTATCTTCCTCCATCATCTCCATTAGTTGTTTTTAAATGCTTTCTAAGGAGGTTCTTCTTCTGATTTTTATTCTATATTGTCTTGTGTGTTTTCTTGATATTATCTTATGTTTTTTAATACCTTAAAGCAGGGGTTCCCAAACTTTTTTGAATCATGGCACCCTAGAGTATCAGAATATTTTTCAGGGCACCCCTAGGCCAACGTTTGTTACCAAGAATAACAAAAACATTTTTAAATGAAATAAGTTGAGCTTAAATGTCATCCTTAGGTCCAGTTATGTGGTTAGGAACACGATTCACTTCTGTTTCCCCACATATTTTATAATTGAAAGCCCCAAGCCCTGATTTTGCCAGTTTCATTGGCCATAAATAATTTGAATTGTTTCTGGACCACCAACCTGAGGCACCCCCGCAAGTGCTCCGAGGCACCCCAGGGAGCCTAGGCGCACAGTTTGGGAACCACTGCTTTAAAGTGATAATCCTATGACATTTTTTGTGATGTTACTAATTCTGTGATTATTTATAATTATTATGGTGTTTTACCTAATATCATATAGATATATATGTATATTCCCCATGTACAGTGCATATATAATTAATGTGTGGATATATTAATGTAGGGAGAAGGACAGTCACTGTTTGGAAGTCCTTTCTCGATTAGTGTTATTATCAAAAGTAAAATACGTGACTATATAAACAAGTGAAAATATAACATTATAACTTAGTAGTGTGATTAGTGTTATATATTGACTGTGCATGTGTTAATCTGGTATTTAGTGTTTAGTGCCTTAAATTGTGATTACTATTCTCCTTTTTACTCTTTCTCTCTGAATTATTATTATTGGTTTATTTGGTTATTTTTTTAATTGGTTATTTATTTTAATTATGATTATCCTTTATCTTTTATCATGTTCTATATTTTAGTTTGTTTTATTTTATTTTCAGTAATTTTTCTTGTTTTTTTTTGCCTTTTTTATTGTTGTTTCTTTTTCTTATTAATTTGTCTATATTGTTACTTCCTTATTTATTTATTCTTTTATTTTGTTGTATATATCCCTCATATTCTTCTCCTTTTATTTTTATAGATTCCATCGATATTTGCTGATCAGTGGTCATCTCTTTCTCCAGATCCAGAATCTCCAGCATTGGTATGTTATTCTAACTGTTCCTTGATTTTTATTGTCTTTCATTCCAAATACAGGAGTAGGTCATGAAGTTAATATATTCGTTAAGACCTTACGGTATGATCTTATCCACGAGGTAAATCATTTTGGTTTCCCTTTTGGCCAGTTCTTTTCTTATGTTTCCTCCTCTTATCCCCAGTTTTATTTTCTCTAGGCCGTAGGCCCTTAGAGGCTCTGGGTTGCTCCCATGACTTTCTTCGAAATGTCGACCCACACTTGTGAGTTGTTTAAAATTCATGCAGTCTTTTTTGGCATTCTTGATGTTATTGATGTGTTCCAATATTCGTATCTTTACTTTCCTGCTGGTCATCCCTATATATTTGTTGGGACATCTGCATTGTAGACAGTAGATGACATTTGTTGTGTTACAGTTGATGAATCCCTTTATGTGGTTGGTTTTTCCATATTTATCCCAGTATGTTTTGGTCTTCTCCATGTTTTTACAAGCCTTGCATTTTCCAGAAGAATAGCTACCATCCGCTACAACTTTTTGTTGTTTTTTTGAAAAGTGGCTTTTGACTAATCGATCCTTCAAATTTGTGGATTTTCTCCAACTTGAGTTGGCTTTTTCTCCAATTTGGGAAGCCAGTGTTTCGTCTGTCAATAGCAAGATGTTCTGTATGTCTTTCCATTGGTTACAGTAGGTTCCGATGAATCGTACTTTATTCTGTCCATCTTTGTTGGTTTTAGTTTTTGGAGTGAGTAATTCACGTCTGTCCATCCTTCTTACTTCTTCTTTAGTTTTTCTGATGTTCTTTCTACTTTAGCCCCTTTGTAATAAGCATTCCTCCAGTTCTTCTGCTCTTTTGTCGAATATTTCCACACTAGAGCAGTTTCTTCTCATTCTCAGAAGTTCTCCCTTGGGGATATTTCCACGATTTGCGGGGAAATCGGAACTATTAAAGTGCAAGCTGCTATTTGTAGCTGTATTTTTTCTAAAAATATCTGTTTTTATTTCACCCTCTTCCGAGATCTCAATGGATAAGTCCAAACATGTCACTTTTTGTTGAATTCCAGATGTTGTTATTCAAGTCTCTTATGAATTCCTTAACTAGGAGTTGTGGACCTTCCCACAGTATCAGCAGGTCATCTATATACCGGTACCATGCATTGATATGTTTCGTGTATTTTTCCAATTTTTCACTGAACACATGTTCCTTCCAACCACCTGAGGTACAGATTTGCATAAGTAGGTGCGCAGGTCATTCCCATTGCTGTACCTCAGGTTTGTAGATAAAATTTGACGTTGAAAATTATTTTTTTTGTGAAAATAAGCTTCAATAATTTGCTTAAGAGGTGGTTATGTTCAGTTTCTCTCCCCATACTCAGAATGTATTCTGTAGCATGTATTCCTAGTTCATGGTCTATGCTGGTGTACAAAGATTCCACATCACATGTGCATAGCCAGGTATTCGTGGTTACTGTTATATTATCCAGTTTATTCAGAATATCCATAGTGTCCCTTACGTGTGATGGTAACTCCATAACAAATTTTCTCAAATGGAAATCCACATGTACACTTGCATTTTCAGTCAAGCTTTCTATTCCGAACACTATGGGCCTCCCAGGTGGTTGTTTGTCATTCTTACAGTATGTACTTTAGGAAGTACATACAGTGTGGGTACTTTGGGGGATTCAACATTGAGGAAATCATAGTCTTGTTTGTTGATCACATTATCCTTCCACGCTTTCATTATCATCCCTTGATATTGTTTCTGATAATTTGTCATTGGATTCGTGAGAAGGTTTTTGTAACACTTACTGTCATTTAGTTGTCTCTTTGCTTCTTTAATGTAATCTTCTTTTGGCCATAAGACGATATTCCCACCTTTATCAGAAGGTTTTGTTATTATATTATCCCATGATTCAATTTCAGCTAATGCTTTTCTTTCTTCATTGTTCGTGTTATGTCTGTTCAGTGGGTATAGTTTCTTCATTAGCACATCCAAGTCCTTCGATACCAAATTCTGGTATATTTGTACCTGTGGACAAATATGTGGCATGGGTACGAATTTGGATTTCTTTTTTAATTTTGTGTCTTTGGGGAATATTCCCCTTGATTCTTCTTCTAATTCATTTAGGGCTTCCCTCTCTTGTTCTTTCCACACAGTTCCTTCTGAAGCCTCATTTTCTGTTTTGTGGAAGAACTTTTTTAATAATAATTTTCTAGTGAACAAGTGTAGATCTTTCTCCAATTCGAACCTATTCATATTCTTGGTCGGTGAGAAGCTGAGTCCCTTTGATAACACATCTATTTGTTGTTTACTGAGTATTTAATCAGACAGATTATTAACTTGAAGACTGTCCTTCTTTTCTAGTATCTTTTGTAATTTTTGTTGTTTTTCTTTTTTTTTTTGTCCTCCCATTCTCTCGTTTCTCTTTTTCTTTGATTTCTTTGTTCCTCTTCCTGTTTCCTGTCAGGGCCGTTTGGAAAATTCCAACCTCCTCCTATAAAATTTCTGCTTCTTTGAGCATACTGTAGTTTGATCTTTCAGATGATTCTCCCTCTGATGACTCCATTTCTTAGGTGCTGTTGCTTGATGTATTGAGTTCTTCATGATTTACCCTTTTTGAGTTCCACCGGAATATTTTATTGTTAAGGAAATCATTTTTATTTCTCATAAATTTGAGTTGTTTTCTTTCCTTAATCATTTTCTCGAAATCATCCACTTCTCCTTTATATTTTTCATACATTTTTCTAAATTGGTCAGAATTATCTTGATATTTTAGTTTTTCACTTATTCTACTGATATCTTTGGTTATTTGGTCCATCTTACGAATTTCCTTTTAAACCAGTATCTGAATTAGCTCTTTTGAGCATTTCAGTAACGCGATCTCCCATTCTTTCATGTCGTCGTCAATTTCATAAGTGGGGGCTATCTTTGGTCGTAGGCCTCTTGGCACAAGTTGTTGTTTCAAATAATTCTCCAGAGTAATTTTATTCCATTCTGTCTTTGTTTGCACATTAGGTCTTTTAGGGCAAACAAATCATCTGTCCATCTTGTTGGTTGGTTGGGCAATTCCCCTTCCATGGGGTTCCCAAATAGGGACTCCATCTCTCCTGTCCATCTATCTCTCCTACTGTCTAGAGCTTTACATAAACTGAAGGTGGCCATAATCTTGGTTCGATTGAAACACTATTTTCCAATTATATCTCGTGCTGGAGCATGAAAACTGTGACAGCTGCAGTGTAATAGAATTTCTTAGGATTAGGGCTTTTGTTCTGCACAGAGTATTTTCTTTATATCACTTGAATTAGGGCACTTAGTAAGCAGGTTGTATCACCGTGGGGAAATCCATTCAGCTATACCACACTTAACGCCTTTCAGGGTAATCCCTTCTTCAGAAGTGTGGTGGATCAGTCGCTCAGCGGGGCTTAAATACCCCTTAGACAATTACACTCAGCTATCCATAATTTCTGAGGACTCCATTACAGCCATTTGCTTCATTGATCAAATAACATCAGTGTATTTTGGCTCATGGTGACAATTATCTATATTCTTTTCACACTTGGTGTGATTTGATTGTTAGAACACAAAGAGCACTATATAACTGTACTGTACACCTTTTTCTGTTGCTTGATTCTATGTATGAGTTGTTTGGGATGTCACTCACTGTATAGTGTGTTAAGCTGCTTTTTGGATATTAAGGGTACAATAGCATAAGAACACCTTGCCTGTTTATCTGTATACTAAAGCAGCAGTGTCTATGACCATGGGGACAGTTGCTTTTCGGAGCAGCAGTCTTCCAATGAGAAAGGGTATGGCCTGCCACCACAGAGACTTGACTAGACATTAGATAATGCATGGTCTGGGCCTCTTGATAAATATATATAGGATATAGAGCTGGTCCATGCATAATAATGTAGCAATGTATCAGCTTAATAGCACTGTAGAAAATACATTATAGTTCTCTGCAGTGTATCATATGTATAATTCAAGTGCACAATCTTGAACCTGATGCCTAAATAAGGTGATGGCCCTTTAGGCTGTGGTGCCTATTGTAAATTACCCCCATATCTCGTGAGCCATCTTAGCGTGTGGGAAGCTCTAGGGCCACACAATTGTAGATGCCGTCAAGGAAGGGTTTGCTGGTGCCTCGGGCCTACAGTCAACCATTTGATGGATGTAAGCATGCTAATTGCTGGTTGACAGATAGCAGGTGGAGAGACACTGTGGGTAGTTATGATTTTTTTTAATCTTAAGTAGGGGCCCCAGTGTATTGCTTTGCCTTGGGCCCACAATACCATTAAGATTGCTCTGCTGTTGGCCTGTCTGACACTGGAGGCAAGAACTTATGTTACTGTACTTACAATACAGTTTATTAAATTAATTGTCTGTGCTGGAGGAAAAAGGGAACTATCCCTTGTTTATTCAATAAATTACAATTTATAATTTATAATGGAGGGATGTTAGGGTATCACAATCGGTCCCTGGAGCAAGTACGCCAGGGACTGATTGATCTTGAACCAGGCCCAATGTACCTAAGATAAAGGTTTTATCTGTAAGATACTTCATCACGTTCAGTACAGCAATCCAGTGGCCACTTTGAGAACTTTTTATCTTTCCTATATCAAAGCTCTGGACTGTCTCTTATCAAACAAGCTGTTTTTGGGACAAAAATGTTACTTTAACTAAGCACCGAAGCTACTCCCAGCAGGAAATTTATATCTACATTTTATTCCCCAGCTGCTGCCTCAATGGCCGTCCAGCTCTGGCACCATATGGGGCATACAGTACATATGGTGCAATATAAACTACAAATATGGACTATATAGTCCATATTGGTAGAAAACATAGTACTTATCGCACCATGTGTAGGCAGCTTGCAATGCCAATAAAAAAAAAACATGGGGTCGGTATCGCAAGAAAGAAAGAATACAGGCAGCTCAATTTTGATTTGAAAGTGTAAAATCTATAGTACAGTATATTCAAAATCAGACATAGCCTGAATCGGACATAGCCACAATCATACATAGCCAAAATCAGACTAAAGCTGTGTACACATGCTTAGATTTTTCCCTGTTTTCGATTCGATTTTGCTTATAGAAGCAAAATCGAATCCACAGCGAATGGTTTTTAGGACACTTTCGATCTGCATTTGATTTGATGCGCGCTCCCGTTTTCTCAAAATCTACTGTGCAGCCAAGGAAATCTCGAATTCCATCCAGTAAATTGAATGAGTACATTGTGCCTACATTGTGAAATCGAAATTGAATCGAATGCAAAAGTACAGATCTAATGCCAAATCGAATGGGATGATCTAATGCCAGATCTAATAGAAAATCGAAACTAACATCAAATCTAAAGCGAATGTAAGCGTGTGTACAGGGCTATAGCCAGAATCATACATAGCCAAAATCATACGTAGTCAAAATCATACATAGCCAAAATCATACATACTGTAGTCATAATCGTACAAAGCAAAAATCGTACATAGCAAAAATCGTGTGTATGCACCTTTTGTTTGCATCTGAAGTAGCCTAATGGTTAATTAGGTACTGTTAAGTTCAGCAATACAAAGCATTAGGTAGATTTTAATGTCAAAAGGTGGCTTTTACCTAAGGAAGTATTGAACCATTAAATTAAATACAATATATTTGAAGCCAAACTTTGATTTAAAAATTTTCTGCATTCTTTTAATTGTTTGCTACAATCACATGTAAAGAGATATTCTCAATCCTCATAAAAAAGGGAATTTAAAATGCTTTTGTAAATGTGTTAAAGGTTTCTCATTATCTTTCTCAAATGGTTCTGCCAATAATATACTATTATACTGTTTTAAAATATAAATTTTTAATGGCCTAATAGTTTGTCCAATTTATATGTTTTTCCCAAGTACATTACAATATAAATAGTTTTATACAATTACAGGTAATAAAGAATTGAATAATATATTCATTATTGCTAAACCTAAAATGACTTTTTATTATAGTATAATTTTCAAAGGACACCATTGTAACGGAAGCAGAAACATTGAAAGCTGTGAAAATTTAATTAAAAGTCTGTTTTTGTAAAGGAGGAAAAAGGAGGAAAAAAACAATCTGCTTTACCTGATCAACTTTTGTAAAAACTAGATATTTTAGGGGGAAATAATTATTTTCATTATGGAACATGTAATAAATTATATAGTATGCAAATGCAATCTTTTATAAGCTTTATTGATTTTAGTAACTAACCAAAGCAAAACTAAATAATGCAGAATTAGCAAAACAATTAAAATTTAGCAATTGTATTATTCTTAACTATTTGCCAGTTATAAACTGTGGAATTCTATTTATTATTTGTTTGCATTTTCTCACCATAACCCTTAATGCCTCCTCCTCAAGATGACATTGCTGGTCTTTTATCTTGCCCAATTGTGATCTCCAAACATATGATTGTGCATTTTTAACATATTTAAAGATCATCATTTTGAGAAAATAATCTAGAAAACAGGGTACAAATGTAATAGATTATGGTGCATGATAACTATATTATCTTATAAAACCCTTGCTCTTCTATCTGAGTTAAAAAGCCACCTAATCTACTTTTAATGGTGCAAAGTAAAATTTGAAATCATCTGGTAAATCATATTGAAGGTAATACCTGTATTACTACTACTACTACTACTACTACTTCTACGACTACTACTACTATTTATTTATAAATCTCCAACATCGATGTCAGTAGGTTTTATTAACTTATTACAATTATATAAATTGTATTACAATGTTGACTGTTACATATAGACAGTTTAGACACCAAAATGCCATCAGGTACAATACATGTATATGGACAGACAAAAAGTTTGACACAATGACAATGCGGACAACCACCATGTTGACTTGCAAAATGCTGGCAATGACAAAAAGGTCATCATGTTTAATATGTCGACCAGATACATAATGTCAACATCCATGTTAAGTCTAACCTTTGCTCCTAGCCCTAAAATTTCTACATTTCAACTGTGCTGACATTTCATGTACTAGACTGCTACTGAATATGGGACTAGAAAAAGTTGAATGCAAACAGTTAAGATGCAGCCAAGTCTTTATAGACAAAATTAGAATTCCAGAGTTCTCGTACTTCTGATATACTGTACAAGATAATAATGTCTTCTAAATAAGATACAATGGGTGAAATTTAATAGGATGAGAGATTCAGAAAGTGATAGATTTGTAAAAAGAAAGAATGGTGGTGGAGCGCTCAATTTTACTGCATTAGCAGTATAAAAAATAATATGATCAATTGGGTATCAATTGGGTATCACATAAAATTGTCAAGTGAGACAACAACAATTAGGGTCCAAAGTCCAACAAAGGAGTGTGGCCTGGTCTTGATTAAAATAAACCATTTTAGTTGATACCCAATTGATCATATTATTTTTATACTGCTAACGCAGTAAAATTGAGCGCTCCACCACCATTCTTTCTTTTTTCGAAAACTGTTTTTTAGGGATTGACCCTCCCTAGGTGTGAGCAGCTAGCTCAACAACCCACCCAATAAACGCCTGTGTTTTTCAACTAGGTGAAAAAAACCTCTTTAACGTGAGAGATTTGGTAAGAAATCTCCAGGTTTTTTTTAAAGCGGCAATCATTTACACTTCAAAATCAAACTGGTTTTGCAGTGTAAATGATTGCCGCTATAAAAAAAACCTGGAGATTTCTTAACAAATCTCTCACTTTCTGAATATCTCATCCTATTAAATTTCCCCCAATATGTTCATGTGGTGCAATTGAAGATACAGCGGCTGGGGTGGCATAATGGTGTTAATATTGCTTTTTCAATATTGCAATTTTTTTAACGGGTTGGCGCCGTCTCCATGGCGCTCTGTGCGCGTTATCGATGGTCATATCCGGATTGCGTCACTAATGCGCGCTCCCGGCTGCCGGCTTGGGGATCACGTGAGGCCACTGTGAATAGACAATGATCATAAAAACCAATGTGGCGATATGACACAATATTATCACCATACAAATTATGCTGTGCAAAACACATGCTTCCAACCAATAGGCAATCTTAATGGAAGCATTTTAAACAAAAACGTGAAATTAGATGACATGGTGACATAGTGATGAATGACTGTGACGACAATGGTGCCATCTACTGGATAGATGGCTTATGTGTAAACTTGCATAAAGCTGTGTAAAAAATTACCTGAACACTATACAAAGGACACTATAAAACGTACAACAGTTACCCTAGGGACAACAGGCTGCTGTGCAATAAAGACGAACGTTCTCAGAAAAATATTTTTTTGAGATGAATGTGTTATAAATGCAATATGAATATATAAACAACAATTGATGGATTAAACAATGGCGGATGTCATATCTTGCAGTCTGTTGACACTCCACTCTGTATCTGTCCGCTTCCTCTGTAATTTCTTCTAGTTGCACGTTGTCCTCAGTTGCCCACTCTCAGATCATGCAGCACACTGTACTGTACCTGCACTTTGTGGACCCTTTAACAGGTCAGGCACCTGGGCTTCAAGCAAAGAGAAAAAAAAAACAGAAACAGAAGGGACAGAAGCCTTTTGCAACCTGGTTTAACCCCTTCCTGGATGTAACTCCTTCTTGGATATAACTCTGCACTTAAAAAATGGCACTTACTCAATGGCAGTTCAAATTCACAAGTTCATTACATTCACTTGCCCCCTGCTGTTTTTATACTGCTGATAATAATCAGCTACCCACCTGAGCAGAAAACCAGGTACTTGTGTACTAGCACGGCGCTCATCGCACCGCAGACCATAAGGCATGCAATGCGATGGCAGCCGGGACGCGGAACACATGTTAAGTAATACGCGTCCCCTCGTGGGTCCATGCATCGGGATCAAATCGGGATCAAATGCAGTTGAAACCTGTTAATTTTCGATTCAATTTTACTTATATAATCAAAATCAAATAGAAAAATAGATCAAATCGAACCGTGGGTACACCACATTAGACTAAAGATATGGACTAAGCATCTGTACTAAATTATAAAGACTGGTAACGCCTAATAGATTATGTCAGGTGTATGTGTATAGGCTTTGCACACTGGACTACAGCACCCCTTCTGATGGCCCTCTGTAGTGCCATGCAACCAAACCATGAGAGCTTGGATCATAAAATGCCTAAAAACACAGCAAATATGGGAAGATTCATAGGGTATATGGGGTTATTCAGACCCTGCAATCAAATAGCCGCTGCACAAACAGAGTGAAATCCTGCCTCTTTTAAGTCTGAAAATAGCCTGACCAACATTACACCAATCGGCAGCTAGCTGCAAATACATTCACTATTCTCTCACCATTGAATGATACTCCCAGTCTGTGCAGTCTATATATAACCCAGAACCTATTCTAACTGTGCAATAAAAACAGGCTGATTGAGGCTGGAGCTGATGTTACAAACCCTCTCTGAAAATGCTTTGAAATGCCTTCGTTTTTCCTGGCACTTCACAGCTAGCAATCAGAATAGATGCTGGATTTTGTCGCTGTTTGGGTTTGTGCATGCGCTCTATGATCTGTAAGCATGCGCAGTCGTTTCCTAGTCAGCCACCTTACAAATTTGCACAGCATGAACAACATTTATGGAGGGGCCAGATCCCTCCAGAGAAGGCACGGCAGCTATCAGGTTTGAATCAGGCCCATTGGGGCAGATGTATGAAGTGTCGTTATGGGGGAGAAAGTATGGAGGTGCTGGTGTGCACTAAATAACGGCGCTTCTATCTAAATGATGGCAGGCTGATATGCAGGACGAATGTATGAAATGACTGTTCCGCCCCTGCCGCTATCCGATTCTATAGCTGCAGGGGGGCTAAGCTCTATCTCCACAACAGGGACAGCGCTGTCCCGACTGTTGGCTCTGGGCTGCACTGAAGATTTCGCATGAGTAGTGAGATCCTGCACATGCCCAGTACAGCAGGCCAAAGGGAAGGAGACAGCACGTCAGTCTGAGCTCCTCAAGGTAATATCGCCGGTGGTGGTGGTGGTGGGGGGGGGGGGGTTGTTTGCGCTCCCCCGCTTCAGCAGACAAGATTTTTATATAATACAGGAAGTATTATAAAGCAAAAAGTGTTACAGCGACGCAATAGGTGCCACTATAATACATCTGCCCCTCTGTTAGATGATTAAATGTGCAATCATTAATACACTGATTTACTATCATTTAGGTAACAATAAGCTACTGACAGGTTAGGACTCAATTGGAGTAAAAAGCTATTATTATCTTGTATGTTCCTGGCTGCTCCGAAGGCATGCAAAGATTACATTCCTTATAAAAGCCTGAGGTGGCTTATGCTGTGACTGTCTAATACTGTAATTTACTTGTATGCTATATTGCGAATGTGCACACCAATCAAAAATAGCAGCATGAGTCTGATCAAATGAATACACATTGCTTCTCATTAACCCAATACTTGTAACTCTAATTTTATCATCTTTATTCAGGTTCAGTAACTTTTCCCGTTAGTGAGAGCATCTATCACATTAAATCAGGATTTTTCCAATAAACCAGACAGTAAATGTGACATTACGAAGCAACATGATGTAGATTTTGGAGCAGAAACTATCGACAAGCTATTCAAATCTGCAAACATTATGATCATTAAGTAATTAAAGAGCAGTTTCAACATTTAAACTGGCAGTTGTATCCATCCTGTTTAATTCAGAGGATACAAATATTATTAATGAAGTATGGATTAAATAATGATTTGTTTATTTTGTGCTAAATGAAGACTTATTTTTACAGATAATTCAAAATGTATGAATATCTTCCAGGCATATAATGAATTTATGAATAGCATGAATGATATTTAAAATATGATTTGTTCTTTCAGGTATTGTACTGTACTTAGGGATGATTCAGACCCATACATTATGGGCCACATTTGCAAACTTGCCAAGCCGTTAGTGTGAAGTAAGGGGGCAAGCAGGGGGCTTCAGCAGGAGAATGCCCACCATTTCATGGGCATTCCCATAAACGCTGGGAGTTCCCCTGCGAGTTCAGGTGTGTCCATGCCTGCTCAAGGCGGGAAGATCCGAATTGGCCTGCCACGAATTTGAACATCTCTGGCCAAGATAAAAGTCAGTCTAGACCAGGGGTGGGCAACAGGTGGCCCACAGGCCTCATGTGGGCCATGAACAGCTCCTGACTGGCTGCCGCTCGGCGCTGCTGTATGTGTGTCTGATGGTGGCTGTGTGTGCGCGCGGCGTAGTCCTGTGTAGCCGACGCTAAGATTGTGCTTATCAGGCGCCAGGCACGGCCCGGCACAAAGGGCCGCAGGACTATAGCATGCAAACACACAGCCACTGTCATACACACACCGAGCTGCCCATACCCCGCATGTCACTACAGCCGGCGCGCCACCGCTGACCATGGGTGAGTCACCGTGACTGCATGTGGCTGCAATTCAAGGCTGGTGCACAGTTGTTTGGAAAATCTAAAGAGGGACAGGTGTGTGACATTACTAATGAGGGCAAGTGTGTGGCATTACTAAAGAGGGCAGGTGTGTGGAATAATTAGGGGGGAGCAAGTATAAGGGGCCTACCATTGTGTTGCATGATGTGTACAGGGGTATATGGTTTGCTACAATATATTCAAAGACACACACCCTTTTAAATGACAACACACCCTTTTTCTGGAGTGTGGGCCTCGAATATCTGCTGGAAGTATTAAGTGGCCCCCCAGCTGAAATAATTGCCCACCCCTGCTCTACACCTGAATCCCGTGTGATACAGAGAAGAATACCGAGCACTGGTTGTTCTCATGCCGTGTTTTCCCCATATTTTCCAATACCCAATACCATCTTAGGCTCCGAAGTTCAGGGGTTGGTTAAAGATTTTGTGAGGGGGAACCTCGTGCCATTTTTTCATTTTACACACATAAATACGAGTTAAAGCCTGCATTGAATGATTGCCAAAACCAATGTATAGCATGTGTTTTTTAGACTAAAAATGTGCAAATAATAAATATTCCTCTTTGACATATCCGGATATCCATTTCTTAGTAGATATACCTTACTCAGGTGCTGGAGGTCTGGGTAAAAATTCATGATGTTAATGTTGGCTGTGTTTCCACTGACCTCTCAGATGATATTACTTGTCACAGATCAATCATGGCTATCACATATTTGGATGCAGCAACAGACACATGCAGGAGGCACCTACTGTAGTTACACAGGATACCTCCTGCTGCAGTTGCATAATTTAGAAGTAGAGGCTGCTGCAACCATCACAGCTGCTAGTGGTACTGAATACATGTCTGTTGGTAAGGGGCATACCTAGCTCAGGGAGGCAGAGGGAGATCAGGGGGGTAAATGTGTGGCTTAAGGATTGGTGTAGGAAAGAGGGATTCGTGTTCATGGAACACTGGGTGGACTTCTCGGTCAGGCGCCATCTTTTTTGCCATGATGGATTGCACCTGAACGATGAGGGGGCTGCGGTGCTGGGGGGAAGGATGGTTAGAGGGTTGGAGGAGATTTTAAACTAGGTGATGGGGGGGTGGGGGCAGCAAGACATTATGGGACTATCAGGGAGAGAATCTGGACTGGGATCAGGAATCATATGGGGGAAGGAGATGGGGGGGGGGGGGACGGAGACATAGACAAAGTCCTGGGACATAACAAGGGTATAATCGGGGGTAACTCTCAGGGTGCATCAGGAATGTCATGTAATAAAATGTTATGTTGTAACAGTCACGTTACCCAATTACAGCTCTTAGGTACAGATGATCTTAGTATACGGGAAGGAGGGAAGGACAGAGGAAGAATTCCCAGAACTATAAAGAGGGCAGGCAGCGTGCATGGTGGGGAGGCCTGTAGAGAGTCTATTGGAGAGGGGAAAGAGGAAGCTAGTAAAAAATTCAAATGGGTCCTGGGGTGAAACTAATCACAATGGCCCTTATTCTGATCGGTGCGGATATATCCGCGTGCGTTCGGCCCGCCGATGTTTTGTGTCTGCGCATGAGCAGAGGCGTCTCTGCGCATGTGCGAGCAGGGCGTACGGCCAAATCCCACATGATATGTGAACACTCCGAACAGGGGGTGGAGAGGGGTGTGAACGGCTATTTGGGCTCATTACCATATGCATACGCCCCGCGTTTCATGGGCGTTCCCATGAAAACGCTGGGCGTACGTATGGTAATGCGGCCGTGACGCATGTGTAGGGGGCGGACATATGACATCGCCGGATGTCAGCTGCCCGCCCAGATCCCTGCTTTTGCATGGAAAAATGTCCTTGTGGTCTGAGGTTGCGGGTGCTGGTGGAGCACTCGGTCCTGCATTGGATGGTCTGCGACCATCCAATGATGGGGGAGGTTCCCTTAGATGGAGGAGGCGTATTCCGTGAAAAATACACATGCGGTCCGTTCGGCCAGCTTCTTACCGCATACGGACGGAGTTGGCAATCCGTATGGAAGGCGGGGTTTCGCACGCACGGTCCTGGCCGCATAATCGGCTCCGGCCGAACCGATCAGAATAAGGGCCAATATTAGAGCCATATCTAAAAATAAACATAAATTTAAATGCTTACTGGCTAATGCAAGAAGCTTAGTGAGTAAAATCGGGGAGCTAGAAACGGTGATCAGTAGGGACGACTACGACATCATTGGTATTACAGAAACATGGTGTAATGAGTCGCATGACTGGGCATTAAACATGGAGGGATATACACTCTACAGGAAAGACAGGGAAAATAGAAGGGGCAGTGGAATGTGCCTATACGTAAATAATAACTTAACATCATGTGAGAAAAATATGAGCACCGACCTGGAAGAAGACAACTCGGAGACAGCGTGGGCAGAGATAACCGACAATAATAAAAAAACAAAAAACAAATTTATAATAGGGGTATGCTATAGACCACCAAATATAAACGAAAGGGAAGAGTCTCTTCTTTTAAATCAAATCAAACAAGCATCAAATCAGGGTCAGGTATTAATTATGGGGGATTTAATTGACCCGACATTGATTGGGAAAACGAAACAGGTAAATCAGCAAGAAGCAATGGGTTCTTAAGCTTACTTAATGACCAGTTTATTACACAAACGGTAGAAAATCCAACTCGTGATGAGGCACTCTTGGACTTAGTATTAACAAATAACACAGACTTAGTTTCAAACACAAAAGTAATTGAACAATTAGGGAACAGTGATCACAATATGGTTTCATTGGAAATCAACTTCAGTAAATTACATCAAAAAGGATCTGCAAAAATACTAAACTTCAGAAAAGCGAACTTTGAATTATTCAGGAAAGCCCTAACAGGAATTGGGTGGGAAACGGTTATGGAGGGAATAAATGCAGAGGAAATATGGGATACTCTAAAAAAGGTGCTTGATTCACTAACTATTGAATACATTCCTAAAGTAACTAAATAAAGTAAATTCAACAAAAAAAAGCCACCATGGTTGGACAAAGAAGTAAGGTCAGCTATGAACAATAAAACCAGAGCCTTTAATTTCTATAAAAATAACTTGAATGAGCAGGCGTTCGCAAAATACAAAGAATCAAACAAAACTTGTAAAGGGGTAATCAAAGCAGCTAAAATATTATATGAAGAGTGCATAGCCACTGAAAGCAAAACCAACCCAAAGAAGTTTTTTAAATACATAAATAGTAAACGTTTAATTAAGGAAAACATAGGCCCACTAACTGATACTAGTGGAAAAAGTGTTACTGAGGACAAGGGAAAAGCAAAACTGTTAAATGAGTTCTTCTCATCAGTATTTACTAAGGGAAAGCAGACTGTGGAACGAACATTTACCACAAACGGGATAAATAAGCCAGATCTCATTGTGGATTTCACGCCGAAGGAAATAATACTGAGGCTAAGCAAACTCAAAACAAATAAATCACCAGGGCCAGATGGGATTCATCCGAGGGTATTAATGGAATTAAGGGATGAACTAGCTACCCCCCTACATTATATCTTTAGCAAGTCACTATCATCAGGTATAGTACCAAAAGATTGGAGAATAGCAGAGGTAGTACCAATATTCAAAAAAAGGAAAAAAGGAAGATCCCGCTAATTACAGACCCGTTAGTTTAACATCAATTGTGGGTAAACTATTTGAAGGATTTTTAAGGGATGGTATCCAGGAATATTTAGATCATCACCGTCTACTCAGTATTAACCAACATGGGTTTGTGAAAAATCGTTCATGCCAAACTAATCTACTAGGGTTCTATGAAGAGGTTAGCAAAAACCTTGATAATGGAAATGCTGTAGATGTGATTTTCCTAGATTTCGCTTAAGCATTTGATACTGTCCCACACAAGAGATTGATTAATAAAATGGAGAACCTAGGATTGGGTGAAAATATCTGCAGATGGGTAGGGAATTGGCAATGTAATAGAGAACAAAGAGTGGTTGTGAATGGTGCCGTATCAGATATGATACCGGTACTAAGTGGAGTGCCCCAGGGTTCGGTTTTGGGGCCCATTTTGTTTAACATTTTTATTAACGATATTGGGATAGGGTTACTCAGCAATGTATCCATCTTTGCGGATGATACAAAACTTAGCAAAGTCATCAAATCATCAGAAGATGTCACCATGCTTCAAAATGATCTTGCAATTCTAGATGAGTGGGCAAAAAAATGGAAGATGAGGTTCAATGTAGATAAATGTAAGGTTATGCACCTTGGGAGACACAACCAGTGTGCAAGTTACAACCTTAGCGGAGAGGAACTGGGTAATTCCATACTTGAAAAGGATCTAGGAGTCCAAATAGACAGCAAACTGGGATGTAGTGCCCATTGAAATGTAGCTACAAAAAAGGCCAACAAAATTCTGGCATGTATTAAGAGGGGAATGGAAACTAGGGACTCAAGGGTAATTATGCCACTGTATAAAGCATTGGTGAGACCTCACCTCGAGTACGGAGTGCAGTTCTGGGCCCCACACTATAAAAAGGACATCATAGAATTAGAAAAAGTCCAAAGGCGAGCAACAAAGCTTATTAGGGGAATGGAGAATTTAAGCTACGGAGAGAGATTAAGCAATTTGGGACTATTTACATTAGAAAAGAGACGTTTAAGGGGGGACATGCTCAACATGTACAAGTATATCAAGGGCCAATATAAGGAACTGTCACACACCCTCTTTTCTACTAGAAAGGAATCTAGGACACGAGGGCATGAGTATAGATTAGAAGAAAAAAGATTTCATTCAGCTAGTAGAAAGAATTTCTTTACGGTCAGAACAGTCAGACTCTGGAACTCTCTTCCCAGAGAGGTGGTAACGGCTGGCTCATTAAATGCGTTCAAGGCAAAGTTGGCCAAACATTTACTGGAGAAAAATATCCATGGGTACAAATAAGAAATATAATTTGTCTGTAAAATACCAGAACCTACCAAATCAGCAATGGATATCTATACCAGGTTGAACTAGATGGACGCAAGTCTTTATTTAAGCCTTACCTACTATGTAACTATGTAACTATGTAACATGGAGCACTTTTGTGCTCTTTTCTATGCGATCTGACTAGATCGCTTAGAAAATAAGCACAGATTGCTCTGTGTGTATGCCCCTGAAAGTTGGCAAAGCGGGGTCCCGTACGTTGATATCGCCCTCTAGTTAAGTCATTAAGTCAGTGCATGCAGTCAAAATCTAGGCAAATTGCTTAGCAAGTGACTGCATATCGCTGTGAGTACAGAATTTTCAATAGCAATCATGATCTAAGTCATGGTCCTCAAACTGCGGCCCTCCAGATGTTGCAAAACTACAAATCCCAGCATGCCTTGCCACAGTTTTGCTATAAGGGAGTGTTAAAACTGTGGCAAGGCATGCTGGGATTTGTAGTTTCACAACATCTGGAGGGCCGTAGTTTGTGGACCCATCATATAAGTCATGGGTCCTCAAACTGCGGCCCTCCAGATTCTCTCACTAATGGACAAAACCATGTGCACTGCATATCTATATTGCAGTGTAAAAATAAAGCTGCCAGTATTTACTCTGAACAGAAACAAAATAACTCACCCAAATCTAATTCTCTCAGCACATTCTACATCTGCCAACTGGCACCCCCCCCCCTCCCCCTGTAGTGCGTTATGGATAGATAGGAACATACAATACAATACTGACTAGCTCTACTTATACCAATAGTCACTATACCATTGAAATAAAGAACCTATTTCAACCTATTCGAGGTACTACAGTATTGTACATTTAGCTTTTTAAACCCTACTGTTTCATTGTTACACTATAACGTATCCGTAGCAAATGCTAATTTTATACAAGAATTTTTTGATTTACATTCTTAATCCATCTTTCAAAACAATTTAAAGTGCCCTTTTCATGTGCTCAGAGGATCATAAATAAATCTGTTAAAGAGGATCAAATGTGTTTCTATCACCGAATGCTTAGCTCCTTACAGAAACACATTAGTAGGGTATATCTTATGTCTGCCTGCAAAAGACATCTTCAGATTGTAAAATGTGAATACTGTATAAAAACAAACTAGTCAAAGAAGATATTAATTTGTATTTTCTTTCCATTCTTATTATATATTTTGTACATGTACCACTTAATTGGTGATCAGTAGAATTCATATATATTTATATATATATATATACAGTGGTCGAAGTGGAAATTTTGAAGTGGGGGTATGGAAATTTTGAAGTGGGGGTATGGAAAAGTAAAGAGTGAATATAGTGCGCACCTTCGGACACCCCCCTGTCCATCAACGTCCCCTGCCAGACTGCCCCGTTGTACAGGGGTATTACAAAAGCACAATATGCGCTGCTGAGTGATCAGAGAGCATCCTGAGGGGGAAAAAAAAGTTTTTTTTTTTTTATCTTCAGATTAAAGAGGCGGTATGGCATACCCCCGTATACCGCCCCACTTCGACCACTGTATATATATATATATATATATATATATATATCCCATTTAAATGAAACCGAATGAAAGTCTTGATTTTAAAAGATAGACATTTCAATTTCAATTGTTAAAACAGTTTTGTGTAAATTAGATAAAAAATTTATTTAATAAATGTAATGTTTGCTAAGCTATTCTATAAATATATTTTAGTTGCATTTGCGGCATTCTCTGATCTGTATACATTGAGAAGTTGCCCAATGCAACAAATCAACTTTTAGATATTTATAAAGTACAATCTATATAAATAGAATTTGATTGGATACAGATGGAGCAGCTTGCGGCGATAGAATCACCAGGAAGGGGGCGCACGTGCACGAGAGGCTTGCACACCCTATTCTGATGGAGCCCTCCGCTGCCCTCTGCTGCCAGCTGGCCCCTCCAGATGCCCCCAGCTCCCCCTGATCCCTGCCCATCTCCCTGAAGCAGAGATGGTCAGGGAAAGCGTTCCCTGCCACCATGTTGACGGGAACATGCGTGCGTGTGAGAAGCTTGCGTGTCCCCATCAGATAGAGCTCCTCTCCACCAAACTGCACCTGCACAAGGGAATCTGGTGACTCCATCTGTACTTTGTACTTTTTACACCCAGAGCTTTACCCAAACAATAAACACCGTGGCTAATTACATCTGAGCCAGGGAAAAGCCGAGCCTAATTTTTTTGGTAAGCAAACATACTATAGATATTGTGGGTGGAGTATCAATACTTTTTGATACTTAAAAATAGGAGCAGTGTGTGCAGGAGGTGCATGAAAATTTTTTAGGGCTTGGCCACATACTGTAATAGTACAAATCACATTTCACGACACAATAGTGTCACTTACACATGGCACCAGCTAGAGACCCTTAGACACACTGTGCCTGGCAGAATCCTTTAGACACACTGCACCAGGTAAAGCTGCACCAGCTAGAGCCCTTTAGATCAGTGCCGGTGCAAGCCACCGGAGGGTGCCCCAGGTGGGGGGCCCTCCGGTGCTCACCCACCCCCCCAGCCGCTGTACAAGGGTGGTGCCGGTGATTGCAGCGGCATGCCTCCGCAGCGTTCCCAGGCAGGGGGGGGGGTTTGGCAGGGGGTGTTTGGTGATGTCGCTCTGGGGGGGGGGGGGGGAGAGTTGCGGCCGCCGCTGGTGCCACTCACCTCCACGGGCACCTAATGCTGTAAACTGGTGCCCTCCAGTGGCCGGCACCTTAGCTAAATGCCTAGAATTTCCTAGTGGTGACACCGGCCCTGCTTTAGATACACTCTGCCAACTGGAGCCGCTTGCACACACCATGGCCAGCTAGAGCTCCTCAGACACACTGAGTCAGCTACAGCACTGTGCCAGGATTATGCACACCGTAATTCCCATTACACATTATGCCATACACCATAATGACCATTTCAAATCATGTGCCAGCTTGCGAGCCAATGGAAGCTCATGGTCCGGCACGAGATTTTAAATTGTCGCGGTCCTGCTCTCAATATAGCCAGGCTGCCCACTGCTCTCTGCCTAGCTGTCACCACTTTCTGCCCGGCTGGCGGCTGTCACCCTTACAGTGAGCATCAGCGCACAGTAAGGTGCTATAGTAATCAGGGAGCTGAAAGCAATGAAGAAGAAACTGTCAGTGCCCTGATTACTATGGTGCCGTAATCAGCTACGTAGTTTGCATAACAAGCAGGCCGGCCCTTATCTGAGCCTAAAAGGGTAAATATAGAGCTATCTGTTAAATCAACATGAAACAATGTGAAACTGTACAACAATTTCTAAATATGTTGAAAAATTATTTTATTTGTACAACAGAAGAAAGTAGATATTTGGATTAACAAAGCAACTACGAATATATTTTCAAAACAATGTATTAAGACAACACATTGGGATAGATTTACAAAGATAGGAGTTTTATTGAAGATGGAATGTTGCATATAAGCTACCAATCATAGTCAACTTCTTATATGTTAACACTTTCTGGAAGATAATAGATATAATCATTTGCTATTGACATCCCATCTTTAATATAACTACCATCTTTAGTAAATGTACCCAATTATTTCCACATGCTTATGCACAGATATTTGTTTATAAATTGGAAATGTAAAGAACATGTGCATATAAAATTAGGAATCATTAATAATCATCATTAATAATTAAGCTACAGTATTATTTCAGCAGAGGATTGCTTTTTCATATTATTTATATTGCACTCTTAAAGTAATCAATTTGTAAGCATCAATTTTGGTGAGTAGGACAAAGGGACAAATCACGCAAATTGTGATGACATCTACACTGCTGAGCCACTGAGGCTGAAAGTCAGAGGTAGGATAAAATGTGCATCATTCATAATTTTATTAAAGTGCTTATTTTCTAGTACAGTACTTAATAGTGATTCATTTGACACTATCAAAAAACTATGTAGAGACAAATAAATAAATGTTATACAGGCTAAATACTGATACCATGCATAAAATACAAAACATAAAATATGAGTTCTATAAAAATATTAGTATAAATTCTTAAACTTAAAAAAAAAAACTTCATGTAGTCTAGAAAAGTATTGAAAATGTTACTACAGTTAGGTTATCAGAATAATTTAGGTATACTGTAGAAATGATTTAATGTCATACAACATTTGTAAAAAATAAAATAACAATTAAACTGGTCATATAAAGAAGGACAGTAGGTAATTCACTGTGCAATTGCACCCACGAAATTGATCAGTTATAATTTGATTGTGAGCAATTATTTAATTATCTGTTTGACCAATACGGAGGAGCCGGTATCTGGATGTATGTAGGAAAGTCCTTTTGTCCCAATCCTAAATGTAAATTATAGCTTAATAATAGCCACAAACTTACATATGTATTTGAACTGGTATTCTCCTGAAGCCTGTACGTGTGTTTTACTATGGCCAAAAAACTTATACGAGCACCAGGCAGCAAGAAATATGTTATACTGGAGCAGATATAGAGAAGGTCATTGGAGAAGCAGATGTGTGGCAATGAAAGTGAAAGATCAGTTTTTTCTGTATTTTAAAGTTCATTTAGGTACTGTAGGAGAAGATCAGTAAGAGGACTTCAATATAAGAAAATGATGATAAACTTGAAGAATAGGAGGAATGATAAAAGATTTGAAAATACATTTGAAAATAAAATGTATCTTATGGAAATATTTCTATTGTGGTGGCAACAGGATGAGAGATGGCGTGTTCTTGAGGGATAATGCAAAGTGTAGCATGATTCCAAGGTAGCAAACTTGGTAGACTAAGGAAATTAGTAGAACATTCAGCTCTGTTAGTTACATATACAGTATTTGCTCAATTGATGCTATAAGAAACAGCATGCTCTCCAGTCTATGCCTCTCAAAACTACAATATACAGTCAAATGGAAGATGCTTAAAAGGTTTATTAATACCCATAAGGGAGGGGTTATCTTAACAATAAAAAATACACAAAATGGATTACCAAGTGCTATTAGCTATAAGATTTAAACACAACAAAGTAGTAGTAAATTTAGAGATTTTGCACAAAATTTAGAGTCCATTAGTTACTGCAGCTGTTAGCAACAGGAGGGTGCAGGAGGTGAGGGAAACCTGCAGACACCCTTCAATTGCTATTTCAATTGGTGCCAGATGATTCTTTATTAGTTGTTGCTTGAGGTCTGTTGCCTTCCTATAGATAATCTTGGGTTTATGGTGTGGCAGAGTGTGTCTGACAGACTTTTGTTTTGTTGTATTTTCTGAATGTATCTTGTGTCCTCATTATATTGCGTTATGAATACAGTATGTTTCCGTGTCAATATGTTGTTTTATTTCTATAGGTTAAAAGTTTCTCCTTTTCTATTTTCTCAACCTTGCTGTATGCCTCTTCTACACACTGTTATACTTTTTGGCCCTGCACAGTTATTCCAACAGAAAAGCATGACCTACCACCCAGTCAATAGATGATACAGGTGGCACTAGTGTCATAAAAGAGCTGGAACCACCTACACCTCTTCAGGAACTGATGACTCCTTCGGTCTCCTCCACCTGCAGTCTGCCCCTCATGGTACTCAAGGGGAAATGAGTTCCAACACATGTCCAGGACCACTTTAAGCCCTGGATGTAACATAATTTATGCACAGCTATATGTCGGTTCCAATAGCATAAGACATCCCTGTATGTGAGTCAGAATCAGGCCCACTACAAGTTACAAACTTTAATTTTAACTATGTAACTTTAATTACATGGCATACTGTTTTGTATATGAATTACTAATGTAATGATTTTTTTGTAAATATGAAAAAACTATTGAAAATGATTGTGCATTTTTCAATAATTAATAAAAAAAATTTATTTTTTATTTTTAAATGGTTTTAAAGGTGATGCATAAAAACACAGATATGAAATAAATATCATACTCATAATGTCCAACTAAGGAACATACAACTACCAGGCAAGACTTTCAAAGACTTTCAAGACTTGTCTTGCATTCAAATAAAGGTTGTTCTCTCTCTTTGGGCTTGCAGTCTCCTTCTCCAGGTATTGAGAAGAGTTAGCAGACTGAGGGGTGAATTTATGAAGCTTGGAGAAGTGTTATCTATCCCCATAAAGAACGTTATGAGCAAGGTGATAATGGTTCAGCCAATCAGCTACAATATGTAAATTGACAGGTAAGAGCTGATTGGCTGAACCATTATCACCTTGCTCATAACGTTCTTTATGGGGATAGATAACACTTTTCCAAGCTTCATAAATTCACCCCTGATACCTTTTAATTTTCACTTCAAAGCTATATTGTTAATTATACATTTCTGTCTGATTGGAATGTCCTAAAATGGATTTATTGAATGGAAATGAAGCCATTCCTTTCACTGTACATCCCAATTGTCTCATTTTCAGACTGTTCCACCATTTCTGGTGTGTCCATAAGGTGGAAATGTTGAGGCAGGGCACTGTCATACATTCGGACAGCATCTACAGTGCAGGGATAGTGACCCCATAGTGATGCAAACAGGGGAATGTCACAAAACCCCACTACCTTGTCTTGTCAGAGCGAGGAGTCTAATGGGGTACCCTTATAGTTAGCTAGCCTAATGAAGCTGGTTGAAACTGGAGATAGGGAGAAAGTAAGGGCTGGGGGATGCTTATCTGCTACTACTGCACTGCACTCTTCCTGGTGGAATATGGATGGCTGACAAACAATGTCTAGGTCACAATGTCTAGGTCAATAGGTCAACACCGAAAGCTCAACATACACAAGGTCATCATTGACAAAAGGTCCACGCAAGCAAAGCTTGATGCATTAAAATTCAGCATGAGTTTCTTTTGTATTTTACATTTTAAACTCTTTCATACTTTACTATCCTTGGGAATGGTAAAGTGTTCCGAGTGCAGTGGTAGCAGCGCAAGGCACCTGGCTTGAAACATGGCGAGTGAGGCAATCTTATCTGGGCTTCATATGCTCAGGTAATGACACAAAAACATGTCTCTTTCATGTGTCAACCTTTTTCATGTCTTCTTTTTGCTGTTAACGTAGATTTTGTCTGTGAGCTACAGTATATCACACCCATTCCCAGTGAGCTTGCTGCTGTATGGGGGTGGCTGCCCTGTTATGTACTAGGCTGCAGACCCATGTTCACAACAGCCACTCTTCTGAAGCACTTCTATTACAATACATAAAATATGAATATATTTATCTTTATAGTTAATTTCTGTGATAGCTGCTGTGCATACAATTTTATTTGAATACATTTCTGGATACACTATAGGCAGCTTAAAAAAATATTCCCTGTGATTTTGCTGCTGGTTTCTTGCTTCTTCCTTACCATTCCTAACTTTTGTATTACCTTTGATATGCATTGTAGTGATTTCCATCTATATTCCTTCTGTATTCCTTAATTTCAGATATTTGTGCACATAAGATTTACTGAGTATCTCTTTTACACTGAGCTTGGTCCAGTGAACCTGGAATCCAACTTGGGTAGCTTGCAGTGTTTGTCCCAGAAAGCATGGGCTTAGGTGGCAGTGTAAATGGGTACCACGGGTCATCCAACCTTGGTCCAGTTCAAAGAGGGAGGTCCACATTCCCTGTGCAATGAGATGTCATCTCCTCCAAGTGCTGGCAATGGAATTGCCCAGATCAGCCAGTGGTGTGAAAGGGGTCTAACCCAGGTCTATTGCAGTTGGGAATGGTGTTCCAAATCCAAGGTCAGACCCAGAACTTTGGTGTAAAAGTGATATAAACCAGGTTATATTTCATATATGTTCTTGTACACATGTTCTTCATCAGTGATGGCTAACCTTGACACTCCAGCTGTTGTTGAACTACACATCCCAGCATGCCCTGCATCAGGTTTAGTATGGGCAGATAGTAAAACTGTAGTAGGGCATGCTGGGATGTGTAGTTCAACAACAGCTGGAGTGTCAAGGTTAGCCATCACTGAGCTACGTTGTTAAAAGCTTTCTCTTTCTTCTTTACACAACCGTCATATCTTTGTAATGCTTTGACATTCTGTGTGTTCATTGTCACCTAGCAGGTTTTAACCATTTGGTACTTGTTTCCTAGAACGGCCACAACGATTTAGATCGTTGTGGTCGTAAGATAAAAAATCGGATCGATCGCATCGCATGCGATTTGGTCGCATACGATGCGACCGATCCGATCTGCCGATTTTTCACCCGATTTTTTTTTTTTTTACACCACATTTGTTTAAATTGCCCCCCCAAATGTTAATAAGTGTGCTAGACCCCACGATAGACGTGAACCCGAAGCGTGGCGAGCGCAGCGAGCCCGCGAGGGGCGGCGGTGCGCGTCCTCCGACCTTTTCATTCCCCTACTATCCACTAGGGCGTGGAGTGAGAATATAATAGTGTGGCGAGCGCAGCGAGCCACCGAGCCCGAAGCGTGGCGAGCGCAGCGAGCCCCGCGAGGGGACGCGTCTAACTTCACAGGTATACGCGTCCCCTCGCGGGGCTCGCTGCGCTCGCCACGCTTCGGGCTCGGTGGCTCGCTGCGCTCGCCACACTATTATATTCTCACTCCACGCCCTAGTGGATAGTAGGGGAATGAAAAGGTCGGAGGACGCGCACCGCCGCCCCTCGCGGGCTCGCTGCGCTCGCCACGCTTCGGGTTCACGTCTATCGTGGGGTCATGGCGGGCACATAAAAAATGTGAAATGGGTCATATTGGCCCATTTCACCTTTTTTATCATTTTTCCCTATGTGAGATGGACTTAATCAAGTCCATCTCATCTTGTGCCATTATAATGGCACAAGACCGACCGATTTCAATGTTAAAAGATTTTTTAACATTGAAGTCTATGGAAAAATCGGGTCAATCGGTCGGTCGCATCGCGGCCGATTTTAATTGGTCGCGACCGACCGATTGACCCGATTTCTGTCAATCAAATGGAAAAAATTGTAAAAAATCGGCCACATCGTGAGGATCGTGTCCCTTAATTAAGAGCCACGATCACTCACGATTGTGGCCGTTCTAGGAAACAAGTACCAACCATTTTATACTATAACAATAAAGCCGTTAAAAATTATTACAAAAAAAATAATAATAAACAAACAAACACCATGCTGTGATTGTCTGTATGTTGTTGTCTAATACTATTTTAACTCCACTTTTGTGGATATTAATTCATTATCTACTTTGACTGAATAAAAAAGGATTATGAAAGTCTAGTAATTTAATCCAAACATAGATGCTGCAGAAGAAATGACAGATCTTTAATGAAATGCGTCAAGCATTATGCTATTAGTAGACTTTGTTTGATATGCAAAATGGAGAACCAGGGGAACTAATTATTAAAGAAATGTTTAATCAACAAATTGATATGGCCAGTCTACTCTTTTCCACATATCACGTATATCCTTGAACTACAGTTTATGAATAATATAGTTAATTTCTGTTACAATATACAGATATAGCCATGGTCCTCGTTGCTGCAGTGCGCGTGCATGGGCATACACATTGCAGCGTGCTGCTGTATTGGTCAGGTTGTGACTAGCCACAGCCAGGCGGCTGCTCATTAGACTGAGTGGTATGTGTGCACAGTAGATGGGCCTTCCATGCCGCAATGCAGACATATTGTACCACCATGATGTGCCTAATGATGTATAATGTATTCCAGCTAAATAAAACTGGTGAATTTATTTCTGAATAATAGTGGGTCTAATCTAGGTTCCTTAGGAAAGGTAAAATGTCTGGGCATTTCAATAGGATTCAATATATCTATAGATTCTCAATAGTTTTTCTATATAACTTTGATTTTAAAGTTGTTATTCAGGGCACTCTCCCTTAATAAAAAGCACAATAGATATTACAAATAAGAATGATATTGATGTATGCCTTGCAATATTAAAAACCAGGTTACCATTATATCTCAATTTCTCCTAATTAAGCTGACGTTTCCAGTAATCTAAGTAACCCAAAAAAGTCAATCCGCTAGATCAGTCCTGGCCAACCTGCAACTCTCCAGATGTTGTGAAACTACACATCCCAGCATGTCTTGACACTGCTTTAGCATTCCTTTAGCAAAACCGTGGAAAGGCATGCTGGGACTTGTAGTTTCATAACAGCTGGAGAGTCACAGATTGGCCAAGACTGATCTAGTGGAGGAAACTGTTTTTTTCCTCTCAGTGGTAAAGTAAAGCTCTCCAAGGACTTAAGTATTTAGTTACATTATTGAAATTAAATGTACTGACGATACTTTACCTCATTAATTTTACTCTTAATGTACTGAACCTTTTGAAATAGGAAAGGGAAGTCAAAACAAAGAGTTGACAATGTATTTTGCACATGTGTCTGCCTCTTGCAGTAGTTCTACTACTGGACTTGATATTACCAGAATAGTGCTGTCTGATTGAACATGCTGAATGAGCACCGCCAGTGGTATAATAGTACTGTAATTCAAAGAAAGAACCATCCATTATTTCTGTCTATCTATCTATCTATCTATCTATCTATCTATCTATCTATCTATCTATCTATCTATCTATCTATCTATCTATCCCGTATTGATCTTAGTTATACCACATTGCTGTCTATAGTCTCCTAAAATTACAACCACATAATGCAGCTTTACAGATACTTTAGTGGTAAAGTGCTTGGTCATTTATCAGCCAATTCTTCCTTTGTCTATTGAAATCAAATAAATGAATAGTTATTACCAACATTTCAAGACCACACAAAAGGCGGTACTTGTCTCCTAGTACGGCGCCCGTCGTATGTGATCGCATACCTTAAGCTAAGGCATGCGATGGACGCGACCGACATTAATTTACGGCTATTTTTAGCCTTTTCCCCGACAATTAAAAAATTGCGTCCATCAGTTAAGGCATGCGATGCAACCGATGCGATGGACGTGATTTTACATAGGGAACAATGTTAAATGGGCCTGATTTTTCATTGTATACAAACCCTTATGGGTATTTTACATGACAAATGCCCCCCACCATTGTTAACGCCACCCCACGATGATCGGCAACCCAAAGCGTAGCGAGCGTAGCGAGCCCGCCGAGGGGCGGCGGTACGCGTCCTCCGACCTTTTCATACCCCCACTATCCACGTCGGCGTGGAGTTGATTCTATATAGTGTGGCGAGCGCAGCAAGCCACCAAGCTCGAAGCGTGGCGAGCGGACGTGTAATACCTGTG
Organism: Crinia signifera; assembly: GCF_055691185.1. Classification (NCBI taxonomy): domain Eukaryota; kingdom Metazoa; phylum Chordata; class Amphibia; order Anura; family Myobatrachidae; genus Crinia; species Crinia signifera. The sequence continues at coordinate 233,576,533 of NC_139221.1, read as the reverse complement.
AAGTAATGCGCGTCCCCTCGCGGGGCTCGCTGCGGTCGCCACGCTTCGGGCTCGGTGGCTCGCTGCGCTTCCACACTATATTAAATCAACTCCATGCCGACGTGGATAGTGGGGGTATGAAAAGGTCAGAGGACGCGTACCGCTGCCCCTTTCTGCGGTTCAGGTTGGCGTTGATAGTGGGGTGGAGTTAACAATGGGGGGGGGGGGCATTTGACCCATCAGGGTCAAATTGGGGCCAATGTAAAATCGGGTCTCAGGGACCCAATGTTTTACATTGGGGCCAATATAAAATCGGGTCTCAGGGACCATTTTACATTGATTCCAATGTAAAAATCGCGTCCATCGCATCGCATGTGATTTGGTTGCATGCGATGCGATCGACGCGATTTCGGGGGGTCCCGATGGATACAATTTTTATCGCTGGCGCCGTGCTAGGAAACAAGTACCCAAAAGGCTCACATATACTTACTGCGCACTTTACGCATATGCGGTCATTCGATAATCACCCATGCTACGAAAACACAGTCATGCGATCAGGTCTCAATCGGCTCCAGGGTCTTTTTAGGAAACATTCCTAAAGTTGGTCTTGAAACATTGGTATTAGTTATTTTTTTGCATGCCATAATATTACTTTTCTCAAATTCATGTAATTCCACTTGTTCCTTTCAGTGGGTTTATTATACTACTAATAATGGGAATAAGTTACGTATATGTGTATGTGTACACAGACACACACACACACACACACACTACATATATAGTAATTTAAATGCAATAAAGATAATTTATAGAATATAAAATTACACAAAGCGATGGCAATTGCACAATTTTAAACCAAAGGGCCCCATCCACTAGTGCAATTTGGGCCATTTCCATCTGATTCTGAGGAATCAGGCTGAGAAATCTGATTAACAGGGCTCCAATTGCATATGTTTACCTCTAAATTTGATCTTATGCACGGTCCTGCTGCCCGGGAAGGGGGAATTGGCTGTGACTTCTTCCCTCGGAGAAGTTACAGTAGTGGATGGGTGCCTTTAGATAAATTATAGCATATTCTGTGTATTGGCATGTAGGGGGTGATTCAGGTTGGTTTGCAAAAGCAAACTCCTTCTTCAATGAACAAAGCAATGTGCACTGCAGGTGGGGCTGATGTAATAGTGATGTGTAGAGAGAGTTAGATTTGGGTGTTATTTTTTTTTCTATGCAGAGTAAATACTGTCAGCTTTATTTTAACACTGCAATTTAGATTTCAGTTTGAACACACCCTACCCAAATCTAACTCTCTCTGCACATGTTACACCTGGCCCATCTGCAGTGCACATGTTTTGCGAGCCAACCTGAATTAGGTCCATATTGTAAATGGTAATTCATAGTACTAGATATGCGCTTCTGACACTCTGCTAAAACCATCTACTAACATGATGTTTTTTCATTTGAAGTGTAAAAGATTGAAATTGGAACCTGTCCAGATTATCATCCAAATCCCTTTAATTATAAATCCTCATTTTATTAAAATCCCTGAGTTTGCTCTTATGATAACTTTTTCATATAGACTAATAAAGTCTTCTTCATATATCCAATTACTGACTTTGATAAAGAATCATCTGTTCTTTATTACATTGATGCTGTTTATCTTCTAACTTTTTAATTTCTTTATAAAAAAGTTTTAAAGACAGAAGATGATAAATTATTCTAACATTTGCAACATAACTGTCAACTCCACCACAAGTTAGCAGATTTTCTAATGAATTTATATTTTCCTCTGTGTATTTGTGACACAACCAAAGCTGTTGGTTCTAGGAAGAAGTAAATTTCACACAATGCATTTGTGTTATTTTCTACAGCAGTCCAACTATATCTGCATGAACTTCCATCTGTTTAGTTCCAGAGACAATTTATGAAGATATTTGGAAACTTCTAATAAAACCTTTATGTCTCGCACATGAGTATATTTGGATGCCAAGAATATGCAACACTATTTATCACCAATTAAAAAAGGTTGTTGAGCAACTTTTTAAAAGTTCCTAAGTGCTAATTACAAGAAGTACAGAATCCAGCTTCTCTGCATTGAGGATAATTAGGATTGATGAATATTTCTTCACAACATCTCCGCAGGCCTTGAAGTTATATCGGAGAGACAAGAAAAACACTTGGATGCAGATTTAGCAGTTTTCTGTTTACTAATAACACATTTCAAGGAACTTAATGTCACCCAAAACCATATGAATTTGAAATGGAATAAATTGCATTCAAGAGCTCACAGTGTAGCCTTAATTTCACAATATTCCATTTATAGGGAACACGTTATTTTTTTCCAATGGTGGAAGACAGGAGATTGACACAGTATATAATTCAATCTAGAAGGTTAATGTATCAACAAGCCCTTTATCTCAGTGCCGAAGACACATCATGGGTGAGATTCTATGCTTTGCGCAAAAAGTGCATGTTTTATTTGCGCACCACATCGCCGCAAATCGCCTATTTTAAATTCGCATTTTTCAGTCAAAATGCGCATATTTAATGTGATGCGCATTGGAGGCTGAAAAGTGCGAAGAGGGGCGATTTGCAGCGAAGTGGTGCGCTGTATTTAGTCCTGAAAATGTGCGATTTTCATGTCTGAAAATCGCACATTTGCAGGACAGCGCAAAGTTGTAAAAAAAATAACGAGCGCGGGGTCCCCCGCCCGAGTATAACCAGCCCCGGGCTCACTGAGCCGGTGCTGGTGACATAAAATCAGGGTCCCCGACAAATAGGGGTCCCCTTGATTTTATGAAACCAGCACCAGGCTCAAGGTCCGGCGCTGGTTCCCAAAATACGGGGGACAAAGTGACTAGGGGTCCCCCGTATTTTAAGAACCAGCACCGGACACAACCAGCCAGCAGGGTAATGCCACAGCCGGGGGAAACTTATTATATAAGCTCCCGCGGCCAAAGCATTAACCCCCTGGCTGGTCAGCATTGGCAGGGGTCCTGGGGAAGTGGGGATCCCCCCAATGAAGGGGTCCCCCCCCTCCAGGACTTACCAGCCCATGCTGATAGTCCGGGGCTGTCCCCGATGCCCCTGGGCGGTGGGCATCGGGCTGATGATTTGTGTAAAAAAAAGAATTAAAACTATTGTTTTACACTGGCGAACTATGAGTCCCAGCAAGCCTACCCCGCATGCTGGGACTTGGGGAACCACAAGTCCCAGCATGCGGGGCATTAAAGGGCCCGCTGGCACTTGTAGTTCTGCAGTGAAAAAAATAGTGCACAAAATCACACTGACACCCTGTAAAAAAAAACTTTAATACACACAAAAAAACACACACACTGATACTTACCTACCTTGAGCCCGTAGGTTGGTCCCTGGATCCTGGGTCCGTCCTCCGGGGCTCCAGGGCAGAAGAGTCCGGTTCCGGGGCCTTGGTCCTGGTTCCGGGGCTGGTCCTGGGGTTCCGGGGCTCCTGGCCTGCAGAATCCGGGGTCCGGGATCCAAGGTAGTCCAGAGGGGTACCTAAGGAAGCAAATCCAACTTACCTGGTCCCCGGCGGCGACCTCGGACTCCCATCTGGTACCCGGCTTGCAGGACTTTGACCGGCGCTGAGATGTTTCCTCCTCGGCGTCTCTGGACAGAATGATTTCTTGGCCAATCAGGAGCCGAGAAAGTCGGCTCCTGATTGGCCAGAAATCATTCTGAATACAGACGCCGAGGAGGAAACATCTCTGCTCTAGATGCGCTGAGATGTTACTTCCTCGGCGTCTGTATTCAGAATGATTTCTGGCCAATCAGGAGCCGACTTTCTCGGCTCCTGATTGGCCAAGAAATCATTCTGTCCAGAGACGCCGAGGAGGAAACATCTCAGCGCCGGTCAAAGTCCTGCAAGCCGGGTACCAGATGGGAGTCCGAGGTCGCCGCCGGGGACCAGGTAAGTTGGATTTGCTTCCTTAGGTACCCCTCTGGACTACCTCGGATCCCGGACCCCGGATTCTGAAGGCCAGGAGCCCCGGAACCCCAGGACCAGCCCCGGAACCAGGACCAAGGCCCCGGAACCGGACTCTTCTTCCCTGGAGCCCCGGAGGACGGACCCAGGATCTAGGGACCAACCTACGGGCTCAAGGTAGGTAAGTATCAGTGTGTGTGTTTTTTTTGTGTGTATTAAAGTTTTATTTTACAGGGTGTCAGTGTGATTTTGTGCACTATTTTTTTCACTGCAGAACTACAAGTGCCAGCGGGCCCTTTAATGCCCCGCATGCTGGGACTTGTGGTTCCCCAAGTCCCAGCATGCGGAGTAGGCTTGCTGGGACTCATAGTTCGCCAGTGTAAAACAATAGTTTTAATTCTTTTTTTTACACAAATCATCAGCCCGATGCCCACCGCCCAGGGGCATCGGGGACAGCCCCGGACTATCAGCATGGGCTGGTAAGTCCTGGAGGGGGGGGACCCCTTCATTGGGGGGGTCCCCACTTCCCCAGGACCCCTGCCCATGCTGACCAGCCAGGGGGTTAATGCTTTGGCCGCGGGAGCTTATATAATAAGTTTCCCCCGGCTGTGGCATTACCCTGCTGGCTGGTTGTGTCCGGTGCTGGTTCTTAAAATACGGGGGACCCCTAGTCACTTTGTCCCCCGTATTTTGGGAACCAGCGCCGGACCTTGAGCCTGGTGCTGGTTTCATAAAATCAAGGGGACCCCTATTTGTCGGGGACCCTGATTTTATGTCACCAGCACCGGCTCAGTGAGCCCGGGGCTGGTTATACTTGGGCGGGGGACCCCGCGCTCGTTATTTTTTTTTTTTAACCCTTTCTTTTATTTTTTACAGCAGAACCCTGCACAGAACATTGCGATCTGTGCAGGGTTCTGGCTAATTCGCCTAACAGACCCTGGTCTGAAATAAGTGCGATAATTAGTCACCTAAATAATGCGATGTGCAAATGCGCATTGCATTAAATAAGAGACTTGTATAGTTTTCTATACGAAAACATCTGGATGCAATAAAAATGCGAATTAATCTCGCATTTTTTTTCAGCATACCTTAACGCACATAATATGCGATTTCAGTCCCTGAGCGCATCCCATTAAATTTGCGATTTCTATGAAAAATGCGATATCGCCATTTTGTGGTCTAATTACCGCAAAATAAGCAAAATCGCATCCCATAGAATGTCACCCCATGTATCTCCACTAACTGCAGTGATGTAAAATGTGTCTGCACTGTAATGTGTCTCAGTACAATAAACTGTATCCCCCGACTAGTTCCAAATATGTCAGCATTGTAGTCACGTGGATCTTCAAATCCTAACAGAAAGGTTGGGGCCTAATATTGGCCCTTATTCTGATCGGTGCGGAAATTCCCGCATGCGGACGGACCGCCGATGTTGATCGTCTGCGCATGTGCAGAGGTCACTCTGCGCATGTGCAGGCGATTTCGCCGCACAGATTCTTTATACGCCGCACAGGGGGCGTAGAGGGGCGTGAGGGGCTACTTAGCCTCATTACCCTATGCATACGCCCCGCGTTTCATGGGCGTTCCCATGCAAACGCGGGGCATATGCATGGTAATGAGGCCGTGACGCGTGGGTACGGGGCGGGCATCTGACATCGCCGGATGTCAGCTGCCCGCCCCCATACATGATTTCACACGGACAAGTGTCCGTGTGGTCTTGTGTTGAGGGACCTGGTGGAGCGTGCGGCCCTGCATTCGATGTTCGGCGACCATCGAATGCAGGGGCTGCTCCCAAGACGGAGGAGGCGTATCCCCGTCCAATTTCATGCGGATCGCCACATATCCGCGTACGGACGGCAGGTGGCGATCCGTATGGAAGGCGGGGATTCGCCTGCACGGTTGCGGCCGCATATTCTGATCGGGCCGCACCGATCAGAATAAGGGCCATTATGTGTGCAATTATTATTTATATCTGGCCACTGTTTAGTTTATACTGCACATAACCCTACAGTACTGTATTTAATGTAGCTATGTAATCCGGTAATCTAATCTAATCCACAGGTCCCCAAATCTCTTTAGTTACAAATCTGGGACCTGAGCTATCTCTCAGTGGATTAGTCTCTACAAAATCAATAATAGTTCTAAGCACTCAAAGCTTCTTCAAATATATTAAGAGCATGTTTGAATAGACTAATAAAATAAATACTTTTTAAATTATGATTATAATTTTTAATTACAAAAATGATAAGAAAAAAGGTTGCAATAAAAATGCACAAAACTGCTGTAAAGCATCAATTAAAAATAAAAGGGGTACTTATGTATTATCTGGGCTCCCATGTTAAATGCACCCCATTTTTTCATACCCCTACTATCCAACTACGCATGGAGTTGATTTTATATAGTGTGGCGAGCGCAGCGAGCCACCGTGCCCGAAGCGTGGCGAGCGGATGCGGTCTCATAAGAAAAACGGGAGCCCAGATATTACATAAGTACCATAAAAGGAAAACTTATAGGAAATTGAATATAACTCATTTTGTAGGTTGCATCTTCTGATGTCTGGTTGTCACCAAGGAAATGGAACAGCTCTAAACGCAAAATGTATACCCATAAATTCACATAGAATAAGTGGTTACCGTCCCTTTGAAATCCCTACACCACATCCCTATATCACATCATCCCCACCTACTGTGACTTGGTGGATAGTTTGTAACCTGGTTCTTGGTGCTAGGATAGACCCTCTAGTTTCTACCTTAAACCCACATGACCTAACAACCATTATATAGGGGGCACTTGGTAGGACATAATTCATAAACATGCAATGTTATTGGCTTTCAGTATATGATATTTTCATATGATCAGAGTAAATAAGATTAGAAGACACATACAATATTTTTCTGTCCTACAAATGAGTGAAAATAGCAGCTGTCAAGTTGTTTCCCCTCCAGCTATCTTCTGTCCTTTTGTATTAAATAAGTGAGTTTGAATGCGGAATTGCACTGCGGGTGGGCATAACACAGTTTTTAGATGATGCTATGTGTTAATAAGTTCCCAGCATGCCATAGCAGCTGTGCTAGCAAGATAAAACAAAGGTGCTGCTTGCGAAATCTCTAACTTCTCCAAGGAATGGCTTTTAATACTAATGGAGAAGTGATAATAGACACTTTTTGCAGTGAAAATGCAGAAAAGGTCTCATCACTGATTGAACAGTTGGGTTTATATAAAAGAGAAATTGGTCACTTTTCATAATAAATAATTCAGTGCACATTTACATTTATTAAAGTTTATGATAAACTCTTTGGACTCTACAGTGCCCACTCATTGGCTAGGCGCATTTAAAGGCATGTGGCTAGAGATGACTTGAATAGATCACACCATTGATCCATTCAAACTGAACTGTAAGCCACCTGGTAACTTTACCCAGTCCTTTGTAGCATAACATTACGCAATGCATGTGCCCCTGTGTACATATCTTCACAGCAATATAAAAAAAAATATCCATACTTCCTGGATTTTAGAAAGAATTGTCCCTGTTTGTTGCTGGTTTGTGAATGATCTAAGACATGTACAGCATGGTAACATTAAAACTTTCACATCATTATAAACATCTCTACAACCTCTCAATTTCTCCAAATTTGTCATCCTCATCCAATCCTCTGACTGTTTGTCCTTATACAAATTCCATAGCATAGATCCAAATATCTCAACTGGCCTAGACAAATTTATAACTGAATAAGAGATATTATCAGCTCTTCAAACACCAAAAATGTCCAAAGAACCAGGTACAGACAGCTTTCCGATGTCCTATTTCAAAATGTTTAGACCTCTCTAGCTCCCCATTTATTGCAGACCATATCCTAGATGGAACCCCATTTTATCCAGACACTACTAAAAGCCACAGTTATACCAAAACCTGGCAAAGATCCACATTCTGTACTAACTATCGCCCTATTTTTCTTCTGAATGCCAATTTGAAATATTTTGCTTAAGTACTGGCCAAAAAGCTTTAACCTGGTACTCCCTGCTCTGATTCACATGGACCGAGTGGGCTTTGTCCTGCCCTGGATCGACCATATTAATGCGATTAAAATGAATACACTTCCCAAACTATAGTACCTCTTACAAACACTCCCAATACAGGTTCCTTCATACACTCTTAATGCTATTCAATCCACACTATATAAATCTATCTTGAATCATAAAAACATATAGTTCATCGGGACATTTTGGTCAAACACTACCAAAACGGAAGACTCAGATTACCTATCCTTCAGTGCTATTTAAATGTAACTTGATTAAATCAGATAATTGCCTGGCGCTCCCCACAACATACTAAACATTGGGTTGATTTAGAAAATAATTTAGTAGGTACTGTACACCCTTAATCTCACATTTACCATAGTTGCCACATACTGTAAATCCCATCCACAATTTGCTTTTCCCTCACCTACTGTAAAGTTAACTCTTCAAGTCTGGGAGACATTTAATAAAAAACATAAGTACTCTACACACCAATCCCCCTTTACCTTTACCTTGGGAATAACCCCACATTTCCACCAGGTCTCTACCCACAATGACCACCCCTTGGAATTGGCCGGCATTACTAGAATCTATCAATCATGGGATCCCCCTCAAATCACACGAGTAAGCTTCGGAACTAGACTTTGATCAACATTTAGAGGATGAGCAGTGGAACTCAATCCGTACTGCACTTTCAAAATGTTGCATTATCTGAAAAAATTCTTACAAAGTATACACTAGATTGTACCTGGTACCAGATTGGCTTAACCACATGTACCCCAGCTCTTCTATCTTGTGTTGGAGAAACTGTATCCTAAGGGGCATGTTCTACCACACTTGGAGGTCCTGTCCTGTACTTATGCCCTACTGCATGCAAGTCCAAACTGTGGCCCTCCAGCTGTTGTGAAACAACACAAACCAGCATGCCTTGCCATAGTTTTAACATTCCCTAATAGCAAAATTGTGGAAAAGCATGATGGGACTTGTAGTTTCACCAGCTGGAGGGCCATAGTTTGAACATGCCTCCCTTACTGGGAAATTACGTGTTATATTCTCTCACAACTCATTGATCTTTCTAATCCCCTCTGCCCTGTTATTTTACTTCTCTGGGCCCCATAGGTGAAGTCTCTAAAAAATACAACAAGCGAATTCTTTATAGTTCCTGCGCAGCCAAATACCAGATCGCTTGTAATTGGAAAAACCCTAATGACCTCAGTCACCCGGAATTGCTGAACAGGAATCGGTTTGTATCTAAGATGGAATACTTATCAAGTCTACAAAATAACACAGTTAAAATATATCATGCAGTGTGGATTCCTTGGTACACATACAGTACCATAGAATCCCTCTCCCCAGACCTCAGTAACCTTCCACTCACCATATATTCACTATCAATTACTAATACTTCTGCTACCCCCAAATCATTGCTGGGCTTCATACCCATACCTTTTCCATTTTGTAGTTTTTGCTGTGTTTCTTTCCATTTTCTCTTCCTATAATTTATCCCTTGTATGACAGAAAGGACTTTCTACCCTGTTTTTATTAATAGATTATTTATTTTTCATTAAAGTAAAATTTTAATGTAGAATTACCTTTTACTTTACCATGTATTAGGACCCTTATTCCTGTTAAATTATGTCTTCGAATATTTTCGTATTGTATGGTCTATGTTTTTGCTGATGCTTTTGTCTACATGTATTCAATAAAAAATAGATGATTTAAAAAAAATGCAGTAGATTAACAAATGTCTTCACATATGTCACGGTAATAACTTTAGTGTATACATATTAAATACTTCTTAACTGGGGAAAACTGAACAGTAAAGTGACTTCTAAGTAGAAAGTTCAAAGAAAGCTGAGTAGCAGTTGTTGCTAAGAAGAATACATTCCTGTGGTTGAAAAAGAATTGAAAAATTCAAATTATATCATTAGAATTGTGCAATTTACACCCTGTTGTGCATGTATTGTACTGTATAGGAAAATGTAAGAGGTCTCTCATTTAAGATATAAATTAAAGTTTCAATGGTTGACAAAGCTTATGGTTAACATGAGTTTTTCACCATTTATTTTATTGAATCCCTTTCTACTTTACCATCCCAAGCATGGTGAGCGAATTGAGCCATGGGATGCACTCATTTGGGGTCCATGTGCTAAAAGATAGCAATTGACACCCAAAAAAACCTTAAAAACTTGTAGACCTTTGAATGTGTTGACCATTTACTTGTCAACACTTTCCCCATGTCAACCTTGTGCATGGTAACATTTTGGGGTTGACCTACTGTAGACACTGTTGACCTTTTTACTCTTGACCTAATTAACCAAATCCCATTGCTACATCTATTTCTCAAGCTGCAAGCAATGTACATTGTTATGGCTCTTATGGCAAGCTCCATCTTGGCCTTTTTATTAATTATTTTTGAAACATTTGTAACTATAAAAAAGTAAACATGCCATTATGCCATTACATATTGTAAATTAAATGACAGTGCTATAAGTTGACCTGTGTTTGGGGCCTCCCTCCACTTGCACATAATCTTTATCCTGCAGCAGATGGGTTTTAAGTTACACAGTTTCTGAACAGTTGTAGTCACAATCATCATGACATGCAAGTTGCCATGTAACATTGGGCCTTATTCTGATCGGTGCGGCCGGATCCGAATATGCGGCCAGGACCGTGCGTGCGAAACCCCGTCTTCCATACGGATCGCCAACTCCGTCCGTACGCGGTAAGAAGCTGGCCGAACGGACCGCACGTGTATTTTTCATGGAATACGCCTCCTCCATCTCAGGGAACCTCCCCCATAATTCGATGGTCGCAGACCATCCAATGCAGGACCGAGTGGTCCACCAGCTCCCGCAACCTCAGACCACACTGAGATTTTTCCATGCAAAAGCAGGGATCTGGGCGGGCAGCTGACATCCGGCGATGTCATATGTCCGCCCCCTACACGTGCGTCACGACTGCATTATCATACGTACGCCCAGCGTTTGCATGGGAACGCCCATGGGCGTATGCATATGGTAATGAGCCCAAATAGCCCTTCACGCCCCTCTCCACCCCCTGTTCGGAGTGTTCACATTTCATGCGGGATTTGGCCGTACGCCCCGCTCGCACATGCGCAGAGACGCCTCTGCACATGCGCAGACACAAAACATCGGCGGCATGAACGCACGCGGATATTACCGCACCAACCAGAATAAGGGCCATAGTAACATAGTAATTCGGGGTTGAAAAAGGACATCAGTCCATCTATTTCAAACCCATATAACTAGTCTAGTCATTCTCATGCTAGGTCGTAACTATATGATTCCTTTTGTAGCAAGAAATTTATTCAGTTTTACTTTAAACTCATTTACCGTGCTTGCTGTTACCACATATTCTGGCAAAGTATTCCAGAACTTAACTGCTCTTATGGTGAAAAATCCCCTCCTCAATTTGGTATGAAATTTTATTTCCTTAATCCTTAGTGCATGTCCACGTGTCCTAAGTAAAGGCTTGTTAATGAATAAGTCATCTCCCAGCTCCTTGTGATTTCCAATCCTATATTTCAGTGGTTCTCAAACTGTGGGTCCTGACCCTAAAGTGGGTCCCAGCCTTCTCAGCATGGGGTCACAACTCCATGTTGCTGACCATCAGGCTGATGATTTTTCTAATCTCAGTCAGTAATTCAAGGGTCTGAAAAATCTGTTGAATTGTCTGTAATGTTAGACTCCTCCCATCATGTTGTGCCGCCACAATGCTGCCATGAATGTGCTGTCTGCTGACTACACATGTGATCTGATGACCTTCTGCAGTAACTTGCTGGGGTCCTGTCATTATTTTTATTGTTTGATGGGGTCCCAGAGCAAAATAGTTTGAGGACCCCTGCTATATTTGAACATAGTAATCATATTGCCTCTCAGCCTTTGTTTTTCCAGTGAATACATATTCAGGCTGGTTAGCCTATCCCTATATTCCAGCGAATCAAGACCCCTTATTATTTTAGTAGCCCTTCTCTGTACTAATTCAAGTTCCTTAATGGCTTTCTTAAGATGAGGTGCCCAGAACTGGACACAGTAGTCTAAGTGTGGCACTATCACACTGGCATCTCTTGATTCCATTACTCTTTTAATACATGCTAAGGTCCTGTTTGCTCTTGCGGCAGCACTTGAGCATTGTTTACTATTACTCATCCTATCATCAATGAAGACCCCTAAATCCTTTCCCCCTGCTGAGCTCCCCATAATAACCCCGTTTATTTTATAGCTAGCACTTGAATTTTTGCTCTTTGCTCCCAAAGTTGATGACTTTGCTCTTATCTAAATTAAATCTCATATTCCACCTACAGTAGCTGCCCACCTCTCAATCCTAATTAAGTCATTTGCAGTGCTTCAACATCCCCTTCTGAGTTAATAACCTTACTCAGTTTTGTGTCATCTGGGAATATTGCAATTTTACTATGGAGACCATCATCTATATCGTTTATGAATATATTAAACAAGGTAGGGTCCAATACTGATCCTTGTGGTACTGTACACCACACCTCCAACTCAAGAATTGCCCATTAAGAATCTATGACTCCTGTTGTGATTGGCGTGATCCTGTCGCCATCGGCACATGTCTTATTCCCTCCTGCTGGTCACATAGATGCATTGAGTGGTGATATCTCAAAGCTTCCAGATCATTGCAATGATGTGCGGGGCTACAAGCATATTGTCTATTTTTATTTAAAAATAATATAATTTTTGGGGAAATTTGGCTGTAACAAATTGAATACAGGTGAACTTTCCTAATATTAAAACACACAGATGTTCCTTCTACAAGTACTCTTAAGATAATTAAATAAAAAAGACCATACATCCATAATTATTGGGACACATCTCCACTTTACAGTATGCAAATGGTATCACAAATTCACACTGCCAAATGGTATCCATAGTCTCATGTGTATGGAGGAGTAACTTAATTTGGATATATAAATGGAGAATAAGAAACATATATATATATATATATATATATATATATATATTCTCCCGGAGGCGGCACTCGTGTGAAATAACGACACCAGACTGTGGCTTTCTTTAGACCGACGTTTCAAGGCTGTCTGGCCTTTTTATCAAGGTGCAAAAAAGAGATACATACAAATACAAATACACAACTTAAATACCTGTGGATCTTGTTCACGTCTCCCGCCGCAGCCCAGCCGGGCGTCTAACAGTGACGTCACCGACGTCACGTTGCGTCAGGGGCGTGAAGAATCACCTGTGTCCCAAAGAAAACAATAACCAATGAAAAAACACGTACGAAAATCACCATGGTGATACAAATAAACAACAATTCAAGACGGCATGATAAAAGGCAGATAACATCGGCATATTTAAGCTTTACAAAGAAGCATAATAAAAAATTGAATGGCCGGAGCTCTTTTTATAAAACCGCTGGAAGGCGGCATGCATGAAAATAGGCACGATGACACAATAAACCACCTAAAGGAAAAATATATTACATTACATGTAGCAAGATAAACCTAAATACTCATTCAGTCCCCTCGGGGCGAGGGTATCAAGTCGGTCAATCCACCTACACTCAGCACGGAGCAATAGTGATGACCGATCACCGCCACGTTTTAAAGTGGGAATGTGATCAATGATACGGTAACGTAGTGTAGTAATGGGATGTCGAGCCTGCGCGAAGTGACGCGCAACAGGCTGTTCACTGTTACCGGAGATGAGAGCTGCTTTAATGGCAGACCTGTGGGCTGCTGCCCTTTCCTTAAAGGCGCAGTCTGTCTTGCCCACATAGTGTCTGCCGCAGGGACAAGAAATAAGGTATATAACATATTTCGTAGAACATGTTACCCGGTGTCTGATGGAAAACCTTTTCCCGGAGTAAGGGTGATGGAAAAATTCCCCGGCCACCATAAAATTACAGGTTGCGCAGCCACAGCACTTAAAACAACCTACTTTGGGTTTACCCAAAAAGGTTGGTCTGGTGGGTGGAAAATTGACATCATTTTTAACCAAGAGGTCTCGCAAGTTGCGGCCCCTGGTGTACGCACACATGATGGATTTATTGTTTAATGACGACAGTGCGGGGTCAGTTTTGACAATCGGCCAATGTGCTTTGGCACGATGGCTGATGGCTGAGCTTTTTAAATGGTATGCATTGACCCAAATCAATTTATCCTTGCTTTTGTCAGGTTTAATCGGTGGTGGTAAAGAATGATCAGGTCTGGGTAGTGCCAGAACTTTGGTTTTGATGTTGTCTAATTCCAAAGGGTCGTATCCACGATCCACAAATTTGCAAATCATGGAATCAAGGGCTGGTACTAATTCCTCCGATTCACTGGTAATTCTGTATGCCCGAAGCATTTGTGAATAGGGAAGACCTTTTTTAAGCGGGGCAGGATGGTTGCTGCTGGCAAGCAACATATTGTTGCGATCAGTGCTTTTAGAAAATAAAGAAGTTGAGAAGTGACCATTAACAATCTTGATATCTACGTCCAAATATTGGACGTGCGACGAATAAATGTTAAATGTAAATTTCACTGGAGAATCAGTGAGATTATGGCTGTTGATGAGGTCAGAGAGTGTCTGTGATCCTCCTGACCAACAAATCAGGCGGTCGTCTATATATCTGGTGTAAAGGATAAGAGCACCCCTGGTTACTGGATTAGACAAGAATAACTGTTTTTCAATAATAAACATGAATGCATTTGCTAGCGACGGGGCCACGGAGGACCCCATCGCACAGCCACGTAACTGTAGATAATATTTAATGGTCACTTCTCAACTTCTTTATTTTCTAAAAGCACTGATCGCAACAATATGTTGCTTGCCAGCAGCAACCATCCTGCCCCGCTTAAAAAAGGTCTTCCCTATTCACAAATGCTTCGGGCATACAGAATTACCAGTGAATCGGAGGAATTAGTACCAGCCCTTGATTCCATGATTTGCAAATTTGTGGATCGTGGATACGACCCTTTGGAATTAGACAACATCAAAACCAAAGTTCTGGCACTACCCAGACCTGATCATTCTTTACCACCACCGATTAAACCTGACAAAAGCAAGGATAAATTGATTTGGGTCAATGCATACCATTTAAAAAGCTCAGCCATCAGCCATCGTGCCAAAGCACATTGGCCGATTGTCAAAACTGACCCCGCACTGTCGTCATTAAACAATAAATCCATCATGTGTGCGTACACCAGGGGCCGCAACTTGCGAGACCTCTTGGTTAAAAATGATGTCAATTTTCCACCCACCATACCAACCTTTTTGGGTAAACCCAAAGTAGGTTGTTTTAAGTGCTGTGGCTGCGCAACCTGTAATTTTATGGTGGCCGGTGAATTTTTCCATCACCCTTACTCCGGGAAAAGGTTTTCCATCAGACACCGGGTAACATGTTCTACGAAATATGTTATATACCTTATTTCTTGTCCCTGCGGCAGACACTATGTGGGCAAGACAGACTGCGCCTTTAAGGAAAGGGCAGCAGCCCACAGGTCTGCCATTAAAGCAGCTCTCATCTCCGGTAACAGTGAACAGCCTGTTGCGCGTCACTTCGCGCAGGCTCGACATCCCATTACTACACTACGTTACCGTATCATTGATCACATTCCCACTTTAAAACGTGGCGGTGATCGGTCATCACTATTGCTCCGTGCTGAGTGTAGGTGGATTGACCGACTTGATACCCTCGCCCCGAGGGGACTGAATGAGTATTTAGGTTTATCTTGCTACATGTAATGTAATATATTTTTCCTTTAGGTGGTTTATTGTGTCATCGTGCCTATTTTCATGCATGCCGCCTTCCAGCGGTTTTATAAAAAGAGCTCCGGCCATTCAATTTTTTATTATGCTTCTTTGTAAAGCTTAAATATGCCGATGTTATCTGCCTTTTATCATGCCGTCTTGTATTGTTGTTTATTTGTATCACCATGGTGATTTTCATACGTGTTTTTTCATTGGTTATTGTTTTCTTTGGGACACAGGTGATTCTTCACGCCCCTGACGCAACGTGACGTCGGTGACGTCACTGTTAGACGCCCGGCTGGGCTGCGGCGGGAGACGTGAACAAGATCCACAGGTATTTAAGTTGTGTATTTGTATTTGTATGTATCTCTTTTTTGCACTTTGATAAAAAGGCCAGACGGCCTTGAAACGTCGGTCTAAAGAAAGCCACAGTCTGGTGTCGTTATTTCATACGAGTGCCGCCTCCGGGAGAATATACATAGCAGAACCACATCTGCTTCAGGAAGGCACCGTTATCTGCTGATTACCCATTATACCGGTACTGTTGTTACAGCCCATTGGAGTGCCTCCTCTAGGTACACTATATATATATATATATATATATATATATATATATGTCCAGTGTTGCCCGGCACTCCACAGATCCCGTATTGCGATAATCACCCGGTATCCTTCCTCTCAGAACCCGCGGGTCCCAGTGTACACACAATATCGATCAGGCGGCACTCCCAGAATTTAAGTGAAAGCAAAAGTGGCTTTATTGATCCTACATGTTTCGGGCGTCAGCCCGTCCTCAGGGAACAATCTTATACACACAGTGCGCAAAATATATAGTGCAGTACAAACAGAGAAAACAACACCCTCTTCCGGCCTGTTCCCGCCCCCAGACACTTACCCGCGGCCGCCCGGCCGGTACATCCCTGTCCGCCATGAAGCCGCCGTGCCGTACTGTGGGGAAACGATCCAGAGGACCCCGTCACTTCCGGCTTCATCCTCTGACGTCGTTCCCCATTCTGCACTGCGCTCAAAGCTTCCAGGGTTCCAAGCCTCGTTTTGGTTGCCGCTGTCACTGTCAGGGAGCGTGAACCTGTAAATATAAACAAACCATGAGTAAAAACATCATATATAAAATCTAACAAGTGACAAAGTTAAGAGGCTTAAATTAAGCCAAATAAGAGGCCAAAAAACTGGCCATAAAAAAGTGACATTAATTAAAGACATATACACATCTAAAAATGAAAAAATAGAAAAACATTAAAAAGTACAGAATGGCAGGACCTCTATTCATATTCCAATATATCAAATATATTTTAATCATGATACATAATATTTTAAATTTATATGTTTATATTTTAAATTGATATGTTTAAATATTAGAGGGCTGACTATCTACTGTGTGTTTCCCAAATCTTTGCTGATACTAAATTTTAAAGAAAACTTTGTAGGCCATGTTGTTCATTTAAGCCCCTAGGGGCAATTGTGTCCAGCCTGAAAATCCACCTAGCCTCTGCTTGCAGTAGGAGTTTCCCCCTATTCCCTCCTCTAACTGTGGGTGGTATATGGTCCACTATTTTCGACCTGATACTGGCTATGCTATGTTTGAAAAGTGCACAGTGTCTAGCTACCGGTTGCTCGCTACTACCTATACTGAGCGCCTGTCTAATAGCATGGCGATGGTTGGCCATACGCTCCTTAAATTGGCACTCTGTCTTGCCCACGTAGTACAAACCACATGGGCAAGACAGGACATACACAATGAATAGAGTAGAACAGGTCACAGATGTTTAATGGCGATTTTGCTACCATTATGTGGATGGTTAATGGTACTGCCAACCAGCATAGAGCTGCAGGTCGTGCACCCCACACATCTAAAGCAGCCTTTAGGGCGTGTCATGAAATGTGTGGGAGCCTTCTTTTTGCCAAGATTGGTGACATCCACCTTAACCAAGATATCAGCCAAGTTTCTTCCTCTTTTGTAGGCTGGCATAATTCTGGAATCTTTCAGACTTTTTAAATCTCTATCTGTGGCAACGAGGGGCCATAGGTTTTTGACCTTCTGGGTAATCTCCCTGCTGCCATCTGCATACTGGGTAACCCAGGGAATCCTATTGACAGGGGACTGTTTCTTTTTGTTGGTGGTATTGAGCACTGACTGTCGGGACATGTTTATTACTTTTTGTTTAGTTTTTATCAGATCACTCCTCTTATAGCCTCTCTGCTCAAATTTTTCCTGCATCTGGTCGAGATCCTTTTTAGCTTGTTCCTCATCACTAGTGATCCTCCTTACTCGCAACATTTGCGAATAAGGAAGACCGTATCTCAGAGACTTAGGGTGGCAACTCTCTCTTCTCAATAATGTGTTACGGTCGGTCTCCTTCACAAATATATGTCTTTAATTAATGTCACTTTTTTATGGCCAGTTTTTTGGCCTCTTATTTGGCTTAATTTAAGCCTCTTAACTTTGTCACTTGTTAGATTTTATATATGATGTTTTTACTCATGGTTTGTTTATATTTACAGGTTCACGCTCCCTGACAGTGACAGCGGCAACCAAAACGAGGCTTGGAACCCTGGAAGCTTTGAGCGCAGTGCAGAATGGGGAACGACGTCAGAGGATGAAGCCGGAAGTGACGGGGTCCTCTGGATCGTTTCCCCACAGTACGGCACGGCGGCTTCATGGCGGACAGGGATGTACCGGCCGGGCGGCCGCGGGTAAGTGTCTGGGGGCGGGAACAGGCCGGAAGAGGGTGTTGTTTTCTCTGTTTGTACTGCACTATATATTTTGCGCACTGTGTGTATAAGATTGTTCCCTGAGGACGGGCTGACGCCCGAAACATGTAGGATCAATAAAGCCACTTTTGCTTTCACTTAAATTCCGGGAGTGCCGTCTGATCGATATTGTGTGTACACTGGGACCCACGGGTTCTGAGAGGAAGGCACCGGGTGATTATCGCAATACGGGATCTGTGGAGTGCCGGGCGACACTGGACATATTTGGGGAAGTGACGGCCACGTGCATCCGGGCTAGCACCTCCAGCCAAGGCACCCCCACCCAGATTCAACTACAGTCCATAAGGGAGAAGCAATTCCAATCTAATTGTGTCCACACTTGGAGGATTCACCACCCTGCACCATGGAGCAACCCATACCAGGGGTTAACCTCACACAAATAGACACGGGTGAGCGCTTCAGCTACTCGGACAGTGACGCTGATCTGATTGTGCAAGCCGCCAAGCTACAGTCACAAACACCTGCTGCAGAGAATGATGAGCTATATCGGGACTGGTATTTCCTCAAGAAAAGGGAAGTTGATTACCAACTGCATGCTTCCATTTTGGCAGATTATTTTAAGGAGAAGCAAATCCCGAGGGGATTCCGGGTGCGCAATGTCCCCACCATCGGGAGGCAGAACATAGCCTTCTGTAAGCGATGGGTCAGCATATTAAACAAGTGCTCGATGGATCTGCTATTGCTGGTAATCGATGAGTCAACAAAGGAATTAACAGCTGTACGCACCAAACTTGAAACATTTGAGTCGACACATGCGTCGACCTTGACTGAAGATACCAGCATGGATTGGCACACCAAATTGAAAAATCAGATAGAGCAATACCAGAAAGAGTTGGTCAAATACAAGAGGGAAAAACGCAGAAAGGTCCAAGCCGACTATGAACAGAACCGCGTATACCAGTGGTTGAGTACCGCTGGTCCTCAGAAAACCACACAGGTCCCAAAACGTCCACGTCGACGTCAGCAACAGCAATTTGAGGATTATGAGGAGTCAAGTACCTCAGCAAGTGAGATTGACCAACAGGCTCCAACCACCTCCAAGAAGGCTCTCCCTTTAGGGATAACGACCCGAACGGGTCTCAAGCCGGCAGGAGGAAGAGAAGGCGGACGCGGCGCGGGCGGCAGGCCGAGAGGCAGGGCAGGCCGTGGAAGCAACCGCCAATAAGAGATCTGGTGTTTAACCTTTACAAAACTCCACTAAGCGAACCAGAAATATCTGTCTTATCCAAAGGACTTACTTTTATCTCCAGCCATATCCCCAATAGATTTGAGTGGAAGGACGACTGCTACAAATTCAGTCGTACCTTGAGACTCAAGGAATTTTTCCATGACAAGCCCAGCAGTGGACCCAGGGGTGAGGATATACCAACCCAAGTTCGAAACCTGCAACCTCGATCAAAGTTTGATCCACAAGTTACTAACACCTCCATCAAAACCTTCTCACGTATGATGGAAGCAGCTGGGGAGAATCCTTTATTGGATCCCAGATTTATGTCCAATCTCTCCAAATTAGAGAGGAGCGCTTTACAAGATCTTCAAAACAGGACAGACATAATTATTCGCAAGGCGGATAAAGGTGGATCGGTGGTTGTGCAGGACCTCACAGATTATTTATCGGAATGCCAGAGACAGCTCGCGGATTGTGTATATATATATATATATATATATATATATATATATATATATATATACGGGTGTGAGACGGTGGCACTCGAAATAAAACAATGAAGACCAGGAGACAACGGATGTAAACTCCAACGTTTCAAACCTCTGCGGGTTTTTTATCAAGGTGCTACGAGGGGTGTGTAGACTCTCTCCACTAGTTTAAATACACACTTATACCCACCCACACATATAGATACTAGATTAGACACAGTAATATGTCCTCCCCATTAGTGGAAATTTATATACAGTGAACACTATTAGTGAATAGAAATTGGACTTTTTAATATACCCACTGGTCACATGTGGCCAAAAGGATCCTTGAACACTTGCACATTCCCCATTGAAAATCACCATTATATCCTTAGAAGAGCGTAGTTAATACTATCACAGTAATTTATTAAATGTTCTATATAGGTAAGTATTGTTTAATTTAGCGCTTTGGAACGCACACTGACACGCAAGACGTCATTGAGGGAGCGCCACTTGAGCCACCCCTATTGGTCACATGATCGCCTTGTCAGTAAAGGTGAAATGTAGTCCGACACGCTGAGCGTGTTCAGATGCGCGCCGCAGCGCCAGCTCCATATCGGCACCATAGAGAGGGCTGGAACGCACTACGAGGGGTGGAACGCATAGCGTTCCCGGAAGTAACCCCCGCAGGTTATTCTTGGTCCGTTTCTAGGACAATATTAACCCCTTCCTGACAGAGCTAGTTTTTGCGTTCCTGACAGAGCCATTTTTTTCAAATCTGACATGTCTCACTTAAGTGGGGATAACTTTTTTTTGCTTTTACTTATCCCAGTGATTTTGAGATTGTTTTTTCGTGACACATTGTACTTCAAATTAGTGGTAAATTTGGGTCGATACAGTCTGTGTTTTTTTGTGAAAAATACCAAAATGTCGTGAAAAAATGGAAAATTTAGCGATTTGCAAAATGTTAAATTTTCTGCTTGTGAGACAAATAATCTTACCTATCAAAATAGTTAATAACTAACATAGACCATATGTCTACTTTATGTTTCCATCATTATTTCAACTTCCTTTTAATTTTTTTGGACACTAGGAGGCTTACAATATGAATAGCAAATTCTCAAATTTTCAAGAAAATTTCAAACACTGATTTTTTTAGGGACCAGTTCAGTTCTGATGTGACTTTGAGGGACTTGTATGTGAGACACCCCCATAAATGATGCCATTTCAAAAACTGCACCCCTCACAGTATTCAAAACAGCATTTTGGAAGTTTGTTAACCCTTTAGGTGTTTCACAGGAATTAAAACAAAGTGTAGGTGAAATTTCAAAATTTCATTTTTTTTGCAGATTTGCAATTTTAATACATTTTTCTAAGGAACACAGTACATTTTACTAGAGAAATGTGACTAAAAATTGATTCCCCCAAATCTTTTGTTTTCATAAATATCCTATATGTGGCCCTAGTGTGCACGTTGACCAAACCACAGGCTTCATAATAGAAGGAGCAACTACTTGATTTTGGAGCCTCCTTTTTATGAGATTATTTTTTAGGCACCATGTAGGTTTCTAGGCACCATAAGATGCTAAAATTTAGGAACCCCCCCACAAGTGACCCCATTTTGCAAACTACACCCCTCAGGGAATTCATCTAGGGGTATAGTGTACATTTCAAACCCCCAGGGGTTTCACCAATTGTGGTCCAACTGGGCAGTGAAAATGAAAAATTTAATTTTTTACACAAAAATGCAGTTCTGGCTCAAAATTTTTCATTTTCACAAGGAATGAAGGAGACAAAGCCCCCCAAAATCTGTGCCCCAATTTCTACCGAGTACGGCAATGCCTCACATGTGACCAAAAAATACCAGTTGGGTGCATGGCAGGACTCAGAAGGGAAGGAGTGATTTTTGGATTTTGCAGCTCAGATTCTGGTGGAATTTTGGTGGGTGCTATGTCGCATTAGCAAGACCCCCCAAGCACCAATACAGTGGAACCCCCCCACAAGTGACCCCATTTTGCAAACTACACCCCTCAGGGAATTCATCTAGGGGTATAGTGTACATTTTAAACCCCCAGGGGTTTCACCAATTTTGATACAAGTGGGCAGTGAAAATGAAAAATTACATTTTTTTACACAAAAATGCAGTTCTGGCTCAAAATTTTTCATTTTCAGAAGGTATGAAGGAGAAAAAGCACCCCAAAATCTGTGCCCCAATTTCTCCCGAGTACGGCAATGCCTCACATGTGACCAAAAAGTACCAGTTGGGTGCATGGCAGGACTCAGAAGGGAAGGAGTGATTTTTGGATTTTGCAGCACAGATTTTGGTGGAATGAATGGTGGGTGCTATGTTGCACCAATACAGTGGAACCCCCCACAAGTCACCCCATTTTGCAAACTACACCCCTCAGGGAATTCATCTAGGGGTATAGTGTACATTTCAAACCCCCAGGGGTTTCACCAATTTTGATACAAGTGGGCAGTGAACATGAAAAATTACATTTTTTTACACAAAAATGCAGTTCTGGCTCAAAATTTTTCATTTTCACAAGGAATGAAGGAGAAAAAGCACCCCAAAATCTGTGCCCCAATTTCTCCCGAGTACGGCAATGCCTCACATGTGACCAAAAAATACCAGTTGGGTGCATGGCAGGACTCAGAAGGGAAGGAGTGATTTTTGGATTTTGCAGCTCAGATTCTGGTGGAATTTTGGTGGGTGCTATGTCGCATTAGCAAGACCCCCCAAGCACCAAGACAGTGGAACCCCCCCACAAGTGACCCCATTTTGCAAACTACACCCCTCAGGGAATTCATCTAGGGGTAAAGTGTACATTTCAAACCCCCAGGGGTTTCACCAATTGTGGTCCAACTGGGCAGTGAAAATGAAAAATTAAATTTTTTACACAAAAATGCAGTTCTGGCTCAAAATTTTTCATTTTCAGAAGGTATGAAGGAGAAAAAGCACCCCAAAATCTGTGCCTCAATTTCTCCCGAGTACAGCAATGCCTCACATGTGACCAAAAAGTACCAGTTGGGTGCATGGCAGGACTCAGAAGGGAAGGAGTGATTTTTGGATTTTGCAGCTCAGATTCTGGTGGTATTTTGGTGGGTGCTATGTCGCATTAGCAAGACCCCCCAAGCACCAATACAGTGGAACCCCCCCACAAGTGACCCCATTTTGCAAACTACACCCCTCAGGGAATTCATCTAGGGGTATAGTGTACATTTCAAACCCCCAGGGGTTTCACCAATTTTGATACAAGTGGGCAGTGAACATGAAAAATTACATTTTTTTACACAAAAATGCAGTTCTGGCTCAAAATTTTTCATTTTCACAAGGAATGAAGGAGAAAAAGCACCCCAAAATCTGTGCCCCAATTTCTCCCGAGTACGGCAATGCCTCACATGTGACCAAAAAATACCAGTTGGGTGCATGGCAGGACTCAGAAGGGAAGGAGTGATTTTTGGATTTTGCAGCTCAGATTCTGGTTGAATTTTGGTGGGTGCTATGTCGCATTAGCAAGACCCCCCAAGCACCAATACAGTGGAACCCCCCCACAAGTGACCCCATTTTGCAAACTACACCCCTCAGGGAATTCATCTAGGGGTATAGTGTACATTTCAAACCCCCAGGGGTTTCACCAATTTTGATACAAGTGGGCAGTGAACATGAAAAATTACATTTTTTTACACAAAAATGCAGTTCTGGCTCAAAATTTTTCATTTTCACAAGGAATGAAGGAGAAAAAGCACCCCAAAATCTGTGCCCCAATTTCTCCCGAGTACGGCAATGCCTCACATGTGACCAAAAAATACCAGTTGGGTGCATGGCAGGACTCAGAAGGGAAGGAGTGATTTTTGGATTTTACAGCTCAGATTCTGGTTGAATTTTGGTGGGTGCTATGTCGCATTAGCAAGACCCCCCAAGCACCAAGACAGTGGAACCCCCCCACAAGTGACCCCATTTTGCAAACTACACCCCTCAGGGAATTCATCTAGGGGTATAGTGTACATTTCAAACCCCCAGGGGTTTCACCAATTTTGATACAAGTGGGCAGTGAACATGAAAAATTACATTTTTTTACACAAAAATGCAGTTCTGGCTCAAAATTTTTCATTTTCAGAAGGTATGAAGGAGAAAAAGCACCCCAAAATCTGTGCCCCAATTTCTCCCGAGTACGGCAATGCCTCACATGTGACCAAAAAGTACCAGTTGGGTGCATGGCAGGACTCAGAAGGGAAGGAGTGATTTTTGGATTTTGCAGCACAGATTTTGGTGGAATGAATGGTGGGTGCTATGTTGCACCAATACAGTGGAACCCCCCCACAAGTCACCCCATTTTGCAAAGTACACCCCTCAGGGAATTCATCTAGGGGTATAGTGTACATTTCAAACCCCCAGGGGTTTCACCAATTTTGATACAAGTGGGCAGTGAAAATGAAAAATTACATTTTTTTACACAAAAATGCAGTTCTGGCTCAAAATTTTTCATTTTCAGAAGGTATGAAGGAGACAAAGCACCCCAAAATCTGTGCCCCAATTTCTCCCGAGTACGGCAATGCCTCATGTGTGACCAAAAAGTGGCAGGACTCAGAAGGGAAGGAGTGAAATTTGGATTTTACAGCTCAGATTCTGGTGGAATTTTGGTGGGTGCTATGTCGCATTAGCAAGACCCCCCAAGCACCAAGACAGTGGAACCCCCCCACAAGTGACCCCATTTTGCAAACTACACCCCTCAGGGAATTCATCTAGGGGTATAGTGTACATTTCAAACCCCCAGGGGTTTCACCAATTTTGATACAAGTGGGCAGTGAACATGAAAAATTACATTTTTTTACACAAAAATGCAGTTCTGGCTCAAAATTTTTCATTTTCAGAAGGTATGAAGGAGACAAAGCACCCCAAAATCTGTGCCCCAATTTCTCCCAAGTACGGCAATGCCTCACATGTGACCAAAAAATACCAGTTGGGTGCATGGCAGGACTCAGAAGGGAAGGAGTGATTTTTGGATTTTGCGGCTCAGATTCTGGTGGAATGAATGGTGGGTGCTATGTGGCATTAGCAAGACCCCCGAAGCACGGTGAAATTATGAACCTAATATTCCATAGATGTGTGGTATATTTTAAAACACTCCTTTATACATAGGCCGGGTTTGTCGGGGCAAGTGTCACACTGGAAAATAGTTTGCTTTCTTATTCCCTTTTTATAGCAAACTTTGCACCTTTTTTGTGTCCTGCCCTTTTTTCCAGTGGAGGGGATTTCATCAGGAAAATGCTGCCCTGGTACAATACGGGGACCAGTACTAGAAGTACTGGGGCCCTCTGCCTGCTGGTTCCCAAATATTAGGCCCTTTATGACTTCCTCTTGAAAGTGCATAAATGTCCCCCTCTGGCCGGTAGAACGGAATAGCACGTAAGCGTTATACAGTGCCATCTGGATGATATACACGGCCACCTTCTTGTACCAGATTTTTGTTTTCCGCAGGGCACTGTACGGCTTCAGTACCTGATCTGAAAGATCCACTCCGCCCATGTACCTATTGTAATCCAGGATACAATTAGGTTTGGAGATGTGGGTACTGGTACCTCGTACAGGGATGGAGGTGGTACTGTCTCCGTGAATTGTTGTCAGTATAAGGACATCCCTCTTGTCCTTATATTTGACCAACAACATATTTTCGGTGCATATTCCCCTGCTTTCACCCCTTCTCATTACTTGGGCAATGTGCGTTTTTGGGAGGCCTCTTTGGTTCTTGCGCACAGTACCGCAAGCTGCTGTACCTCTTGAACCAAGGGCCTTAAACAGGGGGATGCTGGTGTAAAAGTTATCCACATAGAGGTGATAACCTTTATCCAGGAAGGGGTGCACTAAATCCCAGACAATTTTCCCACTAACACCTACGAGGGAGGGGGGGCATTCTGGCGGTTCAATTCTTGAATCCTTCCCTTCATAAACCCTAAACCTGTGGGTGTACCCTGAGGTGCTTTCACACAGTTTATACATTTTTATGCCATACCTTGCCCTCTTACTGGGAAGGTACTGGCGGAATTTAACCCTTCCTTTAAAATGTATAAGGGACTCGTCGATACAAATAAATTTTTCAGGGATGTACACCTCTTCAAATTTGGCACTGAAATGATCAATGACCGGCCTGACTTTGAATAGCCGGTCAAAGGTGGGATCATCTCTGGGTGGGCACTGTGCATTATCGGTGTAATGTATAAATTTAAGAATTGTCTCAAATCGAGTCCGGGTCATGGCCATACGGTAAAATGGAGTACTGTACAGAACATCTGTACTCCAATATTGCCTAATTTCTGGCTTTTTTACTATGCCCATATGAAACACCAGACCCCAAAACGTCATCATCTCTACTGCATCTACAGGGGTCCACCTAGCAAATGATGACGTGGGGTTTTGAGCAATAAACTGCTGGGCATATAAATTAGTTTGGTCCACCATTAAATTTATAAAATCATCAGAGAAAAATAATTTGAAAAAGTCAATTTCTCTGAGACCTGTGGAATCAAATTGGATTCCTGGCATGGCCAAAAACTCAGGAACCTGGGGCTCAAAATTGTCTGGTGGTGGGGTCCATACGAGATCAATTATTGGGGGGGGGTGTCTCAGCTGCTCTACGGGGGCGTCTTTGAGGGGGTCCCTCAGCACCAGAGGAGGAAGAGGAGCTTAAGGCAAATCCTTCAAATTCCCCGCTTGCATCACTGGCTGTGTCAGAGTCAGAAGCAAGCATGGCATATGCCTCCTCCACTGAATACATTCTCCTGGATGACTGGGAGGACATTTGGGAGGACATTTGGGAGGACATTTGGGATGCCATTTTTATTTTTGTGTTACTGGTAGTGAAATGTTTCAACACGTGTATAGTGTAGGGGGGGGGGTACAAACTTTATTTCAATCCGGGGGGTATGTAGTGTGTAGTGTGTATGTAGTGCAGAAAAAAAAAATACTTTATACCAATAAAAAAAAAAAAAATGAAGGGGTTAAAAATAAAAAATTTAAGGGGTTAAAAAAAAAAAAAAAAAGGTCCTGCGCCAAAAATTGAGCACAGATGTTGGTCAGTAACGTCTGTCACTGAACAGCGCTCAAAGGCAACAGGAATTTGATCAAAAAAAAAAAAAAAATAGATCAACCCTGTGCCGAAAAAGATGATCAGTGATGTACGTCACTGATCAGCGCACAGCGGCCACAGGACACCCACAAAATCACAGTGTGTGTAAAAAAAAAATTAAAAAAAGACCCCACAGCACACACACAAAAAAAAAAGGTGATCAGTGATGCGACACTGATTACCAGTGAGGTGCAGCAGGTGCACAACCTTTGGTGCAACTGACAGGTATATATAAAAAAAAAAAAAACTCTGTACCCCCAAAAAAGTTGCTGATCACCTCAGATATAGTGATCAGCACAAAAGGCGGGGGCAGCAGACACAAAATTTAGCACTCTCTATCACTCTCTGTCACTATCTCTCTCTATCTCTCTATCTCTCACTATCTATCACTCTATGACACTGCAGCAGCAGCACTGACAGGTATATCTATATATAAAAAAAAACCTGCGCCCCCAAAAAGTTGCTGATCAGTTAATTTATACTGATCAGCACAAAAGGAGGGGGCAGCAGTCAGTTATATAAAAAATATATAGCACAATCTGTCACTATCTCTCTCTATCTCTCTCTCTCTATCTCTCTCTATCTCTCTATAACTATCACACTGCAGCAGCACAAAATATAGCACTCTGTCACTAGGCCTCTCTATCTATCTCTCTCTCTCTATCTCTCTCTCTCTATCTATAACTATATCACACTGCAGCAGCACAAAATATAGCACTCTCTGACACTATCTCTCTCTCTATCTCTCTCTATCTCTCTCTATCTCTCTCTATCTCTCTCTATCTCTCTATCTCTCTCTATCTCTCTCTATCTCTCTATCTATCTCTCTATCTAGCTAGTACACTGCAGCAGCACAATTTCACAGGAAGGCACAAGTAGCAACAGGATCCAGGAAGCAGTGATGAAGCAGCGATCAGGTAAGTATGGAGCAAGTATGGAGCAAGTATGGAGCAAGGTTCTGGTCAGTATGGCGGCAGGGGGGTACGGTGACCGCACAGCACGCTATTCCAGACCGGAATGGCGTCTGCAGTGCAGTCACCGTTAGTTTAAATCCCCCTCCTTGGCTGTGATTGGTCCGTCGGTCCGACGGACCAATCACGGCCTTTGGGGGCGGGCGGGGTGAGGTGGGGTGACACCAGTGTCACCCTTACACCCCGCGGTGATTGGTGCTGTACTTTACAGCACCAATCACCTCTGATCCCGTGTCACCGGCGAACGTTATTCGCCGGTGACACAGGAAAACGCTGTGAATGGCTGTTCACACTGAACAGCCAATCACAGCGATCGCCGACGGGGGGGCGGCATCGCAGCCCCCCCTGGGCATGCACGGACATGTCTGCTGTCAGGGACAGCAGACATGTTGAAACTGTCACCGCGTCTATAGACGCGGTGACAGTTTAAATCCATGACGTACATTTACGCCATGTGTCGGGAAGTGCTTCCCGACCATGACGTAAATGTACGTCAAATGTCGGGAAGGGGTTAATATAGCGTGCCTGCACAGTAATAGTAGTTTAAGACACATACACAGCCCACCCGGGGGGTCCACTATCAGAACCATTAGCGCTGTATAAATAGATCATTTTTGTATGCATTACCTGCATACAGGAAATGACGTCTACCCCCATAGGGTATTTAAACCCTGTGTACCAAACGGGGATTATCTCTCCACCTGGACTGCGGACACCCCACTGCATATTGATTTTGGTAGGTTGCACTAGATTGGTCTTATATATCTAAAAGGTAACCCTATTAAAAGGATACCACAATGTATAGATTATTGTTTAACTTTATCGTCTATGTATAGTATGACCCAGAGGCACTGTTACAGTCTGATGCTGTCAAACTGTTTTGCTACTATGTTGCTATATACACTGTGTAGAAACCTAGCTATTGAATTCATGTTTGGTATAATGAATAATAGCAACATCTTGCAACTATGTGAGGAATTGCACTTGTAGAATGGCTTACCTAAAGCTGTGCACTGGAATATATGCAATAATGTGAAAGCCACCTTATTTTCGATTGATGTACATGTAGTCCACTATTAGCTCAATGAATTAGGATTTATTGTTTATTGCTATTATTTGTAGTGCTATCGCAGAATTGAAAAAGACTCAGCCGGAGAGCTATTCTATTATTGTATCACCCTGGGTATGTACAAATTTATTCAAATTGTGGGTACGAACATTCCGTTACTCACTAAGCATGCTTAGAATTGTGATAAGAAAGTATGTCAATGATGGTTCCTACCAGACTAGGAAATGTATACAAGATTATGATAGATAAAATGTTCATTTAGCACCATTTTTTATTGTAATGGGGCATTGTGAATTATGTCTTTATGAACGTATGATTAACAGTCTAAAATGGGAATGGCTATGTAGCCGGAAACTGTTTTTTCTATAAAAGTCATTTAGGAAGTACTTGATTGTATGTATTGGGCTCAAATTAAAATATTGTATGTACATGTGAAATTATGGTTATACACAGTAATGGCCATTATTTGAAGAGTAAATATGATGTTAGCAGGGGGTCACACTGATGCATTATTAGAGTACACTCATTTGTACCTTATCAACCCCCCCTTTTTAGAGAATACCAATATTCTTAAAACGTCATGATATATGAATATCGGCTGTATCACAACCTACGACTACTCTGACCACTATTCGAATCTGAACATCAGAGAAGTTTTCCCTCTCATATGAGTGAAAACTGCCTTAAACAGATTGGTATGTTATCCACTCACTAAAGTCTATTACTTCTATTCACCAGGGTGTATCAGACCATCGGCCCCTGGGTGTTTTTAATAAGACTGTTTTCCACTTCTATATCCTAATTCCTACCTGCCACGATAAAAAAAGCATTGGTGCTATCAGAGATATAAATCGTTTCCTTTTTTTCCTTGTTTTCTCCTCTTCCTTCCATACATTTCGTCCTCTTATCTTATCCAGTCCAGATTATAGGATATTGTACACCATTTTTATTTATGGCATTGTTTCACCATTTTAGATCACGTGTATTACCCCTGAAGAAGTCCCTTAGGGACGAAACGCGTAGGGTATCTCAGACCATCCTCACTATTGGTCGAATCAGGAATTTATACACCTCTGTGAAGACAACTATTGGATAACCACTGTTTGTTGTATTTTATACATTTTACTGTTTGAAATAAACATTTTCGATTTTAATGTATTGTTGGTGAAACATATCGAAGCGCACCTCTACACCTTTCACGATATATATATATATATATATGAACCAATTTTGACCGGCACTCCTGAATAAAGAACAACTGACTCTGGTGCTCATCCCGTATAATCAATACAAAGTCCTGGTATGGATGTCACTCAGAGAATAATTTCAAAGAAAAATACGCGACAACTGTGGTGTGGTCAACGTTTCAGGGGAGTAAGCCCTTTTATCAAGACCTGATAAAAGGGCTTACTCCCCTGAAACGTTGACCACACCACAGTTGTCCCGTATTTTTCTTTGAAATTATTCTCTGAGTGACATCCATACCGGGACATCCATACCGGGACTTTATATATATATATATATATATATATATATATATATATATATATAGCATACTCGAGAGGAAGTGGCACTCACGTCACTGGCATAATAGACGACACGTAGTCATAAGTCTAATCAACGTTTCGGTAATTTATTATACCGTCTTCAGGATATGACGGTATAATAAATTACCGAAACTTTGATTAGACTTATGACTACGTGTCGTCTATTATGCCAGTGACGTGAGTGCCACTTCCTCTCGAGTATGCTGTATTGAACCTTCCCTCGCCAGGCTGGTTTATTGGGGGCACCCGTCCAAGTATTACTGGTTGCTGGAGTGCCGGACTACTACCAATTATATATATATATATATATATATATATATATATATATATATATATATAGTTAAAAAGTTCCTTTAATATATAAAATGCCACATAATATGATAATCAAAACAATGGAATTAATGGTTCATGATGGACAAGCATCAGGTAATTGCAGTTATCATAAAGCACTTGTTAAAGTTACCAATACATTCTGCCCTATGAGTACCGGTCATACACATTTCCAGTATGGTTGGTTATCACGGCAAATTTCAACCTGGCAATGGTCCAATAGTCTATCAACTTTCTGTCATTGCTTTGAAGAAGTTTGTATTGTAAAAACTATGCGGGGCACAAAATCCATTCCTTAAGAGGTTCATTCTGAACATCTGAGCAGGGATGGGGGGTCATAGATATTTGTCCGATATATTTTCTCCAAAAGAAATGTAAAATAGTTGTATAGTGCAGTATAAATGTATAAGTAAAGCTAGAACAATTTGAAATTCAGGAGACCATAATTGTAATATTTAAAAAAAGATAATATTGTGTACGAAATAATGTAACCTAGACATATAATAAGATATTTTTGTTATTAATAAATAGTTGTATACTGTAGTGTGGTGCAAACATTGTAAAATAGCTAAAAATGCAGATGAGCCTGATTTACACCCTTGAAAACAATTAATATGTATATAAAACAATATCAGCTGGGCACATTGGACCTGATTCTGGTTCACTTGCAATTCTCTCTCTAATGGACAAAACCATGTGCATTGAAGGTGTGTGTGTGTGGGGGGGAGGGTAGCAGATGTAACATGTGCAGAGAGCGTTACATTTGGGTTGGGTTTGTATTCAAATTGATATCTGTATTGCAGTGTAAAAATAAAGCATCCAGTATTTACCCTGCACAGAAACCCAAAATAACACCCAAATCTAACGCTTTCTGCACATTACATCTGCCCCCCCCCCCCCTGCAGTGCTCATGGATTTGTCGATTAGAAAGAGAATTTGAATTTGCAAGTGAACCAGAATCAGGCCCATAGTCCTTTCTAAAAAATAAATAATTTTGAATGCCCAAGATGTATAAACCAATATATATATATATATATATATATATATATATATATATATATATATATATATATATATATATATATATATATATATATATAGATAGATATTTGGATTAATAGATGTGAGGGGAGTATTCACTAAAACAGGTTAAATGCATATTGAAAACGACATCTTTTCCGTAGCCAATGCATTCAAAAGGGGAAATTTACTAAGATGGGAGTTCTATTTCCCATGGTACAGATGAAGCCAGCCACCTGTGGGAGGTGTGGCTGGTGGACGGAGACAGACACGCAAGCGTCTCACATGCTCGCACATCCCATTGGCGCTCGCATGTCCCATTGCTGCTCGCACGTCCCATTGCATTCTGGCGGATGGGGCGGCGCCCACTGGCGGAGGACAGCGGATGACCATCAGATCGCCAGGAGCCGCTCTACTGAGAGTGGCTCCATCTGTATGTTGCTATGGGCAACCAATCAGAAGCTACTTATTTATTAAACTCCTCCTAGAAGATAACAGATAGTATGTGGTTGGTTGCCCAAAGCACCATCCCATGTGAAATAGAATTTACAGATTAGTAAATTTCCCCATAGTGTGTACAGGATCGGTTTCTATAATTTGAACCCTTCAGATCTCTTTATATTGGTTATTGAGCAGCTGTTTTTAATCCTGAAGTGGATTGAATAGCAAAGTGACTCTAGTCCCTTGTATCTGTATCTTAAACTGGCATGATGTACACCCTACATAGAACAGTACAAGAACTAAATACGAACACTATGCTCGTATTTAGTTTTAGCGAGCTGATGTTAGTAGTGAGAGGCTATATTTACTCATTATTTTTACACATTGTTCATTCTGTGTTAAGAAGAGTTTAATGGCATATTCCGTCTTGCCATACTGCATGAGAAGCTACTGTTGATACAGTAAGATCATATCTACAATCTCCTGTCTTCCTGTCATGTTAAGCGAAATGATGATGAAATGTAAATAGAGGGATTACATTTATAATCTCATTTGATATAGACATAATGTTCATGTATGCTAAGATGAAAATGTATTTATATAGTGCTTAGCCAATGCTTACACAGAATATTTAGATATTCACACCAATGTCAAATGAGGGAAGGAGACTAGAGTACAGTACATGGTGGAAATCAACTAACAAAAAAGCCCAAACCTGCATTATGTCTGAGGGACAGCAATGCTAACCACTGTACTAGGGGTGTAAGAAGAACTTTGTGGGCCCAATAGCAATATATGGAAAGGGCACCGGTTCCACTGCTTCTTGAGCGACATCTCTGTGCTGCCTTTATTTATTGTATGTATGCCCCCCAGTAGTGCTCTAGGTCATTTACTGAAGTGCCCTAGTTTATTTTATGAACCATAGTAGTTCCTTAGTTTATTATGGATCAGACCCAGGGGATCAAATATGGTCCCCCGGCCGATGTTAGGGTCTGCGCATGCTCTTGCGCGAATATGCACATGCGAAAAATCCCTGTGCGAACACCTTCAGCAAGTTTCACACTCCCCGATGCATTCATACAGTAATGGGAGGGAAGGGGGCGGGCAGGGGAGAAAGCAGGGGAACACCCAGCATTTAATGGGCAAGCCCATAAAACAGTCGAACACAGGCATGTCGATGCCTGCTGGGGACGGGCAGCTGATGTCATATGAAGTCAGCGCCCACCCCAAATTCAGCCATCTCTGTCCAGGATTAAAGTCAGCGTACACATCCACTCGCATGCAAATGTGGGTAATCGCTGTGGGGTGGGGGGTGGCAGTGGATGTTCTGCGAATGCTCAGGGTGTCTGTGCCTTGTTTTAATAGGGTGGGGTGTATGTACACTATATGTGAAAATATGTATGTATACAGTATACCAGTGGTTCTCAAACTGTGCGCCTGGGCTCCCTGGGGTGCCTCGGGGCACTTGCAGGGGTGCCTTGGATTAGTGGTCTGGAGGCAATTGAAATTATATATGGTCATTGTAAAAGGCAAAAACATTGCTGATGGGCTACAAATAATGATATATGCGAACAAACAGAAGCTAATCCTGTCCCTCACCCATAAATAAACCCATGTATCACATACAAATCAATTTACACAATAAGAAACTTTTGGACTAGGGGTGCCGTGAATAAAATTCTGATGCTCTAGGCTGCCGTGATTTTAAAAAGTTTGGGAACCCCTGCAGTATACAGTATATACTATCGCTATGTATGTGTGTGAATATGTACTGTATATGTATGTGTCTAAATATCTATCCTGAATATGTATACTGTATATACAGGTTGAGTATCCCATATCCGAGTATCCGTTATCCGAATTATTCCGAAAACCATACATTCCAGAAAGTGAAAATTTTTTTTTTTTTTTTTGCTAAAAACTCACTGGGGACATTTGTAACAGCATCACTGGGGACATGATATGTAACTGGCACTATATATGTGCAAGACAATGATTGCTTGGCATTCAAATTCAGTGCTGAGATAGTACACACATTTTGTTTCACGTTTTGAAACCTTGTTTTTTGAACAAATAAAATATATTTGTGTGTATTTTATGTGGTAATAAAATATATTTGTGTGTATTTTATGTGTTTATACAGCATACATGCAAGATACTTCAAAATACATAATTGAAATATTAAAATATTCCGAAATACGGAATAATCCGTTATCCAAAATTCTCCTGGTCCCGAGCATTTTGGATACGGGATACTCAACCTGTACTTACTATGTGTGTCTATGGGCCTTATTTTGGTTCATTCTTTCTGACAAAATCCTTCTTAGATGGACAAAACCATGTGCACTGCAGGGGGGGCAGATGTAACATGTGCAGAGAGAATTAGATTTGGGTGAGTAATTTTGTTTCTGTGCAGGGAAAATACTGACTGCTTTATTTTTACACTGCAATATAGATCTCACTTTGAAGTGAAACCCCACCCAAATCTAACTCTCTCTGCACATGTTACATCTGCCCCACCTGCAGTGCACATGGTTTTGCCCATCTAAGAAGGATTTTGTCAGAAAGAATGAACCAAAATAAGGCTATATGTTATGATATGTGTATGTATTATGTATGTATTTATGGGTATGTGAGTGTATAGGAGACCATGCACGCTCCGTTTTGCGGCGGCTCAGTTCTGTACTATGCGATGCGTGCTCCCGCGCATCACATAGTACAGTACAAAAAGTATGTGCTGCATACTAGCTACACATCGCATCAGATCGCATTGCATGCACACTGTGATGTGATGCGATGCGAGGTGTACTATTTAAGTCCCAAACGGATCCGTTGGTTAAACGGACGTGTATGGGCAGCTTACAGTATGTATGTGTGCATTACTGTGTGTGTTTGTATGTATATATGTGTATACAGTATGTATGTATGTGTATTTGCTCTGTATATGTATGAAATATAAGTGTAATAGCCCAGTGTGTAATACCCTACATAGGAAAACCATTCTATAGCATATCAGAATTTTTAAATGCAGACTTTCTCAGCATTTCATAGTCAACCGTGCCCCATAGTCAGAATAAATATAAAAAAAAAAAAATACCTTTGTATATTTATCCTGGTGACAGGACATGGATGGCCCCAAAACATTGAAA
Source organism: Crinia signifera (assembly GCF_055691185.1). Lineage (NCBI taxonomy): Eukaryota > Metazoa > Chordata > Amphibia > Anura > Myobatrachidae > Crinia > Crinia signifera. Next base: position 233,540,782 of record NC_139221.1, on the reverse strand, counting down.
AAGAAAAGTCTGCACTGATCTTATGCCGCCCACACAGTGTGTGATGGAGAGATGTGATGAGATGCGCAGTCTCTCGCACATCCCACAGCACAGTACATAAAGTATGTGCTCTCCGTACTGGTCGAACTAGATTGCATCACATCTAGTTCAAAATGCACGGTGCTTTAGCCCATCGAATATGTTTTTAACTAGATGAGATGGAATAGAGTTCAAAACGTGTTTGGGCACAATAGTATGTATATATGGAAACCTCCATGAAAATCCTGCGTTTGTCACTGCAGGCCCCAATTACTTAGCAGATCTGGGAAACTGGTTTGCAACTTTGTAACCTGGGTCCAGCCCCATCCACCCACCACAAAGCCTCTGGGCCCCATAGCAATAGCACCACTTGCACCCTCTGTAGTAATGCCCATGCACTGTACCATCATATGTGATATGTATTTTATTCATACAATTGTATATACAATAATTTAGCTACGGAATCACAATTAAACGGATCTAGCTATTAGATACCCTGCTGGCAATGAATGAACTTGTGACTACACCATAAGCTTGGAAAACTTTATTCAACTGATTTATGCTTTACAGCACAGTCATTCCTATTAAGATATTAATTTACTATTCTTATGAGAAATGGATATGATGATATTCATGAATGCATATTTTTACATATTCATTTAGCAACCAACAGGAGATAATTCATTATCTACCCCCAACTGATTCAAGAACAAGGAACGCCACAAAGCCCTATTTTATCCTTACGAGTTACACAGTTGCAAATTCTATTTCATGTACTTGTGTCAACACAATGGATAATTTGTGCAGACTGTACTTAGATGTTTATGGTTTTCTGCTATAAACCTAATGGGTGCATGGCCTTGTTTAAGTGTTAAGAATGTTAAAATAGGAGACAATGTCAGTCAGTTTGAAATGCTATATAAAACAAGCAATTATTATGACATGCAAGAGGCTTTCAATACAAAAAGTGCATAAGGTTAGGATAGGCAAAGAAACATTCCTCAGAAAGGTTCTTTTTGATGATAACTAAAACCCAATGACACGGGCGCGGGGAAGAGAGTTTGACATGACTATACCCAGGGCTATTTTTGTGGAGGCTCCAGCAGGAACTGAGGCCCTAGTTCACTCTTTCTGACAAAATATTTCATAGATGGACAAAACTATGTGCACTGCAGGTGAGGCAGGTGTAAAACCCCTCCCAAATCTAATTATCTCTGCACAAGTAACACCTGCCTCACCTGCAGTGCACATGGTTTTGTCCATCTAAGAAATATTTTGTCAGAAAGAGTGAACTAGAATAAGGGCCACAGTTCCTGCTGAAGCCGGCACAAAAATAGCCCTGACTATACCTAACCTTAATACCCCCTACCTCACAGCCTATTTATGTCCCCCTCTAGTTCTTAACTCCTCCCCAACTGACCTAACATGACTGCTTCCCGCATACTTATGTTCAGGATGCAGGCAGTTGAGATGCCGGCATCCTCACATTTCAACGCCGGTCTTCTGTTGCTAGTCGGGATGCTAATGTTGGTATTGAGACTACCGGCATCCTATATGCCAGGATGCTGATCCTATATAAACTATAGATGATGGGTTAAATTGGCACAGAAGATAATTTCAATGATAATTAAAATGGCATAATAATACAGAACATAAGCTACATCATTTATCATAAAATTGTCTTATATTTTTCTTACAACAAATCACTGCTTTGTTTATGGGCCATCAAGCTCTACAAGGAATGGAGGGTTGTTATCATGGTCCTATTGAAATTGAATCAATTCAAGACAATTTGACAATGCCCATTCATAAAAACAGTGGTGCAATAGTGGGAGAACAATAGCTTACATAACAACAGGCAGGTTTACATAAGGGAAACACAGTTATCCCTGTGGCCCCTGAGTATAAGTACTATTCCCCACCAGCTGTTTATTAAAGTTTGCCACTAAGAAACATACAAAGATAAATATGACAGCCCCAATGGTAACACAAATACAGCCTCAAGACATGAGTGTAAATTAAAATAAGTTTATTATAGCCATACTGCATAAATACAGTATATGTGTGTGTGTCTTTTTTCATTTTACACTCATGTTACAATCATGAGCTCTGGTATTTTTTTTCTAGTTCACCATGAGGGTCTATTCTGGAGAGTTACAATAAAAGGACAGGTACTTGTGTAATTTCACGGCACCACTTACGTAGTCAGCGTAGTGTCACTGTCAGAATCAGCGTCGTGTTCCCGCAGCCAGCGTAGTCAGTGTGTAGTCAGCACAGTCAGCTTGTGTCTGCGACTGTGTGTATGTTCGCACCTAACCAGAGCTTACGCAGTTAGCGTAGATAGTCAGCGTTACGCAGTTAGTATAGTCAGTCAGCGTTGTGTCACTGTGAGCAGCGTAGTCAGTCAGTGTACTGTCACCACGAGCTGAAGCGACTGTGACTGTGACTGCAACAGTGTTTTTAGCACACAAGCCTTTTTACATTGTGTGGGTTATGGCTGCCAAACCATTGACCATTTTTAACCTGTCACAGATCAAAGGAGGATTCAGTGCTTTTTTTTCAGCAGCACCACTTACTGGCAGAGATAGTAAAATCCATTTGACAGTTAACCATTATCATCATTGTTTGAGATGGATGACATGACAGGTGTGAATGTGTTCCTGAAACACCCCCACTATCCACGCCAGCCCGTAGCGTGGCGAACGTAGCGAGCCCCCTGAGGGGACATGGTACGCATCCTCCCGACCTGTTCATACCCCCACTATCCACATCGGCGTGGAGTTGATTGTATAGCCCGAAACGCGGCAAGCGCACACAGAAAATGAGCCTGAAGCACGGCGAGCACAGCGGATTACTCGCCACGCTTTGGGCTCATTTTCCGCATCCCCTCGCGGGGCTCGCTGTGCTCACCATGCTTCGGGCTGATGTGGATAGTGGGGGTTGGAAATGGAGTCATTCGCCAGTATGTAATATGTAGCAATGGCAAATGCGTCCTTTATTGAGCATGAGACGCACATGAGCCTGCACCCCCCTTTGTGCAGTATATGCATGCACAACCGAATCCCTAACCCTGACCATCTCCCTGAAGTAGACATGGGTAGGGTTGCCTTACCCTTCCGCACGAATTACTGAGATGTACTTGCGAATGAGATGCTCGTACGTCCTAGGCAGATGGAGCGCCTCTCCACTGGCGTCTACCAGAGTGGCTTTCCGCAGGGGAACTCTCGGTTACCGGCTCTGTATGAGAGGCACTCACTAGGCTTGCCTGGGATGCCGGGGAGAGAGCTGCAGCTCACAGGGACAGTACGGTGACTACGCTGCCTGACGGGGACACTACACTGATTATGCAGGGCTGCCATGTGGACACTACCCTGACTACGCTGGGCTGCCGTTGGCCTACACTGACAACGTAGCTTGGCCTACCCTGACAGCGTAGCTTGGCGCCATGAAACTACAAAAGAATCCTCTCCTAGAACAAAACAGACATACACAGTACAAATTATAATAATATAAGTGGCTGGACTCATTATATGGAGGGAGGCCATGCACAGAACAGGCATTTTCATCACTTACGGATTAGGTAAAAACAGCGGGAAGCACATGCTTCAGTTAGACCTTTGCTTCCATTTCTTGCATTTAAGAGAAAAATATTAAAAGGTTTTTAATAAATATTTGGTGTCACGCTGATGTTGGTGTATTGGGTAGATGTATTATTTAAATATGGATATATTCACATTAGCGCTCTTTTTAATTCACTATTTTGGGGGTATGCAATGGGATTGGGAGGTGGGATTGCACAATGAGGGATCACAGCTGTCGATCCCCACCAACAGCCGTGATCCAGGCCCATTTGCGGTCAGATCGGCAGAATGGGCTCAACAGCTTTTGAAGTCGGGCCCATTCTGCCGTGATCCTGCATCAATGCTGTCATTAATAACAGCATTGAATAGGAAGCCGCTGCTATTTCACACAGCGGAAATAGCGGCGGCACATTGCATACCCCCTTTGTCTGTGATCCGATAGATCTTTCCGGTACTTGTGTAGTTTCACGCTCTCATCAACTATCTAAAATAAACAAACTTAACTCCATGCCAACATGGATAGTTCATACCCCCACTATCAATGTTGGCATGGAGTTGATTTTAGATAGCGTAGCGAGCCACCGAGCCCGCAGCGTGGGCGAGCTAAGTGAGCCCCGCAAGGGGACTCAGACGCATGACGCCATGCTGGCGCCTTGAAACTACACAAGTACCATCTTTCCTACTGGTAACTAGCAGGCTCCAATGCAATGCAAACGGGACTGTGCATCACATCGGACATGCGATTTGGACGCAGTTTGCGAGACTGATTACAACAATCGCATAAATAGTAACCAAAATGTAACCAAATCGCATGTATATCACCCTAGTGTATGGGCACAATAAAGGTGGCATTGCACAATGACAGACAGCTCAGAAAAGCAAATATATGACTGAAATTGCATTATTATGTGCAAACATCATATCATCTATTAAACCTGGGTATGAGAAAAGCTACCATACAGTGTGTTTCTAAGTGCCAGTGTACAGGCTGTTTGAAAAATGACAGTTAAGGGTTGATTATTTGGGAGGGCAGGATGCTGCATTTGCTGTGAGGTTAGTGGAAGGCTACATTGGCTGTATGGCATCACATGCAGCCGCTGCAACCCGGATCATGGCCTTCCTGACCAGCCAGCAGGTAATGTACGAGTGCTTTGCTATGTGGCGAAGAGCTTGCACTTTAGTGATGTGCCCTTAAAATCTTGCAGGCACAACATGAGGAGGGACCCAGTGAGCAGGGTTGCCTTGCCCGGTGCTGTTCCCCCTCCTGCAGCCTAGCACTGCTGGTAGCAATTGCGCAAAATCTCACAAAACTGCAATTAACTCTGAATCAGGTTTAATGTTCAAAATGTCCTCTTCACAATGGTGAAATAACCCACTAGGGGTTACATAACCATTGAATGATAATCATAGGTGTGCGCACATTGAGTGTAAGGTGTGCACAGGCACCCCCTAATGCTGTGCACACCCTATTAAACTTCTCCCTGCGACTAGGTCACTTCAGCTACAGGGCACTTGGACCATCAATCAATTATTAGAGATGAGCGCGTCCAGATTCCGGGAATCCGGACACCCCCAAACACCTCCCTATCCGAACGTGATTCACGAGCCTGTTTGGGTTTTCCCACCCACACTCAGAGCGCACCTTTCCGGCAAGATAGGGACGTCACTACAACGTCACAATATGTATATAAGGATGTCCGGGCAGGCGTCATGTTCACTCCAGTCTAGGAGATTGAACAGTGTGCACATCTGGCTGTCTTCCCTGGCACCCGACCGCGTGCTCTCTCTCCCGCCCCCGCTGTGCAACCTGCGTGGTGTAGTAGTTATAACTACTATACTGCTGATAGTGACAACCTGCGTGGTGTAGTAGTTATAATTACTATACTGCTGATAGTGACAACCTGCGTGGTATATTAGTATTAACCACTACACTGCTGTCTGCTGATACTGACAAGTTCAACGTGCATGGTGTAGTAGTTCACTGCTGATAGTGACTACCTGCGTGGTGTAGTATTTTTAACTACTACACTGCTGTTAGTGACAACCTGCTGAGTCTGACTGTGTTAGTGTAGTGTAGTGTGGTGGTACACTGACAGTCTGTGCTGTATATTATATACACAGCTCAAAAAAATAAAGGGAACACTATCATAACACATCCTAGATCTGAATGAATGAAATATTCTTATTAAATACTTTGTTCTTTACATAGTTGAATGTGCTGACAACAAAATCACACAAAAATTATCAATGGAAATCAAATTTATTAACCCATGGAGGTCTGGATTTGGAGTCCCACTCAAAATTAAAGTGGAAAAAACACTACAGGCTGATCAAACTTTGATGTAATGTCCTTAAAACAAGTCAAAATGAGGCTCAGTAGTGTGTCGTCCACGTGCCTGTATGACCTCCCTACAATGCCTGGGCATGCTCCTGATGAGGTGGCAGATGGTCTCCTGAGGGATCTTCCCCCAGACCTGGACTAAATCGTCTGCCAACACCTGGACAGTCTGTGGTGCAACGTGGTGTAGGTGGATGGAGCGAGACATGATGTCCCAGATATGCTCAATTGGATTCAGGTCTGGGGAATGGGCAGGCCACTCCATAGCATCAATGCCTTCGTCTTGCAAGAACTGCTGACACACTCCAGCCACATGAGGTCTAGCATTGTCTTGCATTAGGATAATCCCAGGTCCAACCGCACCAGCATATGGTCTCACAAAGGAGTTGAGGATATCATCTGGGTACCTCTGGCGAGCAGATGGAGGGCTGTGCGGCCCCCCAAAGAAATGCCACCCCATACCATTACTGACGCACTGCCAAACCGGTCATGCTGGAGAACATTCTCCTTGGTGTCTCCAGACTATGTCATGTCTGTCATGTGTGAACCTGCTTTCATTTGTGAAGAGCACAGGGCACCAGTGTTTGCCAATCTTGGTGTTCTTTGGCAAATTTCAAACGTCCTGCTTAGGGCGAGATTCTCTATTACAGAAATGCGGTAAAAACCCCGAATATGCGGTCATTAGAAATGCGGTGGCCGGCGAAGAGGGCTGCGGATTTTAGAGAATCCCGCCCTTAGTGTTTGGCTGTAAACACAACCCCCACCTGTGATCATTGGGCCCTCATACCACCCGCATGGAGTCTGTTTCTGACCGTTTGAGTAGACACATGAACATTTGTGGCCTGCTGGAGGTAATTTTGCAGGGCTCCTCCTGTTCCTTCTTTCACAAAGGCAGAGGTAGCAGTCCTGCTGCTGGGTTGTTGCCCTCCTACGGCCTGCTCCAAGTCTCCTGATGTACTGGCCTGTCTCCTGCTAGCGCCTCCATGCTTTGGACACTACACTGACAGACACAGCAAACCTTCTTGCCCCAGCTCGCATCGATGTGCCATCCTGGATGAGCTGCACTACCTGAGCCACTTGTGTGGGTTGTAGACACCGTTTCATGTTACCACTAGAGTGAAAGCACCGCCAGCTTTCAAAAGTGACCAAAACATCAGCCAGAAAGCATAGGAGCTGAGAAGTGGTCTGTGGTCCCCACCTGCAGAACAACACCTTTATTGGGGGTGTCTTGCTAATTGCCTATAATTTCCACCTGTTGTCTATTCCATTTGCACAACAGCATGCTAAATTGATTGTCAATCAGTGTTACTTCCTAATTGGACAGTTTGATTTCACTGTCTCAGTGTGATTGACTTGGAATTACATTGTGTTGTTTAAGTGTTCCCTTTATTTTTTTGAGCAGTGTATTTATCCGTTTAGTCTGTGCCTGTGCCTCATATAGATTGATTTACCTGTCCTCCAGTTTCCAGTCCCTACCACCAAATTCCTTATTAATAATCCTTTAAAAATTTTCTGTGTCTGCTGCTGTGTGTGTAAGCCGGGAGAGGGTACTACAAGTCTCACCTCACCTGTGAAGGCCACACGTCAGTGCAAATTGCAAAAAAAACTTTTTCAATTTAAAATAATAAAGGGGTTACTGAATTCTTAATAATCCTTTTCAATTTCTCTGTGTCTGCTGCTGTGTGACTGTTAGCTGGGACAGGGTACTACAAGCCTTACCTGTGTGCACACTGGAGATGCAAAATAATTGGTGCTGCAAAATAATCAATCTAATTTTTTTGGACAATAAGGGTTACTGACTTAAATTCCTTAAAATTCTTTTCAATTTTTCTGTGTCTGCTGCTGTGTGACTAAGCTGGTCCTGCCAGGGTAGTACAAGTCTCAAACTTACCTGTGTGCACACCGCACATCGGTGCTGCAAAATAATAAATCAGTAATTTTTTTACAATAAGGGTTACTGACGTAAATAATAATCAGTACTCTTTACCTAGCACGGCGCCCACGATCTTGATCGTGGGCATCGTGAGGTAAAAAATCGTGTCGGTCGCGTCGTATGCGGGCTAAAGATGCCCGCACGCGACGCGATGTCCACGATTTCCCATTGAAAACCATGTTAAACATGGACATCGTGTCGGTCGCGTCGCGGCCGGCCATAAATGTGCACACGATGGCCGCGACGCGATGCCCACGATTTGCCATAGGAATCAATGTTAAAAGGCCCGATGGACACGATTTTAATGTTAAATGGCTGAATGGACCCGATTTTACCATAGGAAACAATGTTAAATGGGCCTTAGAGCCCAAATACTTACCCTGAACTATGAAATGGCCCCCCCAATTGTTTACGCCACCCCACGATCAACGTGAACCCGAAGCGTGGCGAGCGCAGCGAGGCCGCGAGGGGCGGCGGTACGCGTCCTCCGACCTTTTCATACCCCCACTATCCACGTCGGCGTGGAGTTGAGAATAGAATAGTGTGGCGAGCGTAGCGAGCCACCGCGCCCGAAGCGTGGCGAGCGCAGCGAGCCCCGTGAGGGGACGCGGATACCTTCACAGCTATACGCGTCCCCTCGCGGGCTTCACAGGTGTCCGTGGCGACGTGGACACCTGTGAAGCCCGCGAGGGGACGCGTTTACCTGTGAAGGTATCCGCGTCCCCTCGCGGGGCTCGCTGCGCTCGCCACGCTTCGGGCTCGGTGGCTCGCTGCGCTCGCCACACTATTCTATTCTCAACTCCACGCCGACGTGGATAGTGGGGGTATGAAAAGGTCGGAGGACGCGTACCGCCGCCCCTCGCGGGCTCGCTGCGCTCGCCACGCTTCGGGTTGACGTTGATCGTGGGGTGGCGTAAACAATTGGGGGGGCCATTTCAGAGTTCAGGGTAAGTATTCGGGCTCTAAGGCCCATTTAACATTGTTTGCTATGGTAAAATCGGGTCCATTGAGCCATTTAACATGAAAATCGTGTCCATCGGGCCTTTTAACATATATTCCTATGGCAAATCGTGGGCATCGTGTCGCGGCCATCGTGTGCACATTTATGGCCGGCCGCGACGCGACCGACGCGATTTCCATGTTTAACATGGTTTTCAATGGGAAATCGTGGACATCGCGTCGGTCGCGTCGCGGGCAGACATAAATGTACCCGCGATGCCCGCCATGGGCGCGTGATAGGTAAAGAGTACCTAATAATCCTTTAAAAATTTTCTGTGTCTCTGCTACTGTGTGGCTGTACTCCAGAAATTTTGAAATATATGGAAAGAGCGCTGGAAAGGTAAGATTAAATGAATAAATTGAAGATGAGAGTAATAATATATATATATATATATATATATATATATATATATATATATATGTTAGGAATAGTATAAAGAGTGGTACCTGTAAAAAAACTTGTAAGGATTAGTATATAATGTTTGCACCCTTTTGGGGAAAAATATATTAATATAATTTTTCCCCAAAAGGGTGTAAACATTATATACTAAACCTTACAAGTTTTTTTTACAGGTACCACTCTTTATACTATTCATAACATATGTATATTTTTTTTACTCTCATCTTCAATTTATTCATTTAATTTCCAGCTCTCTTTCCATATATTTCAAAATGTGTCCAAACCTGTAAGAGCTGCTCTTTCTTAATGCAAAATTCCATAAAAAACCCATGTACTCCAGAAAGATAAAATACAAGAACCACTTCCTCCAAGTGCTGAAGCTGCTGCCACTAGTCAAGACATAGAACATGATGATGAAATGCCATCAACATCTTCTGCCATTGCCGATGCCCAATTTCATCGTCGAGGGCGTGTGAAATCCAAAAAGGCAAAGTTGAGTACTTTTCAGAAAAAAAAAAAAATGTAAATCCTTGGAGGAGAAACGTAAGCTTGCCATTATGCAGTTTACCACACAGAGTGGTGAGGAATGGCTAAGGGCCTGGCCTAAGTTTTTGACTAGTGGTCCAGCTTCCCACGACGATCACAGCCCTCCTCCTCATCCTCCTCTTCCCCCCTAGAAATGTAAAGAGAGTTAAGCCATCAACAAAAATACTGCAAACAACTCAGCCTTCTAAAGACACGGTATCACAAATCCCCAAGGAGAATCCAAGGGTGTTGGTGGCTGCGAAGCCTGACCTTCCCATCACTGTATGGGAAGAGGTGGCTCCTTCCACCATTTGCACCACGCCCTCTGCATATGCAGGAAGGATCACCCAAAGTCCAGTTCCTGATTTTGAAGTTTTCAATGTTATACACCAGGAGGAGGAAATTGATGGCTGGCACTGAGGAGGAAGTTGATGAGGAGGAGGAGGATGCTGCTGATGGTGATGTGGTTTTCTTAAATAAGGCACCGGGCAAGACAGTTGTTGTCCATGTGATGCAAAAGGCCATAATCATGCCTGGGCAGAAGACCAAAAAATCCACCTCTTTGGTCTGGAAATATTGTTATCCAGCTCCGGACAACAACTGTCTCGCTTATGTAGCTTATGTAAAGCTGGAATAAGCAGGGGTAGGGACGTTGGTCACCTAGGGACATTCTTGCTTATGCGTCACCTGAAGTTCGTTCATAAGTCACTGTTTAGTTCAGAAACTGTTGCTGGGACCGTAAGCAGTCCAGGGACACCTAAATCACTTGATCCAGTTGTATCCAAGCGCCTGCAAACCACACCAGCACGTCACTCCTCGTCAATTTGCTCCTCCATTCAGATCGGAGGTAGTCCTGCAGGCCATGTCACTGTCATGACTGACTCCTCTTCCATCTGGGATTCCTCCGGAGGATCCTGCAGTGGTATGCCTTCTACTGCTGCCGCTTCTGTGTTGCTGCTGGGAGTCGGTCATCGTCCCAGAGGGGAAGTCATAACACCACTAGTGTTCAGTGGAATGGGATTTAGATAGTTGATGGAGGTATTGTGTCTCCGGTACCAAATCCCATCTAGATTCCACTTCACTAGGCAGGCGATACCGAGGATGTACAGAGACATCAGAAAAAATGTCCTTGGTGCCCTGAAAAATGTGGTTGTACCCACTGTCCACTTAACCACGGACATGTGATACCGCAAAGCATGTAGCTTTTGTGGATGAAGCCCTCCATATGCTTTGCCCGGATACAAGATTTGTCAGTCTGTTAAAGTCAGAGGAATACATTCTGGCCACCGTGCTCGATCCTCAGTTTAAAGTTTATGTTGTGTCTCTGTTTCCGGCAGACACAAGTCTACAAAGGTGCAAAGACCTGCTGGTCAGGAAATTGGCATCTGAAGCATAGCTTAGCATAGTTATCAAGCTATATCAAAAAGGGATTTTTCTACTGGAGACAAAGACAATGGCGCCTATATAGGAGCTGATCCTCTAGAGCAGTGGTTCCCAACCTTTTTTCTCTCCCGTACCCCTTGATTAGGCTTTTCATTGATGAGTACCCCCTCCTCTCAATTTAAAATATAGACAGTACGAGTGGAGAGGAAGTGAGCGGTATGCCTATCCTTATGCATGTCCTTATATTAAGGAGTAGCGGGTCAGTGCAGGGCAGATGATCGCTGATGTCTGAGAGCAGCACGGGTAGCTCCCATTGGATTGCTGGTCAGGCAAAAGCACAATGAGACACTGATGACGCTGAAGACAGAACCATAAGTGACACAACATGGTTCTTCTCCATAGCAATGGTCTTCTTCTTCTGCCATCAAAATACTTTTTTTCATCTACCGCCATTACCAATATTATTTTCAAGTACCACCAACTGGTCTGCAGAGTACCCCCAGGGGTACTAGTACCCCAGGTTGGGAACCACCCCTGGGGGTACTCTGCAGACCAGTTGGTGGTACTTTTTGGTGGTACATTTTAAATTGAGAGGAGGGGGTACTCATCAATGAAAAGCCTAATCAAGGGGTACGGGAGAGAAAAAAGGTTGGGAACCACTGCTCTAGAGGGAGGGCTGCTCTTCAATTTAGGGGTAGTAAAACCCTAAAAATAGATTTAAAAGAAAAGGAAGAAAATGTGAGCAGCGCCTCTTTGCTACAATGAAATACACACAACCAAATGGTTTAAATATTTGTATTAAAAAAAAAATCATATTAATACAATTATACATCAAATACAATAAAATGCTGATTGATAAGCTCTACTCCTGGGGAAATGAAACTGGATAAAATGGCTCAATAGTTGAACAAGGGGTGCATGCACTTTACCAATTGGCTGGATGGTGGGTCGCTGTCCATGGAAGGGGGAAGTGAAACAAAGTGTCACAGATCCTCTCTGATATTACGGTCTTCAGATGTTGGGCCGCTGGAGGTGTCTGAGTATATCCGGGTATTGAATCTCAAATTGTCCAAGGGTCCTCTCTGGTGGTGCAGTGCCCCTGAAACCGCTGGAGGAATCACAATGGGATGGTAGGTGAAGATGTAGTATCCTTTACTTTCGATTGGTGCCCAACTGCACCTAAGGATTATAACCAGGGATATCCGGATAGATGATCAGGAGTCACCTGTGGAGTGGGTGGTGGAATTTTCACAGTAGGGGAAGTGACCAAATAAGTCCCATGGGTAGGTGGCAGTCCTCGAGCCAAAAAGTGGATCCAGGAGTGGGGAAACACCTGACGCGTTTCAGTACTGGCTGTAGCTTTATCAAAAGTGATGGTTGGTGTGTGAACTGAGGGTGTATATATACCCCCACTAATCAACACTGAATAGGAAGCTGAGCAATCAATCAGAATTACAATCAACAATATCGTCAATCAAAACAAATAAAAATAGGTGGCTAGGAGAAAGACATATACTAATTGACAGGATTATGAACTTATTTTATTATTTTTATTATTAAAATACTGTAAGCAAAAAAACGTAAAATAAATGAACATACAAACATATTACTTCTGGGTTTTGGGTCATGTGACCAACTCAGGTATCGTCCTTAATCTGTTTAATAATGGCCAGGATGGTGTGACAATATTCGCATTTATAGCAGACTTATAGAGTGGAGTTAGTAAAACTTTTTTTCAAAAACTCAGAATAGAATATATGATTTTATTTCATTAATAAAGCTTGGTGGAATGCAAAAGGTTGCACCAAGCTACCTTGGTGCAACCTTTTGCCCTTAAAACCAATATTGTGAGGTGTCCAGAATAGACTGTAAATGAGTGGAAATTAATGATATTGAGGTTAATAATAGCGTAGGAGCAAAAACCCCCCCCACAATTCAGCTTTTTTAAAAAAAAATCAGAACACAAAACAGGAAACATGAAAATGGTGGTGTTTTGGAACAGATCAGAATGTGTTTAACGGAACACGAAAAGTGCCTTGTGCACATCCCTATCAATTATGTGGGTTTTGCATTGTTAACTGTACAGTACTAGACCATTGTCATACAGTATTACTATATACCTGTGTCATCCATATATGTTTTTGACTTTATTTGCATGTACTGTTACACAGAGTAATCAGAAGATTGAAACTGAAATAGGCAGGAGATAATGGTGTGACTGAGAGATGTTTTATCATGTAGTGAGGGCCAATAGAAGATTGTAGACAGGCCTGATTGGCGGTGCTAGATACACCCAATGGGCAATGTTAGACATGCCCAATATGTGGTGCTAGACCTATTTGACAGTGCACCTACTAATAAATTGTGCAGTGCACACACCTATGATGATAATGGTTTGTCCCAAAGCAATCATCAAATTATTAACATAAAAAATTATTTGTGAACAAGAGCTACAAATGTGAAAAAATGTCATGTTTCCTGATGATTGTTCCAGGAAAGGTATATAATTGATTAATGTCTTTGATACCAGATCACTGACATTTTGTGGGATTAACAATGGCTCTTTAGACACTTGGAAACTGGAATCATCCACCTGAATTCACATACATACCTTGATGTATATTAAAATATGTTTTTCACAGCAAAAAATTATTTTGAAGAAAATAAAATACAGTATGTAAATGAATTATTTCTGCTCTTCTGCATTTGTCAGTACATTTGAATCTGCAACAGACTTATCAGGAGAAAAACACTGCATCCCTGTGCTCGCTGCCATCTCAATAGGTACTGTAAACGGGTAAATGGGCGCATGAATTAATAAAGGCATAAAATATTGAATGTGATTTGCAGTGTTGCGTTATTTTCTGAATTAGATTATAAATGGCCCAAATAATCTATTGTGATTGCATTGTTAATCAGGTGCCTTCTGTGTTATATATGATTTCTGACTCTAAAAGACAAATGATTTTTTCAATTATACTTCATATTATGCAGAATAGTACAGTTTCCATCAGGATGTAATCACAATGTTGACAATACCAATATAGAAATCCATAATGCCCACAACACAATGTCTATAGTTTCAGTATAATGTTGACAATGTTAAAATGGCAACAGGCAACATGCTTTCAGAATGTTGGCAGGTAAAATGACAACTATGTCAGAATTTTGACATTAGGGTTAGGCTGTAATGGTAGCTTAGGGATAGACTACGTGGTGGAGAGTGGTTAGGTTTAGGTGATAGAGAGTGTTAGGGGTGGGGATTACTATTATGGATAGCAGGGAAATACTTATTGGAACACTGAAGGACTGCTCTGACTTCTGGGTCACATGACCACAGGGACCCACCACTTGGACATCGGGAAGAAGGGATCAGTATGAAATCCCTGCAGTCGAAATTCCAACGGTCGAAATACCAACGCCGGAATCCCGACCGCTGCAATGCCGACAAGGGGGGGGGGGGGGGGGCATGGATCCCCCCCCCCACACCCATAGAGAAACAAAGTGCCGGCATTGCGGCGGTTGGGATTCCGGTGTCGGTGTTTCGACCATTTGGATTCTGACTGCCGGAATTTTAACCGCATCTCGGGAAGAAATATTGGCATTCTAACATGCTGATATGGTCAGCATAGACATTATGAATGTGTTGACATGTTGACTGTGGACATTTCATTTTCAACCGTTTCTATCTTTAAACTGAATCAAGTGCATTTGAGTAATTACACGTCTGTGTAGGAATTACAATATTATGTATCAATAACAGATGTGCAGTATAACTGACATTGTTTTGGTGTCCTCATAGTATGGAAAAACTTTCATTATATATTTCATTTTAGCTCCAACTGGAGAAACTGTCATTTGTAAAATGCGTATACATATGACATTTCATAAATGGAATATCAAATACTATTAATCTTTTTTGTTCTGCAATAACACATATTTGCTGCCTAAGCTAAATGAAAAGAATGTATTTTGTACTATTTTCAACATTGTTCATTCTATAAACCATGCTAGAAAATGTAATTACATTTCATCATAAACATAAACTATAAGTAATTCTGTAACACTTTCTGTCATTGTGATATTCTGTCCAGAAGTAAAGCATAAAGGACATTGCTTTCTCTTATAATGACAATATATCCTTTTGTACATTTTGTTTCTTGCTGGAGCTAACCTGTTCACAAAGTATTGAGCAGTCTATGCCTATGGTCTTTATTCAGGAAGAGATAGCTCCTATAAAGCTGTGTACACATGGTGCAATATATTGCTCAGTTTCATCAGCAGCCAGAGATGGTCGCTGAAGAACAGGAGACTCTGCCGGGGAGCTACAGAGGGAAACAGTGACCAGCGATATTGCACCATGTGTACACAGCTAAAGACACTGTCAGGTTACTGGGGAAAATTTCAAATGGGACTCAGTCCATGCTTGCTATCCTACAGGAAAGGGGGGGGGGGGGGGGTCTAAGGAGGACCTGAAGATGCAAATCACACTTTTCAGCATTTTGGGGGTAGAGCCACAATGATGCATTTGTGATGTCAGCCCACCTTCCCATCTGGCCACGCCACCTACTGTTTGTGCCTCCCACATGACCACCTCCCAGAGGTGGGAGCAGCAAAGTGTGACTGTCAGTGTAAAGGCTGGCATGGTGTACACTGCCTATATGTGCATATATACATATTTACATATTCACCTCCAGTAGTAATTCTATTTTCTTCTGTGATTCTATTAATGACATTTCTTTTGTGAAAATGTTCTCAAAAAATGTCATAGCTTCTCACATAAGCAGATGTGAGGACAGTCTTAGGCAAAGAAAAAAAAAGGCTGTCCTCTCTCCTTCTTCCTCCTATCACTTCTCACTTACTCCTACCTAGGTGAAGAGTTGGAGTGTAGGGCAGATATGAGGGATATTTTTGGGGAAATAATGTTTTTTGGTACTCATACAAGAACATAGTGTTGGACAAAATGATGGGCCACTTAAAAAAAAAGGGGGAAAATTCTCACAAAATCGCCCAATTCTCACACCCTATTACATTTCCATACTGGTTATACTGAAAAACTGTTTTGAAGAGCCTGTATCCTTCAAAAAAACATCTGATAACAAAACATTACTATATCATCTCCAATTCCATGTTTTTGGGGTGCGGTGTGGGTGTGTTTATTTTTCTGCTGTTATCTACAGGAATCAATGTGTGTCACACAATTATTTTTCTTTGTCATTTTCTTCTGTAGTGATTGGCAAACACTATACTTCATGCAAATATAGCACTATAACCCTATTTGTGCTCCCATTCAGAAACTTTCTTGTTTGGCCCTTCAATAAGGCAATCAAAAATAAATGTCAGACAGCTCATAACCAGAAATGTCCTGCCCAATTCAGGGCACTAACTCACTCAATATTATTTCTTTATACAAAACAGTGGGAGTTAATGAAATATACAGAGCATCAAATGTATCTCATATACTGTATTGGTATACATATATCATATTGGTATACATATATATGTATTGGTATACATATATCTCAGATCTCTTCCACCTACAGTGTAAAACCCCTGATGAAGTCTTTCTCAAGACAAAACGCGTTGGGTTTTTGAATCTATATCTTAAAGATGAAATCCTGATGTGGATCATGGAATTTTAATAAAAATCATTTTTTTTATTATTAAATTGTATTTGGTCATTCCATTTGCACCATAAACTTCAGTGTTGACAACCTTTTAGGTGGTGGAGGACTTCAGCGCTCTCTACACTTTCCATCTTCTTTCTTTGTCGTATCTCCCACTAACAGGGGGGATTTGTAGAGAAGCTGCTACATTGTACTGGGCGCACTTGGGGTAATTTTGTGTTTTCTGTCATTTGCTGATATTAGCCTTATCATCTGTTCCTTGTACACTTGGGGTCCGATTCAGACCTGTTTTCTAGGCTGCGCATGTTCGCATGCGATGTCAGCCACCCGATAATCACGAACGGGGATGAATTTGGACCCAAACAAAAGTCTCTGAATTGACCCCTTTTGGTTGTCCGCAGGGTGAAAACCCTGTACAAACAAGCATATGTGCAAAAAGGCAATACACAGTTATTACTTAGTGCATGTGCCTCACTATTAGCAATAAATACATCCTTTTACAGCAAGTAATGTTCAGGCTTTCTCCTGTGATTTTCTGTAAAATCAGTCATATCTATTTTAAGCACTGCTTCTGCTCTATTCAACTCTGTGAGAGTAGCACCGAGACAAATAGCTGATGCCCATATATATGTAGCCGAAGGGCTGAATTACTGCTTTGGAACAGAAAATTGATGCTTCTTTTGACTTTTGGTCACGGACAATAAGGCTATTATACAGTCTTGCTATTTATATTGTATAGTTATTGGTAAAAAAACACATAATAAATAAAGGTGCTGGAAGAAAGTTGAATTGCTTATATCACACAAGGTTAAACTCACGCTTTGAACTTTAAATTATTGAGTGCTTTATTAAAGTGTTTATTGTAAAGGTTTTCATGATACAAATATCCACCATAAAGGGGTAATGAGAAGAGCTTATTCAGAATTCAAGAAGGGGGAGATTCTGTATGGGGATGAATTCGGCCTCATTCTGATGGGAAGACCCCCTGGGAGAACGCCTTTACGGGTATCACAGTTGCCGAGGCATTCGCACAGGTAGGGGAGGTGGCGGGCAGGGGCTGGAGCAGGGAAATGCCCAGCATTTTATGGGCATCCCCATGAAAACGCTGGGAATTCCCCTGGGTATGCAGGCAGGCCCACCTCCTATTCGGGGACTCCAGCAGAAATAAAAGTCATTTCAGACTGAAGTGATGAAAAATCATTTGAATGTTGGCGACCATCAAACGATTTCTCTTGCCTTCATCCACATGCGAGGGGATGTGTTCACATGGGTTCGGTATGAAATCCAGACGGTTAAAATCCCGACAGGGTCGAAATCCCGAATGGGTCATAATACTGACAAGGACAAAATCCCGACAAGGACAAAATCCCGACAAGGACAAAATCCCGACAAGGACAAAATCCAGACATTTAAAATCCTGACAAGGACAAAACCCCGACATTTAAAATCCTGACAGGGTCAAAATACCGACATATAGAATGTACAGGTGAAACAGTCAACATGACTTTCCGTCGACAGGTCGCGAGGTCGACATGGGTTTTTTCACTGTTTTTTGACCCGACATGTGTTGACAGGCGGTATTTCATGCCCTACCATCCACTAGGGCATGGTGGGAGAATAAAATAGTGTGCCGAGCGCAGCGAGGCACCATGCCCTAAGCATTGCGAGCGAAGCGAGCTATGTGAGGGGCTGCGGTTCACTTCAAACTGTGTCCATGTCGAATATGATGGGGTAAACTCCCAATTCTACTTCAGGTTTTAAGGGGTATTGCAGTATTTTTGGAGCTATCCTAACAGCTTTTAAATGGATTACTACTGGGGCTGCATTTGCCATCAATCCAGCATCGTGTCCATCTTGAGTCCACAAAGAACCCGGTATCTGTGTCAACATGTCTATTACTGTGGATGGACTTTTTTCTATGACAGGAGAGTGCAACATTAGTCTCTGAGGAGTATCCAGCATATCCTGCACATCTTGTGCGAGGTTATGTGGTGTGTCCAGGTACACCCCATCCGGGGTACAGTAGATCTCTACCTAAGAGATCAGTTGGAACTGAAGCAGCCAATAGGAAAGAGTATTTTGTATGTAAAGGTCCGATCGTAACTTCTGCTGCTTTCGTCAATGTTGCACTTCTCCTGTCACACTAACTGCTGTTACAGTGTTTTTGGTATATCCTAGGTCTAATGGGGAATTTAAGACTGATCTGGCCACCCTTGTATCCAAGAGAAAGGTTTCTTTCACCCCTGCTACACTTACTTGCACCTGAGGTTCATCTTTAAGATGCTGGGTAAGTCTGACTGGCTGAAGGATACAGGCACTTGGGACAGAGTAGGTCACAGTGTACCCCCTTCCCACCCTGGAGCCAGGTGAGGTGAGCTGCAGCGGCGCCCGCAACCCTACCCCACCCCCACCGTACAGCGGGTAAGCGGTGGTGCTGACAAAAAATCTCCAGTGTGTCTATGCAGGAACTCTTCCGGGCGGTGATTGACAGCGGGGGCTCAGGAAGCACTGCTCTGCTATGATGGTGCCATCGGACACACAGCACATGGGGACACTGAACTTGTGCTGTCTCACTATCAGCACAAGCTTCTCCCCTGGCACCATCATAGCAGAGCAGCGCTTCCTGAGCCCCCGCTGTCAATCGCCACCCGGGAGAGTGTCCTTCCCCCCCTGGAGTGACCCAGCAGCGGTGGTGGATGGATCCCCCTCCCAGAGTGACCAGTGGTGGACGCATCACACCCCCCCCCCTGGAGTGACCCAACGGCGGCAGTGGACACATACCCCCCCCCCCGCAGTGGGTGAGGGGCGGGTGAGTGGCGCCTGGATACAGGTATGACCTGTTTCCTATGGTCATGAATGGTCAGTTCTCTGAGTTGCAGTTGCGACTAGATGGGAGGAGGCATGCACCTTATTTTGTCCAGCTCCTCCCATTCTGTATTTGGGGGTGAACCTGTATCCTTCCACTCTTCCTTTTCCCTCATATCTAGCCTGTGGGTATTTTCAGTCATATCTTTGTGATTGAGGGCAGTCCTTTTTAAAATGTCCCTTTTTATCACATCGGAAACAGGTCATGCCTCTCTTTTCTTGTAATGCAGGAGGTTGGGGCCTGTTTTAGGTGCCATGATACTTAAAGTTATAAATTTGTGTGCTTTCGCTTCTTTATGCTTCTTAATATTTCGGTGATGTTCTATGGCAGATTCCCTTAGGGCGTCCACTGCCATGCCCCTCCAGTTTGGGAAGGATGTCTGCACCCTTGCTTTTAGGATTTCACTAAGTACTTCTACTAGCATGGAGAAAACCATTTCCCTGTGTGATGCACTGTCCTTGATGTCAAGGATACCTGTGAATCTGTTAATGTCAGTCAATTTTCTGCTGAAATATTCACCAGCGGATTCAGTGTCAGCCTGTCTGATGCTTAAAACCTTATCAGAATCCGAATCCGAATCACTTTATTGGCCACGTATACTCTCGTATACTAGGAATTTTTTGTGGATACAGTGCAGCTTCAAGCATGGTACAAGAGGGATAACAGGACATACATACATTGCAACAGTTGCGCATTCAAATGACCATTCACATGTTATGATTTGCAAGGTTAGATAGAGCAGTTAGGTGTTTAGATTAGCAGTATCTTAGGCCCCCATTTACCATGGATCGCATTTACAATGCGATCTGGCAGGAATATTACCGCCTAGGATCGCATTGTAAAATGCGATAATTTCACCCGAATGTATCACCTGCCAGGGGGCTGGGACAGGGCTCCGAAAAGAACCCGTCCCAGCGATGCCCAGAGTCGGAAGCTGGGGGGGGGGGGGATTCTGTGCATGCATATTCTACAATGGGCTATAGCCATATCAGAATGGCGATAGTCCAGGAGTGCGAATCTGGGCTGCCCGATGTTGAAACATCGGGCAGCTTCATATCCCCCTACAAACCGATGGGGGATGCGGCCAGCGGTGCTGCAGGGGCAGATTGCAGCAGGGATCGGAGATTCGTGCTGTACTCCCCTGTGATACTTAATACTTGCGGTTAACCCCCGAAAACTGGTGTTTTCGGGGATTTAGACGCAAATATTAGTTGACAAATGCAGCCCTTAGAGTATATTGTTCAATAGCTGAATAGCTGTCAGTAAGAAGCTTTTTGCGGTTCTTAATGACTTGGCAGGGATGGACCTGAAGCATCTACCTGATGGGAGAATATCAAACAAGTTATGACCAGGGTGGAGTTTGTCTGCCATGATCTTCCAGCTCGCTTCTTGACCCTACTTAAATATTGTTCCCTTACAGGGGGGAGGTCCGTCCCAATAATCCTCTCTGCTGTCCTTGCCACTTTTTGCAGGCTTCGTTTGTCAGATTGATTGGCCCCTCCATACCAGATTGTAATAGAGGAGCATAGAACAGACTCCACAATAGCAGTGTAAAAGAGTTGCAGCAGCTCCTGCCTAATGTTGAATTTTTTCAGTTGCCTCAGAAAGAACAGCCGCTGTTTGGCCTTTTTGACAATGGAAGCTATGTTGGGCTCCCATCTGAGGTTGCGAGAGATTTTTGTCCCAAGGAATTTGAAGGTCTCTACCCATGACACCACTCAACAAACCTTGACATTTGGTTTTCTCCTGAAGTCTACTATCATCTCAACTGTTTTGATGGGGTTTAGGTCCAGGTTGTTTCTGCCACACCACTGTGAAAGTTTGTCCACTTCCTGTCTGTATGCAGACTCATCTGCCTCCTTGATTAGGCCGATGATGGTGGTGTCATCAGCAAATTTTATGATTTTTACAGACTGGTCACTCGAGATGCAGTCATTAGTGTAGAGGGAGAAGAGCAGGGGGAAAGGACACATCCCTGGAGAGCACCAGTGCTGATCGTATGAATGGCGGATGTGAAGGCTGTGGCTTTCACCACCTGTTTCCGTGCCGTCAGGAAGTCCACAATCCAGGAGCAGGTAGATTCTGGAACTCCTATGGAGAGAAGTTTGGGCTTTAGGATAGTGGGGGCAATTGTATTAAATGCAGAGCTGAAGTCAATGAATAGGACCCTCGTGTAGGTGCCTGGATGATCCAGGTGTTCCAGGATATAGTGTGAGCTGCTGGAATCACATATACTCCCTTCTTTGGCGCCCACTTCTTGCCTTCTGGCAAGAAACCCCTCTTTTTTTTAAATTGCCCCCTCGGTAACATAAGGAGGGGGGTGCAGTGGCATTTGTAATGTTAAAAAAATGGGGTCAAATGTGTTCACAAATAGAGAACTTGCCACGGAGGCATTACTTTTTAATCCAGCCTCATATTATAAAGTAGATGTTTATTTTACAAATTAATTTGAGTTTACAATAGCTTCTTTTTCAAATACCATTTTCGCATTGTGATTTAGTTGTCAAATGCAGTCATTCCCCCTGAGTCTGACATGGTAAGAAAGAATCCCGGTCTAGTTTATCTTTCTGTGTAGCAATCTTAGCAATTTAATAAGTCCATGTGCACATTATAGAACACAGCACAATCTAGAATAAAATTGTATATGGTAAATGACTGCATTCACTTGTTATGGTATGTGGATGGGAGATAACTGGACATTAGGGAAAAAATGGATTTACAGCAGCATCTGCTATAAATGTATTGAAATGTACAATTTCCGCTTGTGTTCCCCTGAAAGACTTACTGGAATAACTGTAAGTCATATTTTAACCTGCATCTCATCCATGAAAATTGCAGATTAACGGATTCATAAAGGTGAATCATTGCACAGACTCAAGGATCTTCATTCTTCGGAGCTGTTCATATGACACTTTTACCCAGTACTAAATTTTATACATCCACTGTTATGTTATCACAATTCAGTTTTATAGAATCTTCCAAAATTATTTTAGGATTGCAGTTTCATTATGTTACCCTGGGGTATCTCCCACGAACTTAACTTTTTAACAAATTTAGGATGGGTGAGTGGTTTTGTAGTAAGTTATTGCGAGTTCTTTGTAAAATAATTGAAAGGACAGAGGGTTCAATGTAATAAAAAGTAGCTTACAACCTTTGTTATATAAAGTTGTAAATGTTTATTCAATGAGTAGGATTCTGAGACACACTTTACTTGGGAAATATTTAAAATACTATTGTCTTCAATACAATTTCAATTTGGAAAATACGTAAGGAAAATATTTTTTTTCTTTACTGTTTTACTATGATATGGGGGCTTTATTTACGGAGCAATCGGTTTTAACCCTTTCCGTTCCAATGTCTAGTTAGGCTCAACAAAATTTCCAACCGCTAGTATTTCATCGTTCAACATTCAATGTGGACAGTTTTTGAATAATAATACAAAAATTACAGTTAATTTAAACCAGACTGATTGAATTGCAAAATAAAAAATTGCACTGTAAAGGGTTAAATGTTCAGCACTTCCGATCATGCTTATTCCCAATATTTTAATGGGCAACACTTATTCTAGGAAGATATGGCTAGTAAAAACATTCCTTGGAAATATCGAGCAGAAACATGCAGAAACATGATCAGAAGCACCAGATTTTAATACAACCCAATGTTTTGTAACTAAATCCCCTGTTGTAATTTATTACACTAGTTATGTACTCTTCAGAGCTATTTCATAATGCATGAAAGGTACATAAATAGTAAACGTCTAAGCATTTTAGTTGCACGAAAAAGGGATTTTATGCCATATTTTTAAGAAATTAGTAGCTGATACATGGTACCCCCAAACCGCTGAACAATTGGTGTTTTATTTATTTATTATTTATGATTCAATTTATGATTCAATGAGGTCAAAAACACCTAGTTGAAACATGTCCAATACAATTTTATAAATAAAAGAAACAAGAAATGAAAAAAGAAAAATTGGGAAAATCGATGCAAGCATTGATGGCCCCAACATTGCTACCACTTAGACTTTACCTTTTCCGAGTCTGCTCCTCTCTACAGCTGTTGTGGATCTATTAAAAAGGTAATAGTGGTTACTAATGTTTGTAGTCACTGCGTGTGTGTGTGTGTGTGTGGGGGAGGGGGGTTGCTGCTGTTGGGCCAATCAGCAGTGATGTCAGGGAAAGTCCAGTCACACATGATGCGCCCATGTTGGGCAAGTCGCTAAGAAGGAATGTTGGGCCCGATTTGGGTTGGCATGGTAAGCTGCAAGGATTGCAGCTTATCGAGCACCAGAGACGCTGCTTGTTGCCTGTCCGAGCGACCACCCCTCTGCTGCTGATTATTCCCCTTTTTAACATGCAAGGGGATATATATAACGAAGACACATTCCCTCACATGTCTCTACAGCAGGAGTAATAATTCGATGGTTGTCAACCAACGAATGATTTCTCCTCCCTTCGTAAATAAAAGTCAATGGAAATTGACTCAGCAGCCACCCGGACGAAGACAGGGCGGGCGGCTGATGTCCTGTGATGTCAGATGCCTGCGTGGCCATAGGAACACCCAGCGTTTTCATGGGAACACCCATAAAATGCACACATAAAATGCTTGGCATTACCAAGGCCCAGCGCTTTCATCACCACCCCCCCCCAACCACCCCGTGTCCCTGGCTCCCTGCTGCAAATGGCCCAGCAAGTGTGCAATTCACCATGGCTGTTCGCTGTTGGGGTTTGCACATGTGAAGAAATTAGCATTCACAAACCCCGACAATTGGGCCAGGGGCCGAACTCTGAGCCCTACGAGTGATCTTTATAAAGAGTTTATACTTATTTAATTCACATCTAATGGCAAATACAGTATGATGCTCACCGTCAGAACGAGTGTAAAAAAAAACATTTATGGACGTGGCTGTGTCTGTGTGTTGAAGTTCTCTTTTTTATTTTAAAACATACTGCATAAATTCATTTCCCATATATGTGTTTTAATTATTATATTTCTTTCAAATTTTGCAGCTTATTTCTTGTATTGTAACAATATTTTTAAAAGGTTTTCATATTTATAAAAAAAAACTCATACAGGTTACACATTCGTCCAAGCTATTTGTTCTTAATATCATGTTTCTATGGACCTCCAATATTGACTTTACCTTTTTGACATTGACATTTAATGCTTCTCATTAAGTTTCTTTATTATATTAGAGAAAGCATTATACTATTATAATTTTTACTACTCTAAAACAACCCAAGGGATTAATAATCACAAGACCAGATATGTCAGTGTACTTGGCAAGTTGTGCACTAATAGATCCCTGTGCTTGTTGCATTGCACAATGGCATTTAATATACTATTCCTAGCCCATCAAAATGACCGAACAACATAACAATAACGTTAGTGCCAGCGCCTGTGCACGCCCGAACAGAGTAAAACCTAAATTGCATTTAGTGCCTGCTCCTCAGCTCTATGGGGAAAATTCAAGTATTTTGTGCACATCGGTGGCCACTAGATGGCATGTGAAGGAGCAATACAAGTGTTGCTCTGTTTGAGCATGAACAGACAGCAGTGTGGACATTACGGTCATGCTGTAATAATATACAGTATATATATATATATATATATATATATATATATATGACACATTAGCGTTAGTTATATATAAATAAATTGATGTATTTACTCCCTATTATCATTTAGATATTGAGGTGTCTGTTTGACCCCCCCCAAGGGCGTAAATACAGATCGCCCTGAAGTATTGCTTGTTCTCTTTATTGGACAACATCTTGTTATACGGCAATTGCTGACACACATCTCCTGGAAGGTAATTTTCATTCCATTTTGCATATTGGGAGTTTCTAGCAATTATATAAAATTATAAAATAATAAAAGTAAAAAGTTCCGGTAAAATGATAAATTCATCCTCCTCCAAACAGGCTCCCCCATCTAAAATGGTTGATTATGGAAGTAATAATTGATTTATTCTATATGGAACAGTAGCCTCCAAGTTCATGTTCAAAGGAACAATTTATCACCCACTAAAGGTATATGTCTTATTTTTTTAACGGTATATGTCTTATTTAAAAAAAAAAAAAAAATTCTGCTCTTCAAAATAATTTTGTTCTTTTAAACGTACTCTCCTCCCTGATCGCTGAGAAACAGTTTACCATACATTTTTAATTTTAATCATTATTTTCTAGATTCCGATATCTTCAAAAATTTGATATTCACCATATGGTTAGAAACCTTCATTTCCATCTTTCTCTTCATTCATTGTTTCATTGGTATGTACTCGTTTTTTTTGTGAATATACCCCTTTGGACATTTGATGTTAACAATTGTTGTACATTTGTTATATTTGAATATTGATGTACAGTTTGACTTACATTTGGCATTTTTTCACCACCCGCAGTGTTTATCCTAAAAAAAAACCTGATGAAGTCTTTCTTAAGACGAAACGCGTTGGGTTGTCATCATCTTTAAAGAAATGAATTAAGACATCATACAATTTTAAATTATAACTTTTTAATAAAAAGAACTGTTAAACTCTTCAGAAACTTGTATATGTTCCGTTGCACTTGAACTGTTTGTCCATTACACACAGTTTGGTGGAATCCTTTGGTGCTCTCTATCCTTCTCTCTCTCTCTCTCTCTCTCTATATATATATATATATATATATATACATACACACACAGTGTATATATTACCATCGCATACTGTTATATGCTGATTGGTCAGCATATACGATGACTGTTTATTCCTCCTTTGTGTACCATCACCATAATTATCAGCTGTACTTACAAAAATAGAAAATTCATAATACACAATTACGTATAAATACTGTATATCATTACCTGAATAACACATTCAGTTATCTACATATGTTAGAAACCTGTTTTAACAAAGTTAAAATGTTATTACCACTCAATGGTTGCAAATGAGACCAGTAAAGTAAATCGTTATCCTGGACACTGTTTCTCATGCAGAATTAAATATTTTATCATATAGAGATAGCCCCAACTGAATACAATCCATAGTTGGATTCAGTCCCTGTAATACTAAACTATTTGGCAGTGAGAGAAGACAGAATTATGTTATCAAGGCAAGTTTAAATAATGAATAGAAAATATTCACATTACAAAAATCTATTGATACTAAGCAGTTCATTAAGCCCGTAAGGTTGTATCATCTGTAAAGTGTCTCTTGCAGGAGTGTGGACTCCACTCTATAGATTTATAATGCTGTCAGATTGTGTATTTGGTTGAAAGTGTCTTGTCACTGGCTACTCACATTGTTTACCTTCTGAGGCTAGTCTGATGTTGGGATGAATATCTCTCCCATGGTGCTGCTTCTCAGGCTGGTGCCTCCAATCTGCTACACTGAAAATGGCATGGTGGCACAGATCTCATAGTACCCCTAGCACCCACAAGCCGCCCAGCACCTCCAAGCCACTGCAGGGTCTGTAGGGACTGTCACATCACTGACCTCAACCTTATGAAAACATAGAATTTGATAATACCTCTAGGTTTGGGTGCAGTTACCCAATCAAAGCCTGCCTTATATTTGTAATTCAAAGTCTATGTAAACATCTCTCATAATGAATATTTAAGTGTGGGTATATTTAAGCAAAGAAAATATGATCATTTTGTTTAGAATACATTAATTTGAAGAAATATGGTAAAAGTTGGAACTCTGGAGATCTGCATTATTAGGATTAACAGGATTTATAAAGCAGTAATAGAGCCAACAGTAATTTACACCTGGATAATGGAACTTTAAATCTAAAGCTGGTAAATTTAAATAAAGTTTTTTTTTTATCCAAGGTGCAGCAACAAAAAAACAAAACAATAAACAGTGATATACACATCCTCAGTCTTGTGTTAATTAAAAGATAGGTGGCCGTCTCCAGAAAAACGACAGCATTGCTCATAACTAGTTGAGCTATAAATATAATTTAGGTTTAAGTTTTCATAATCCTGATAATGCTTAATAGAAATATCTATCTGAATGCACCTTGCATTAAAAGTCTGTTTCATATTTGTGATTCTTTCATTTCTTTACATGCATTGTGACATCAGAAGGAATTATAGAATAAAATATAAGTGCATCTGGAAGTAACTTCAACCTTGACTTGCTCTTTCATGCCTATATCAAGTCATGAAACCTATTAAATTTATTTTCTTTCATCTGTATAACATTATCCCCGCTATTCACTGAAAATATATTCAATGCGTTGCAGAGATCAAGCACCAATAATTGAACTTATATTGCTGTTGTTTATGAGAACACAGAATTGCAAAATAATTTATGATTATGTATAATAAAATGTCATATTGAATTTTGGCTTAGATTTTTAATTCTATAAGATTAATATTGTATAGTGACTTTGATTCAGACACAGTTGGAGGGATTATATTCATGTTCCTAATCACATGCCGAAAAGTACTTTGGTGGTCTTTTCCAAACCAGTATTTCATTGTGAACTCACCTAGAGCAAAATATTGAACAGGCTTATAATAAAATAGTTCACATAGGGGTTCATGAAGATGATAAGGCAAACCAAAAGTTTGGAGTCCTATGCTGGCCACACATCAGACCAACTTTCCTCCAACCATCCAACTAGTTGGTTTTTTGGACTGAAAATCTGGTACTGTATGGATGCAAATGCCAATAAGCAATTTGCTCACAAACTCAGGAGAATAGGTCCAACTACAGTACATTGAGTTTCAGTTATTGTCCATTTTCAGATTTGGGAAACAAATGACTTAATTACAAATTACATTTGCTCCCATCCAGTACCAGGTTTTTACTCCATCCAACCAACTAGTTGGATGGTTGGAGGAAAGTTGGTCTGATGTGTGGCCAGCCCATAAACTGCTATGGGGCTGATGTTGTGTTGTATGTACACCTGAATACAATAGAGACAAAGCTTTTATAGCACTAAAGGTTATACCATAAAATAATAATATATTTATATCAGCACATGCAATACAAGGTTGCAAAAAAGAAAACAATGGTATAGGGATCCTTCATCACGATATGTTCCAGGTTTGGCATATCTGTATATATAATCAACACTTTCCTAATGGGGAGATCAAAAAAGGGCACACAATAGTGCAGATCAATTTGATATAGATAAGGATTTATTGATGGTTTATGCACTTACAATATGCATGGATATATGAGTGATATCAACAAATCGTCAGGCAATACTGCTAGCATCCAATTCCAATCCAGTTGCCAGTGCTAATAGGTAGTCGGCACATTCCTCATACTGTAGATCCACGAACACATATAGTAAAAAAATCCAAAAAAGTAAAAATAGTGCAGATGAAATAAGTAAAAAAAAAATGTTATATTAAAATTCACTTAGAATATACTTAGAAAAATATGTGTGAACCATAGTCCCAAAGGTAAAACTGCCAAAGTGAAGCTAACATCCCAGAATAAGTGCAAAACTTCCAGCAGTCTGCACAAGCCAACCGATTACCATGGAGGTCCCTCCACTAAGCACACAATGGTAAGCATCTTAACGCATTTCAGATTAGCTAACAAAGGATCAGTCTATCCCAAATGCATTAAACTTGGCTCTTCTACCTTGGACTTTGGAATGGTGAACTGCTGCCCATTGTCAGAGTATTTAGGAAAGCACTGACATTTAGACAATTAATATTAAAAAAGTTTTATTAACTATTACATTATTTGTACCAGGTGGTCTTATCTTAAAATTATGGCACTATGTTTAAAATGTTATACATTAATATACACAAGTTCACATTCATGGAATATATCATACATTGAAAATTGTACTTAAACTGTGGCTCTGACAACATAAGTGTCTCATGGGAAAAATTCCTTTAAATGTATCCATAACAGCAATCTCTAATAGCTAGGAGTTTTCAGTCATTTGAAATTGTTACCTTTTTTCCTTGTAGCTGTATGGTGTCCCTTGGAAGTGTCCTCATTCCCTTAACTTTGTTTTCAGAGTTCTATTCAGAGATTACAACGGGATACGAACTGTCTTTTTTTCCACCCAATATTCAAAAGCACTGTGTGAGATGTTAATTTGCACATTATCATTAACGTAATCCCCCATCATTCTATTGATGTATCAGATTGAGTAACTAGATTTTTATATACACCGCTCAAAAAAATAAAGGGAACACTGACATAACACATCCTAGATCTGAATGAATGAAACACTCTTATTACATACTTTGTTCTTTATATATTTGAATGTGCTGCCAACAAAATCACACAAAAATTATCAATGAAAATAAAATGTATTAACCCATGGAGGTCTGGATTTGGAGTCACACTCAAAATTAAAGTGGAAAAATACACTACATGCTGATTCAGCTTTGATGTAATGTCCTTAAAACAAGTCAAAATGAGGCTCAGTAGTGTGTGTGGCCTCCACATGCCTGTATGACTTCCCTACAATGCCTGGGCATGCTCCTGATGAGGTGGCAGATGGTCTCCTGAGGGATCTCCTCCCAGATTTGGACTAAAGCATCCTCCAACTTCTGGACAGTCTGTGGTGCAATGTGGCGTTAGTGGATGGAGCGAGACATGATGTCCCAGATAAGCTCAATTGGATTTAGGTCTGGAGAACAGGCAGGCCAGTCCATAGCATTAATGCATTCATCTTGCAGGAACTGCTGACACACTCCAGCCACATGAGGTCTAGCATTGTCTTGCATTCTGAGGAACCCAGGGCCAACCACACCAGCATATGGTTTTACAAGGGGTCTGAGGATCTCATATGGGTACCTAATGGCAGTCAGGCTATCCCTGGCAAGCACATGGAGGGATGTGCGGCCCCCCAAAGAAATGCCACCCCACACCATTACTGACCCACTGCCAAACCAGTCATGCTGGAGGATGTTGCAGGCAGCAGAACATTCTCCTTGGCGTATCCAGACTCTGTCATGACTGTCACATGCTCAGTGTGAATCTGCTTTCATCTGTTAAGAGCACAGGGTGCCAGTGGTGAATTTGCCAATCTTGGTGTTCTCTGGCAAATGCCAAACATCCTGCACAGTGTTGGGCTGTAAGCACAACCCCCACCTGTTGATGTTGGGCCCTCATACCACCCTCATGGAGTCTGTTTTAGTAGACACATGCACATTTGTGGCCTGCTGAGGGTCATTATGCAGGGCTCTGATAGTGCTCCTCCTATTCCTCCTTGCACAAAGGCGGAGGTAGTGGTCCTGCTGCTGTGTTGTTGCGCTCCTTCGGCCTCCTCCATGTCTTCTGATGTACTGGCTTGTCTCCTGGTAGCGCCTCCATGCTCTGGACACTAGCTTGCATTGATGTGCCATCCTGGGTGAGATGCACTACCTGAGCCATTTGTATGGGTTGTGGACTCTGTCTCATGCTACCACTAGAGTGAAAGCACCGCCAGCTTTCAAAAGTGACCAAAACATCAGCCAGAAACCATAGGAGCTGAGAAGTGGTCACCACCTGCAGAACAACACCTTTATTAGGGGTGTCTTGCTAACTGCCTATAATTTCCACCTGTTGTCTATTACAGTTGCACAACAGCATGCAAAATTGATTGTCAATCAGCGTTGCTTCCTAAGTGGACAGTTTGATTTCACAGAAGTGTGATTGACTTGGAGTTACATTGTGTTGTTTAAGTGTTCCCTTTATTTTTTGAGCAGTGTACATTCAATCAATTCTTTTAAGTCTGACTATATATCATAATATTGGTAACTCTGGTGTTCTGAATTGACTTATCGTCATTGTCAGTTGGTCTCTTGGAAAAGGTGTTTTTTATTGGCTGCAGCTTTTGCATGTGAAACTGAATTGATAATCTGCTGTCAAGGAGCTCTTTGCATCTCTTAAAATCTTTGCTATTTGTAAGAAAGATGTTATATACTTAAACCTAGGCTGTAGAATGGTTTGCAGAATGTACTGATCCAATTGCAAGATGTTGCAGACCCTTGGGTTCTGGAAAATCTAAAGCCGAACTTGATTTTCAAGTCACAACATATTTAGCAGAGTTGCTTTTGTTTCATCTCCTCCTTCAGCTTTCCTAGCTGCTTTTTCCAGGCAGCTTAATTGAGTCTGGCAGTGCCTGAACTCACTTCATTGTTTACCATTTTAAATGGTTAAATGGTTACATTAGCTTACATAAAACTGATAATATTCTCCATTGCGCTGGACTAAGGTAACATGCTCCTATTCTCCGTATATAATTGCTTGATTATAACATCTGTATGGCTTGATGCTGTTCCTCTACTCAATGATGCATGTAAAGGGTGGAATCCCACCTGGTTATTACCTCTTGCTAATGTAGGAGGAATGCAAATGTAACTTTTCTTGACATATTGTACATGTGATTGCTGACAGCCAAAAATGCCCCGAAATGTTATGGGCCACAGCTATTCCTAACCATGATCACACAATATTAAGTGAATGGATTGTAGATGCAAATATAAACACGTGACCATGTACATGCTCAGAACTGTTAAAACTAATCAAGGTGGTAAATCACAGCTTGGATAAGTGTGACATGTTGAAATTCACCTAGTAGTAATGGTGTTTTTTATGTTTATAATGGAAAACATTATCTTTTATGATTTTTGTGCTAAAGTGTGTATTTTTCAGATATTTTGTTGCGAATAAAGAGGTCCCCCAGCACCAAAGGGCCAGGGTTGGAGACCAGGGCTATATCCGGCACCCCTGGACGGTGGTTTTGTATCTTGACATACCTTTGTTTATTTGAAATAGTCTTGCAATCTAAAGATTAGGTATATTCTTATTGATACTTGCATGAGTACCAATAGACATCAACCCTACATGCTTGCTCTCCTTCGCCTTGTCCTTCTCCTCTATCTTTCTACTTCCTGATAACATGTTGCTCTCTACTGCAATTTTCTTAAAGAGATACTAACTTATCTAGCTAATGCACATAAACTATCTTTATATATAGAAGAGGGTAGTGGTGCCGCGCTCTGCCCCTATAGTCTATAGGGGCAGAGCGCGGCACCACTACCCTCTTCTGCGTTTATCAAAACTAGCCGTGCCAGGTCAAACGGCTGGTGCCGCCGCTAGCACCGAACAAAGCACAGTGCGCAGGTTACCCCCAAGTATCTATCTTTATATATACTACATCTCATCCTTCATTTCATGTCTAAATGACTATATTTCTTTGAAACATAGAAAACTGATTTTTATTTTTAACCAATTTAACATAACAACATGCTAACTGCATTTGAGCATAAATATTAACCCACAGTATACAATACACATTAAACTGGAAAACCTTTTAGAACAACAAGTTACGAGCCATAAACTTTCAGTCATATCTGCTCAATAAGCCTTGTAGGAGGTTTAATGACTTTGCCTCTTCTTGTCTGAATGTATGATCCTTCACTCAAAGGAACAGACATGATAGAATCACTTGGTGCTGAGGATATTATAGGTTGTGTGTTCACATCATATTGGTGCATCAGAAGAAAAGGCTGGGAATATCTTCTTGAAATGGGACACATTTCTTGTCACATTGTGATGGTCATTTTCTGCAACAACCATTGTTCCTTTCCTTTTTACTACAGTCAGTGGACTTGGGTGAAAAGCAGTCATGTCCTTGCATACTACTTTTTGTTTCACCAGAACATGATCTCCTTCTTTTAAGTCTGAAACAATAGCTCTCCTTTTCTGGTCTGCATATTGTTTAGCCTTCTGTTTATTGGCAGAGTCCTTATTTCTTATCCGAAGATCTGTAGAGGAAGGAGTCAAATTGATTTCTGGAAGAGTGGATCCCATTACTTTTCTTTAAAACATTAATGTCTGAGGAGTGACATTTGTTGTAGAATGATGCACAGAGCGATATTGTCTAAGAAATTGATTTAGAGATGATTGAATTGAAATTCTGGATACTTTACAAATCATTATTTTCTTTCCCAGATTACTCATAAAATGTTCAACAAGATCATTAGCCTGTGGCCACAGGGAAGTAATCTTTTGATGTCAAATACCAAAATGTTTCATGAATTTGCTGAAATCATCTCCTTGAAATGGCGGACCATTATCAGTTTTTATTGTTTCTAGAATTCCATAATTAATAAATATTCTATCCAACGCTGGTAAGAAAGGTGTGGCAGATGTGGAAGATATTATTTCAAGAACTGGAAACCTGTACCTCCAATGTTCATCCACAGTATGTATTTACCAATGTACAATGGCCAATAGAAATCAACATCAACATTTTCCCAGACATTGTCAGGTAGATATGTCCTTCTGAGGAAGCCGCTGAAACCAAAGGCGGGGAAACACGTAAAGGAGTTATTCACCGGTACCGGTACCCCTCACTGCCACAATCAAGCCTCTGAGTGACTGCCTTAAACCCCGGGAGCGTGGACGAGTCCGCCTGCCTGCACTGCACTTGCAGGGAATCTGCAGCTGAAAAATCCGGAACCTGGCAAGTTACCAAGCTTCTCAAAGCATTAACATTACTAACTGGCTATTACATGCAAATATCCATTCACTCACAGGAGCTGTGAGAGAGCTGCCCAGTGTGAATTGGACTAACCGGCCAAACTACAGGCTAACATCATAATTACTAACCTTACTAACTGGTTACTGCATGAGAAGTACTCTTTAACAGACAGGAGCTGTGAGAGAGCTACCTATTGTTCAAATTGGACTGATTGGCCACTCACAGGCTAACATTAAAACTGCCAGTATTCTACTATAAGCTGGGCTAAATAATATATTCAGCACCCCTAAAGAAATTACTCCTTAATTAATTCACCCACATTTCCCCTTTCTAGTAATTGTTTTAAATTTATATGATTGTATATTGTGTACCACCGGCCGGTGACTAATTGTTATATTTCAAAAGATATAAATTCTTTTAAATAAATTTTGTTATATTTATAAAGAAAACTTGAGTCAGCGCTATCACTAATTTCTTTTCCACTTTGTCCTTTCTACAAGGGGAGGAGTATTCCCTTGATAGTGACAGCAGCAGACTCAAATTTACTATTGTATATATATTGCGGATTTGCGCTCTGACAAATTGTCTTGTTTTCTAGATAAGTCATCCGCACTGATTCACTGTTAGTTTGCGTAGAAAGAATGTTACACGTCATACAGTTATGAATATCTGGTTCAACATGTTGCTCCATGGAGGGAAACCATACCTTTTCAAGTAGAAGTTGTTTGGTATTTATTAGTCCTAAATGACTGGTATGAGCAATACCAATTACCTTCTTTGTCAAAACAGCTGGAATGACAATTTTGTCACCTCTGAAAATTATTCAATCATCATGTACAGTAAGTTCTTGACAATGTTTTTGAAGTATTCAGAAGTCTTGTTCCTCATTAGTTAAAAATAAAAACTGTCCCAGTCGCCAATCATTGGAAGTAATGTAATGTTTTATTGGTGATATATCTGAGGAAGAAGACTCTTTGATGTCGGCACTAGTAAGTGAATCGAATTCTTAATAATAAAGTTCACATACTCCTTCTTATCTGAGGGATTGTCAGCATCAGCTCTATGAATAATGGAGAAACTAGAGCTTGATGATCAGTCTGGATGGTAAAATCAATGCCTATAGATTGAGATGAAAACGTTCACAACCCCAGGAGCTTCCCTCTGTGGCTGATGGTAAAGCTTTTCCACCTCTGTTAAACTGCGAATTGCACATGCTACAATATGATGATCCCTATGTGTATTCACTTGAGTCAAGATAGCGCCAAGTGTGGTCTTTTTGCACAACACTTTCCTGTATACACAGGCTGCTGTCCCAACGAAGAGACCTGCGGGCCTTGAAACATTAACCTGCATCTGTCTGCGACCATCTATTTTTTTCATTCATAAAGGACATTTGAAAATGCAGTTGAGTGCCACCACTAAGTTCCTTGGGATGCTCTTAATTTTATATATATAAAATTAAATTGAACTGTTTGGAGTGCATGGCCTTGTGTCAGCTAAGCCACAACCCATTTTAAAAGTGGGCGTGGCCTTTCAGGAGATCCAACAACCATTTTTGCATGGTATTGGCTCTTTGTCTTAACAGAACATATTGTTTGGCTCTTTGCCTCTGATTGGTTGGCCACCCCTGCTTTAGTGGAAGAGGTCGTTTGTTACCATACATGAATATTTTCACAGATGTGGAATTCAAAATTATAGTGCCATGCAGCTTCTTGAAACTGGTAGCATCCATTGTATATCCAGAAGCACCGGAATCTATTAGAAAGTCAACAGAAGTGTGTTCACGAGTGATAGCAGTTTTTGGACTGTGTAGAGAATAAGTGGCAGACACCAAAGGTATCTGTCACTTTAAGAAGCGCGGTCCTGCTCAGTAATTAAATGTCCATACATTTTTAGTAGAAAGTATAAAACAGTTTATTAAAACAATATACAATAATATTTTCCCCCAAATAGCAATTCATAATTTGTATATACAAACAACAAACAGACAAGACATACAACAATAAACATATAATAAAAGCTAAATTTAGCTGGGATTAGCCGATTGGTTCAGTCACTTTATAGATGAGGCTTTGTGCAAAGTATAGCTAGAGGCAATTAGATCTTTAGTATAGTTACCAGTCCTGTACACTTGGTTCCAGAGTGGTGCGCTGATTTTTGTGGTAATTAAACCTCAGGTCAGTCTCTCCAAATTTTTTTTACCAGAGATGTACTCCGGAATAGCTGTGGTGGGGACCTTTTCCTGCTGGACCAGCCAGCTGGGTGGTTGATAATTTGTAATCCACGTGTACTTGCGCTATACAGGAACACTGCACAGTGAGGACCAGCGGTGGGTATGGGCTCAAAAACGCGTTTCTCCGCCTGTCACTGGGGTCGGCGGCTTCCTCAGTCTGAGCCCACAATCATAAATCAAGAAATTATATAGCGGCGACTTTCGCGCCCTTCATTACACCCGCACTTCCGGGTTGCACTCCAAGCCTCGTTTTCGTTCTCATATATTTATAGGCTCCCGCGGCCATTTTGTTTATTGCGTGTCAAGCCTCAATTTCGCTCCGGGACCATGGTAATATTAACTTGCAGGTACAAGCCTCATTTGCATATCCCGAATAAACGTTTTTTTTTTCTTTTTAGCTCAATTCATAGTCCATATGCCCATACATAATCCACCATGCCTCTATTTCTGCTAATACTTTGCCTCTTTATTTAATTCATAAAATATACACCAAAACGAACCTGTCATCACCATATATTTGCTGGCAATCCTTAAAGGGACATACACACACATAACAAGGACATAACAAAAAAGACACTATTAGCAAAAGCTCACAATCAATTACATAGTATTCATATTTTTGTATATATGCATACGTAAAAGATATATATAATATAATATTAATAATAATCAAGAAAAATTAAATAAAAATTATATAAAAATAATAATCTCAGGACATTTAATTTCAACATCGATGTTCATCATATCATCAATAGGACTCAATTTGTCCATGGGGACATGTATTCAATAGCATGCATGGAGTTGGATCCCAACTAAATAGATACAGAGGGTATATTACTTGCTCCAAAAATTAGAAATAAATCATACTAATAATTATAAAAATAATATTAATAGCAAATAATAAAAAAGATTTTATCAATTATAATAACCATAGCAACCCTTATGTGACATATCCACCCCCTCTATATATAACCTACCCTTACCCTACCTTTAATAATACCAATAAAAATAATTGAATACATAATTACAGCTAAATAGTTTATTTAATAAATTAACCCTTCAAACTACATCCTAGCCCCCCACCCCTCACTAATAAGCCAAATTTATTACCACCCACATATTAAATCCAAATTGTTAAATATACACTCTATATTTCATAAATGTAGATAGGCTAATACCCGATTCTTATCTCCTACCCCAACCAGTCCCCCATAAAGGACAGTGACTAATCAATGTATTCTCAAAGAGAATTCTAAATACCATTCAATTCTATTGTATCGTTTAATCCCAGTGGGCTCAAAGTTTTCAAGCAGAAGATCCAGTAGGCCTCCCTCCTACACAGTCGAACATATCTATCGCCGCCTCGAGGCGTACTCACGATATGTTCGATCCCTATCATGCGAATCCCCTTCATATCACCCTTTTGACAAAGGGCCATGTGTCTATAAAGACTGTTATTCCTGCTCATTTTTATGATGTTTCTCTTATGTTCCATATACCTGATATGGAGATTTCTGATTGTGCGGCCTAGATACTGCAGGCCGCACCCACAGGTTAAAAGATAGACTATGTATTTAGTTTTACAATTAATAAAGGTTTTAATTGGAAAGGTTTCACCAGAGACATGGGATGAAAAATTAATGTACTTCTTTTCAGAGGTTATACAGGAGCCACAGGAACCCCCCCCCCCCCGCACCTATGGTAGCCCTCAGGTTTGGGTGGGAGCCAAGTTGTTAGACCAACGCCCTGATTTTCCCTTTTCTTGAAAAATCTTTCTTTTAAATTGCGTGCTCTTCTAAATACTATTGTATTCTCAAAATCGATTTCATTATTCAGAATTTCATCTGATTTCAACAAGTACATGTTCTTTTTTATGATCTTTTTAATCTCCATTGCTTTGGTATTATATTGTGTAACGAACACGGCCTTCTTATCTTTACCACGCTTCTTTTTCTTTTTTCTAATCTCCTGTGTTCCCAAATCAGAACCTAACAATATTTCTCTGTCTATTTTTTCCACTGCTTCCATGGACTCCTGTAATAATTTGGGGGGGTAGCCCTGCTCAAGGAACGACTGACGAATATTATCACTCTGTCTTTTGAATGCTCCATTTGTTGAGCAATTTCGCTTTATCCGCATGAACTGGCTCTTAGGGATGTTTGATTTCCACTTTTTATAGTGATTGCTCTGAAAGTTTAGGTACCTATTTTGGTCCACACTTTTAATGTAGGTTTCAGTTTGTACTTTGCCTCCCTCTATCGTAAGGGCGATATCCAGGAAATTAACACTGCTTTTGTGAAAATAACTGGTGAATTTTAATCCAAAACTATTATTATTAAGACTATTCGTGAACTGTGTAACAGAATCAAAATCCCCATCCCAAACAAAAAACAAATCGTCTATATATCTGCCATAGAGGACCAGGTTCGCCCCAAGCTCCGCCCCCCATACATGATGTTCCTCAAACTGTCCCATAAACAAATTTGCGAAGCTTGGGGCGAACCTGGTCCCAATAGCTGTGCCCAGTGACTGTAAATAAAAATGTGAATCAAAAATAAAATAATTGTGCGTCAAAATAAATCGAATGGAACGTGTAATAAAATCCACCAGGTCGTCCGAGACCGCAGGATCTCTAGAAAGGTAATATTCGACCGCTTTAATACCCAGCTCATGGTCTATATTCGAATAGAGCGCCTCAACATCGCTGGTTATAAAGTAATAACTATCCTTCCATTGTAGATCTTTAGTCATTTTTAAAAAATGTGTTGTATCTTTTATATACGATTTCAACTCTTGGACATATTTTTGCAGATAACTATCTACAAAAAATGAGAGGTTATTAGTCATAGAGCCTATTCCTGCGATTATCGGACGACCTGGTGGATTCACCAGTGTCTTGTGGATTTTGGGGAGAAAATAATATGTGGGTGTAATGGGGTATGGAACAAAAAGAAAACCATATGTTTCCCTGGATATCGCCCCCACTGATAGACCATCATCAAGGAGGTGGCTCAACTCATGCAGATAAAGCTTAGTCGGATCATTTGAAAGTTTACTGTAATATTTCACATCAGTTAATTGCCTGTAGGCCTCTTTTAAATATTCGTCAGTCCCCATCAGCACGACCCCCCCCCCTTGTCTGCCTGTTTAACCCCTTCCCGACATTTGACGTACTGTATATATACGTCATGGCCGGGATGTACTTCCCGACACATGACGTATATATACGTCATGACTTTAAACTGTCACCGCGTCTATAGACGCGGTGACAGTTTAAACATGTCTGCTGTCCCTGACAGCAGACATGTCCCTGCATGCCCAGGGGGGGCGGCGATGCCTCCCCCCCGTCGGCGATCGCTGTGATTGGCTGTTCAATGTGAACAGCCAGTCGCAGCGTTTTCCTGTGTTACCGGCGAATCAGACGCTCGGTAACACAGGGATCAATCACTGCCGGGTGGGAGGGGGCGTGAGGGGGTCACCGGTGATGACCACACCTCACCCCACCTCACCCCACCTGCCCCCAAGGCTGTGATTGGTCCGTCGGACCGACGGACCAATCACAGCCATGGTGCGTGATTTAAACTAACGGTGACTGCGCTGCAGACGCCATTCCGGTCTGGAATTGCGTGCAGAGCGGTCACCGTGCCAATCTGTCGTGATATACTGACCT
Organism: Crinia signifera; assembly: GCF_055691185.1. NCBI lineage: Eukaryota > Metazoa > Chordata > Amphibia > Anura > Myobatrachidae > Crinia > Crinia signifera. Next base: position 233,500,771 of record NC_139221.1, on the reverse strand, counting down.
GATCCTTGCCTGATACTTACCTGATCACCGCTGGTAGCGTGCTGCCTGCAGCTGGATGCTTCCTGGATCTTGTGACTTCCTGTGTGCTGCTGCTGTGTGATAGAGTCACAGATAGTGAGAGATAGTGAGAGATAGTGACAGAGAGTGATGGAGAGTGCTATATTTTGGGTCTGCTGCCCCCCCTTTTGTGCTGATCAGTATATCTGTGCTGATCAGCAACTTTTTGGGGGTGCAGGGTTTTTTTTTTTATATATATACCTGTCAGTTGCACCAAAGGTTGTGCTGCCTGTGCAACTGACTGCTGCCCACCCTGCTGCCCCCCCTTTTGTGCTGATCAGTATAAACTAAGTGATCAGCACCTTTTTTGGGGTCCAGGGTTTTTTTTTTTATATATACCCTGTCAGGTTGCACCCACAGTTGTGTGCCTGCTGCCCCTCACTGCTAATCAGTGTTGCATCACTGCATCACTGATCTGCAGTTTTTTTTTTTGGAGAGTGCCGTGGGGTTTTGTTTTGCTTTTGTGGGTGTCCTGTGGCCGCTGAGCGCTGATCAGTGACATACATCACTGAACAGCATTTTTGGCACAGGGTTGATATAATTTTTTTTCTGCAGTTTTTTAAATTGTTTTTTTTTTGGAGAGTGCAGTGGGGTTTTGTTTTTACACCCACATTGCTTTTGTGGGTGTCCTGTGGCCGCTGAGCGCTGATCAGTGACATACATCACTGAACAGCATTTTTGGCACAGGGTTGATATAATTTTTTTTCTGCAGTTTTTTTAAATTGTTTTTTTTTTGGAGAGTGCTGTGGTTTATTTTTTTTAAATAGTTTTTACACCCACGTTGCTTTTGTGGGTGTCCTGTGGCCGCTGAGCGCTGATCAGTGACGTACATCACTGAACAGCATTTTTGGCACAGGGTTTATATAATTTTTTTTCTGCAGTTTTTTTTTATTGTTTTTTTTTTGGAGAGTGCTGTGGTTTATTTTTTTTAAATTGTTTTTACACCCACGTTGCTTTTGTGGGTGTCCTGTGGCCGCTGAGCGCTGATCAGTGACGTACATCACTGAACAGCATTTTTGGCACAGGGTTGATATAATTTTTTTTTTTTATTGGGATCAAATTCCTGTATAAAGTATTTTTTTTTCTGCACTACATACACACTACACACTACATACCCCCCGTGTTGAAATAAAGTTTGTACCCCCCCCTACACTATACACGTGTTGAAACATTACACTTACAGAAACACAAAAATAAAAATGGCATCCCAAATGTCATCCCAAATGTCATCCCAGTCATCCAGAAGAATGTATTCAGCGGAGGAGGCATATGCCATGCTTGCCTCTGACTCTGACACAGCCAGTGATGCAAGTGGGGAATTTGAAGGATTCGTCTTAACCTCATCTTCCTCCTCTAGTGATGAGGGACCCCCTCAAAGACGCCCCCGTAGAGCAGCTGAGACCCCCCCAAATGATTGATCCCGTATGGACCCCACCACCAGACAATTTATTTCCCCAGGTTCCTGAGTTTTTGGCCATCCCAGGAATCCAATTTGATTCAACAGGTCTCAGAGAAATTGACTTTTTCAAATTATTTTTCTCTGTTGATTTTATAAATTTAATGGTGGACCAAAGTAATTTATATGCCCAGCAGTTTATTGCTCAAAACCCCACGTCATCATTTGCTAGGTGGACCCCTGTAGATGCAGTAGAGATGATGACGTTTTGGGGTCTGGTGTTACATATGGGCATAGTAAAAAAAGCCAGAAATTAGGCAATATTGGAGTACAGATGTTCTGTACAGCACCCCACTTTACCGTATGGCCATGACTCGGACTCGTTTTGAGATAATCCTTAAATTTTTACATTACACCGATAATGCACAGTGCCCACCCAGAGATGATCCCACCTTTGACCGGCTATTCAAAGTCAGGCCGGTCATTGATCATTTCAGTGCCAAATTTGCAGAGTTGTACATCCCTGAAAAATTTATTTGTATCGACGAGTCCCTTATACATTTTAAAGGAAGGGTTAAATTCCCAGTAAGAGGGCAAGGTATGGCATAAAAATGTATAAACTGTGTGAAAGCACCTCAGGGTACACCATAGGGTATATGAAGGGAAGGATTCAAGAATTGAACCGCCAGAATGCCCCCCCTCCCTCGTAGGTGTTAGTGGAAAAATTGTCTGGGATTTAGTGCACCCCTTCCTGGATAAAGGTTATCACCTCTATGTGGATAACTTTTACACTAGCATCCCCCTGTTTAAGGCCCTTGGTTCAAGAGGTACAGCAGCTTGCGGTACTGTGCGCAAGAACCAAAGAGGCCTCCCAAAAACGCACATTGCCCAAGTACTGAGAAGGGGTGAAAGCAGGGGAATATGCACCGAAAATATGTTGTTGGTCAAATATAAGGACAAGAGGGATGTCCTTATACTGACAACAATTCACGGAGACAGTACCACCTCCGTCCCTGTACGAGGTACCAGTACCCACACCTCAAAACCGAATTGTATCCTAGATTACAATAAGTACATGGGCGGAGTGGATCTTTCAGATCAGGTACTGAAGCCGTACAGTGCCCTGCGGAAAACAAAAATCTGGTACAAGAAGCTGGCCGTGTATATCATCCAGATGGCACTGTATAACGCTTACGTGCTATTCCGTTCTACCAGCCAGAGGGGGACATTTATGCACTTTCAAGAGGAAGTCATAAAGGGCCTAATATTTGGGAACCAGCAGGCAGAGGGCCCCAGTACTTCTAGTACTGGCCCCCGTATTGTACCAGGGCAGCATTTTCCTAACGAAATCCCCTCCACTGCAAAAAAGGGCAGGACACAAAAAAGGTGCAAAGTTTGCTATAAAAAGGGAATAAGAAAGGATACTATTTTCCACTGTGAAACTTGCCCCGACAAACCCGGCCTATGTATAAAGGAGTGTTTTAAAATATACCACACATCTATGGATTATTAGGTTCATCATTTCACCGTGCTTCGGGGGTCTTGCTAATGCCACATAGCACCCACCATTCATTCCACCAGAATCTGTGCTGCAAAATCCAAAAATCACTCCTTCCCTTCTGAGTCCTGCCATGCACCCAACTGGTATTTTTTGGTCACATATGAGGCATTGCCATACTCGGAAGAAATTGGGGCACAGATTTTGGGGTGCTTTTTCTCCTTCATACCTTATGAAAATGAAAAATTTTGAGCCAGAACTGCATTTTTGTGTAAAAAAATGTAATTTTTCATTTGCACAGCCCAGTTGTATCAAAATTGGTGAAACCCCTGGGGGTTTGAAATGTACACTATACCCCTAGATGAATTCCCTGAGGGGTGTAGTTTGCAAAATGGGGTCACTTGTGGGGGGGTTCCACTGTATTGGTGCTTTGGGGGTCTTGCTAATGCGACATAGCACCCATCAACATTCCACCAGAATCTGTGCTGCAAAATCCAAATATCACTCCTTCCCTTCTGAGTCCTGCCATGCACCCAACTGGTATTTTTTGGTCACATATGAGGCATTGCCATACTAGGGAGAAATTGGGGCACAGATTTTGGGGTGCTTTTTCTCCTTCATACCTTATTAAAATGAAAAAGTTTGAGCCAGAACTGCATTTTTGTGTAAAAAAATGAAATTTTTCATTTGCACAGCCCAGTTGTATCAAAATTGGTGAAACCCCTGGGGGTTTGAAATGTACACTATACCCCTAGATGTATTCCCTGAGGGGTGTAGTTTGCAAAATGGGGTCACTTGTGGGGGGGTTCCACTGTATTGGTGCTTTGGGGGTCTTGCTAATGCGACATAGCACCCACCAACATTCCACCAGAATCTGTGCTGCAAAATCCAAATATCACTCCTTCCCTTCTGAGTCCTGCCATGCACCCAAATGGTATTTTTTGGTCACATGTGAGGCATTGCCGTACTCAGGAGAAATTGGGGCACAGATTTTGGGGTGCTTTGTCTCCTTCATTCCTTGTGAAAATGAAAAATTTTGAGCCAGAACTGCATTTTTGTGTAAAAAATTTAATTTTTCATTTTCACTGCCCAGTTGTACCACAATTGGTGAAACCCCTGGGGGTATGAAATGTACACTGTACCCCTAGATGTATTCCCTGAGGGGTGTAGTTTGCAAAATGGGGTCACTTGTGGGGGGGTTCCACTGTATTGGTGCTTTGGGGGTCTTGCTAATGCGACATAGCACCCACCAACATTCCACCAGAATCTGTGCTGCAAAATCCAAATATCACTCCTTCCCTTCTGAGTCCTGCCATGCACCCAAATGGTATTTTTTGGTCACATGTGAGGCATTGCCGTACTCGGGAGAAATTGGGGCACAGATTTTGGGGTGCTTTGTCTCCTTCATTCCTTGTGAAAATGAAAAATTTTGAGCCAGAACTGCATTTTTGTGTAAAAAATTTAATTTTTCATTTTCACTGCCCAGTTGTACCACAATTGGTGAAACCCCTGGGGGTTGGAAATGTACACTCTACCCCTAGTTGAATTCCCTGAGGGGTGTAGTTTGCAAAATGGGGTCACTTGTGGGGGGGTTCCACTGTATTGGTGCTTCGGGGGTCTTGCTAATGCGACATAGCACCCACCAACATTCCACCAGAATCTGTGCTGCAAAATCCAAATATCACTCCTTCCCTTCTGAGTCCTGCCATGCACCCAAATGGTATTTTTTGGTCACATGTGAGGCATTGCCGTACTCGGGAGAAATTGGGGCACAGATTTTGGGGTGCTTTGTCTCCTTCATTCCTTGTGAAAATGAAAAATTTTGAGCCAGAACTGCATTTTTGTGTAAAAAATGTAATTTTTCATTTTCACAGCCCAGTTGTACCACAATTGGTGAAACCCCTGGGGGTTTGAAATGTACACTATACCCCTAGATGAATTCCCTGAGGGGTGTAGTTTGCAAAATGGGGTCACTTGTGGGGGGGTTCCTAACTTTTAGCATCTTATGGTGCCTAGAAACCTACATGGTGCCTAAAAAATAATCTCATAAAAAGGAGGCTCCAAAATCAAGTAGGTGCTCCTTCTATTATGAAGCCTGTGGTTTGGTCAACGTGCACACTAGGGCCACATATAGGATATTTATGAAAACAAAAGACTTGGGGGAATCAATTTTTAGTCACATTTCTCTAGTAAAATCTACTGTGTTCCTTAGAAAAATGTATTAAAATTGAAAATCTGCAAAAAAAATGAAATTTTGAAATTTCACCTACACTTTGTTTTAATTCCTGTGAAACACCTAAAGGGTTAACAAACTTCCAAAATGCTGTTTTGAATACTGTGAGGGGTGCAGTTTTTGAAATGGCATAATTTATGGGGGTGTCTCACATACAAGTCCCTCAAAGTCACATCAGAACTGAACTGGTCCCTAAAAAAATCAGTGTTTGAAATTTTCTTGAAAATTTGAGAATTTGCTATTCATATTTTAAGCCTCCTAGTGTCCAAAAAAATTAAAAGGAGGTTGAAATAATGATGGAAACATAAAGTAGACATATGGTCTAAGTTAGTTATTAACTATTTTGAGTGGTATGATTATTTGTCTCACAAGCAGAAAATTTAACATTTTGAAAATTGCTAAATTTTCCATTTTTTTACGACATTTTGGTATTTTTCACAAAAAAACACAGACTGTATCGACCCAAATTTACCACTAACTTGAAGTACAATGTGTCACGAGAAAACAATCTCAAAATCACTGGGATAAGTAAAAGCAAAAAAAAAGTTATCCCCACTTAAGTGATACATGTCAGATTTGAAAAAAAGGGCTCTGTCAGGAAGGCAAAAACAGGCTGCGGCGGGAAGGGGTTAATAGTAACACTATGGTCATCTAGTATTAGTTTTAGCGCCAATCTCTCTTTTTTAGATAGGTTGTCCTGTAATGGGGTTTTATCGGACTTGGCACAGAGTACCCTAAATTGCTCCATTGTGACTTTATAAAAACTTTCCACAAAAGGGCCTCTGAATTGCAGGGGGTAGAAATCTGATTTTTTCTTGAAAATTTTGTCAGGGGATTTGTCTTTTGCATCATAAATTGGAATACTACAATTGCCATGTTCACTTTCTGCTAACAGGGAGTCCAAGATATTGACCATCGCCTGATCTTCTTGTTCTAATTGTATATCCTTATTAGTCACTCCTGATCCTTTTTGATTATTTTTAAGGACGAAATATCTTTTTTGACTCAAGTTCCTCACAAAACGGTTTAAATCTACAAAAAGCTCAAATAAATTAGGCTTATTAGCTGGAGCGAAATTTAACCCCCTCTCTAGTAGGCTGATTTCATCCTCACTTAGGGCCTTATTTTGGTTCATTCTTTCTGACAAAATCCTTCTTAGATGGGCAAAACCATGTGCACTGCAGGTGGGGCAGGTGTTACTTGTGCAGAGAGAATTAGATTTGGGTGGGGTTTTACTTCAAAGTGAGATCTATATTGTAGTTTAAAAATAAAGCAGTCCGTATTTTCCCTGCACAGAAACAAAATTACTCACCCAAATCTAATTCTCTCTGCACATGTTACATCTGCCCCCCCTGCAGTGCACATGGTTTTGTCCATCTAAGAAGGATTTTGTCAGAAAGAATGAACCAAAATAAGGCCCTTAGTATTTTCTTAGAGAGGTTAAATATCCCCTTTCCTTTTACCTTCTTTTTAAGGAGTTTTCTGGATAATTTCCATCCTCCCCGTTTGCCCCTAGTTCTTCGTCTCTTAGTCTTTTGTTTGACCTGGTCGGGTTCTCCTGTTGGTGTTTTGGGTAATTTGTCCTGAGGGGCTCCCCTAAAAAAAACCTTTCTCCATAATTTGGTGAGGTTGTTTGGCTGCTCCCTAATCTTTCATTCCTATAGCCTGGGCCTTCTCTACTGTAATAAGGTTTTTTATTTTGTTTGAAACCATGCCTGGGGCCTTCCGGTGTCCCGTATCCTTCTAATGGTGCGAACCGATTATGGGTATCTAATTGATATCTCTCCTCTTTTTGTTGTTCTCGACGTTGGGGCCTAGGATAGACAAATTGTCTGCCCCTTTGTTCTAGATTATTCCCATAAGGATGGTAGTTAGTGCTTTCTCTTTGGTAATGTTTTTTGTCATAGCTGTTTTCCCAATTTCTTCCTGTTCTATTCCTATTATAAGTGTGAACTGTCCCTGTTGCATAATCAGATCTATCTCTATCTAATTTCGAATTTTTTCTCTGAATAAGGGTTTTTTCGAACTCTTCTACATTTTTATTAACCTGTAGGTCCCTTTTGGGGAAATCTAGATCTCCTGCATGTATTTTGAGTTTTTCATGTACTAATTCAATTTCTTGTTGGATCTCCTTAACCTTATCCTCTCTGTATCTGACAAGTAATCTCATTAGATTTTTGGAACAATTATCCAAGATCCCCTCCTACTCTTCTGAGAACTTTTTATCCTCTTTGAATGTAGAGGTTTTTAGGATCCTTAGTCCCCTTGGGATCAGGCCCTGGTCCAGATATTTCTGCAGCAGCACCTGATCCCACCAGTGCCTGGTTTCATCCATGCACAGGTTCTCTAATTTGTTAAATAAGCCATGCATGCTATCAACATTTTCAACTGGTTGTAATTGTGGAATTTTCATTGGATCTTTTAAGTACATGGTTCTTCTTTCCAATCTCTCACTTATACATTTCAAATTTGACATGATTGGGATTACAGATATAGCTCGACCCTGCTGCTACTTAAACACAAAAAGTAACAAAAACCACAAGAAAATTTGTGACCCTAGGGCCACTCCGTAGCGCTAGTCGTGCCAGATCTGTATTCACAAAGGAGATTAAATGACAATAGTCACCCCAATAATATCAGCAATATAACAGTGTGTACAAATCTATCACTTGATGTGAATGAGTATTCAGTTATCTGTGCAGGATTGTCGCTGCTTCTTATACGGGGAGTGCTGATCCCTTTATAGATACAATGTAGAGAATAAGTGGCAGACACCAAAGGTATCTGTCACTTTAAGAAGCGCGGTCCTGCTCAGTAATTAAATGTCCATACATTTTTAGTAGAAAGTATAAAGCAGTTTATTAAAACAATATACAATAATATTTTCCCCCAAATAGCAATTCATGAAGTGTATATACAAACAACAAACAGACAAGACATACAACAATAAACATATAATAAAAGCTAAATTTAGCTGGGATTAGCCGATTGGTTCAGTCACTTTATAGATGAGGCTTTGTGCAAAGTATAGCTAGAGGCAATTAGATCTTTAGTATAGTTACCAGTCCTGTACACTTGGTTCCAGAGTGGTGCGCTGATTTTTGTGGTAATTAAACCTCAGGTCAGTCTCTCCAAAATTTTTTTACCAGAGATGTACTCCGGAATAGCTGTGGTGGGGACCTTTTCCTGCTGGACCAGCCAGCTGGGTGGTTGATAATTTGTAATCCACGTGTACTTGCGCTATACAGGAACACTGCACAGTGAGGACCAGCGGTGGGTATGGGCTCAAAAACGCGTTTCTCCGCCTGTCACTGGGGTCGGCGGCTTCCTCAGTCTGAGCCCACAATCATAAATCAAGAAATTATATAGCGGCGACTTTCGCGCCCTTCATTACACCCGCACTTCCGGGTTGCACTCCAAGCCTCGTTTTCGTTCTCATATATTTATAGGCTCCCGCGGCCATTTTGTTTATTGCGTGTCAAGCCTCAATTTCGCTCCGGGACCATGGTAATATTAACTTGCAGGTACAAGCCTCATTTGCATATCCCGAATAAACGGGTTTTTTTCTTTTTAGCTCAATTCATAGTCCATATGCCCATACATAATCCACCATGCCTCTATTTCTGCTAATACTTTGCCTCTTTATTTAATTCATAAAATATACACCAAAACGAACCTGTCATCACCATATATTTGCTGGCAATCCTTAAAGGGACATACACACACATAACAAGGACATAACAAAAAAGACACTATTAGCAAAAGCTCACAATCAATTACATAGTATTCATCTTTTTGTATATATGCATACGTAAAAGATATATATAATATAATATTAATAATAATCAAGAAAAATTAAATAAAAATTATATAAAAATAATAATCTCAGGACATTTAATTTCAACATCGATGTTCATCATATCATCAATAGGACTCAATTTGTCCATGGGGACATGTATTCAATAGCATGCATGGAGTTGGATCCCAACTAAATAGATACAGAGGGTATATTACTTGCTCCAAAAATTAGAAATAAATCATACTAATAATTATAAAAATAATATTAATAGTAAATAATAAAAAAGATTTTATCAATTATAATAACCATAGCAACCCTTATGTGACATATCCACCCCCTCTATATATAACCTACCCTTACCCTACCTTTAATAATACCAATAAAAATAATTGAATACATAATTACAGCTAAATAGTTTATTTAATAAATTCCTCACTGTGCAGTGTTCCTGTATAGCGCAAGTACACGTGGATTACAAATTATCAACCACCCAGCTGGCTGGTCCAGCAGGAAAAGGTCCCCACCACAGCTATTCCGGAGTACATCTCTGGTAAAAAAATTTTTGGAGAGACTGACCTGAGGTTTAATTACCACAAAAATCAGCGCACCACTCTGGAACCAAGTGTACAGGACTTGTAACTATACTAAAGATCTAATTGCCTCTAGCTATACTTTGCACAAAGCCTCATCTATAAAGTGACTGAACCAATCGGCTAATCCCAGCTAAATTTAGCTTTTATTATATGTTTATTGTTGTATGTCTTGTCTGTTTGTTGTTTGTATATACAATTCATGAATTGCTATTTGGGGGAAAATATTATTGTATATTGTTTTAATAAACTGCTTTATACTTTCTACTAAAAATGTATGGACATTTAATTACTGAGCAGGACCGCGCTTCTTAAAGTGACAGATACCTTTGGTGTCTGCCACTTATTCTCTACATTGTATCTATAAAGGGATCAGCACTCCCCGTATAAGAAGCAGCGACAATCCTGCACAGATAACTGAATACTCATTCACATCAAGTGATAGATTTGTACACACTGTTATATTGCTGATATTATTGGGGTGACTATTGTCATTTAATCTCCTTTGTGAATACAGATCTGGCACGACTAGCGCTACGGAGTGGCCCTAGGGTCACAAATTTTCTTGTAGTTTTTGGACTGACCTGGTTTTTTTTCCAACTTGATGAATCATATAGATACAGTAAATCCTCTGACTTGTCATCACTGTCAGATGATTCTGCAGATAGATCCATTGTAGAATGTGATACTTGTGTACTAGCACGGTGCCCATGATAATTAGTCGTCCGATTTTTGATCGCATGGCATGCGATGCGATGCGATTTTGCCCAATATACGATGTTAAATTGTATAAGCACCCTAATGGGTGCTTACAATGTTAAATGCACCCCCACGCCACCCCCCCCCCAAGTATAAAAGTGAACACGAATCGTGGCGAGCGCAGCGAGCCCACCAGGGGCGGCGGTACGCGTCCTACAACCTTTTCATACCCCCACTATCCAGGTCAGCGTGGAGTTGATGTTATAAAGTGTGGCGAGCGCAGGGAGCCACCGAGCCCGAAGCGTGGCGAGCGGACGTGTATACCTGTGAAATTCGGCGCGTCCCCTCGCCACGCTTCGGGCTCGGTGGCTCGCTGCGCTTGCCACACTTTATTAATTTAACTCTACGCCGACGTGGATAGTGGGGGTATGAAAAGGTCGTAGGACGCATACCGCTGCCCCTCACGGGCTCACTGCGCTCGCCACACTTCGGCTTCACGTTTATACTTGGGGGGTGGCGTGGGGGTGCATTTTATATTGTAAGCACACATTAGGGTGCTTATACAAGTTATAATCGCATCCAATCGCATTGTATGGCATTGTATGCCATATACAATGCCATACAATTTTAAAATTGTATGACATTATGGAGCATCGCATGCGATATGGTCTGCGATGCAATGGGCGCCATGATAGTACACAAGTACCTAGATTGTTGATCCACACAACGCACTGTTTTTCCCCTGGTTTTAAACTCCTGTGAAGATGGCCTGGGTGTAGACTTGATTTCTTTAGATTTTTTAGACTGAGCAAAAGTTATTCATTTTGCCACATACAGTTCAAATGTTTCCAGTGGCAGGGCAGTCTCCTGAATGCGGATAGGAGCGTCCACACCTGTAACATGATTTAGCTTTCCCTGTCTCCAGAATGGAGCTTGTGCCAGTATGTAGTTTATTGCACACTTGCAGCTGGTTCATGCCTCTCTCCATGTCGTTAGCATGTGTCTCTGAAAGTTCTAGACTTCTAGCATATTGCTGCAGCTCAGTCAGCATCATTTCATATCTAAGAGCAGATCTGCGCAACTTTCCACATTTACCAAATGCAATTAGCTGCTGCTTATTTTCATCTTCTACATCATGGAACTGAAAAGGTTTGGCAACAATCCTTAATCTAGTAATATATGCATCAACAGATTCAGTTTGCATTTTGGAGCAAAATAGGCATTCAGAGAGCTCCTGCATTTGTTATAACCCCTGGTGTTTTGCCTCTGGCAAAGTATCATACAGTTCATAAATCTTGGAACCAGCACTGATAAGAAGCATGCATTTCTTTTTGCTGTCAGAAGTTTTCCCCATAGCTCCAATAAAGTGATCAAATTGGGCAAGCCATTTTGTCCATAATTCTGCTGCAATAGGGACATCAGTCTGCAGAAATGGATAAATTAATGCTAGTATGTCAGCCATGATGCCTAAGAGGAATATATAGCTGAATGTAAGTAATCAAAAGTTTATCCTCATCGCCAGTTGTTGTATCTTGACATACCTTTGTTTATTTGAATGAGTCTTGCAATCTGAAGATTAGGTATAATGGGGCAGATGTATTAAGCCTTAATAAGAGATAAATGCAAGGGTGATAAAGAGAGATAAACGTCCATCCAATCACCTGCTAACTTCCATGTGTTTGAAAAAAGTCAGTAAGGAGCTGATTGGCTGGACATTTATCTCTCTTTATCACCCTTGCATTTATCTCTTGTTAAGGCTTAATACATCTGCCCCTTTATTTCTTATTTATAAGTGATATTTGCGTAAGTACAGATAGACATCAACCCCACATGCTAGATCTCCTTCTCCTCTATCTTTCTACTTCCTGATCACATGTTGCCCTCTACTGCAAGATTCTTAAAGAGATACTAACTTATCTGGCTAATGCACATAAACTATCTTTATATATACTACAGGTGGGTGCCAGGTTGATAGTCCACTTTAAAAAAAATATAAGTAATATTGGATTTGGCCATAGAACTCAAAGTCCCAGCTAGCCAGCAATTCATTTCCATGTTCTTGAGCATATTCTGTTGATTTCATCTTAATGTGTTATGTCTTGTATTAACTATCAGGTTTGATAAGTAAAATAAGTAAAACATTTTAAGTCTCCTTTTAAGAATGTTTAATGGACCACATTTATTTGTGTACATTTTGATTCCCACACAGTGGGAAACAAACATGCATGAAAAGCTTTTTCTCTTTTGAGGTGAGCTATGTGTAGGCTGTAAATGCTTCTATTCACAGCAAGAAAATGACTAAAAGGACATGCATCGATAGATGTATGAAGCGTCAACTAAGAATTCCTTCTTTAATGACATACATGCTGAGAGTGTGCATTCTGGCTTTATATCTAGGCCATTCCAAAGTGGTGTCAGCAACAGTTAAGCATGAACAGGCATGATCGCTAAGCATACTGTACAATGCTTAAAGGGCTGAAAGTTCATGGAGTTAGTAGTTCATTTCTAAACGAACGCTCTCCTTGCTCACCCAGATCACTGAAGCTTGATCTTACAGGGTTTTTAGATGGGAGGTGGTGTGCTGCGAAATTCTGGCAGAGAATCAAAATCAAAAAGTGAAAAGAGCATAAAGCTAGAAAAGCAAAAATGAGTTTCCTGTTCCTAATGTGGTTTCCAAATAATTGTTCTAGACTATTAGGAAATGGTATTAAAATGATCACAGGCCAGATATGACCTTCTTTTAATGTGTTTGCAGGAATACATTTTTGACTCTTCCTTGAGCAGCACTCTTATATACAATAGACCAGGGGTGTCAAACTCAAATTCATCGGGGGCCGCATCAGCAGTTTGGTCACCCTCAAAGGGCCGGTTGTATCTGTAGGTCCCCCTGTATAATTATAATGCCATGACACCACAGGCTGCTCCCCCTGTATAATATAAAATGAATGTCATGACACCACAGGCTGCTCCCCCTGTATAATAATAATGCCATGACACCACGACTGCTGCCCCTGTATAATATAATAAAAGTAAAGCCATGACACATATATGATGTGTCATGGCATTATTATTATAATACACGGGGACACCTCAGGAAACCGCAGATATATATATATTTTTTATTGTAAGTGTGATCCTCATCCTCACTTACTGTTTCTCCGTCTGTCCTGCAGCTGCTGCGGCTTCCAGCTTTTCTTCACTGCTTGCTGCGGCCACACTGTCCCCGACTCCCGGTCCAGCTTCCCTGCCTGCTCCTACTTCTCTACAGACGCATGGGCGGGCGGCGTCATCATCATGACGTCCCCACCCAGTGTCTGTCACTGCCGGGCATCAGAGGGAACAGACGTCCGGGCCCTCCTCCACGTAGCATACATATGTGCCTACAGGAACATGGCCGCCGACAGTGGAGGAACAGGTAAGGCGGCCGCGGTGGGGTGGGTGAGAGGAGGTGGCCTAGGCAGGAGCTGGGACACACTGCCCTGCGTGCTATCTCCTCGCGCGGGCCACATGACGAGGTCTGGCGGGCCGGATTTGGCCCGCGGGCCTTGTGTTTGACACCCGTGCAATAGACTAATAGCAACTTATGTTTTCTCAAAAATCTAAATGACAGTATATTCACCAACAAACCTGATGGACATGCCTACAAAGAACATAAAGACCTAAACAAAGTTATTACAGTTCCAACAATCCTACTAATTTAAGACATTGGTTAAACCACTGTCCTATGACAAATTTCATCCATAATGTGGATACATACATATAGGCCCTATTATGTTGTTGCTGCAATGCATGCATTCAGCAAAGCATGGCACACACTCTGCATACACTCCTAAATTTACTTGCATGGAAGAAAAAATGTGCATTCTGATTTAAGCTGCAATGAGAACATATAATATCTATAATAATGGAAGGACTTTCATATAGCTAGTTGGCTTGTCCAAAATATTGCAGAAAGAAAACTCAGTCTTTCCAGGATGGATTGAACATTCCACCCCCCAAAAGGTGGATACAGCATACAACAGCCATCTTTGCTATCTCAAGGTTGATAAATAGACCAGATAGATTTGAAATACTCTAAGCACTATGGTCCCCATTATAGGCTATGGGCAGAGTTTAAAGTGTGTGGGTGTGTGTGTGTGTGTGTGTGTGTGTGTGTGGGGGGGGAGACGGACAAGTGAAATTGAGTTCTGCCGCCTCTATTGGTGAGGTTTAACTAGTTCAGCTCTCCCTTGGCCCTGGCACAGTTATTCCGAAAACCCTGCCACTGGCACTGGCTCTGCTTAATGGGGGATGGGAGGGGGGTAACTAAGTGGCAGGTGTAAAGGAGTCCCCCATCTCTCCAGAGCCACTTAAAGCCTTGGCTATAGGTATCAGTAATGAATGAATAAAGAACAACCTCAAGAGGAATTAAAAAAAATCAACTAATCAACTTAGATTTATTGTTGTTTTTCCAAGTGTTTCCATTTTGTCCACTACCTGTATAACAGACATTATTTCCTTATTTCGGTATACACAAGTTGTTTGATTTAATATGTATTACCTATTAATGGAGATATATTAATGTCTTCTTTTCCCATAGAGTTTTCAACAATTTTTTCTCTAAAACTAAATAGAAGTATTATTTTAGGTTATCCCAATTTAGCTGCAAAAAATATAAAGAAAACTGCTGATACATTATGTACTGGATTCTACAAATGTTCATATAAGTTTGTCAAACACCAGTTATTCATATTTCCAGTGACAGTAAACGTATGCAGTTTTCTCTTTGTGCATATTTTAAAATATGCACTTTCATAGCACTCAATGGGTCATTAACTGTTAAAGTAGCATGTAAGTAATGCGGGATCACATTGAGGATACAGATTCTCCAGCTACCAAAATCAGGCTCAATATCAGGAATTATTAAAATGAATCTCTGTAAAAATCCAGCCCCCCCCCCACACACACACAGACAGACACACACACACACTCACACACACACACGTGCGCGCACACACACACTACCACCACCCATTGAAGTGTAGGAAATTTAACAGAACTGATGGAAAAGCTTAGTACAATTCAGCTAGTACCGATGGCATGGTGCCAGTCATTAAATTTAAACCTTATTATACAATATCTCAGCCATTTTAGCACTAGTATGTTTGATATTCACTTTTTGATCAGTGTCAACAGTAGATGCACCAAACTGACACCACCATCACACAAACCATTTCTGTTCATAATGAGCGCTCAGTAGGAAACCACATTTGCTTACTGTCAGATTACATAACATATGGCATGGGCGCTCTGATTAACATACACAGAGGATAAAAACTTCTCTCTAATTAATTCGCTCCTCACTCACATTTCGGCGCTTTCTCTACTTTCACACTTGGGATAATTGTACTAGAGGAAAAAGCAGGAAAAAGCAAGATGCTAATTATTCTACAATACTAGCTTATAACTTTGTGAACGTACATGGTGGATATTTCATTAATACAAGTTTATTTTTTGAATATTACAAACTCTGTATTAAAATCTGTGTAAACACTTGATAAAATGTATGACAATGAATGGCAACTTTTAAAAAATATATATTTTAATAAATTTTGTCCACTACCTGTATAACAGACATTATGGGCGAGATGCACTAAGCTTCAAAAGTGATCAAATGGAGAGTGGTAAACAACTAGCCAATCAGCTCCTGCCTGACATTTTTCAAACACAGTCTGTGACATAGAAGTTAGGAGCTGATTGGTTGGTTGTTTATCACTCTCCATTTTATCACTTTTGAAGCTTAGTGCATCTGGCCCCATTTCCTTATTTAGGTATACACAAGTTGTTTGATTTAATATGTATTACCTATTAATGTCGAGATGTATCAATGTCTTCTTTTCCTATAGAAATGTCAAAATTTTTTCCCTAAAACTAAATAGAAGTATCACTTTAGGTTATCCCAATTTAGCTGCAAATAATATATATATATATATATATATATATATATATATATGAAACTGCTAATACATTATGTACCGGATTCTACAAATGGGAAAAAAAGGAAAGGCCCTTGCCTTACGCAGTTCGATCACATGCGTTTTTTAACAGAAAAGCAGAAAAATAGAAAGTGTGGCGAGCCACCGAGCCCGAAGCGTGGCGAGCGCATGTGGACACCTGTGAAGCCCGCAAGGGGACACGTATACCTGT
This sequence comes from Crinia signifera, assembly GCF_055691185.1. NCBI lineage: Eukaryota > Metazoa > Chordata > Amphibia > Anura > Myobatrachidae > Crinia > Crinia signifera. The sequence continues at coordinate 233,484,313 of NC_139221.1, read as the reverse complement.
GAAGGTATCCGTGTCCCCTCGCGGGGCTCGCTGCGCTCGCCACGCTTCAGGCTCGGTGGCTCGCCACACTTTCTATTCTCAACTCCACACCGACGTGGATAGTGGGGGTATGAAAAGGTCGTAGGACGCGTACCGCTGCGCTCGCCACGCTTCGGGTTCGCGTTGATAGTGGGGGTGATACAGCCTCAAAAATGACATTTGGGGGCCATTGAACATGTTTGATACTAATTTCAATGCATTTGGATGCTTTTCTGTTAGAAAACGCATGCGATCGCATGCGATGCGATCGCATGCGATTTTTTGCTATACGATGCACATCATGGGAGCCGTGATAGTCCACAAGTACCCACATTTTTTCTCACAGAGATCACAATAATTCCCAATGTGGGGCAGCAGCTTAACTGAATGCTGGCCGATGCAAATGCGCGGCCCTGCAATCAGGTCTGAATCGACCCTTATATTAGTTCATGCAGTAAATTGTCATACAGTCACAAATAATAATAAAAAAAAGGGGTTATTAAGATCTGAAAGCAGCCCTGCAATTTCAAAGGGTGGCTGATTATCGATCGTCTGTGCATGTGTACATATTGTAGAACACATGCGTGAGGCCGTTTAGCGAAAAAATCCAGCGTCTTTTTTTAAATACAAGCCATTCACAAGTTGATTGACAGGAAGTCAGTGTTTGGGGGTGGTAACCTGGAGTTTCCTGGGACTGTCGGGAAAAATTCACACTCAAGGAGGGAGTGTGCCATCAGCTATGGCCTCGATCATCCAGTTTCTATTGCACTGGCAGCGTGGTTATGGGTTACACACAGACTGCGCACACAGGAAAAATCATTTTATGGTGAGTGAAATGCGAATAGATTTGCAGCTCTTCGCCAAATGGCACTATTTGCTAATCGGCATAGTTTTTGCAAGCCATTCGCAGCCTTACAGGGCAGATTTTCACTCTTGCGGTGTGGCGGCTATCTGATCCTAGGGCTCTGCAATTTCGCAGGGAAATTGATCATGTCTGAATAACCCATAAAGTTACAATTCCTGACTGGCCAGTGATAAAGTACCAGGCACTTTATCACTTCTCCTCCCTTATAACTTCTTCGAGCACCTAACACTAAGTGGCCCCTCCCCCAATGTGTGCCTCTCTAAACCCCCTTCCCCCACTGGTATCTCAATAACCTTTCCCTATCTGTGTACCTCAGTAAGCCTTAGCATGCTCTCATTGGTGGCATTTTGCTCTTATCATTGCGGCGCTGTGCTCTGGCAGGCTCTTTTCATTAGTGGTTGCTGAGCCCCAGCAGGTTTTCCTCATAGGTCACGCTGTTCATCAGCAACGAGTCTTGCGCTCATACAAGTAGCAGGTCAAGTGGGAAGCATAGGGGAGGAGTCCTAGTCGGAGACCAGATCCGCTGATGGGGAAGCAGGGGGCGGAGAGAAAGGGATGGCCGCGTCACAACCAATCGCTCGGCAAAACACTGTTTAAAGAACAGTAATGGAAAAACCTTCCATAGGCTGCAGTTGCTATGAGAAGGTTGAAAATAAATGTTTGTGCAACATGGAGAAAGAGGTGGTAAAAAGCATGGAGTGTTTCCTTTCTGTGCATACATGCTGGGCATTCAGACCTGAAACCTTGGCTGTGAATTCATACAGTGGCTGATTATCGATACATTGTGCATGTGTAAGGTTCTTATTGTACATGCGCTAGGCCATCCTGCGATGAACTCTTGAAACTTTTTCTCAAGGTGATTGACAGGAAGTAGGCATCTGGGGAAACCGATCGTTTAGTGGGAGTGCTAAGAAATATGCAGGCGTGCCTAGAAAAATGCTTGGAGTTTCCAGGTAAACGCTAGGCTTGTCTGAACAATTTAGGGGAGTGTTTGTGATGTCAGCATCAGCCCAGTTTTGCCTTTTTTCATTGCACTGCTGAGTAAGTCCAGGACTATGCGGCACCTGTTAGCTGAGGAGCCTGTTATGATTTTGGACATACTGTATTTGCATGGTTGCGAATGGATATGTAGCCATATACAATAATATGCACATATTGATTCACAAGGAAGGATTTCACTCTAGAAAGGTGGTGGCTTAACTGAACGCTAGCCGCTGCAAATTCGCAGCCATGCATTCAGTTTTGAATCAGGCCCTAAAGGTGCTCACACACGGTACAATTTAATAGGTGCGGTGCGATGCGTGCTCCCGCACACAACACCTCACACAGCACAAAAAGTATTTGCTGCATATAATTTTTGTACTAGATTGCATCTCATTGCATTGCAAAAGTATGGCCTCCAATATGAGGAACGTAGTGCACTAGTGCTGCAGCCATCTTGTAGATCTTTACTACAGAGAGACATTAATAGAGGTAACATGGCAGGGGACAGAACTTTCCTGTTTAATTACAGTAATCACAGTATCTGCATCAGTTCCTGCAAGCAGCATACACTCACCAGCATGGAAGCGGTATAGATCTCCACTATGCTGAAGCTTTGTTCTGTTACCAGTGTGTATGTAACAGTGAGTACGGCTGTACCTGTTATACTTGAATAAATCAACATAACTGGTTCAGTAAGTTGACTGTACATAGTTTGAGTCAGCCTACTCTATTCACCTACAAACTCTAAGCACAAATTATTCCCAACCATATCAAGCCTATTGCTAAGGTGATATTAGACATTTTGCCTCATCTCCGATGGTGGGAGTGTGCGCATGCACATAGTCGCTCATGCACATGCGCAAAACCTTCGGTGAGTTCTACATTAGCCAGGGCATTTGAAAAATTGACATGCAGAGGGCGGTGCCTGGGGTCTGCCCAGCATTTCATGGGAGGACCCCAGTGAATGCAGATTATGTCACATGACGTTAGTGGGGGCAGTGGGGCCCTTCATTTCTAGGAAAACTGTGAGCCTTTTTGATGTTACAGACTATTGGTTCCTGTTTTGGCTGTCCCTCTGTCATCTGGTTTAAACTTTTTACCAAACCTGCTCTATTCTCTGAAGCTCACAGTATTTAGGTTTTTTTGTAAACTGTGTACTGAAGCATCTCTTTTAATGTAAAAGTGTCTTGCCAAGGTCATTTTAAGAGAGGAGAGGGCCCTTGTGCAGCCTCCACCAGCAGGGTCCCTTCCTCTCTGCCGGGAGTAGCAAAGCCAGTAGAGTTTGAGCAGTAGATTGCTCAGACCCTATATTTCTGAAAAAATGGCGCTGTTCCCACTTTTTTGGCAATTTCCACATCACATTATTGTGGAGTCTGAGCAATAGAGCGCACAAAGGCCACTGCTTGTGTGCAGATCTTTGGAAAAATGGTGATGCAGACATTTTTCTGTTGATTTCTACAGCGCTACTGGTGTTGTTACTGGACTCTAGAGGGGAAGTATTGCAAAAAATGAATGCAGTGTGTGTGGTTTTGGCTCACTGGGTCTCAGAGGGACACATTATAGACACGCTCATACAGGGCTAGTGCAAAGCATCTTAGTGCCCCGCTGTGCACCTGCTCAATGGGGGGATGTGGCCGAAACCAAGTCACTCCATGGGGGTGTGGTTGTGCTACCGCTGCTGACTTGCTCTGGCGCACAGTCCACCGAGCTGGTGGATGTGAGCATCGCTCAACGGGCTCCACTGGGGATGAGGGTATGGGCGGGTGCTGCTCAATTGGCTCCACAGGGGGCATGGAGGCAGTTCGGCTAATGCTGACATGCTCCCAAATGCCCCATCCAGTGGCCGGCACCCACAGGCAAATGCTTAAAGCTGCCTAGTGGTGGGGCCGGCCCAGCGCTCATGTCTTTTGCATGATACTGTGGTTCTAAATCTGACAAGCAGTGTACAAAGTAATGGACTGTACAGTATATTGAACTTGCCTTTGTCTTATTCTTACTGGATAGTGTACCAGACCTTTAATGACTGCCAGAAGTTTCACATCACTGCTTCATCTGAACAGAGAAACAATAAATCCTCATACTGTCATTTATTGTGTTTGCCTAGTGCTTGGTGACATATTTTAGTTTCTGCTATTGGAGTCCAATCTGAAAATATTAATGAGTTGACTCAGAGCAAAGTAAAAAATAAAAGGAGTCATTTTGTACCTGGGCAAACCATGCTGAAGTACAAAGGGTGCACATACATTTTTTTTTTTTACATTTTTTATTATGTTTGCATGCAGGGTAAATGCTACTGGATACTTTTGCATGTATTCCACAAATGTTGAATATCTTTATTTTCACTCTGCAATTTAGATTTATCCTTCAAATATCGAAACATTTATACACAGTTTAAATCTGCCCTACCTCAGTGCAACATGATTGCAATGGTGTGAAGCTAAAACCTTTATTCTGCTTTGCTGACAACCCTAAATTGGCTCCTAAGTGGTCTCATCCCGTACACTCAGATAATTATAACACTGTCTAATTAAATTAACTTTTGTAACATTGTACAGTATTTGCATAAAGTAATGGAAGATAATACAGTGCTGTAGGATTGGATTTATTAATTCATATAAATTATATATTTTTTTAAAGACAGTTTTACACTGAAGAATTAAAGGTAAATTTTTCCATATTTCTAGTTTGAAACTTTTAATTGCTGATATGGTATATATACAATTGTTAAAATTCTATTGGACAATTTAATCTTAAAAATGTTAAAGGTTTTGCATGTAAGTTTTCTAGAGAGTCAAAAGGTGACCTAATATTCTGAAAACTGACACTACTGTATACAAATAATTTATAAAAAACAAACAAACAAAAAAGACAGTTGGTATAGAATCAATATACTGTATTTTAGGACTGGTGACCATTAGGACCATATTATCAAAAAATATTGCTAAATATTTTATTTCTATTTATGCTCATAAGGGCTCAATCTTTTAACTAAACATCTTAAAGTTTTTGCAAACTGCTTTCAAGCTGAATTAAATAATATTGCTAATTGTGACGACAGGTACTAAGGGCAAATGATGCAAATAATAATTTTAGTTTGTAGAGTTTTATATAAAACTTAGATTACATAAACTAATTCACCTTGGCTGCCAAAAATATTTAGTGACATTTTCAGGTAATTTAATTTTAAGAGCTTTTTGCATGCACTACTGATGCATTTAATCATCTAATGTTCCTCATACACACTCTACATTTTCCCAAGCCCTGTTGATGTGACACTGGTGGATTCAACCTATCTAGAATACTGAAAGCCTATGCATTCTAATTTTCCTTTAAATATTTAGCTCTCAATTTGATTATTAAATGAAGTACTATAACAAGAAGGAATCAATAATATTTTCTTTCTTTATAGAAAAAAAAATAATCTATACCATACAGTATTACTAGATAGAATTGTTTCCCTATTGAAGTCATTTACTCTAAACTTATTATATTATATATATGTAATTTATAAAGAAAAAACAAAGAAACCCCATCATGACTACTCGCCATGCCTATTAAGTAACGCAGAAATCTTTATTGTTTTCTCAGTGGAGATTGGTATATTAAACACAGCTAGACTTGCCAAATACAAATGTCTGCCACGAACATTTTGAAAAAGTATTAGACAAATCTATATTATTCTTCAAAATAATTTTAAATATTTCTGCAGTTTTATAGTTTATAGTTTTATAGGTTGCTTTGATTATAAGCTGAAAAACCTGTAGCAACATGTTCATTTCAGTTTCCTGATTTTATTTGACCAGTAAAATTGGGAGCTTTGTTAGAGGCTTCAAGATCACACAAATATATAAAAGATGATTTTGCATTGGTATATTTAGTTTTTTTTAAATATTTTGCTTGAGTTTAATCATTGAGAAATTCAACATGGGCTTGCTTTTCTTCTTACTATACATAAGGCAGTCTTAAGTAAAGGATTTTTTAAACTGTCCCAAAATATGCCATGATCTCAGTTTAAAAATTTCCCTTATAAAGATTATTATTATTATTATTATTATTCCAGAAGCCATCTTATAAATTAAGTTATGCTATATTAACCCTCTGAGACTTTCCACACACATATATTTTGCACAGCAATTCCCAACATAAGTGGCATTGATCTGATTAAGAAAATATTACATTGTTAAGAGTTAAAACGCACCGAGTGTAAACAAACATTCTCTAAGGTGAAATGCCATCAGCCGATGTGATGAAATGACAAGTGCCAACTTCAACACACAGGGACTTCTCTCATTAATAATGAGAAATCCTTAATTCTGATAGTCATTGGTTGAAGAAATGAAGGAATAGGAAGGTTTCGGGATGTCTTTCCAATGACTTAGAAAAGATGAATGGAATCATGTAGTGGAGAGGAGCATCATATGTGAAAAAATTATAAAAATATGTATTTAGTTTTACTCTCTAAGTCCATAAGTGATATTTTTTTGCACATCTATTGAAGGTGAAAATTAGGTGTTATTAGGAGTAGTTTCATGCATAACTTTATGGGCTTCCCACTTTCTACTAATAGTCTAATGCAGATTTCATAGTTTGACCCATTGGGTTATACAATCCTCAGATGGCGTATACAGCTTCATGCTTACAGAAGTATAATCAAAGGAGAGAGATCATATGATCCATCTACGGAACCCTCTTATCTGGCACCATAAACTGGTACTTTGCTAATGCACTGTGAGGGTTTCACAGGAGTCTTTCAGAAATTTGTGATATGCTGGGGATGTAACTTGCAGTGACAATGGTTATTGCTATTGCTGTCTCTGAAATACATTTAGTACTTACTAAGTACTTACTAAGTAAGTAAGTACTTACAAAGACATTTTTGTGAAGAATAAAGAATTCATATGCAAAAACTGTCAATAATCTGTTGCAATTGGTAATACCTAGGCCCCATACTGTAGTGTAGGGCTGGTCAAACCAGTCCTCAAGATTTACCAACACTCCAATTCACAACATGTTCCAATTCACCTAGCTGGTGCACAGCTGTAGTCATTACTAACTGTCGCTTTTTCAAACCTGCTGCATTCATTCCCACTATAGATCCACTGATTGCGTGAAAAACAGGATCCTGAGGACAGGTTTGGACCCCTGATGTAGATTATGATGATACTAATTTATAAAAAAATCTAAAGTTTCTTGCTTACCTTTAATTAAAGAGGGATTTTAGAGTAAATTGTTTAGGAACTAACTGGGTTCTAGATAATTGCCTTAACAGTCCTTCAAGTGTTCCTTGGTGTTCAGAAAAGTTATTAAATCTAGTGCATTGGGCCATATGGGAGAAAGAGCACTATATAAATACAGTTGTTATTTTTATGATTATTATGATTATTATGATTATTATTACTATAAATCTACATAAAAAGTATAAACTTGACATAGATGTACTAAACGTATTTTACTTGGGTGTACAATCCCTACAGTCATTAACCCCTTCCCGACATTTGACGTATATATACGTCATGGCCGGGAAGTACTTCCCGACACATGACGTATATATACGTCATGACTTCTAACTGTCACTGCGTCTAGAGACGCAGTGACAGAGGGACGATGTCTGCTGTCCCTGACAGCAGACATGTCCCTGCATGCCCAGGGGGGGCTGCGATGCCGCCCCCCCGTCGGCGATCGCTGTGATTGGCTGTTCAGTGTGAACAGCCATTCACAGCGTTTTCTTTGTCACCGGCGAATAACGTTCGCCGGTGACACAGGGATCGGAGGTGATTGGTGCTGTAAAGTACAGCACCAATCACCGCGGGGTGTAAGGGTGACACTGGTGTCACCCCACCTCACCCCACCCGCCCCCAAAGGCCGTGATTGGTTCGTCGGACCGACGGACCAATCACAGCCATGGAGGGGGGTTTAAACTAATGGTGACTGCACTGCAGACGCCATTCCGGTCTGGAATAGCGTGCAGTGCGGTCACCGTACCCAGCTGCCGCCATATACTGACCAGAACCTTACAAAATACTTACCTGATCACTGCCTGGATCTTGCTTATTCTTGTGACATCCTGTGACATCCTGTGACATCCTGTGCTGTGTTGTGCTGCTGCGAGTTATTAGATAGAGAGATAGAGAGAGAGAGATAGAGAGAGATAGAGAGGCCTAGTGACAGAGAGTGCTATATTTTGTGCTGCTGCAGTGTGATAGAGCTATAGATAGAGAGATAGAGAGAGATAGAGAGAGATAGAGAGATAGAGAGAGATAGAGAGATAGTGACAGATTGTGCTATATATTTTTTATATAACTGACTGCTGCCCCCCCTTTTGTGCTGATCAGTATAAATTAACTGATCGGCAACTTTTTGGGGGCGCAGGTTTTTTTTTTTAGATATATATACCTGTCAGTGCTGCTGCTGCAGTGTCTTAGAGTGAGAGATAGAGAGATAGAGAGATAGAGAGAGATAGTGACAGAGAGTGATAGAGACTGCTATATTTTGTGTCTGCTGCCCCCCTTTTGTGCACCCCCAGCAACTTTTTGGGGGTGCAGGGGTTATTTTTCATATATATAACTGTCAGTGCTGCTGCTGCAGTGTCATAGAGTGATAGATAGTGAGAGATAGAGAGAGATAGTGACAGAGAGTGATAGAGAGTGCTAAATTTTGTGTCTGCTGCCCCCGCCTTTTGTGCTGATCACTATATCTGAGGTGATCAGCAACTTTTTGGGGGTGCAGAGGTTTTTTTTTTTATATATACCTGTCAGTTGCTGCCAGTTGCACTGTCAGTTGCACCAAAGGTTGTGCACCTGCTGCCCCTCACTGGTAATCAGTGTCGCATCACTGATCACCTTTTTTTTTTTTGTGGGTGCTGTGGGGTCTTTTTTTAATTTTTTTTTTACACACACTGTGATTTTGTGGGTGTCCTGTGGCCACTGTGCGCTGATCAGTGACGTACATCACTGATCAGCTTTTTCGGCACAGGGTTGATCTATTTTTTATTTTTTTTTGATCAAATTCCTGTTGCCTTTGAGCGCTGTTCAGTGATGGACGTTACTGACCAACATCTGTGCTCAATTTTTGGCGCAGGACCTTTTTTTTTTTTTTTTTAACCCCCTTCAAATTTTTTTTTTTAACCCCTTCAATTTTTTTTTTTTTAACCCCTTCAATTTTTTTTTTTTGTATAAAGTATTTTTTTTTTCTGCACTACATACACACTACACACTACATACCCCCCGGGTTGAAATAAAGTTTGTACCCCCCCCTACACTATACACGTGTTGAAACATTTCACTACCAGTAACACAAAAATAAAAATGGCATCCCAAATGTCATCCCAAATGTCATCCCAGTCATCCAGAAGAATGTATTCAGTGGAGGAGGCATATGCCATGCTTGCCTCTGACTCTGACACAGCCAGTGAGGCAAGCGGGGTATTTGAAGGATTCGTCTTAAGCTCCTCTTCCTCCTCTGGTGATGAGGGACCCCCTCAAAGACGCCCCCGTAGAGCAGCTGAGACCCACCCCCCAATAATTGATCTCGTATGGACCCCACCACCAGACAATTTTGAGCCCCAGGTTCCTGAGTTTTTGGCCATGCCAGGAATCCAATTTGATTCCACAGGTCTCAGAGAAATTGACTTTTTCAAATTATTTTTCTCTGATGATTTTATAAATTTAATGGTGGACCAAACTAATTTATATGCCCAGCAGTTTATTGCTCAAAACCCCACGTCATCATTTGCTAGGTGGACCCCTGTAGATGCAGTAGAGATGATGACGTTTTGGGGTCTGGTGTTTCATATGGGCATAGTAAAAAAGCCAGAAATTAGGCAATATTGGAGTACAGATGTTCTGTACAGCACCCCATTTTACCGTATGGCCATGCCCCGGGCTCGATTTGAGACGATCCTTAAATTTTTGCATTACAACGATAATGCACAGTGCCCACCCAGAGATGATCCCACCTTTGACCGGCTATTCAAAGTCAGGCCGGTCATTGATCATTTCAGTGCCAAATTTGCAGAGATGTACATCCCAGATAAATTCATTTGCCTAGACGAGTCCCTTATAAATTTTAAAGGAAGGGTTAAATTCCGCCAGTACCTTCCCAGTAAGAGGGCAAGGTATGGCATAAAAATGTATAAGCTGTGTGAAAGCACCTCCGGGTACACCCACATGTTTAGGGTATATGAAGGGAAGGATTCAAGAATTGAACCGCCAGAATGCCCCCCCTCCCTCGTAGGTGTTAGTGGAAAAATTGTCTGGGATTTAGTGCACCCCTTCCTGGATAAAGGTTATCACCTCTATGTGGATAACTTTTACACTAGCATCCCCCTGTTTAAGGCCCTTGGTTCAAGAGGTACAGCAGCTTGCGGTACTGTGCGCAAGAACCAAAGAGGCCTCCCAAAAACGCACATTGCCCAAGTAATGAGAAGGGGTGAAAGCAGGGGAATATGCACCGAAAATATGTTGTTGGTCAAATATAAGGACAAGAGGGATGTCCTTATACTGACAACAATTCACGGAGACAGTACCACCTCCGTCCCTGTACGAGGTACCAGTACCCACACCTCAAAACCTAATTGTATCCTGGATTACAATAGGTACATGGGCGGAGTGGATCTTTCAGATCAGGTACTGAAGCCGTACAGTGCCCTGCGGAAAACAAAAATCTGGTACAAGAAGCTGGCCGTGTATATCATCCAGATGGCACTGTATAACGCTTACGTGCTATTCCGTTCTACCGGCCAGAGGGGGACATTTATGCAATTTCAAGAGGAAGTCATAAAGGGCCTAGTATTTGGGAACCAGCAGGCAGAGGGCCCCAGTACTTCTAGTACTGGCCCCCGTATTGTACCAGGGCAGCATTTTCCGACCGAAATCCCCTCCACTGCAAGAAAGGGCAGGACACAAAAAAGGTGCAAAGTTTGCTATAAAAAGGGAATAAGAAAGGAAACTATTTTCCACTGTGAAACTTGCCCCGACAAACCCGGCCTATGTATAAAGGAGTGTTTTAAAATATACCACAAATCTATGGATTATTAGGTTCATCATTTCACCGTGCTTCGGGGGTCTTGCTAATGCCACATAGCACCCACCAACATTCCACCAGAATCTGAGCTGCAAAATCCAAAAATCACTCCTTCCCTTCTGAGTCCTGCCATGCACCCAACTGGTATTTTTTGGTCACATATGAGGCATTGCCATACTCGGGAGAAATTGGGGCACAGATTTTGTGGTGCTTTTTCTCCTTCATACCTTCTGAAAATGAAAAATTTTGAGCCAGAACTGCATTTTTGTGTAAAAAATGTAATTTTTCATTTTCACTGCCCAGTTGTATCAAAATTGGTGAAACCCCTGGGGGTTTGAAATGTACACTATACCCCTAGATGAATTCCCTGAGGGGTGTAGTTTGCAAAATGGGGTCACTTGTGGGGTGGTTCCACTGTATTGGTGCTTTGGGGGTCTTGCTAATGCGACATAGCACCCACCAACATTCCACCAGAATTTGTGCTGCAAAATCCAAATATCACTCCTTCCCTTCTGAGTCCTGCCACTTTTTGGTCACACATGAGGCATTGCCGTACTCGGGAGAAATTGGGGCACAGATTTTGGGGTGCTTTTTCTCCTTCATACCTTCTGAAAATGAAAAATTTTGAGCCAGAACTGCATTTTTGTGTAAAAAAATGTAATTTTTCATTTTCACTGCCCAGTTGTATCAAAATTGGTGAAACCCCTGGGGGATTGAAATGTACACTATACCCCTAGATGAATTCCCTGAGGGGTGTAGTTTGCAAAATGGGGTCACTTGTGGGGGGGTTCCACTGTATTGGTGCTTTGGGGGTCTTGCTAATGCGACATAGCACCCACCAACATTCCACCACCAAAAATCACTCCTTCCCTTCTGAGTCCTGCCATGCACCCAACTGGTATTTTTTGGTCACATATGAGGCATTGCCATACTCGGGAGAAATTGGGGCACAGATTTTGGGGTGCTTTTTCTCCTTCATACCTTATGAAAATGAAAAATTTTGAGCCAGAACTGCATTTTTGTGTAAAAAAATGTAATTTTTCATTTTCACTGCCCAGTTGTATCAAAATTGGTGAAACCCCTGGGGGTTTGAAATGTACACTATACCCCTAGATGAATTCCCTGAGGGGTGTAGTTTGCAAAATGGGGTCACTTGTGGGGGGGTTCCACTGTATTGGTGCTTGGGGGGTCTTGCTAATGCAACATAGCACCCACCAACATTCCACCAGAATCTGAGCTGCAAAATCCAAAAATCACTCCTTCCTTTCTGAGTCCTGCCATGCACCCAAATGGTATTTTTTGGTCACATGTGAGGCATTGCCGTACTCGGGAGAAATTGGGGCACAGATTTTGGGGTGCTTTGTCTCCTTCATTCCTTGTGAAAATGAAAAATTTTGAGCCAGAACTGCATTTTTGTGTAAAAAATGTAATTTTTCATTTGCACAGCCCAGTTGTATCAAAATTGGTGAAACCCCTGGGGGTTTGAAATGTACACTATACCCCTAGATGAATTCCCTGAGGGGTGTAGTTTGCAAAATGGGGTCACTTGTGGGGGGGTTCCACTGTATTGGTGCTTGGGGGGTCTTGCTAATGCGACATAGCACCCACCAAAATTCCACCAGAATCTGAGCTGCAAAATCCAAAAATCACTCCTTCCCTTCTGAGTCCTGCCATGCACCCAACTGGTATTTTTTGGTCACATGTGAGGCATTGCCGTACTCGGGAGAAATTGGGGCACAGATTTTGGGGTGCTTTTTCTCCTTCTTACCTTCTGAAAATGAAAAATTTTGAGCCAGAACTGCATTTTTGTGTAAAAAAATGTAATTTTTCATTTTCACTGCCCAGTTGTATCAAAATTGGTGAAACCCCTGGGGCTTTGAAATATACACTATACCCCTAGATGAATTCCCTGAGGGGTGTAGTTTGCAAAATGGGGTCACTTGTGGGGGGGTTCCACTGTATTGGTGCTTTGGGGGTCTTGCTAATGCGACATAGCACCCACCAACATTCCACCACCAAAAATCACTCCTTCCCTTCTGAGTCCTGCCATGCACCCAACTGATATTTTTTGGTCACATATGAGGCATTGCCATACTCGGGAGAAATTGGGGCACAGATTTTGGGGTGCTTTTTCTCCTTCATACCTTATGAAAATGAAAAATTTTGAGCCAGAACTGCATTTTTGTGTAAAAAAATGTAATTTTTCATTTTCACTGCCCAGTTGTATCAAAATTGGTGAAACCCCTGGGGGTTTGAAATGTACACTATACCCCTAGATGAATTCCCTGAGGGGTGTAGTTTGCAAAATGGGGTCACTTGTGGGGGGGTTCCACTGTATTGGTGCTTGGGGGGTCTTGCTAATGCAACATAGCACCCACCAACATTCCACCAGAATCTGAGCTGCAAAATCCAAAAATCACTCCTTCCCTTCTGAGTCCTGCCATGCACCCAAATGGTATTTTTTGGTCACATGTGAGGCATTGCCGTACTCGGGAGAAATTGGGGCACAGATTTTGGGGTGCTTTTTCTCCTTCATTCCTTGTGAAAATGAAAAATTTGGAGCCAGAACTGCATTTTTGTGTAAAAAAATTAATTTTTCATTTTCACTGCCCAGTTGTACCACAATTGGTGAAACCCCTGGGGGTTTGAAATGTACACTATACCCCTAGATGAATTCCCTGAGGGGTTTAGTTTGCAAAATGGGGTCACTTGTGGGGGGGTTCCTAAATTTTAGCATCTTATGGTGCCTAGAAACCTACATGGTGCCTAAAAAATAATCTCATAAAAAGGAGGCTCCAAAATCAAGTAGGTGCTCCTTCTATTATGAAGCCTGTGGTTTGGTCAACGTGCACACTAGGGCCACATATAGGATATTTATGAAAACAAAAGAATTGGGGGAATCAATTTTTAGTCACATTTCTCTAGTAAAATGTACTGTGTTCCTTAGAAAAATGTATTAATATTGCAAATCTGCAAAAAAAATGAAATTTTGAAATTTCACCTACACTTTGTTTTAATTCCTGTGAAACACCTAAAGGGTTAACAAACTTCCAAAATGCTGTTTTGAATACTGTGAGGGGTGCAGTTTTTGAAATGGTATCATTTATGGGGGTGTCTCACATACAAGTCCCTCAAAGTCACATCAGAACTGAACTGGTCCCTAAAAAAATTAGTGTTTGAAATTTTCTTGAAAATTTGAGAATTTGCTATTCATATTGTAAGCCTCCTAGTGTCCAAAAAAATTAAAAGGAAGTTGAAATAATGATGGAAACATAAAGCATACATATGGTCTATGTTAGTTATTAACTATTTTGAGTGGTATGATTATTTGTCTCACAAGCAGAAAATTTAACATTTTGCAAATTGCTAAATTTTCCATTTTTTTTACGACATTTTGGTATTTTTCACAAAAAAACACAGACTGTATCGACCCAAATTTACCACTAATTTGAAGTACAATGTGTCACGAAAAAACAATCTCAAAATCACTGGGATAAGTAAAAGCAAAAAAAAGTTATCCCCACTTAAGTGATACATGTCAGATTTGAAAAAAAGGGCTCTGTCAGGAACGCAAAAACTGGCTCTGTCAGGAAGGGGTTAAGCAGTCCTGAACTATATTATCCTCAAGCAATGTTGGTATCTTAATATCAGCAGTGTCGATCTTCCAACAAGATCTGTCAATCAGCAATGATCAGCAATCCATTGGATATTCAAGGAACTGAATCATGTAAAATTTGCCTGGTTCCCTTATCTCGACTCAAAATGGTCTAGATCAGGGAATCAAGATTTTGAAACCTGTTTATTGTTCCAGATTCCCTGACCTGGCTGTCAGGGGATCAGGACATTGTACCATAAAACTAAGCTTCCTTACTGCAGCGTTGTTGGTTCTTGGGGCCATATTTGAAGCGGCAGTCAAAGGCACAGCAAATCCAATAGAGCCCTTACCAGGTCATTATAATTTGATAAGCATACTGTACATGTATTATGTTGCAGATGTAATTCGATTACTTCATGTACATGAAATGATTATCAGTGATAATTTTTTTCCACAAATATTCAAGCAGAGACCAAGCAGCCGCAGTAACTTGTATCATTACTTATTAATCCTTAAGAAATACAATTTGGTGTGGCTATAAAATGATCTATCTATTTGTAAATGCCATCTGACTTATGATACACTATATGATGCCTCAAGCTTGTGGACTCCTAGTTAGCACCGTAATAAGTATTATAACATACAAGTTAACCATGACAGTGAGACAATTATAAGTGAGTAAAGCATAATTCTCCTTCTTTGTAGCACTAATAACTACAGATATTTTAATTGGTTGCTCTGAAAATGTCAGAGATAATCATTCATAAATAATTGAATCCCTATGTTATCTAATAGATTGCAGGCTCACATAACAATCAGTATTTTACAGTACTATAGCGATATCTGCCTGGCTTCACTTTCATCTCACATTCACATAATTAGTTGAACACATATTAAATGCATATGGGAAAGATACTTTATTAGCACAGGTATGAAAATGACAGGTGCATACAGTGTGGCACCCTCAGTCCTGCTGTTTTGCGATTAATCAATTTAGCTTCAATGAATTGGTTTTATTACACATAGGGGGTTATTCACGTTTGTTCGGTCCTGTGTGCATTTGCACACAGGACCGATGTTGTGCGTCTGCGCATGCGCAGATGGGTTTCTGCGCACGTGCAGACGTATGGTGCATGCACCCACGGCAAACTTTCGGTACCCATTGCGGCGTGCGGGGGGCGGAGATGGGCAGGGGCGCCGGGCTGCCCCATTACCATATGAGAACGCCCAGCTTTCCATTGGCATTCCCATGAGAATGCTGGTCCATTCGCCAGGCGGGGTTTGGTGGACTCGCAAGGCTGCGAAATCGCAGCCTTGCGAATCAACCAGAATAACCGCCATAGTGTATGATCTTTAATTAAGCTAATTAGTTGGAGTCTTTTTCATTTGTGTTCCATAACAAGTGAATATCCTAATCAGTATACATTTTGTTAAGCTACTGTATATCTACAGAGTTCTAACCCAGGATGGTACACATACAAATCCACACATACAAGACCACCATCTTCAAACACGCTATTGGCAGATCATACTGACATTAAACACAGTGACACATTGGGGGAAATTTACTAAGATGGGAGATCTATTTCACACGGATGTTGCTATGGGCAACCAATTAGATACTATCTATTATCTTCTAGAACAGGCATGTCCAAACTATGGCCCTCCAGCTGTTGTGAAACAACAAGTCACACGGTTTTGCTATTCGGTAATTCTAAAACAAAGGCTAGGCATGCTGGGATGTGCAGTTTCACAACAGATAGAGGGCCATAGTTTGGGCACGCCTGTTCTAGAAGGTACTAAACAAATAAGAAGTAGATTCTGATTGGTTGCGCATAGCAACATCCCATGTGAAATAGAACTCTCTCATCTTAGTAATTTTCCTCCTTGTGTTAAACACTACAGTAAAAAAAAAAATCTCTAAGAGAATCACAAAATAAAAGAATAGATACATTGGATGTAAGGCAACAGAGATGGAAGTATCAGTCGCACAGGTGTAATGTAGGGTTTATATTTAGCAAACAGGAACCCTCATATAGATATTTTCACCTTATCATGTCGGTGAAGTTTTGCAATGGTGTGCTACCACAGAACATGGAATAATGCAGTTAAAGGGAAACGGTGTGGTGCACGCAAAACTTTATTCTAATAAAATGTAACCTTTATTTGAAATGAATTTAAAAAGTAGCAAATTATTGACACACAGAAACATAAAACATACAGTATAGGACACAAACACTGTGAGTTTAAAAAGGATATTTAATCCTCACACAGAGGGGCCCCACTGTGTTGTCTTCCCCTGATAACAAAGGTTTCTTTGATTAACTCTCATTTGGAGCTTTACTCTGGTAACTGTATGTAGGTTAGTTATATAGTATATACTGTATGTTTTAATTATGCCTCAGCAACCTTTAAGGGTCTTGTGATTATATTATATTCCCACTGGTGCACCAACGATTCCCAATGGTTAGGGTGACACAGGGGATAGTGCTAAGAATTAGTACCAATATGACCACCTCAATGGTTAAGTGAGATGCTGAGAGACATTTAAAACTTTAAACATGCAAACAATACAGTATTCAGGTGTGGTGGGCAAGTGGAGGTTCCTCCTGTAGTCTTGTTTCCCCTGAGGGGGGGGATACAAGTAAAAGCTTCTCTATGCCCATGTGCTGATGGGAGGTGGGCTGCCACTGTGACCTGTGGTGCCCCTTTCGCTCAGCCAGCGTCTTGTGTGAACTGGCACTCCTGCACCTCACGCTTGCCGCTGCGAGAAGGAACAGTCCGTCACGGGTAGCTGTGAGCGGATAAACGGAGAAGGACCGGGGCGCATGTAGCGAGATGCCATTGGTCTGCGGTCTTGCTCTGGAGTCAGAGAGTGTGGTGAGGATGCCTCACACCACATATCTGATTCAGCGGTCCAGTTAAAATTGGCACCGCTAGTAACGCTAAATTTTAAACTAGTACAGATCAAAATCACATTTCAATGGAGAAGGGGACAGGGGGGCCTTACACTGTGTGTGTGTGTATTGGTCAGTGTACACTTCACTATGGAGCTTCATCAGGACCAGCGTTATTAGCGGTGCTGGTTTTCGGTGCGGTGCAGACCGATGGCGTCTCACTACAGGTGCCCCGGTCCTTCCCCATCCATCCGCACACAGTTACTCGGCTCCTTCTCACAGTGGCAAGATTGAGGTGTAGGAGTGGCACCTCCTACAAAATGCTGGCCGAGTGAGAGGGTCACTATGGGACAACGGCAGCCCACCTCCCAAAAGCACATGGGCATAGAGAAGCTTTTAATATACCCCCGGGGGAAAGAAGGCTACAGGAGGAACCTCCACTTGCCCACCACTCCTGCATACTGCATTGTTTGCATGTTTAAAGTTTTAAATGTCTCTCAGCATCTCACTTAACCATTGAGGTGGTTATATTGGGACTTTAGCACTGTCCCCTGTGTCACCCTAACCATTGGGAATTGATGGTGCACCAGTGGGAATAATATAATCACAAGACCCGTAGGGCTATTTTACACGCTCTGGCTCCTGCCGGGTGGCGAAACTCCGCACGGCCAGGAAGCCGTGCCACACACAGCAGTTAATAATGGACACAAATGTGTCCATTCAAACGGGACGGCCACGGCCTGGCCGCATGGTTGCAGCCGGATCCTACCACTGGAATGGGCGGCTGACAGGTTGTGACCATCCCCTCCATTGTAAACTACTGTGTGTGGCACGGCTTCCTGGCCATGCGGGATTTCGCCGCCCGGCAGGAGCCGGAGCGTGTGAAATAGCCCTTAGAGGTTGCTGAGGCATAATTAAAACATGCATACTATATAGCTAACCTACATACAGTTTCCAGAGTAACGCTCCCATTGAGGGTTAATTAAAGAAACCGTTGTTATCAGGGGAAGACAACACAGTGGGGCCCCTCTGTGTGAGGATTAAATATCCTTTTTAAACTCACAGTGTCTGTGTCCTACACTGAATGTTTTATGTTTATGTGTGTCAATACTTCACTACTTTTTAAATAACTTTCAAATAAAGGTTACATTTTATTAGAATTTCTTTTTGAGTGCACCACACCGTGACATTCTGCTATTTCCCTTTAATTACATTGGATGTAATACTACACAAGAGTAGTGATCAATTGAGACTTAATTTTTTCCTACCTTAAAAACTAAATTAGTTCCTCATAATGCTGTATTCTTATTAATGCCCCAAATAATGAATATTAACTAATTGCATTTACATATTAAGTGAAAGATGTATTTAACCTGGTGAAGAGATAAATGACCTTATTTAGGTCCGTTTGGAAGGCCGTATGCTTTCGCACAAAGGCGATGTTTTGCCTCTGCGCAGGCACATTTCTGCACATGCGCAGATGCTGGGTGCGCATGCGCCAACCTTGCGGATATAGGGTGGGGGGGGTGCGGGCGGCTCATTTACATATGGGAGGACCCAGCGTTTCATGTTCGTTCCCATGAGAACGCTGGGTGTTCTCATGCTATTGAGCCGATGATGCTAGTGGACAGGGGGTGGGCAGCTGGCATCACTGGATAGGCACCAGAGAGCTGCAATGCATGTGCTATCAGCAGCAGCCATGTTACAGGATGCATACAGCTCATACTGCACATACAATACATTATTACTGATAAAAATGTGCCCACATACATCTATCCTCTATGCACTAGATCAGGGGAGGCCAACCAATCAATGAGCACCAAAAAATATTATGGTAAGACAAAGAGACAATACCATGCAGAAAATGGGCGTAACCTACCTTACACAAGGTAATGCCCCATTTTTAAATGGGTAGTGGTAGTTGGCAGAAGGACATGCTCCAGTTTTGTGTTCACACCTTTGGAATGTCATTTGTAGGCGCATGACCTTGTTTCCAACCTCAGCTTTTAGTTAGGCTGGGGGTGAGCCAAGCACATTGAAAGTGTACAATTTATGTAATCTTCCCAATATAAAAAACTTTATTTTACCTTTTTACTTTGCTGCCATTTTTTATTAGTGGGACTTCTGACAATCCATGTTTTCAATCATTTTTTCAATTCTAGCTCGTATGCGGTTGAAGCTACTCGCTGTATTTCTCTCACATCTGTGTCTGTAAGAACAGATCGATTTTGGATTTCACTTATTTCAATGTTGAACAAAATGACTTACAGTACTCCCGTTCTGCCATGCAGCTGCCAACTTGCTCTGATGTCTGGCCGGTGCACCCAGCCTCTCACCCCCTTGTGGTCTTTGTTCCCGCTTCCGAATGCTGGGCACAGAATGCTCTTCCCACGATGCAATGTCATGACATCACATCAAGCACACAGCAAAGTGGCGCACAGTCAAAGGAGGCATGTGGCAGTGCCACAGATGGGAGCCCCATATCATTAAGAAAAGAGCCACAGGTGCTAGATGTCTGCAGTGCAGTCTGGTGCTACTGGCCTTGGCTCCACCCCCAAAGGCACTGCTTCCTGTTTAGCTCTCAGGAAAAGAGATGTCAGGAGCTGTAGCTTAGATTGGGCACTGCAGGAGATGCCTCATCAAACGGGCAGGACACATATGTCTTGCAGCAGGCATTTTGTCCACCCATAAGCTTAGATGTAGCAGCAGAGATGGCAGCAGCACAGAAATTACACAAACATGCCAGAAATGTATCTAGGATAATTTACTCTATTGAGCCCCAATTTATATAGTGTTATTTAAGGAGACAATGGGCCAAATGTAATAAGGTGTGAGAATTAGAAAGAGAGAGTTAGGGGGAGTTTTCCTATTTTTTTTAAAGCAGCAATCAATTGCAATGAGAAACAAGATTGATTTTGCCATGTAATTGATTGCTACTTAAAAAAGTGGGAAAGCTCTCCCAAAATCTCTCACTTTCTGATTCTCACACCCTATTACATTTGTTCCAAAGTTTCTTTAAAAAAAAAAAAGCATAGGCATTGCTACAACACATACTAAGTACCTGAAATAACAACAAAAAAACCTGTTCGGTAGATTAATTAAATAAAGGAGGTAAAGGGAAGGGGATGTTGGGGTCCGCACACACCTATTTACGGTTTTGATAGGTATTCCTATTTTCGGATACTTCGCCTTAATGGTGTGTTTAGGCAATGGGTGCAATATAATAAGCATGGTAGGATAAAGAGAAAGAAAAAGAATTGCGCTGTGGATGCAATATAATAAGCATGGTAGGATAAAGAGAAAGAGAAAGAATTGCGCTGTGGATGCACACCAAAAAGATGGTTTTTATTCGGAGACAGATAGTTGGCCCCAAATAGAACAGGTTTCTTTTTAAAATATAACTTTTATTAATGTTTCTTGGTAAAAAGAAGAGAGACCCACGTCCTGTGACGATTTTTTAATATATAGAATCTGACAGGGTGGTCTCCTTCTGAGACTTGTGAACTTTATGGAGAGTTTAAAATAGACTTTAGACGTACATACACATAACATACATAGGTGACGTGCTTTATGCACAAAAGATAAGAAAGGTGATTTGGATAGGGGTAAAAGGTTTCCCCTAGGCTGGCTACAAGTTATGCTGTAATAGGGTATTGCAGTATATATCGTGAGTTTACTTCCCAATCCAGGAGATATAATAGTCTAGATGGCGTTTGGTCTTCTCTTGCGGGTTTTAATTCCCGCTTGGCAGAAGTTTGTCGCCTATCCTTGTCTATCTCTGGGGTTTTAAATTCCCACTCTGGAGGGGTTTATAATTTGTGTTTATATATCTAGATTTAGTTCTCAGTCAGGGGGGTGTTCTGTCTCTCGAGGTCCCTTTAATTGGGGGGGGGGGGTAATTCCCCACTTTGAGAGAATTTATCACCTCAGGGTTTCAGTATTTACTGTTGTTTTTGTGTGTTTTAATTCCAACTTTGAGTGAATTGATATGGGTTTAATTCCCAGTCAGGGGGGTGCTATGCCTCTCAAAAGTCCCTTTAATTGGGGAGGGGGGTTTTTATTTTCCCATTTCGAGAGGATTTGTCACCTCAAAATGTCAGCACTTGTCCTCTCGAAATGGGAAAATAAAAACCCCCCTCCCCAATTAAAGGGACTTTTGAGAGGCATAACACCCCCCTGACTGGGAATTAAACCCATATCAATTCACTCAAAGTGGGAATTAAAACCCACAAAAACAACAGTAAATACTGAAACCCTGAGGTGATAAATTCTCTCAAAGTGGGGAATTAACCCCCCCCCCAATTAAAGGGACCTCGAGAGACAGAACACCCCCCTGACTGAGAACTAAATCTAGATATATGAACACAAATTATAAACCCCTCCAAAGTGGGAATTTAAAACCCCAGAGATAGACAAGGATAGGCGACAAACTTCTGCCAAGCGGGAATTAAAACCCGCAAGAGAAGACCAAACGTCATCTAGACTATTATATCTCCTGGATTGGGAAGTAAACTCACAATATATACTGCAATACCCTATTACAGCATAACTTGTAGCCAGCCTAGGGGAAACCTTTTACCCCTAGCCAAATCACCTTTCTTATCTTTTGTGCATAAAGCACGTCACCTATGTATGTTATGTGTATGTACGTCTAAAGTCCATTTTAAACTCTCCATAAAGTTCACAAGTCTCAGAAGGAGACCACCCTGTGAGATTCTATATATTAAAAAATCGGCACAGGACGTGGGTCTCTCTTCTTTTTACCAAGAAACATTAATAAAAGTTATATTTTAAAAAGAAACCTGTTCTATTTGGGGCCAACTATCTGTCTCTGAATAAAAACCATCTTTTTGGTGTGCATCCACAGCGCAATTCTTTCTCTTTCTCTTTATCCTACCATGCTTATTATATTGCATCCACAGCGCAATTCTTTCTCTTTCTCTTTATCCTACCATGCTTATTATATTGCATCCACAGCGCAATTCTTTCTCTTTCTCTTTATCCTACGGTAGATTAATTAAACCTGGTGAAGTGATAAAGTAGAAGGTGATAATGCACCAGCCAATCAGCCACCACTGTAAAGTTACAGGCTGGATTTGAAATATGACAGTTGGGAGCTGAATGGCTGGTGCATTATCACTGGCCAAATTATTACTTAACCAAGCTTAGAAATCCGCCCCTGTACCAATTATGGTTTTGGATTTTCCATTCACTAATTCAAATGATTAAATGTTACTGTGGGGAGAGTTATATATCCATCCTCCTCCCTACATAGACACAGCAAGTGCTTGCCCAATGTATCTCACCTACCTCGTAGCACTTATCAATGCATTTAGACAATGGTCCCCCTATTTCCCAGTGAGATGCCTTTGCACAGCATGTCTTCCTTCTTTCATTTTTCCTTTTCGTTAATTGTGTCTCATTTTGTTTTTCAGATTCCATTTTTGTGAGCAACTACAGTATTACTGTTTTAACAATGGACCTGATTCAGACTTGTTCGCTAGGCTGCGTACACTCGCAGCCTAGCGAACAGGTCAGCGAAGCCACCCCGCCGAACTCACGCTCTCCCCCGACCAGCATCCCCTTACTAGGATGTGAGGGGATGTGTGTGAGAACACATCCCCTCGCATGCGGCTGAAGGGGACAGAAATCATTCGATGGTTGCTGACCATGGATTGATTTCTCTCCTCTTTGGTAGTAAAAGTCAGTTTAAACTGACATTACTTTCTGTCAGAGATCAACCGGTAAGGGGGCGGGTGCTGATGTCATGACATCAGCTTCCTGCCTCGAAAATGCATCAGTCCCACTGGGCGTTCCCTTGCTGCAGCTCCGTGTCCACCCCCGTCCGCTCCCTCTGGAGCGAACTGCTCCACAAGTGTCCACTCCCCAGTTTGCACATACGCAGAAACATACATTCACAAATCCTCCACCATTAGACAAGGGGCCGAATTCAGACCCGAACTAACACGTCTGAATTGCCAATATATGTCAGCTCATTTGTTGCGTTGATTACTATATATCACGGGTGTCAAACACAAGGCCCGCGGGCCAAATCCGGCCTGCCAGACCTCGTCATGTGGCCCGCGCAGCCGCCACCACCCACCCCCGCCTGGCGCCGATTACATTACTGCGGTAAGCCATCACAGTGTGAGTGTCACATCACATTCAGTGACACTCACATGACGACTCGAGACTGAGATACATACCTAACAACGTGAGGAAGCCGGGTGACACAGTCACTCCGCCGTGGCGCTCGCTGGGAGAAGGAGGGAGGCAGGACAGTGGACACAGACTTGTTAGTGTCACTGTGTGACGTGCCTGACTCCTCCCCAGCTCCTCCTGCGGGCAGCGGCTACGGCGCTGCCATGTGTGACACACGCCTGCCTGACAGCAGTGCCAGTGACACCGTGACGTGCATGCTGCTGCGGCTGCCTGTCGGATTTGGACGCCGGCCCGGCGGTGATCTGCCTCCTGCCTGTGGTGCCGCGCTGCGCAGCAGTGGCATCAGTTGGTTCAGTATATTTACTGTAATTTCGGCAGTGGGGTGGGCACAGTTGTGTTGTCTTTTGTTGTCCAGACCAGTCTGTCCAGTCCAGAGTCCATGGCCGGGCAGGCAGAGAGCCAGGCCAGCAGCACACAGCCGCAGCCTGAGCCCACAAATCTGCAGTGCGGCTGCCTGTGTCCAGGGTCATTATCATTATCTGTCCCACTGTCACCACCAGTCCAGAACTCTAGCGAGAGTCCTGCAAACCCAGAGGCCCAGGTCACCTGCTGGGCGATCTGACGTCACGTCACTGTGCCCTGTCCCAGGCCCCCAGCCAATCTCCCTGCTAGTTATTACTTACATTATTACAAAAAACAGTAATAATTGAATGCAGTGACAATAATTTATGATAATACAGATACAACCGGCCCTTTGAGGGTGACCAAACTGCTGATGCGGCCCCCGATGAATTTGAGTTTGACACCCCTGCTATATATATTTACTATGCTTCAGAATCAATCAAAACATTTTCAAAATGTATTTATTGTGATCATTTTTTTCGTCTTTTTATTCCTGCTACATTTATACAATCATTTTTGAACATATTTTAAAACGTATGTTTCTTCAAAGTCTAATAACTGTTGCCAGAAACAGCACAGCTACAGTATATTCACCGTGTACTGGGAGGAGGCACCCTGCAGAGCCACTAAGTAGCTAACCGCAACAATGTACTGTTTAAAATGTGGTGACAGCAGTGGGAAAATAGAATATATAAATACATCAGGAATTCATAAATATTACATCAATAAATAATGCTAGGAATTGAAAGAACAAGCATAGTGACGAAATATAACATCCAACAAATAACCACCTGCGGAGAATGGGGGAGACAGGAAAAAAGATCATTGAGTCAACATTCTTTACATTATAAACCACAAACTGTATTATTTATCATTCATAGCATATACCGGCAGTTTTGCAACAAAATCAGGATACTGATATAGTATTTCCTTAGAGCTACACTGTCGCAGTAACAATATTATTGTTTTGGATCAATCTTTGCACTGATTATAATAAACAAGACTGATAAGGACCAATACACATTCATAACATAAGATAAGATAAAATGATTCCATTTTTAATATATTCAGTATTTCTTAAACAGGCTTTAGTTATACTATTATAAACTTCATATGCTCATACAGTGCATCCAGAAAGTATTCATGGCGCTACACTTTTTCCACATTTTGGGGTTTATTCTAGTTCATTCTTTCTGACAAAATCCTTCTTAGATGGATAAAACCATGTGCACTGCAGGGGGGGCAGATGTAACATGTGCAGAGAGAATTAGATTTGGGTGAGTTATTTTGTTTCTGTGCAGGAAAAATACTGAATGCATGATTTTACACTTCAATATAGATCTCACTTTGAAGAAAAACCCCACCCAAATCTAATTCTCTCTGCACAAGTTACATCTGCCCCACCCGCAGTGCACATGGTTTTGTCCATCTAAGAAGGATTTTGTCAGAAAGAATGGACTAGAATAACCCCCTTTGTTACGTTACAGTCTTATTCCAAAATGGAATAAATTATTTTTTTTTCTCTCAAAATTCTACACACAATACCCCCTAATGACAACGTGAAACTTTTTTGGGGGGAGTTTTTGCAAATTTATTAAAAAGAAAAAAACGAAGAAATAACATGTATATGTCACAGCCTTTGCTCAATACAAATACAATAGCTTTCAAAAACAGCAATAAGGGACCATTAAAAATACTTAACTTAAGGAAAACAAAAAAATAAATTGAAATGCTTAGCGATCACATAAAAGAAAAAGAGTGGCATGCTGTATTCAAAATTAAAAAATGCTGAGGATATGTGGGAAGCTTGTAAAAATTTGTTAGGAAAAAAAAAAATTTAACCCGAAAGGAAATAAATGGAATATCAACAGGTTAAAATTTTTATGGTTAAACTAAAAAGTAAAGCAATGACATTTTTTTAAATAAATACATAATAGTAAAAGATTAAAAAAGGATAACATACCATATATACTCAAGTATAAGCCTACTTTTTCAGAACATTTTTTATGCTGAAAAAGCCCCCCCCCCCCCCCCATGGCCTATACTCGAGTGAGGCTCCCACTTGAGTCCATACGTTTTCCCAGTTTTTTGTTGTATAATCATGTGCCTCGGCTTATATTCAGGTCGACTTATACTCGAGTATATATGGTATGTGGATGGTGAAAGCATTACTGAGGACAAAGAAAAGGCAGAGGTATTAAACACATTTTTTTCTTCATTACCAGCAGTACTACCGATATTAGGCTTAATTTGACCCATCTTCACTTTTGAATATTGGTATTACTTTCACTAATCTCCAGTCACTAAGTACCAAACCTGATGAGAATAATTTATCGAATATGGAGTGCAAGAGGTTCACTAACTCCTCCCTTAAAATTCACACACACTGGGCTGCGTGCTCCCGCATAATCACCAGGAAAGCCACTCATCTGCTGGTATTACTGGGCTATGCAAAGCTGTCCTTCCCCCCCTAAAGGCACCGGACAGGGGGAAAGCCGCTCAGTGTGTAGAATAGGAGAAAAGAAATATAGCATTGTTTAATAGGGAGGCTGAAGCTAAAGTCTAAAATGTCCCTATCAAAACTCGACAAGTGGGATGATCATGCATCAGTTTGGACAAGAAATTTAACTATTTGGACATATAGCTTCATACGTGCCAATGCAAGACTGTACCTTAAATTGTATTATTGTGGTAATGTATATAAATATTTAAAAAAACACATATCTATCTATCTATCTATCTATCTATCTATCTAAGAGAACAAAAGAAGGGGGTAGATCTGCACTCCACCTAATAAACCCTTATGTATGGGTATTTTTGTCCACCTTATTTTCAATGTTTATTGGGTGGGGGTGCTATCTTTACAACCATTAATGTATACAAGAAAAAGAGAGGAAAAGGGGTTGCGAGATTCGATGTACACCTGTTTTATCGCACTTCTCACATCTATGGAATGTGAGAAGTCAGGGATCTGTGCCAGACAAAAGAGCTACAAACTGGCAACATACTGTAGCCTGAAAGCTCAACACTGAACCATAGAGCTACAAAAGTTGCATTACAGCAATACGATTACTTATAGCTCTTTCTCACATCTGGATCATATCCAGGGCACAACACAGGTTCTGTAATTTTAACACACCACTTTTTCACAATTTTTCTAAACTTATCCTACACACAATACAGTATATGTTATATGTGATATCAGTATGTCCTTTTAATTCTTGATTTCACCATGTCTAATTGTTAAATGCCCCAGAGTTTCTGTGAATAAAATAAAAACAAAGGGGTCCTTTTTTAATAAAACTTTATTAACACGAAAGTTGATTCTTAAAAGTGCAATAAAACAGGTGCGCATCGAATCTCGCGACCCCTTTTCCCCTCTTTTTCTTGTATCTACAATATCTATCCAGATTGTCCCACAGAGGTAAAGTGGAAACTCCAGGTGGACCCCATTGTCTGGCACCCCACCTCTTTCTCTAGGAATCAGGTTCCAGATAGTGCATTTGAATTATACAGTAGACATGTTACATTATACTACACAGTTATATATTATATTTTCTACAGTATATTGCTGATTCTGCAGTGATGATCCTAACTGATGGGATACTGACAGTCAGAATACCAACACCCAGGGGCGAATTTAACGGCCAGGCCGCCCCTAGGCACAAAATATTTGGCCGCCCCCCCCCCCCCCCCGTATATATGCACATGTGTTATATTTATATATATATATATATATATATAAATATATATATAATGCTGGAATGAGAGGTGCCACTACTGCAAGGACAAGCAGTGCCGGACCCTTGGGAGAGTATATATATAGATCGATAGATCGAACTTATGGAAGTACAATAAATAGCTATGGGACACACATATTAACATGAAATGTATTATCACTTATCACTTACTGTGTGTTTAATAGTAGGGATGCAAACAGTTAAACTGTCTGCTCCAGACACATCCCGCACAGTGCAGCAGCAGCAGTATGAGGAGAGGAAGGAGGGTTCACTGGGTTCACTGACTGCAGGGAGAATAGTTCCATGCCTCAAGTAGTAAGGAACATAAAACACAAGCAGCGTAACTCTTTTGGACAGCTTGTGTGGACGGGACTCCGGAAGGTGGACGGACTCCGGAGTTTCAGAGCTTCAGGCTGTCTGTCAGCGTGTGACATATGCCTGCATGCACTGCTCAGGAGGGAGGGACGGGACTGTCTCTTCATGCTGCCGACGCTGCTGCCCAGAGCGTGACAGGTACAGCGGCGGCAGCAGCGCACAGGCACAGTAGTGGGGAATCGTGGGATGCAGAGAGTAGAGAGCTCCTTCCTGCTGACCATCTTTTATTGAGCGGCGAACGTGTCAGTGTCTGAGTGACAGCAGGTGCCGCCCATGACAGGTGCCGCCCCTAGGCCCGTGCCTCACGGGCCTAGTGACAAATCCGGCCCTGCCAACACCAGCATCCCAACTTTCAGCTAGAAGAATGGCACCAGTATCCCTACATCACTAAGGATACCAACACTGGAATCCTGACAACCAGCATCCAAGTATGCAGTGCAGGTTAATGTTAGGCTGGGGGAGGGTTAGCGTTAGGCACTAGTTTGGACAGGCTGCAGGAAGGGAGGTTATGATTAGGCCCTAAGAAGGAGGGTTAGGTTGTAGGTTAGGCACTTGGGATAGTTAAACTGTGTGTGTGTGTGTGTGTGGGGGGGGGTGGGGGGGGGGGGTGGTGTAGAGTTAGGGTGCAGGAATGGAGTGCTAGGGTTGGAGGGGGCAGGTGAAAGGTAAGTATACGAATTGGACCCCTGTTGAGATTTCCTCTTAGGAATGCTCGAGTCAACATTCTGACCACCAGCTTACCCACCCCCGTTTATCCATATGTATTCCTGTTGCTGTTATTAATCTGGTGCATAGACAGGAACACACTAGCAGTATTTATTATAAATATTTATCAAGGGGCCCAGACCACGCATTCACCAATGGTTAGCCAAGTCTCTAAGCCATGGTCCTCACCACTGCATTCCCAAGGTGGGAGACACTCTTTTGATTAAATCATTATACTGTATATTGAAACATTAACATTTTAAACAGGGTTCTGTTTAAAACCCTGTGAAATTTTGTCCTCATAAAGTATCTTTTCGCTATGCCATATTTTGTAGTGGTATGAAATAATTTTGCGTAACAGTTTACGAAAAACCTCTTGCCGGGACAATGGTTCGGATAAGAGTCTATACCAGCTACCATTATTTTACAGATTGTCGCAAGACTACTTAGCCTAAAGTCCTGCATTTTATAATTCTAAAATAGAGACCATAATAAAATGTGTCTAAACCTGGGGTAGCCAACCCTTGTCCTCGAGAGCTACCAACAGTGCATGTTTTGCAGGTCTCCTCACAGAATCACAAGTGAGCTAATTAGCTCCATCTGTGTATCTTTTAAAATGTGTCAGTGATTAATGAGTGCAGCTGTGCAGCAACTAGGTTGTCTGGAAAATGTGAACTGTTGGTAGCTCTCGAGGGCTAGGGTTGGCTACCACTGGTCTAAACTGTGTGGCATATTGATAGTTAGGCTCTTTAGCACCATGTAGTGGTGATAACACATGCACATGCACGAGCACACACACACACATCAATATTTCCCTATATTAAAACTTAACAGCAATACAGTATATAAAAGTTTAATGTGGAAGAGACTGCGATGATTTTTCCTATTGTTGCAAAGCTTTTTGCTTCTATCTTATTATTTTGCATTGTCACTTTTTCATTAGCACATACTGTTCTTTGATATATTGTATGAATATTGCAAGTAGTTGATAACGAAGACATGATTATGCAACATGATTATTCTAGTATGCCCCATCCCTCTGGAGCTTTTGATCAGTGTTACAGAGTAGGCCATCAACATTATTTAAATCTTTGTAATGATATGTGAAACACATTTATTGTTAACTACGTTCTACCAAATGTATAATTTATTTGGATCTACAGAACAAAAATTGAGGAGAAAATGCCCTTTTCTAAGAGCAGTAGGAAAACACAAGGCAATTAATTTCAGAGCACAAACCAGCGAGCTAGTCAAAACATTAATATTAAATCAGGCAAATGTCATTTTAGTTATTGCAATATCTAAACTTTCAAGTTTGCAGTAACTTATAGTGCCTGTTTGCTATGCATAGGAAGTCTACATCTTATTTTCTTTACTTTGTACTTAACTATTGCTTTTTGTTTATTTTGTGACTTCAATTAAACTGCTTATACTTATTCTGCAAAATATACAGTATTTATATAAAGAATAAATACTCACTGGAATCTTAACAGTTGCTTACGAAGCTGCAAAAATGTGGTCCCACTGTGCATTTCTTTTTACACTAATGTGTTTAATTAACATCCCTGCTTTGTAGGATTATGTGCAGAACCATGGGATGAGACTGTTTTGCAAACCAAAGCACAAGTGTAAATGTTCTTTAGAGCCCTAGTTACTTTTAGTGTATGACTACAATTGCAACTTTTTCTTCTCTTCTAAATTAAGCTCACCGGAGAGTCATTTCATGAACATTTGCACATTTTTAATGTATTCATTATTAGTATAATTTCCTTCTTACCAACATTTCAAAAAGAAAAAGTGGAAGACAAGTTCAAACAGCTTTGTAGGCTCAATGCAAAGCAACGTACTGGGACCCTTACCAACTCATTCACAGTAATAAACTAAGAAAAAATAATAACATACTTCCAGGGTTCTGTTCAAATCAGCATTTTGATAGCAAATCACTGCCTGTCTGCAAGCTGGGAGCAGACTTGGACTGGCCCAGCAGGGAACCCAGGGGATTCCCTGGTAGGCCCCGCTGAATTTTGAACCCACCCACTTTTTGAGGTGGGTGGGGTCTGGTGGAAACCTTTATCCCCGGTCCCCCCGCCGGGCGTGTGGAGCACGCGGAGCAGCTGCCAGAAGCTGGAGTGGGTGGGGGAGACAGCAGAAAGAGTGAGGGAGCTTGGATGAGCCTGGAGGAGCCCAGAGAAGCAGCAGGAAGACAGGAAAGCTGAAGTCATGACATCCATTGCATTATGACGTCACAGGCCGTACCCACTCACATAGTGATGTCATATGTCAGACACGCCCCTGGTGGGCCCCTGCCCTACCAGTCCGACGCTGGCTGGGAGGTAGGTAAAGAAGTCTGCCTGGCTGCTGTGAGTAGCTGTGTAGCATTGTCTACCCAACTCACAAGAATGTCTAGAGGAAAAAGCCCAGGGGCAAATATTTCCTAGGCCATCCCACCCTTAAAATTGCTGCCCAGTAAGCCCTTATGTTAAGATGGCACTGAACTATTTGTACCCCTGCATTTACCTTTATCTTGAGATGAATTAAACCTGTGTTGTGTTTTTTCAGAGATTTATCTTATTTCAGAAAGATCCAGTGGCAAATATTACTTATGTGCAGGATTGTAGCCACCCCCTCCCCCCCCCCCAGTAAAATCTGCAATCTCATTGAGCCAATTGCAGTCTGTGACAGCATTGACTACTTTGACAAGCAGTTACTTCCCACTGGAATGTCACCTGCCAGGCACCCGCAGAACAGGCAGTCTCATTGGGAGTTATTTACATCCTACCTGGCCTCCTCTGGCCTCCTGTGGCAGCCGCAGCATCTTCCAGATCCATTCCTGAAATCAGTTTTGCAAGTCTTTCAAGCACTGGACAGCTCTTCTTGTATTATACCAGGAGCTATGATTTGACTCCTTCAGTAAATTTCTATAACATGATTAGAAGGAAATAATTTTGATTTCTTACTACTGACATGAACCTATAAAGTATTTCACTTACAGAATAGATCATGGTAAATATTCACTAAATACATGCACAATAGTGACCCACTGAATCAGTAATTAATTTCTAGCGGCAAACAAGCTGTTCTATGCTCTAGGTCAATGCTAGGGGCAGGGGCGGTTTGACAACTGAGTAGGAGTAAAGGAAAAAAAATCCTGAATGTACAAAAAAAACAAATAAAATGTAGGTGGGGCCCAACCCAAATGTTGATGAGATTATAAAATGTTGGACCTATCCATAATACAGAGAGCATCCCTGTGAATACCATTCAGTACAGACAGCATCTCATTGACTACATTAGAATACATTAAGGAGGTTATTCTGGTTCCTGCGCTCCCATGCGAATTTGCACAGAAGCGTAATGTTTTTCTT
The DNA here is from genome assembly GCF_055691185.1 of Crinia signifera. Classification (NCBI taxonomy): domain Eukaryota; kingdom Metazoa; phylum Chordata; class Amphibia; order Anura; family Myobatrachidae; genus Crinia; species Crinia signifera. Next base: position 233,452,184 of record NC_139221.1, on the reverse strand, counting down.
TTGCGCATGTGCATGCGCTGTGTTCGAGCGGCCATGGTAAATAGAGTGTTTGCCGGACACTCGCACACAAAAGTGCGGATGGGGGGCATAGGGTGGGGGTCGGGGGATGCACCCATGGGAATCCCAGCATTTCATGGGCATACCCCTGAAAACACTTGGCAATGCCCCGATGATGAGGGTGTCGGGGACGGGCAGCTGACATCATCGTATGTCAGCTGCCACCCTGTCCTCGTACAGGATACACGCAAAGCTAAGATACAGGAAAGTGTCTTAGTTTTGCGTGTGCGCTCCATATCATTCGATGGTCGGCAATCCAAAAACAAGCATTCGTAGCCCAGTTTGCCCTGTGAAGGGGGGTGGGTGGCAATGCAAGCGGCGGGCAGGCTTCAAAAAGACAAGCAGCGCTGCGTGTCAACCAGAGTAAGGTCCTAAGAATCCAAGTAATGGGGCAATCCTCCCTTGGTTTGGTCAAGGTACTGTTACATTTTTGTGTCTCCTTGAGGCCTATGTATATGTATGTATAACAACAGTGCCTGCATTTTCAATTTGGCCCTGGGATCCAGTTTGTTTCAATATTGCTCTGTCTTCAGCACACCATGATTTTACAGAGGCCATACTGTATTTATGTTATAATATAACATATCCATATATATTTTATTTATAGGGAAATCCTACTGTACTTAGCGTCTAATTTGGAACCTTTTTGGAGCCCTGCGATAAGCTATACACTGCCCTTTTAGAGTGAAATCCCACCCCGTGCAAGCCTGCAAATTGCCTAGCACAGTTTGTGATAATTCGCTGGATAGGTGATTAGCTGCAAATCCATTTGCAAGCTGCTCAACATTGAATAAAATTTCCAGTATGACAAGTGTGTGCCTAGCCTAGGATTTACGCAGCAGGTGCTATAAAAACAGTCAGATCTGGGCCAGAGCTGAGGTCACATGACTTCCCCACAAAAGCATAGCCACTCCAGTGTTTTCCCTGACAATCCCAGAAAATGGCTGGTTACCACCCACAAATGCCAGCTTTCTATCAATTTGCATTTGGTCAGCAAACAAAAAATAAAAAAATCTGCAGGATTTTATCACAGGAAGGCATTGAGCATTTATACTACGGGCCATACGCAAGCCAGTCTATCAATAATGCCTGGTTTGCAAATTCACAGCCATGCAATCAGATCTCAGTTGGCCCTTAGATTGTTACTATTTGCAAATACAGTGCATCCGGAAATAATTCACAACGTTCACTTTTTCCACATTTTGTTATGTTACAGCCTTATTCCAAAATAAAATAAAATTTTCCCTCAAAATTATGGAGAAAATACCCTATAATGAGAATGTGAAAAATGTTTTTTTTTTGCTCATTTATTAAAAAAAACTAAAAACTAAGAAATCACATGTACATAAGTATTCACAGCCTTTGCCATTAAGCTCAAATTTTTTCTTAACGGGAGTCCATCTGTGGTAAATTCAGTTGATGACATGATTTGGAAAGGCACGCACCTGTCTATATAAGGTCCCACACTTGACAGTGCATGTCAGAGCAAAAACGAAGCATGAAGTTAAAGTAATTGTCTGTAGACCTCCGAGACAGAATTGTATTGAAAAATCTGGGGAAGGGTGCAGAAAATATTGTGTGCTTTGAAGGTCACAATGAACAAAGTGACCTCCATCATCCATCAATGGAAGAAGTTCAGAACCATCTATCAATCGGGGAAGAAGGGCCCTAGTCAGGGAGATGACCAAGAACCCGATGGTCGCTCTGTCGGAGCTACAGCATTTCTTTGTGGAGAGAGGGGAACCTTCCAAAAGGATAACGATCTCTGCAGCAAGCCACTAATCAGGCCTGTACGGTAGAGTGGCCAGATGAAGCTGCACCTTGGTAAAAAGCACATGGCAGCCGGCCTGGAGATTACCAAAATGCACCTGAAAGACTCTCAGATCATAAGAAACAAAATTCTCTGGTCTGCTGAGACAAAGATTGAACTCTTTTGGCGTAAATGCCAGGTGGCATGTTTCAAGGAAACCATGCACGGCTCATCACCAATCCAATACCATCCCTACAGTTAAGCATGGTGGTGGCAGCATCATGCTGCTGTGATGGTTTTCAGGGGCCGGAACTGGGAGACTAGTAAGGGTAGAGGAAAAGATAATTGCAACAATATACAGACTTCCTGGATAAAAACCAGCTCCAGAGCGCTCTTGACCTCAGACTGGGGTGACCGTTCTTCTTTCAGCAGGAAGACAACCCTAAGCACACAGCCAAGTTATCAAAGACGTGGCTTCAGAACAACTCTGTGAATGTCTTGAGTGGCCCAGTAGGAGGTCAGACTTGAATCCGATTGGACATCTCTGGAGAGATCTGAAAATGGCTGTGCACTGATGCTTCCCATCCAACCTGATGGAGCTTGAGAAAAATTAATAGAACAATGTGGAAAAATTGAAGTGCTGTGAAAACTTTCCAAATGTACTGTAGATGTAGCATTCTATATATTTAAAACAAATTATTTCACATACTTCATTTCTGATTTTAAAAAACTCTAAAACATTAAATACAGTAAATGAATTAATAAGGTATGACTACCTGCCATGCAGTTACCTGATTGCACAATGCACAATGATTTGTAAGAGTGAAGGCTCTTACATATATAAATTATGTATGCAGTCAATATTTGAGCTTGGAGATTACAGTTCTCATTTTCCTTAGTATGTGTCAATAAATGTGTTTGAATTTTTAATTGAGAATGCAGTGTTTTGTCTAAATAACAGTTTTACTGATATAAATATTAAGCTAAAACCAATAAAGTGAGATAAAACTTGAGAGTAATATTTGCTGTAGAGTGTAAATGTAGGTGTAGATTACATGACACTTTGATACAATGCAGTTTTTGAACCTTTAACAGAACACTGAATTCATGATACAATGTTATCATGATATGTAAATTCAATATAATTAGTCAATAAATCATAGTTTAATTACATGTATAGATTTGTTACAAGGCCATACACATTGTTATACACTATGGATGTTACTGTTTCAGTATAGACATGTATAGCTCTTTCTGTAGAAGCGAGGAGATATTTTTAAGGAAAACACCAAACAATCCAAGGCGGGACAGGAAGAGGAAATGACGCCATCTTTGATTACCTCTATCCATACATAGCAAGCACACAGGCAAGTCCTCTATGATGCACATCTCGAAGAGATGCACATCTCGAAACGCGCTGGCAGGAGGACTTGCTATTAACCTGGACTTAACATTCTCTGCTTGAAGGTTGCAGACACCAGTCGCCCTCCAAGGAAGAAGGTAGGACAGAGGAAATTTTCTCTCACTGTGCTGAGTCTACAGTACCGGCCAGTAGCTCAGTATCAGCCCTGCCCAATCCGAGGAGGACGATAGGGCCTCCCCAACCAGCAGAAGGTACATAGTGTATAGAAACTATTGTTTTTTCCAATTTTCCTTAAAGGGAATTTTATGTTGTAAAATAAAAAAACCTTTTATTATTCTGTGAGGATTCTTTCGGAGCCACAAAAGAAACCCTGATGAGCGTACAAACACACAGAAAATCGTGAGTACTGGTACGCAACCCAAGAAAGATACCTTGATGTGCCTAGTCTAGCACTTTATTGTGTAAGTGAGGTACGCCCTATTGTGTAAGTGAGGTACGCCCTATTGTGTAAGTGAGGTACACCTCCAACAAACCATCATTTTTAAAACATACCCAGATGCACTCATCCTCACTGCATATTTATGCAAAGGAGGTGAGAATACTGAACCACTGGGAGATAGTGAATACTATAAAAGCTTACACCAAACTTTATTCCTGACGCAGCATCCTCCGTATTTTTATCTTCCCTTTGTATATGAATTCACTGAGAGAAAGAGAACTACATTCAAAGAGGAGGATAGAGAAAGAACAGAAGAGATCAGGAATATAAAAGATAAGTAGCCCCATCGACACATTCCATGTTTGAATCAGTGTAGCGCCATACCCTGAACCCGAAACCCCTTCTTTTCACATGTATAGCTCTTTGTACTGTTCTAAAAAAAAAACCACTCCAACACAGCATGCGTAGGTGCTAACGTTTCACGGTTTTACCCACTTTATCAATGCAAAAAGTGTGCAAAGAAATACAATAGGATCTTACCTAAATAGTACAACAAGAAAAGGTCCACCCACCATGGTCACACGCCATTCTACGTCTGCCTCCTGTGCCCCAGCATCGTTACCCAGAAGTTCGGCTCTGTGATGTTGCGTCACATCTGGCCTCCATCTCCTCTGTTGGGTAACGCTGGGTTCCGCTGCTCGAACTGCGTCCCCATTGCTGGTTACCAAATAGCAATAGCAAAAAAATTAATTCAATGCCTTTGAAGAAAGCCATAAGGATTAGAGATGAGCGGGTCCGGATCCCCGAGATCCGACAGATCCGAATATCGGGGATCCGGGACAGATCCGAGCCGGCTCAGGTGTTCCCGCCTGAATTCCGGACCAATAACGAGGCCGAACGCCATCATCGCGCTGTCGGATTCTCGCGGGAGCGGGATCTTATAAAAGACGTACGCGCGCCCGCCATCTTCACTCCAATCTTGGAGAGGGAAGAGGGTGGTTGGGAAGCTCCGTGTGCTCCGTGCTGTGCTCTGTGCCATGTGCTCCGTGACCTGACCTGTGCCCTCACTGCCCTGTGCTGTGCTCCGTGCCATGTGCTCCGTGCTGTGCTCCGTGACCTGCCCTCACTGCCCTGTGCTGTGCTCCGTGCCATGTGCTCCGTGCTGTGCTGTGCCCTGTGTTGTAGACTTGTGGCCTGAGCCCTGTAGTGTGATTTAACTAACTAGGTGCTGCAGTGCTCACACGCAGGGGCTGCAGTGTCCACTGTCCAGGGGCTGTCCTGTGGCCCGTGCCCTGATGTGATTTATTTAGCCCTAAGCCCTGTGTTGTGATTTATTTTATTTAGCCCTGAACCCTGTGTTTTTTTTTGTGATTTAACTAACTCAGTGCTGCAGTGCTCACACACAGGGGCTGCAGTGCTGCTGAGTAGTACACTGTGTACAGGGGCAGCATTAATACAAGGGGCTGTGTCCAGTGTGACGGCCTATATCTTATCCAGTGTCACAAGTCACTCACGACATATATCCTGTGTCCTGTCCTGTGTGACGACTGACGACATATCCTGTGTCCAGTGTGACGACATATATCCTGTGTCGTGCTGCAGTGCTCACACACAGGGGCTGCAGTGCTGCTGAGTAGTACACTGTGTACAGGGGCAGCATTAATACAAGGGGCTGTGTCCAGTGTGACGGCCTATATCTTATCCAGTGTCACAAGTCACTCACGACATATATCCTGTGTCCTGTCCTGTGTGACGACCGACGACATATCCTGTGTCCAGTGTGACGACATATATCCTGTGTCCAGTGTGAAGACATATATCCTGTGTCGTGCTGCAGTGCTCACACGCAGGGGCTGCAGTGTCCACTGTCCAGGGGCTGTCCTGTGGCCCGTGCCCTGATGTGATTTATTTAGCCCTAAGCCCTGTGTTGTGATTTATTTTATTTAGCCCTGAACCCTGTGTTTTTTTTTTGTGATTTAACTAACTCAGTGCTGCAGTGCTCACACACAGGGGCTGCAGTGCTGCTGAGTAGTACACTGTGTACAGGGGCAGCATTAATACAAGGGGCTGTGTCCAGTGTGACGGCCTATATCTTATCCATTGTCCAGTGTCACAAGTCACTCACGACATATATCCTGTGTCCTGTCCTGTGTGACGACTGACGACATATCCTGTGTCCAGTGTGACGACATATATCCTGTGTCCAGTGTGACGACATATATCCTGTGTCCAGCGTGACATATATCCATTGTCCAGTGTGACGACATATATCCAGTGTCCAGTGTGACGACATATATCCTGTGTCCAGTGTGACGACATATATCCTGTGTCCACTGTGAGGAGCTGTGTCCAGAGGCTGTGTTTATTGTCCAGGGGCTGTGTCCAGGGTGACAGGCTGTGTCCAGTGTCCAGGGGCAGTGTCCAGGGGCTGTGTCCAGGGGCAGTGTCCAGTGTCCAAGGGGCTGTGTCCAGTGTGACAGGCTGTGTCCAGTGTAAAGTAAGGAAAATAAATAAAAGTAATAAATAAAATAAAAACACATTTTTGGAGGATGATGGAGGAGGAAATAGTGGGAGATCAGCAACCTGATAGAAGTGCTGAAGCTGCTACCACCAGTCATGACAAGGCCGATACCTCTTTGTATTTTTTGCTCTTTGGAGCATTTCTCTTTTTTTGGGATAGTTTATTAAACTGCCACCCTGTCTGCCCCTGCAGTGCCGCTCTGCTTCCAAGATGTGCCAGGTTGGAAGTGTAAGGTCCACATGTACAGTATGTGATGCCCACTGCTGTCGCTTAGCTCAGTCATCCAGCTACCTCGGTATACCCTTTTGGCCCAACTACATTAAATGAAAACAATTTTGTAAGCTGTGAAGTGATCAAAATTGACTAGAAATGAGTGGAAACTAATGTTATTGAGGTTAATAATACTTTAGGGGCAAAAACAGGCCCAAATTCTGTTATTTTAGCCATTTTTAGCATTTTTTCATAAAAATCCAGATCCAAAACCAAAACCAAAACCAAAACCAACAAGGGTGGTTTTGCCAAAACCAATCCAGATCCAAAACACAAAGGGAGATCCAGATCCAAAACCAAAACCAAAACCCGAAAAAGTGGTCGCCGCACATCTCTAATAAGGATATACTGTGAAAACATATTTCTAATAACTGGCTGGAGAAATTGGAGAAAGAAGCAGCTATCTATAAAAAGGAACTAACAACGTTCAAGAAAAAGAAATTTGATATAGTCAATCGAGACTATGAGGAGTATACACATGGCTAACAGGCTCCAATCCAACCAGACCGGCCAATATGTGTACATATAGGTTCTTCTCACAGAGAAACCGAGGAGTGGAATCACAGTCACTCACAATCATCCGCTAATGAATCCAATGATGCATCCTCAGTCAAAAACCAGTCCAGCAAGCCCCCTTTAGGGGTCAAAACCCGTGCAGTGCATGGGGTGACGGCCGAAGAACCAGAAGAGGTGGCCAGTGGAAGCGAGACAAAAGCCAGAGGACAACAGAAAAAGTTGCAATCTTCAACTGGACTAACATACAATTAACTGAAGCAGAGTATTCAATTTTAAATCGAGGCCTTGCCTTTGTGCCCAGAAATAGATTCAATGACTTTGAGTGGAAAATTGAAATAGCTAGACTGCACAGCCAACTGAAATTATGTGATTTGTTCAAAGACAAACTGCAATTACCCAAAGAGGATAATAAATACAGCAAATTTAAAAATAAATCACAATTTGAGCCTTTTTGTTCTAATGTATCCATTAACAGCTTTATTAAAACCCTTGATTTTCAGGTTAAAAGAGAGATGAAAACATCTCCGCATAGGAGATGTAATCTCTCCAAAGAAGAACGTATGGCCCTGGAACAATTAAAAACCAGAGATGACATAATGATTCTTTCAGCAGATAAGGGTGGGGGTAAAGTCTTAAAACAGATTAAGGACTATAAAAATGAAGTCTACCTTCAATTGAATAATCAAGATGTATATGAACGACTATATCGGGACCCCACTGAAAAATACAAAACATAGATACTTCTAATCCTGATTTAAGCAGTAGCTGAAAAGAAAATCCCAAACAAATAAGCTGATTATCTCAAACCAGAGTACCCCAGAGTTCCTATAATATACTGTTTACCAAAAATACATAAAAATCCAACTAGACCACCGGGACGGCCAATTATATTAGCTAGGGAATCAATATACAGTAACATCTCTCAGTTTCTTGATTGGTCCACACAACCCTGCATACAAGCCTTACCGACATATCTTAGGGATACCTTGGATCTATTATGTAATAGTGTGTTCTACACACACTAACCAAAATTCCGGATGGTGTATGGCTTTGTGGATTGGATGTCACAAGCCTCTACACAAATATCCCACATAAAGAAGGCATGAAAGCAATGCTTGGAAAATGATGATAATTACCAAGGTCCATCCATCAATCTAATGATGACATTTTTAGAAGTAATATTATATAAGAACTACTTCTTATTTAATGGTGAATTTTTTCAACAGTGTACGGGGTGTGCGATGGGTTCGCCCATCGCACCCTCGTACGTTAACGCCTACATGTCCTTTATTGAACAAAAAAATGTTTTTCTGTAATGAAATGAAAAATTATATTCTCTTTTATTGTTGTTTCATAGATGACTTTCTGTTGTTTTGACGGGGCACGGAATGGTCATTTAGGGAACACATGAGGAGAATAAATTAATTACATTGCCCTATTAAATTTACTTTTGAAATTAGCCAGACCTCAATTCATTTTGTGGATGTTAATATTAATATAAAAAATGGACAGATCCATATGAGTATTTTTACTAAATTGGCTGACCGGAATACTCTATTGGCAGCACAAAGTCACTACCCTCCAGCAACCATCAAAACTTCTTAGGGTAAACCAGTGACATAAATGAACTGCCTAACAGTTTAAATATAATGGCTAAAAAATTCCAGGAGAGGGGATAACCTGAGGAGACCATTACTATGACTATGGAGAAAGTTAATGATATACCCAGATCAACAACATTGATTAAAAAAAAAAAACCGGAATCCGTGGAAAATAAGGACATGATCAAAAGGGTGCCCAAGTACAACACTGCTGATTACAACATCAGGAACACGTTGAGAAACCTTTGGCCCATGGTAGAACAGGACAAAGACTTAAAAAAAATCTAAAGCACACTAAAATAATGCTGTGCTACACCAGGGGGAGAAACCTCAGAGATACTGTATCTTGGTGAGAACAGATATCTCAAAGAGAAAGAGCCCTAATGTGCAGTCCAGACCTGGAGGATGCTACAAGTGTCTGGGATGCTCCCTCCCCTCTGCCGCACCTCCTCCTCCCTCCTTCCCCCCCTCCCCTCCGGGTTTTCTATTGAAGTCCCCTGCACCGGCTTATGACAACCATATGGGATTCAAATATAATATCAGATTTCCCCTGACCTGTACAAGTTCATTTGTGGTGTATCTGTTCAATTGTCCATGTGGACTATGTTTCGTGGGAAAGACCAACAGAACATTTATGGAAAGGATGTCAATGCACCGGTTAGCAATTAAAGCAGCCTTGAATAATAAAGAAAGCGAACAGCCAGTGGCAAAACATTTTGCCCTGGCAAAACACACGTTAACATCATTAAGATATGCTATAAATTGCTATAAATTTACCATGTACCGGATAGCATCAGAGGAGGAGATCGAAGTAGAAACACGATAAGATACATAGACTAGACACTATGAGTCCACAGGGTTTAAATGAGCAGATCTCACTCAACATGTTTATGTAAAAAATTAAAAAAGAGATATATGGAAATACTTGTAAAAATTGAGCTATAGTAATTCCGTTCTCACATCTATGAACCATGCATATTCCCTCTTACACTTTAGATTTTAACAGATTTTTATGCATATTATAATATTATGCCTTATAATCACTTTTGCCATATAATGTTGATTTTGTATAATGAAAATATGGATACACTGTTTTGATAGACTTTATTGAACAAACTTGATTGGATACTTTTCTTCACAGTTTTTAAATGCACTGTCACTTTAATTGTAACCCAGCAACGTGGATGCAATTCGAGCAGCAGCACCCAGCGTTACCCAACAGAGGAGACGGAGGGCAGATGTGATGCAACATCACAGAGCCGAACTTCCGGGTACCGATGCCGGGGCGTGGGAGGCAGACAGAGATTGGCGTGTGACCGTGGTGGGTGGACCTCTTCTTTCTGCACTATTTAGGTAAGATAAATAAACAGCTTATTGGCGCATGTCAACTGCGTTTCGGGATGTATCCCGTCATCAGGACAATTACCAAAAGAATACAGAGAGTGCATTAAATACATACCGGCATGTGTAGGCTCCCCCCTTCTTCTGGCGGCTCTCCTTCCCGTTCCCCGCTCCGACTTCCGGATTTGGAACCGGAAGTGACGCGTTCCTGGTTGGTGGAACGCACACCAGAGGTTGGGCGAGTCCTGTGAAAGGAATCAACAAGCTTTATTAATCACAAACAAACAATGTCATCAGCACAATTGCTGCTGATGTTCTCAATATTACTCAATCAAAACGGAGTGTATACCATAAAAGCAGTGTGACAAACAGATAATATATAACAATGTTTACAAATTAATAAACATATATCAAGCAGGCACAAAAATGTGTGTGAAATATACCCACATATAATATAAGTTTAAAAGTGTCTAATAGTACACCACCCGGAGGCAGTATAAGCCCATGCTGAATGTCCGAGCTTAACTGGCACCTATGAAAAATGTGGCTCAATCACGCCCAAGAAAACTCTAACTATGGAAGAAAGTGGAAATATATGAGTGAATAAGTCCTCGTGGTGATGTGCTATATGACATAATATAAAGAAATAATTTAAAGAGATAATTTTAAAAATAATGAAATAAATAATAAAAAAATGTAAATGAGCAACAGCAATGTCTAGAGCAGATCAAAAATAAGTGCAATAAAGCAGTGAATACATATCTAGCAAGCACAATGTTAATAATACATGGACCAGGGGGATAAGTCATACACTCCTATATGTTTCAAAGAAAACAGCTGTAATTGATGGCTTCATTGAAACCCTCTGGATTTATGGTTTTCAATCTGAAAATCCACTCACATTCACATCTAAGTAACATTTTATCTCTATCGCCACCCCTGTTAGGGGGTGGCACATGGTCTATAATGCAATAGCGTAAATGTGCCATATTGTGACGTGCTTGTGCAAAATGGCAGGCCACCGCCTGCTCGCTGGTGCCCGACAATAAGGCTGCTTTAATTGCCGCCCTGTGCTGGGCCATTCTTTCTCTGAACTGTCTTGCTGTCTTGCCCACGTAATACAATTCACATGGGCAAAACAGCAAGTAGACCACGTATCTGGAGCTACATGTAAGGGGATATCTGATTTTTAGTGGAATGCCCATATGGTGGTGCGCAAATTGGTCACCCGTGATAAATAACCACAGGTGGCACACCCTATACATCGGTAGCACCCAGGTTTCCTTTTTAGGAAATGGTCAGCGTTCTTCTTAGGTCTATCGCTAATATCCATTTTAACTACTAAATTTCGGATGTTAGGGCCTCTCTTGTAGCTGGGCATGAGCTTCGATTTAAACAAACCTCTCAGTTCCGAATCTGTATTAGCTATTGGCCAAAGGGCTTTCACATTGAAAACAATTTCTGGGGTCTGGGTTGAATACTGTGTTACCCAGGTCATGGTGTTAGATATCTCCTTGGATTTAATTTTATCAGCTAAGTAGTCCTTCCCGGGTCTTAGTGCAAACCTTTTCTCTAGCCTTTATGAGCTCATTGATGGGATACCCTCTCTGTTTAAATTTAAGTGTCATTTCTTCGAGTTGAATATTACGGGTATCTACCTCGTTGTTAATCCGGCATAACCAAAGCATGGTGGTTACTCAGAGATTTTTCAAAAGTAGAAATTTATTCAATCAAGCAGGTCAATCCGACAATTGTTTTCCTCAGGGATAGCCCTGGAGTGTTACAAGTGCTGTATTTATACCAACCATGGCTCCTCCTAATAACAATCAAACACATGTAGCTTACCTGTGTTTGAAGAGAGGTCTGCGATCTGCTCCACACCGGTCACCGCTCCGTATCGCAGCATGTGACGTCATTCCCAGTGCGAATCTACTGAGTACATCACCAAGGAGACACCGCACATCGCGTCTACGTTGCCAGGTTACCCAGACACTGTAGCAGATCGTTTGCCTCATCAAATATATATTTTTTAAAGTGCAAAGAATAGTGCTGTGCAAAAGTGAATATAACAATCTTAAAGACGTACAAACCATATTAAAACAGTATGCTGAACTAATTCACCATTGCTGCATATATCACAGGACACAAAATTAACTTGCATCAACCCTGTGTCCCGTGTGACATTGAATCATTGTAATAAATGTTTGTCAATTCATATAAAATATTATTTTGTATCAAGCAATATTATTATTAATCACAACAACATAATGCAAACCTTATTATTCACAAGAAGCAATGTAAGCCGAGTTTAGGCCTTTTGGAGCAAGTGTCCCCAATTTATGTATCCACTTGCACTCTATTTGGAGAAGTCTTTTACTCCGATTCCCTCCTCTGATAGACAATGGTACATGGTCTACAAGCTTGGACCTAATATTAGCGACACCATTGCCTTTTTGCACACAGTGCTGTGCTACGGGTTGGTCACTGGTTCCAGTTCGGATGGCTGCTCTAATAGCTGAGCAATGGTTGGCCATCCTCTCTTTGAACTGGCATTCTGTCTTACCCACATAGTATAGCCCACATGGGCAAGACAGAACATGCCGCACATACTTGGTGGTACATGTAATTGAATGGTGTATGGCCATTTTCTTACCGGTGTACGGGTGATTGATATAATTACCCGTAAGCATGGAACTACAGGTTGTGCACCCTACACACCTGTAGCAACCAGCCTGTCGGGTCAAAATATGTGTGGGAGCTGGTGTTCTGGTCAACTCGGTTACATCTAACTTTACCAACAAATCTTTAAGATTTTTGTTTCTAGAATAGGCCGGCATAATCTGCGTGTTAGCCAGGACGGTTAAGTCTTTATCTGTAGTCACCATCGGCCAAAATCACTTCACATGTCTGGTCATTACGATGACTCGACATGGAAAAGCAATTGACCCTTGGTACCTTTTTGCTTTTAACTGCAGTATTTTTACTAAGTGATAGGACTTTACTTCTATCAATAGACATCACCTTTTCTTTAGCTGCCAACAACTGATATATATATATATATATATATATATATATATATATATATAATTTTTATCTTTAATATTTTTAATCTTTCCTTTTCTTTCTTCTATTTTTTTCTAAAATATGCACTTTAACTACTGTAGAGATCTTTTTCTATATTTGTGACTTGTGTTCCCTCCGCTTATCGGTATTACCACTTACATTTTAAGTAATATAGTTTTTCTATAAAAAAAATTTAAAATAAGGCAGCATTACTATTTTTGATAAAGCACACAAAATATGTTGAAGCTGCTCCCATTGAAGTCTGTGGATTCCTCTCCTCACCTCTGCCACGCCGCACAGAAGTCGCTGTAGAACCAACCGCCGCCGTGAACCAAGAATGGGTGGTGTGAAGTGCCAAAGTGAAGTGAACCGGGCAGTGTTTAGCAATAAACGGCTAAAGTCTCCCATCCTCTCCAGGCCAGCCTCCACACAGCCAACAGACCAGAACCTGATCAACTGATGAAGCTGCTAAGAGTATCGATAGAAATAGATCCTCTTGTTTCACGGACTTCTAAAACAGTCAGAGAAGAGTTGTAAACATTTTTTTAATACAAATAATTATTTGTATATGCTGAACATGTATGTGCTATATTAATAACTAATAATAATATTAATAATAATAATAATAATAATAATAATAATAATAATAATAATAATAAATATCTGCTGGCTGTGATAAGGAGCAAATCAAACTAGCTGTAATTTAAATTAATTGTCATTGAATTTAAAGCAGAATATTTAGCAACCAAGTATTCACCAGTATTTAAAATAATAAATTCTTGTTGATTGCACAATAAGAGTATCAAAATAATAATAAATAAATAAATAAATAAGAAAGTTTTACAGTACATACACTCCAGTGTTCCCCAGGGCTTCCTTGCTCTGGTGCCTTCAAAAAGGGCTATGCTGCCCTCAAGTACGGCTATGTCGACCGCTGTTTGTAGAATTGAATTGCACAAACGGCTTGGAATAAAGTACATGTATTTTTATTGAGACATCTCAATAAAGAGATGAGAGATTTCTCAATATGTCTTTATTGTCTTTATTGAGAGATGTCTCAATAAAATCACTTTATTCCAAGTTTATGTTTACAAAGACTCTGCGTGCCGCTTGTCCAATTCAATTATATATATATATATATATAAATATTTATATACATACACAGTATATATATATATATATATATATATATATATATATATATATTTATCACCAGGCAGCATTCAATGTGGCTCCTGTTGTGCAGCAGAGAGGGCATGTCAACGAAAGCAGCCATTTGTCAAGATTCGGCCATGATTTTGACAATCCATGGACCTTTTAAAGTTGGGTCCATTCTGTCGAGAAGGCCTCTTCAATACTGTTGGAAACAACAGCATTGAATAGGCGCCCACCACTATTTCCCCTGTCGGAAATAGTGGCAAGGATTGAATACCATCTTAAAAGAGGGACAAAGTAATGGGGCCCTTTTAAATTGAATTGGGCAATTCCCACTTCTCTAAATCTGGATTTGGAAAGGTCTGTCAGGGGTAATAGATGTCTCTTTAATTTCCCTTTCGTGATTCATAAGATTCTGGCTAAATTAGTTTGTGATGGCAAAATAGAAAACATCACACTGAACGATTTCTATGTAATAAAAGCAAAATCTGTGAAGATTGATTCAATGTGGTATCCACTGCACCTAGGGATGGAATGAGTCTTCTGGTTTTCCTCAACGCTATACAGACATCATAATCTTTATTTTTTTGCAAAAAATTCAATACTGTATTTCAATTGCACTAAGTTTTGTTATTTCAAAAATGATATTTCTTCCAATATTATCCAGCAAATACAATTTAGAATTTTTAAGTGAATCATAAAATGCAGTTTACTAGCTTAATCATAAATGCAGGGTTTCTGTTCATTGTTATAGACTGTGCAAAAGGAGAAAATTAATTTACCCAAACTCCATCTGGCTTGCATTTATACAAAAGTAAAAAGAGAAAGTTATTTCTAAAAGACCATAGTTACCAGTGTATATATTGAAAGAGGCAGCAAAACATTTAATTTACATTCTTACAGCTTACAGAACTGTACCTAACAATAGCTTCCAAGAATTGCTGTTTCATAATTTAACCCCTTCAGTGGCAATCTCGAGAATTTTCTGATCTGGCAAGCCCGGAAAATTCTCGGAATTGCAACTGTTTAGAGCACTGCTGAGTTCAATCACTGAACTCAGACAGCTTCGGCGCTGCCCGGCTCCCTCCCCTCTGCCGCGCCTCCTCCTCCCCTCTCCCCTCCAGGTTTTCTATTGAAGTACCCGGTGCCGGCTTATGACAAGCCGGCTGCCATGGACGGGGATGGGGTGCAGGGGCACAGGTCCATGCAGCGGCTGATTGACAGTTCAGCGGCGCTGCCCAGAGCCAGGGAGGCAGTTGTGTTTTTTTTAAAGGAGTGCTCCCCATAAAAAACTCACCCAGTGGGGAGCGCTCCCAAAAAACTCCACCACTGAAGTGGTTGAGGGCCAAGGGCCAGATGAACTAAGCTTGAAAAGTGATAAAATGATAAAATGGACAGTGAAAAAACAGCAGCCAATCAGCTCCTACCTGTCATGTCACAGGCTGGGTTTGAAAAATGACAGATAGAAGCTGTTGGTTTATCACTCTCCATTTTATCACTTTTCAAGGTTTATTACATCTCACCCCAAGTGAGACATAACCTACAAGGCTAGGAGCCATAGGCCCAAATGTAACCAAGAGTTGGGTGATGTAACCTTAAAATGTAAACACTTATTTCATTTTATTGGCAAAACCACACACTTTTACCACCTCTATCAATTCATTGCCTACTTTCTGCTGTTGTCCCCCCACACTCTCACCGCCAGCATCCCCTTTCCTTTATTTTACAATAGCCTTCCCAACTCAAAGCACACAAACAAATATTAAGTATAGCAACAGACAAAAGGGCAGATGTATTAATCCTCAATAAGAGGAGAGGAAGAGAGAGAGAGAGAGAGAGAGAGAGAGAGAGAGAGAGAGAGAAAGGTAGAAGAAAAACCACTCCCCATAATGGTGGGAGATTTTTAGGGACCGCTCCCTAAAAAACCCCCACCGCTGAAGGGGTTAAAGATGTTAGCAAGTCTCCTGAGAGTGAGAAAGAGCCAACTAACTATGCACAGCAGCGAATGTGCCACAGTACTTCGTTTTTCAGAGCAGTGGCCACACGAGTACACCAGCCCCCCAACTAAAATATTGCACCCCCACAATGTCTTCCTAGCAAAGTGCTGGCTACTAATCGCAACAGAAAAAACCATCCCAGGGGAGGTGTTTTTTTTCTCCCTGCCTGTCCATACTGCAAGTACCTGTAGCAAAGAAAAAAATTTCAATGGTCTACCACTTCTCTTCTATAAAGTCAGACATATCTTGCTTATAGGAACTGCAGCTGGTCTGTTTGTCAATTTGCATGAATTTTTTTGTTTGCCAAATATGTACTCTGTGTCTTTCATACTGTACATCTGCACCCAGAATGCATGAAAATATATCAATGCGCAGGGTATACACACCAGGAATAGTAAAACAAATGATTGAGGTAGAATAGAGGAATGTTCAAGAGCATGGCAATTACTGTTCAATGCCCAAACATGAAAAATCATGCACTCAAAAATCCAAAGGCTAAATATAGCATTAATAGCAGTATATTGGAAACTTCCGAGGAGGAAACGGATCTAGGTGTCACTACAGTATTTCAGGTGAATTAAAGGAAGGTAAGCAATGTATCAAAATAATGAGGAGTGCAAGTCAGATGCTTGGTTGCATAGGGAGAGGAATCAGCAGCAGAAAGAAATAAGTAAAAGTGCCACTGTATAGGTCATTGGTATGACCTTATCTACAATAATGTGTCCAGTTGTGGAGGCCAGATCTCCAGAGGCAAATAAATAATTTAGAGATGGTACAAAGAATGGCAACTAAAATGGTACATATAGATTGTAAGCTCGACTGGGGCAGGGACTGATGTGAATGTTCAAATATTCTCTGCTGAATATGTGTGTGCTATATCAGAACCTGTAAGTAAATAAATAAATCATAAAATCGAATACAGTGGGGCTTGAGGTAACAACATCATTAAAATCAGATGCAGGAAATGCTGAGATGAATACTGCTTGTCACAATGACATACATTAATGTGAATATTCACCAAAAAACACAGAGTTGTATGAATTGTGATTTACCCGCCCCCTTTCCAAGCTTAGTTTGATACTCATCATCGTCATCATCATCAACCTCAGAGAACTAGCTGATGCTTAAAACAAATGATCTGCCCTGGACACAACCTATTTACATTAATAAAGTTACAAGTAGAGATGACACTGAAATACATATTACTGTGACATGTTCATACCAGCATATACATGTTTTCAGAGCACACAGTTGGAAAATGCACAAGATTCACTGGGCAAATAGCCATTAGTTCGATATGTACTTTTGGGACATATTGTATATAAATAAAGTATAGGTGGATGCATAGAGAGATCCTCCTTCCAGGAGCCACATATATATAGGAGTTGGGGGCAGAATGGCATATATGCACTGATAATGACTTACAGAAGCACCATATACAGTAGCCATTTATGATTTAATGACTGCACATTAAAATCTTCAACTGATATCCGTGAACTAAACAGCTTTATAGTTAGAACAAAATAGCTTTACATCAGTTAATTTAATAAAGAAGCACAAACTGTTCTTATTTCTTTATTGTTATTTTAATTCAAACTGTTGTGAAAAGATATTTCCTATTTGGAAATATGCAATGGATTTTGATGTATTTTAGATTTAGCATTTAGTAATTGTGACATTTACTAATAAGACTTGTGTATCACACTGCATTATCCTATTTGTGCATAACTTAGTAATAATGTATTATAATTAGATTATTAGTCTGTGAGTTAATAGGGTAATTCAATTTACATTTATAATATGGAAAACTTCTTAAGCTGCTTTCAGACCACAAAAACTGCATCAACCCAGTTATTTTAAACATTTCTAAAAACGGGTCAGACAACTTAAACCCCTTTCACACAGCATATGTGAAACGGTAGTTTACCGTTTCAATGCCGTTTTTGTGGTCTGAAAGTTTACCGTTCTGGGATGAGTTTACACCATATACCCTCCATGCAGGGCCGGATTAAGGTCTGCCCCCCCCCCCCCGATGGAGGCATTTCCAAACCCCCCCACCCCCTGATTGAGGCATTTACAAACCCCACCCCCTGATGGAGGCATTTAAAAAAAAAACTCCCACCCCCTGACGGAGGCATTTCCAAAAAAACCCCACCCCCTGATGGTTGCATATCCAACCCCCACACTGAGGCATCCTCTATCTCCCCCCACCCCCCACAGAGGCACCCCCCCTCCACACTAAAGCATCCCCCCACCTGGGCAACGCAGGGAAGGGATCATGCTGGCGGGCAGGGAGTCCCTGCGGCGTATGTGAGACCAGTGGCAGGGTCCTTGTGGGGGCTCTGCGGCAGATGGAAACTAGTAGTATGTACTATGCCTTGGAGAGAGAGATCAATTGAACAGACAGTATTGAACAATAGACTCCTAACTGACATTTCTCAAATAAAGCCTGTAACGTGACAGTTATTAGCTGATTGCCTGGTTCTTTATCTCTGTCCACTTTATCTCTATATACTGCTTAGTACATAGACCTCTTTGCTTGCTACTCACACTTGGTAACCAGCATATGAAATCATTTCAGTTAAGTATTTAAAAAGGGTGAGCAGACCTGGGTTTCACTGAGATTGGTGAGACATACAATTGTGCCTTAGTAATATTATTTAATAATAACAAACATAAATATGCAAAACATCCACAATCAACAATACGAGTTTGAATTTTCTAATATAAAAACAATAATGAAAATAGGGTAAGAAATGGTATGTCGCGTTGATTTCCTGGGAAATTGATGTAGCAATAAAACACACCCTATCATGTTGTTAGGAGTTGGAACCTGAGTTCAGTTGTTAATGTAGTAAATGATCCTTCGTTATCAGGGGAGCAGGGCAAATGTATGGGTGCCAATGGTAGTAAAACGTTTCAGAATAATACCCAGCTTGGGGTGGGATAATTACCCTGTAAGATGTATCAAGTCCGTTGTTAGTTGGCAAGTTGTGCTTGCAGAGCTGTTCAACGGAGATGGCAGGGTTCACAACCACTAGGCTTTGGTGCTGGTCTGGAACAATGGTGAAATAGCTCAATGTGTTTGGATGTATTAAGCTTACACCTTCCTCAGGAGCAGAATTCCCCAGGCAAGTGTACTGTCTATAACCAACTTCACAGAGTAAAACTGGCCATACACCTAAAGATTTAGTGTCCGATCTGGCGGGTTGGAACAAAAATCTGGTAATTTATGGGAGCAAGTGACAGTTGACCATTTGCTTTGAAATGCTGTAAAACTGACAAACAAGATCATTCAGATATTACCAGATTATTGTTCCAACCATCCAGATTTGATAATAAATCCATAGATATGAAAGAAGTATTGTTAGAGAATATTGGCCCTTATTTTGGTTGATTCGTTCGCCTACACATTCGCTCGCAGCCGAAGGAAAGGATCGCACACGTACACAGGGAGCGAAGGCACGCCTATGAGGCCACTGATGCCGTTCATTGGGATCCACGCACAAAAGGGAGTGGCGTGCTAGTGCATGTACGATACCTTGTTCATACGGATTTTAACCTGTTTGCTCAGACTTTCAGCGTGCGCACGGCTGGATGGGCGAGCGAACAGGCTCGGCTGGTGTTTAACACGCCACAGCATGAATACGCTCGGAAGTTATGTTCAAACCATTACCCAATTACACAAAGTGTAAGTTGTTTATTACATTAAATTAACTAATTGCCTTCTCCAATTACACTACACTAATAGCAGTATATAAAGAATACTGCTGCATTTGTGGGTGAAAACAATGAAATATATAAGAGATATGAATGCAAAGAAGTGTAAATGGTTAAACTGCAAAAGTGTGCAGTGTTGCTGCCATGTAGTTAGTTAATTGATAAATGAGAGAAACGTCTATGCTGCATGGGTGTGTATTGCATGCACCTGAAAGTAATTTAGCTATTGTTCATGTTGATTGCCTGAGCGAATGTGGGCCCGCTGAGGCGCTGGGCTGCGAGGCATGAGACTTTTTTCGTGCAAGTGTTTCTCATTTGTAATGGGCCGAGCGCTAGGTGACTCGAGCGAGGCCGCCGCCCAGCACTTGTTGTCATCACCCATGTATACGCCCCAGTTGCTGCCCAGTTTTGATGCCGCGCCCTACGATATGCCCACATTACGCCTACTGTGTCCGAGTTTGCTCGGCAGAGTATTTCTGTTCGCTGGGTCACGTCCGTGCGTGGCTGAGTGAACCTGCACATACGCATAGCGAATGGTACGCATGCGCAGTAGGCTAAGAAACGCTCAAGGGTGATAAGGAGAGATAAACATCCAGCCAATCACCTGCTAACTGACATGGTACAGGCTGTGTTTGAAAAAAGTCAGTAAGGAGCTGATTGGCTGGACGGTTATCTATCTTTTTCAACCTTGCATTTATCTCTTGTTAAGGCTTAATACTGTACATCTGCCCCACTGCTTGGTCTTCGTTCTGGAGAACATGAATTACAGCACCTAGCAGAGGTCGGTTTAAGAATAAAATCTGTATTCCACCAATGTCTGTAGATAAGCCCTAATGCGATGATTTCTTTACAGAAAACATCGGTAATCTAGAAAAAATGAGCAGTAAGAGAAAAATAACCATCTGTACAGATATTATTAAGCAACTTTTACCATGGGATATTTCCAGCAGAAGAACTTGTCAAACAAAGGAGGAACTTGTCAAGCAAGAAAAATAATGTCTGGCTTTTAAGAGAAACATAAGTAGCTTAGTCAATGTATAAGTAAGTAATAGCATGTACACCTGATGTTTGGGAGCGTTTGTGTACAGTAAGTGCTTCCAAGTGGATGGTAGCTATAATCTTTCTGCAAAATGAGTGCAATAAAGACTTTTACCTTTTATTTACAAATAGAACAGTTTTATGTAGGAGTTTTACTGGCTGATAGCAGAGTGCTGGGGAATTTTTGTGTTTATTACCTTTAAGGATAAGTCAAATGTAATCTCACTCATTGTACACTGCTTTCACCAAAAGCTGAGGCAAAATAATTACAGCGTCTTTAAAATCCTATCAACAGCACATACAACTAAATGCATCTTGATAGGTGCTGTTGGAATTGAACATTGTTCCATCAAAGGATAAAATTACATTTAGTCTTTCCTTGGGTTTCTATAAAAAGTAAGAGGCTGAGCTCAATTGAGCATTCATATCTACCACAGCATTAAGCTGGTGACTAAGCTGCTGCTGATAAAGGGGATGCGGTTGTCAGTGTCTGGGACGGGTCGACAGTCAAAAGGTTCACCACTATTGGTAGGCAGTCAAAAGGTCGATGTATGAAAAAGGTCAACATGCATTAAGTCACCGTGGCCAAAAAGTCCACAGAAGGGAAAGGTCGACGTGAAAAATGTCGACATACAATAAGGTGCAAGTTTATAGAAGTGGAAATGTTGTTTAACTAGTGTTCTAGAATTTTTCATGATTTTGTTTAAACGACTTGTTCCTACTTTACCTTTCCAGTGGAGGGAGAATATAATAGTGCCTGAAGCATTGCGAGCAGACGCGGTACACTTATACGGTGTTCATGACGACGTATGTCGACATAGACACCATTAAATGTGAAAAACTCAACCTTTTGTCCAAGTCGACCTAATTCACGTGTCGACCTTTTGACTGTTGGCCATGACAGTGTTGACCCAATGACCCATACATGATCACAGTACCATAAATGTGCACATTGCTGATCCTTTTTAGTACTGTAACTTTCAAATTTGCGCAGAGAGATTTTTTTTTTTAACCTTGTTGCCTAGTGGCTGTAAAGCAGGCATGTCCAACGTTGGCCCTCCAGATGTTGTGAAACTACACATCCCAACATGCTTTGCAATAGTTTTAGCATTCTCTAATAGCAAAACTGTGGCAAAGCAAGCTGGGATGTGTAGTTTCACAACATCTGGAGGGCCAACGTTGGACATGCCTGCTGTAAAGCAAGGATTGCATCTCTTCTTCTCCTTGTGATGAATAGGGAATAGCTTTAGAAATGTCAGAACTCAACCAATGGATAAGGTAAATATGGGTGATTCAGTAATCAATGCAGTTTGCATCACTTCTGCATCTTTGGAGGACGCGGCAATACGAAAATATGCAAATTTTGTTGGACACCTCTTTCATACTTGTGTGATCCGCTGATGGTTCCAATGATACAGACTTCAAATCATTTGAGTGAACACTGGCTATATGAGTAACCTTGAGGTTACTCAGTATGGCCGTGTAGATCAGGCTTGTGGGGCCATGAAAGCTGCATCAGAAGATGCGGGCCCTGACCTTGGCATGCATATTAAAACAGGGTCAACATATTTGTAGTGGCAATATGAAGACATATGAATATACTGTAGTGAGGAAGGGATTTTTTTGTGGGGCTTCAAGGATCCATCCACCCAAGGAAGAAATAGGAGGTGTGGCCTCACCTAATTTTGTCCTTTGTATACAGGATAAATTGTTACAGTCTAGTGACACTGCCTGTAGAGAAAGCCCAAATTGAACTGTGACCGCCAAAGAGCCCACTGAGTCAGTTTAGCCAAAGAGTCCTGTGTCCAAAGCTGCAGGAAGAAGGGAGGACCATAAAACTCTGTGATTGTAAGTTAAATTGTGTCCAGACCTGCCATAAACAGCCAGGACAGATACTTTGGGGTGTATTCAATGCTCATTTTCACAGCTTGCAGGGTCAGTATTCAATTGACCCCCTACACACGCCGTTTCCCCCTCACTTTGGAGTGAGGGGGAAACAACCTATGTTGGACGTTAAAACAGGAAGACTCATGGGTAAATGCAGCAGGCTTCCTGCATTAGTCGCTGTTTGGGGCAATCCTGGCTGTCCTCTGACAGCCAGGATTTCCCCAGCGCATTGAATAGGGTGAGCGGCAGGTGTGGGGGTTAAATGGTGAGGATTGCTTGTTTTCGTCGTTCCCCGATGTTTAACCCCCTCGCCGGTCACATTGAATACACCCAATTCTGTTACATTACAGACTAGTTGCCCTGTTAGATAGGGGTCAACTAGTGCACTGAGTGAGGGCAATGTTGTTTTTGTCTTGTTTGATGTATGTTGAGTGTAAAATCCACTTTATTTATTTTAACTTGGACCTGGTTGACCCTGAGTTGTGAACCTAGACATTGTATCCCTAAACAATACCATGCCAAATAATCCTGATTGTGATATATGATTCAGAATTGGTTTGCAAGAGAAATAAAACAGAGCCACATAGTTGGAAGAACACGCTTCGGTAGATTGCAATTATATGCTAAAATTTGCCAACATTGGAAAAAGGAGATCAGACCAAATTATCTCCAGACCACTACAGCCGCTCAAGAATGTAAACCAAATTCATTATCAATTCATTAGCAAGCTTATCAAATCCCAGAACCAGTCACAGAACCTTGCATTCTGGTGGAATCGATGCAATAAAGAATACAGTATCTATCCTTATGTAGACTTTTTTGAAGAGAGAGAAAGAATTGTCATATGGTGGTGCACCATTTATAAGAAATTGAGTCATAAAATATACCTTTTATTGGTTATCACTTAAAAAGGAACGCGAAATATGACATACAACACAAAACATATACACAAGTGAAAACAGTGTGTTTAAAAGGCACGTGCGGGTTCAAGGAGCAACTACCTTAATCAAGTATTTATCAGTGACACCATTTAATACTCCTTCTTATCATAAAACAATTGTTCAGGAGGAAGGTGTCAATTAAATTCAATTCGGGTTTTGTGTGTGTTTAAGTACAGTTTCAGTCAGCCATATTAATAGCTACCATTAGGTTACAGTGTTGATAATTGTAGGATGTCGCCTTGCACTCAATTAGTTACAATAGACTAGTTTGTTAATTCGGTATCCGAGTATTTGCAATCTGTCTGATATGTATCACTCCTGAATCAGATACATATTAGTCTTGGTAACTGGGCGTTTTAAATAGGATCATATGATGCCCCGTTATTTACAGTCACCTCCTATAGTGGGGAAAGGTGCTGTGACACGGGCATATTAAGTCTCAATTGTCTCTCCTCTGCGTCACCGTCAGCTATGCTGATATTACAGTGATTGCAGGGAGACTGTGATTGTCGCCTTGAAATGAGTGCTTTAATGCGGGTTATTTGTAGACCGGCTGTCTTTCTCTGCGCCGCTGTCAGTTGGTACTGGTACCACTGCGGTCGTAGGGAGACTGTTGATTCACCGGATTATCTTAATTTCACACAGTATCGGGACAAGCACTCCCTATGAGGGAGGCGAGTGCTACAATACAAACTGCCGGACATGGTCAGTCTCACTCCGTACCGCCTACCGCTCACGCTGGTCGCACTGCGGTTAACAGGGAGACCGCCGGTACTATCGTCCGAATAGGTAGCTTATCTAGGGACAAATGCCGCAATCGGAATGCCGTGGGTCAGTTGTCCTTCCCTGTACCGCTGTCAGCTCGTGCTGCTGCTGCGGTCTTATGGGGACTAATGACGTTTAGGCTGCTGAATACATTAGAGTCCTGAAAAGGACTAGTAAATATATTTCATACACACAAACAGGGTGGTAGTGCTCAAGGAACGTGCGCACGGCTGGGTCGGCCGGCGTACGCTTCGCAGGTCTTCCTGCCCTGAGTGCCCGCAGATAAGCTACATATTCGGACGATAGTACCGGCGGTCTCCCTGTTAACCGCAGTGCGACGAGTGTGAGCGGTAGGCGGTACGGAGTGAGACTGACAACGTCCGGCAGTTTGTATTGTAGCCCTCGCCTCCCTCATAGGGAGTGCTTGTCCCGATACTGTGTGAAATTAAGATAATCCGGTGAATCAACAGTCTCCCTACGACCGCAGTGGTACCAGTACCAACTGACAGCGGCGCAGAGAGAGACAGCCGGTCTACAAATAACCCGCATTAAACCACTCATTTCAAGGCGACAATCACAGTCTCCCTGCAATCACTGTAATATCAGCATAGCTGACGGTGACGCAGAGGAGAGACAATTGAGACTTAATAAGCCCGTGTCATAGCACCTTTCCCCACTATAGGACGTGACTGTAAATAACGGGGCATCATATGATCCAATTTAAAACGCCCAGTTACCAAGACTAATATGTATCTGATTCAGGAGTGATACATATCAGGCAGATTGCAAATACTCGGATACCGAATTAACAAACTAGTCTATTGTAACTAATTGAGTGCAAGGCGACATCCTACAATTATCAACACTGTAACCTAATGGTAGCTATTAATATGGCTGACTGAAACTGTACTTAAACACACACAAAACCCGAATTGAATTTAATTGACACCTCCCTCCTGAACAATTGTTTTATGATAAGAAGGAGTATTAAATGGTGTCACTGATAAATACTTGATTAAGATAGTTGCTCCTTGAACCCGCACGTGCCTTTTAAACACACTGTTTTCACTTGTGTATATGTTTTGTGTTGTATGTCTTTTTTCGCGTTCCTTTTTAAGTGATAACCAATAAAAGGTATATTTTATGACTCAATTTCTTATAAATGGTGCACCACCATATGACAATTCTTTCTCTCTCTTCAAAAAAGTCTTCTACCAATACTGTCTGTGGTAGCACATCCCTAGGAATCCTACAATTTGTACTTATCCTCACAAGAAGGGGCCAATCTCAAATAAACCCAATACCTGTCTCCCTTCCTGTGCAACAGATCAACAAGCCCCTATCTACATCTATCCTTATGTATCAATTTATTTATTTTATTTATTTATTAACAGTTTCTTATATAGCGCACACAGATTCCGCAGCGCTTTACAGAGCATAGTTATAATCAAAAACACATAACAAATTACAGTACAAGACAGTTTAGGACAAGCACATGGTTAATATGGATAGTTGCATCAGGGGACAGGACACTGAAGCAATCATCAGGGTGGCAGAGGTTTATATATTCTAAGAAAGGCACATGAGGAGAGAGGGCCCTGCTCGTGAGAGCTTACATTCTAAAGGGGAGGGATAGACAGACAGGGGTGACACAGAAGGTAAAGAAGTGAGCATAAACAGTAGGTAAGGATAAGCGATGGTCAGGTTTTATGCAGGAGGGTTGTTGCTGGTTGCTCAGATTTTGCAAGATGTCTGGTAGAGGCAAAGGTGGTAAGGGACTCGGGAAGGGAGGTGCTAAACGGCACAGGAAGGTTCTTCGGGATAACATCCAGGGCATCACCAAGCCTGCTATCCGTCGTCTAGCCCGTAGAGGAGGCGTGAAGCGCATTTCTGGCCTCATCTATGAGGAGACCCGCGGTGTGCTGAAGGTATTTCTGGAGAATGTGATCCGTGACGCCGTCACCTACACCGAGCACGCCAAGAGAAAGACCGTGACCGCTATGGATGTGGTCTATGCGCTCAAGCGCCAGGGCCGCACTCTGTACGGATTCGGAGGCTAAACACTGAGGCGCATCTAGCACAACCGCTCACCCACAAATCAATGCCTATTTCCCTATAGATTGTCAGCTTGCGAGCAGGGCCCTCCTACCTCTTGACTGTCTGTAAATACTCTGTTTGTTGTATCACTGTCTCCTTTGTAAATCGCAACGGAATATACTGCGCTATATAAGTAACTGTTAATTAATAATAATAATTATTATTATAATAATAAATGATGCTCCAGATGAGCAGTCCTTATGCTGACAAAACCAGACAAGTATGTTACTCTGTAGTGAGTTCTGTAACCATTCACATACATTGTTTATGCACTACATATTTAGTACTAATGAGTCCTGTCCTTAGAGCATGTGTAGTCTATTGCCTGCAGCTGAGCTGAAATGTGTTCCACTTCACAAAACAGCACTCTCATTTGTCCAGGTGAACTCTAGGTGGTATAATATGGCAGTTTCAAAGGACACTGAACTCTTTCAACTCTCATTCTTCTGCTATTGTTTACCTAATATTCAAAGGACAAAATCGGTTCACCACGAATTGGGCATATTACTTGACATCCCTGTTCAACAGGGCAATAAGATGGTAATTCTGCACAAAGGAAGTACTGTAGCCTAGAATGATTTAGGCATAGTGACAACCTGTGCCGTTACCATCTCCTTAGTAATTCAGCCTTTATCTTATGATTTACTAACCACGAACAACAAATTCTTAGAAGTTTTCTAAAAGGATACCAGATTAGTCTAGGGGCTTTATGAAGTGCTAGTGAATCTAGCTGCGTCTACCACTTCCTGAGACCAGGGGTTATCATTGACAGACACGTCTCAGATCTAAAGAAGGGCGATATAAAAGTGATCAATAATATACTTTTCTCTCCAGCTACAGGACCCTGGAGAGAGAAGTACTTGCCACAGCCCAATGATATCAGCAGCACTGGCATTAGGAACTATCATTCCTGTGACCAGGGTGGCTCTCCCCTGGTTGACCTTGCCCCCATATTCTGTGTCTCTGCCTACTCTCATGGACATCACCCTGAGCATGCTCCCTGCTATGCACACTGACTGGTGGTGCGCCCTCTCCCTCCCCCTCTCCCCAGGAGGCTGCATTGCTGTGTACATGTTAGGCAGCTCCCTCTTAAATTTTTGGCATCAGGAGCATGCGTTCTTCTGGAGCCACTCTTCCTACACTCTTGCTTAGCGGTCTAAGTATACTTACCTTTGGCCATCCGGCAGTCTGGTTTACGGTGCAGGCATCAGGATTCTGGCAGTAGTCAGCTGGTGGTAGTCAGGATGCTGGTATTGGTATTGTGATGGCCAGTATCCTCACTGCAAGGAAACTAAGTGCATCCTGGTGTAAATATAGGATTAATATGCTTATGATTTGCCGTTTGCAAATATATACTGTGAACATGGCCTTAAAAATAGTGCATGAAATAGGTATTATTGCAGTGGGGCCCAGAGGCTTAGGGAAACCTTGACCTAATTAGATTTGTTAACTATGATGCCTATGTATAAACCTGCTTTGAATTTGCTTTAATATAAAATTGCTTGTATATAAGTTCCGTGAATAGAAATCCTGTCTCCACAATCATTCCATATTTTTCTCTTCAGCAGAGCATGACTGCCCTATAATTGCAGTTCTGACAACTGTAACATATAATGATTGAAAACTGACCATCAAGCACCAACACAGGAAATAATGCATCATAGGAAAATTATATGTATATATAGTTTTGGTACTTGATGTACATATGATGTAGGTCTCATACAGTATATATACCCCAATCTATAGGGAATAATTATCTTGATATTTGAATCCTAATATTGGCTGTCATTTTTATAGCATTTTATGCTTTTTCTTTTTTTCTTTTAATAACTGTATGTATTGTAATTTTTTGTGTGCTTTTATTTTATTTTACTATAAAATTGTTACATTTGTAGCACTGTGTCCGAACTCATTTCTTTTCAGTGGATAAAATCAGCATTTACTCTTCCAACAGAGCATTAGCGTCCAACTGTACATTTTCTAGTTTTTTCCTCCCCTGTGAGTCCTGGCTAACTCACTGGATGTATGCAGCAGTTGGTTAGAAGATTAGGCATTAACTCAGAATACACTCTGGTATATTTAATTACTCCTTTTGATATTTTTGGAGCGCCGGGTTTTGTGTACCCAGGTGGAGACTATTCTTCATCAGGAACTACACTGCCCCCTTTTTGTGTTTCCTTATCCCACTTTAATAGGCTGTAGCCAGTGCAGTCCATAGAAGCTGGTGTTTTTCGTATGCGTAATCCCTGTTATGCGCCAGTCCAGATCCATTGTGCAGGTTCTAGGACCAAGCTGGCCAGGGCTCTTCTTATTTCCTCCTACTGCAGGCAGTAACAGGCAGTGGCAATCACACTCCCTTAAAGAGGTAGGAGCCAGGACTGGATAGCACTGTGCTACATTATTTTCAATTTGGAGACAGAAACAATGTGGACATGGGAAAAAGTTGAATATTTTAAACTTGCCCAACAGTGTTCTATAATAAATTCCTATTCTAATAAGCATTATTATTCAAATAGGAAATTCTAGAGCCCTTGGATGCTCTTTAGATTTTACATGATGAAATGTACTTGCCTGCTGTTTCATTTACAATTTCAGTATTATTGGCTCTACAAACATTTTGTACAAGCAGAGTCTTCACAATACTGAACTTTTCATTTCTCCTATTTACCGTGCAATGCATTATGCAGCTGCCTTTGATACTGTGGCTCAGCTTTCATCTCTTTCTCTGAAACATTAATAGGATTTTTATTCTGAATCATATTCCAAAATCCTGAATGAACTTTATGCTGAACCTTGTGCTGTAACTTTACCTGCTAATAATTTTCTATCAGGACAACAGTGAATAGAAGAAAATAACATGGTGCCATTCAAAACAGTACCGAATGCTTGAAGGTAATTCTTTGCACTTTAACCTTTTCAAGAACACTTGAAGGTACTTGTTTCCTAGCACGGCGCCCCCGATTTTGATCGTATTACATCTTATACAATCGCATCGCATGCAATATTGCGATCCGATTTTAATTGTACAAGCACCCTGACTATCCACGTCGGTGTGGAGTTGATTTTAGATAGTGTGGCGAGTGCAGCGAGCCTCCGAGCCGGAAGCGCGGCGAGCGGACGCGGAATACGAGCCCGAAGCGTGGCGAGAGAAGCAAGCCCCGTGAAGGGCCGTGGAATACATGTAAAGTAATCCGTGTCCCTTCGCCACACTATGTAAAATCAACTCCACGCCGACGTGGATAGTGGGGGTATGAAAAGGTAGGAGGACTCGTACCGCCACCCCATGCGGGCTCGCTGCGCTCGCCACGCTTTGGGTTGGCATTAATAGTGGGGGTGGCATTGCCAATGGGTGTTTGCTAAAGCACCCCAGAGATCATTGAGATCCATTCATTTAGGGCCATCTTAACAGCATTATGGACCCACAAGCAAAGCTGTGCAGTGGGGCCCCTTCTTACACAGCCACTCACAGGAATAAAAATGTACAGGTGTGTGGGTTACGTTTTACCCATATTTACTTGGTTCTAACAGCGGGACCTTATTGGATATCCAAAAATATGTGACAGCCGATAGCCAATCGTAAACATCCAAACTTGCAGTAATTTGGCTATAAGAACCGAGTAAATCCGAACCTGAACATCTCTACTTAAAATCAGGTTAGCAATGTAATAATACAATGAGGAAGGAAATCCAGATGCTTGGTTGCATAGGGATAATCATCAGTAGAATAAAAAAATAAGTTTAATGTGAAGGGTATTGGTATGGCTCCTCTAAAATTCTATGATCAGCTCTGGAGGCCATAGCTACAAATATATATATATATATATATATATATATATATATCAGAAGAATGACCCCACGTGCGCCCTTAAAATGTAAGCAGCTACTCTATTACCCCCCCTGTTAGTGGGAGGCGGTGTTTAGAAATGGGAGAAATAGAGATATAGAGAGCGCTTTCAACCACCAAATGGAAATTCCACCAATAGTTTGTTAAAATACAAAACAGTACAAATTTTTATAAAACCAGTGTGCTTTTTATTTAATGATTTTTTCAGAATCACATCTGGAAATGGTATCCTTTTCGGAAATGGATACCATTTCCAGATGTGATTCTGAAAAAATCATTAAATAAAAAGCACACTGGTTTTATAAAAAATTTGTACTGTTTTGTATTTTAACAAACTATTGGTGGAATTTCCATTTGGTGGTTGAAAGCGCTCTCTATATCTCTATTTCTCCCATATATATATATATATATATATTGGTTGCAAAGAATTGGCGTCACTCACGGATTTAGTAATCAAAAGTAATGTGTATTAGAAATACAACATGGTGTCACAAACGAAAACCCGACGTTTCGAGGCTATGCGCCCCTTCTTCAAGGTGTGAACAAGTGAATGAGTGAAGTGCTTACCTTTAAATAGTGTATGGCTGGTGCATGGCGCGGTTACTCCCGGGACTCTCCGTGCGCTCGTGTGCCGCGGGGCACTTCCGGTTGAACTCCTTCCTAGTGCTTCCGGGTACACAGCCTGGGTGAGTCAGCTGAGACGTCAGCTGACTCACCCAGGCCGTGTACCCGGAAGCACTAGGAAGGAGTTCAACCGGAAGTGCCCCGCGGCACACGAGCGCACGGAGAGTCCCGGGAGTAACCGCGCCATGCACCAGCCATACACTATTTAAAGGTAAGCACTTCACTCATTCACTTGTTCACACCTTGAAGAAGGGGCGCATAGCCTCGAAACGTTGGGTTTTCGTTTGTGACATCATGTTGTATTTCTAATACACATTACTTTTGATTACTAAATCCGTGAGTGACGCCAATTCTTTGCAACCAATATCCATTATCCTCAGAGGGCACCACGGTACGTTATTACTTTAGCTGGAGTGCCGACCGATTTACCAGATATATATATATATATATATATATATATATATATACAGATGGGCCAGTGGCATAAGTATAAATTTTGCTCCCTCCTGCCAAAAAGTTTGTGGCGCCTCCCTGGCTCCTCTCAAGCATGTTTCCCCAGTGTGTGACGTGATGACACCACAAGCATAACGGAGAAGCTGAAGCAGGAGAGAGGAAGAGAGACCAGCATACACTGCTGCTTCCCTTGGCTCCGACGCATCTGCAACCTGTACTCAGTAGCCAATAGCTGGCTCTGTGTACAGTCAATTGAATCAGTGGGGGGATTTGTCATCTCTGCCATGGCCGCACCCGCGCTGTGGCTGACTCGCCTCCAGTGCTTAGTCAGCAGGCAGCCACATGTCTGTGCGTTGAGTGGGTGCCGGCGCCCACACAGACCCTGCTGCTTGCTCCCCCAAGCGGCTGCTCGGGCTGCCTTACAGTAGTTACGCCACTGAGATCGACCACGGCTCAGAGTTGCCCCCAGATCTCCACCTGCAGGTTTCTGGTGGATGATGATCTGGTGGCAGGGGACAGGACATGGATGCGTGAGTGTCTCAAAAACTCACATTACCTTTATCGAGAATGGGGCGTGCAAGCATCTCAACATGCATTAAATGGCCTGTGCCTCTGTGGGAGAATCCAGCCCTGACCATTTTAGTTGCCCTTCTTTGTACAGTCTTTATGATATTAATACAGATGGAGACGATCTCACCAGAGCGGTTCCCATCGCGTTGCCTCTCGTGTGACACCCTGCACTAGAACGGGACGTTCTAGTGCAGGGTGTCACACGAGAGACAGCGCGATGGGAGTGCAATGGGAACCTATAGAACTCAGATTATAGTTTTTTGCACTTCAATTATACATTACACTGGGGAACATTTTTTTGCTAGGGCTTTAAGAGTCTATTTTGATTAATTTTGTGCTCTGCTCATGCAAATGCCATGCCTTTTTTCAGTTGGCTCTAGTTTTTTACATATGCATATGTCTTGACTATTTCTGAAATATTAAATTAAACAATGTAAAAAATAGTTAAAAATATATTTTTTTATTCTGATTAAATTCCTTTCATAATATGTTATAAATAGACAACGGATAATTATCTTCAGTGTTAGGAAGCTATGAGAACCGTTTTTTTGTAGGATATTCCTTAATATTGTTATTGTGGGTAGTTCCTCTGCAGAGTCCAACAGTAATTGGCTATCATGTGATGATCCCACCTTCCTGGATATCTTTCTTCTATTACCTGAATATCCTGGTGGAACCTTTCACCCTTCATCTCCTAGATTTAATGATAAGTGATCTAAAATTGCATGTTTGCATCTGCTCAAGATAGTGCTTTCTTGAAGTCTGGAGGCTAAAAGCTCAGCTCTGTTTTCAATAAATTCAAGTCACAAATTAAATCGTTTAGTTCCTTTTGAGAAAATTTGTTTGTAGTAGAGGAACTTTCTTCAAACTCACTCATCTGTGTTGTCACTTGCATTTGATGAAATTAACATTTCCACATCATCAGATTCAACTTCAAACAAAGAAATTAATGATGGTACAGATAAATCTTCACTATGTGGTATCGGTTGTTTTGCAGAATTCATACTTTGTTATTCTCATTTGCAATTTTTTTTTATCAATTTATACCCTTCACATTAACGGCACAAAAATAGCAATCAGTCAAGTGATGTTTTGTCTCACACCACATCATAGGTATGCTGAAATTAAGTGGGTTATTCTAATTTAATCGGTCCCCTGCGCATTCGCACGGGGGACCGATTGTTCGCGGGGCTGATTTGTTATGGGCCGCGTTTTTCCCCATTGAAGAATAGTTTATTACTGCGCATGTGCATAGGTTTTTATGTACATGTGCAGCCGCTATGAGCGAGCTCCCACAGAGCTCGCACACACAAGTCCAGGCAGAGAGGTGAGGAGGGGCCAGTGGCGTAACTATAGCACCGCACCTCCCCCCAATCCCCTGCAGGCGTACCTATTTCGCTGGTCCCGGCGGCTCCGTTCTTCTGCTGAGGACCACCAAAAAATGGCCGCCCCCATATAGCACACAGTTCTCTGAAACTGTCTGCTGTATGGGGGCGGCCATTTTGTGGTGGTCCTCAGCAGAAGAACGGAGCCGCCGGGACCAGCGCAAAAGGTAAGGCTGCAGGGGATTGGGGGGGTTTGAATGGGCGGCGGGGGGCGCCCCCCCCCCTAACGGCGGAGGGGCGCCCAAAACGTAGCTACGCCGCTGGGAGGGGCGTAGGGCGGGGGCCCGGGGAATTTACCTATGGAAATGCCCAGTGTTTCATGGGCGTTCCCATGAGAAAGCTGGGTGTTCCCATGGTAAATCCCCAATGATGCGGTTGTGGGGGAGCGGGCAGCTGACACAGATGTCACCATAGAGGTGTCTCAGATCTGCGAATGCTGAAGAAATCATTCTATGGTCGGCAACCATCAAATGATTTCTCCGAATGGCTGGGAATGGATGATTATGCAAATTATACATTTGCATGCCAGCGGGGGTTTGGGGGGGGGGGGGCAGGCGGCCATGCAGGCGACATCTGGGGGACTTGCAAACCTTGCGAGTCAACCAGAATAAGGACTGTTAATGGCGATTTAATATGACCAAAGAAACAATAAGTGAAAAGCGCGAGTTACGTATTAAGTCCGTAACCAGCGTACCCTTTATGCCTAGCTACGTGCGAACAAAACGTAGCGCAGCGTAGCGTACCTTTTATCGTGTATTATACACCAAAGAACCAATACCTTAATAAGAGATCCTTTCGCAGTACTTTGACTCTGATCTGCGAATATACCTTTTAAGGACAGAGTCCGTAATAAACCTTTATCGCTAAATGCGAATAACAGACACAACCACGGTATAGAAGTAAGGAGATAGGAACTCCACAAAAAGATGTATTTAAGTCCCTAATGGACAAAAGGGGGTTACAGAAATAGAAAATACAGGTATAACAAGTTATGCAATAGTCTAACAAAGTATATACTATACAGGCTCTACTAAGGGAAGAAAAACAGATACAAGACACAATCAGCCAACAATACACTAAGGATAAATACCGTTAATGCAACCGTTTACCGACTCATCAAATATACGAAGCGCAGTACGGTCAGAGCTCGCTATCGTTCAGGGATGAACTATAGCCCGGTGGATAGTCAGGGAAAGGTAGATGTGCCGAAGTGACCGGGCAGCCCTGGGTCACCTATCTTATAGGGTCAGAAGGGGGAGGTCAAAGGCCATTCCCATTGGTCAGAGATCGTATGTCAGGTCCACTGTGATTGGGGGTAAGATGATACAACTGGTTTGACTAGGTGCAGGGGAGTGAACTTTAAGAGTCCTTTGTTTGATGGTTTCGGCGTCAGCAGTGATAAGAACCAGTTTCATCCAGATTTCTTTGTTACATACTTTCAACAGAAACTGTCTCTGGAATATGGATTATGTCCATAACTATCGGGCCGTGTATATTGCGAAATATTCGCAATGACCGGAATACTTCGCACAATGAACGGAATGGAACGGTACTAAACATGATACAGACAGATGTATGCAGGGCTAACTAAGCTATGTGTGGCGTTCTAAACCTTTAACTACATTTTACTTAGTGTCAGTATGTATTTATGAATTTATGTGTGATAGTATGGCTACTCTTCTGGTCCACTTTGTCACACAAATATGTATGGAAACTTTATTTGCGCAACTCTGCGAACCAAAATGGCGGCCATACTATCCTAAAATGGTGTGTGTGCAACTAGACTTCCACAGTCCACCCTTTAACAGTAAATATAAAACTGTTACATTACAAAACATTTTACACGACAATACAGAAATTCATAATCCTAACAAAGAAATTGGGATCCATGAAATAAACATATAAGGGGAGTAAACCATCTGCTCTTGGCCGATCCAGGATCACGGATAAACGATGGGCCGCATTTATCGAACAATCTACTCAGGGTCACGAAGGATAATGTACAATTTTGGGATAAAAATAAAAACAAGGGAGGTTACGACATATACACGTTCACAATTATGGTTTCTTTAAAGGGAGGTGGTTTCAATTCTAGGGTCATATACCAAACCCTGGTCTTCCTCTGCATCTCTCGTTCTTACACTCATGATTTCGGTACGTTTTGTCCTTCCCCGGGTCATCACCTTCAAACATTTGAACAGCAGCACAAAGACTATGATGGCACCACCGATACAGAGAAGGAGTTTTCCTATGCTAGCTATGATCCCTTGCGCCCATTCTCCTAAACCAGAGAACCAGTGCATTGGATTCAACAGGAGGTCCATTCACTAACTTTGTTACCTATTTCTGCCAGGCTGATATTATGTTCCCTTCTAAATTCCCATTTAAGCTGAAGAATCTCATCCATCCGATGATCGATGATTTCTTCTGGGTCTTCAGTATTGTTGGTGATATATGTACAACATTTCACCCCAAACTGTGTAGAGAGGGTGACACAATATCCTCCTGTCATAGCTGTCAGATAGTTCAGCACCATCCGATGTTGGACTAGCTCTCTTTTATATGCTTGCAACTCCTTCCCAGTGTATCTAAAGGTGTCATCATAAATCTCAGTGATGTTATCTACCAAGCTGGCTAATGCTTGTATATATTTAAAATTTATGACTCCTCTGGCGGTATGGGTGATATCTAAAGCAATGAGGAGTTGGATACCGAACGACTCGTGTATCATTTCAGAAGCTAGGGGTTCTTTCTTGATTGTTAAATCCCTTTTATGGATTTGATCATAATGGGTATGAGTGTAAGGAGGAGGTATGCCTCTGTGTATGCTCACCATCTCATCATGGGTGAGGGTCATCACTTCAGGTAACACTCTGCCTAGGTAACAAATACCAACGTAGTTCATGGAGAGCCATTTGTACGCCCTTCTACCACAAATATAATAAACATCGTCAGGGAGAAAATAGGGGACAGAGTATTTCATGATCTTGTCACACATTATCCATAAGAACATCCCCGTCCCCTGCTCCCTGACTCGTTCTTCACATGTTTCTGGCTGTAGGGTCATATTACAGTAGCCGGCTGATACTCTGCCGGCCATCATTTTACTTTTCTTCACCGTGTAGACATATTTATAGTGTCTCCCACTGGTTCGGATCTTTAACAATAATTCCTTATCAATAGGCTCTCCATCTGGACGCTGGGAGTAAGTTATTGTCTGGTTGTGCCATGTCACTTCCCAAGTACCAATCGTTCTGGAACTAGAGAAGTTCATACATACCAGGGATTTGTCCACTTGGTATGGATGTAATCTAAGACTAGGGGACCTGGTATACAGGTATCTCTTATCCAGTGGCCTCCCCTTATTTAATACGCTTATCTCTGAAATATTAAGCGGGTATGGGACTAGGCCTACACTACTCCTTTTATGTAACACTTGTGAACACACCCAGCATTCTGTTTGGTTTAAGACCTTACCCACTAGTGAGTGGTAATCACTCAAAGGATGTCGGCCTGTAGTTGCCTTACTTGTCGACTGACATCGCTGGATGCATTCTTCTTCCATTTTCGGTTGACAATATCTACAGACACAGTACTCACCAGACAATAACTCATCACATAGCCCTTGAACTACGTTTCCCTCATACCTTTTACCTTCTCCTGTCATGGGCAAAGTGTCAAGCTGGTTTAGGGATTCTACCTCACCCATATCTGGGTCCATTATTACACTGTCAGAACTCCGCTCCGATCGCTCTAGAATGTGGCAGCCACCGAGTATCTTGGGATGAAGAAAAGAACACAGAAAGAAAACAAAGAAATATATGCATAACTGTGAACCTGTTGCTTGGAGTCCTTCCATCATCTCTACCAGGGGACTTTTATTTTGCTCTGCTCTTGGACCTTTGTTCGCTCAGGTTGCTCGACCTTGGCTGTTTCTCAGTGTTCCCGAAACAATGCTTCTAGCGACACTTCTTCTATTTCGCTCTCTGCACACTGGGATTCTGGGTTACTGGCTTTCTTGCAGTGGGACGAATGTATCCAAGTCTCTCTCTCTGCGACTTTAATTGATGTAGTGCTGGTCAACAAAACTTGGTACGGTCCTTCCCAACGGTCTATCAAACAACCTGAGCGTAAAAAATTTCGGATCATGACAAAGTCTCCTGGTTTAAGATTATGACAATTCTCGGTAGGCATATCAGGGTTCAGTAAATTCAGCTGCTTTTGTTGTTTCCTTAGCTGTTTGTTTAGCTTTAGGATATACTGTACAGTTAACTCATTATTACATTTGAGATCATCCTGTGGGTCTATCATGATGTGTGGCTGCCGACCAAACAATATCTCGAAGGGGGACAAGTTGAGCGGAGTCCTGGGAGTGGTCCTAATGCTATACAGCACAATAGGCAATGCCTCTGGCCATAACAACCCTGTTTCAGCCATAACTTTACCCAATTTGTTCTTAATAGTACCATTCATTCTCTCAACTTTGGCGCTCGCCTGGGGATGATATGGAGTATGAAGTTTACTATTAATCCCCAGGAGTTTACACATGATTTGGAAGACCTCTCCTGTGAAATGAGTGCCTCTGTCACTCTCAATGACCTTTGGGATACCCTATCTACAGACAAACTCTTGACATATTTTCTTTGCTGTAAAGGTAGCAGTGTTGGAGGCAGCGGGGAAAGCCTCCACCCAGCTGGAAAACATGTCAACACAAACTAATACATATTTCAAATTTCTACAGGGTGGTAACTGTATGAAGTCGATTTGTATTACCTGGAAAGGGCCTTCTGTAGGAGGGATGTGGGATGGCTCTGTTGGGATGGCTTTTCCCACGTTCTTCCTCAAACAGGTGAGGCATGACATTGCCACTCTACCTGCTTGAGAAGCGAACCCTGGTGCACACCAGTAGGCTTTTACCAGCTTGCACATACCTTCCTTCCCAAGATGTGTCAGCCCATGGGCCGCCTCAGCTAGACTAGGAAGGTATGCCCTGGGGGCCACTGGTTTCCCGTGTCCATCTCTCCAAAGTCCGGTGGACTCTTGGCCACATCCCTTCGACTTCCATACTTCTCTTTCCTGTGGGGAACACAAATTCTGCATGTCTATCAGTTTGGATGTGGATACCATGTTCAGTGTACAAAGGTTGGTAGGATGGGTGAAAATATTTACAGGGCATGCGGCCCTTTTCGCTGCCTCATCAGCGCGGCTGTTACCAAGTGACACCGGGTCCTTCTCTGATGTGTGAGCTTTGCACTTGAAAACAGCCACTCTGTCTGGAAGCTGAATAGCTCCCAGAAGTCTCCTAATGTATGTCGCATGCGCCACTGGTGTGCCAGCCGCCGTCATGAAATTTCGAAGGCGCCATAGGGCTCCAAAATCATGCACTACTCCGAAAGCATATCTGGAGTCGGTATATATGTTAACTGATTTTCCTTTGGCCAGTTCACATGCTCTGGTCAGTGCCACCAATTCCGCTACTTGTGCTGAGTGAGGTGGTCCCAAGGGTTCAGCTTCCACAATACCTTCTCCATCTACTACCGCGTAGCCTGTGCACAGCTCTCCCGTCTCCGTCTGTCTATGACAGCTACCATCAGTGAATAAGGTTATGTCTACCTCACTTAATGGGCTGTCGCTTATGTCAGGACGTGCTGTAAAGGTCTGATTCAGGTAGGTCATGCAATCATGCTTGTCCTCACTCTCACTAAACTCTGCTTTACCATATTCAGCAACATTCCCATCACCCTCCACCCTTTGTGCCTTGGAGGGCACATGAGGAAGGAATGTGGCTGGGTTTAGTGTGTTGCACCTTTTGATGGTAATATTTACTGGGGCCATCAGCGCCAGTTCCCACTTAGTGAACCGTGCTGAGGACACATGACGTGTTTGGGCAGAATTTAGGAGGGCAGAGACAGCATGGGGAGCATGAACAGTTAAATCGTGTCCCAACACTACGTCCTCACTCTTACTTACTAGTTGTGCTATTGCGGCCACACTTCGTAAGCAAGTTGGGAGTGAGCGTGCTACTGTGTCCAGTTGGCCACTGTAGTACGCTATTGGTCGGTTGGCATCACCATGTTTTTGTACAAGTACTCCTGCCGCACACCCACCTGATTCAGTTCCGTACAGTTCAAAGGGTTTCCCATAATCTGGCATTCCCAGTGCTGGGGCCTTTGTTAGGCTCACCTTTAGTTCCTCGAAAGCCAGCTCAGATTCCTCAGTGTGAGAGACCCGATCTGGCTTAGTTGAGGAAACCATCTCTTGTAGTGGTAATGCCAGAATAGAGAATCCTGGGATCCAATTGCGACAGTATCCACACATGCCTAGGAACGTACGGATCTGATGCTGGGTCTGTGGCAGTACCATGTTCTGAATCGCTTGGATTCTGTCGTCGGTGAGGTGTCTCAGCCCTTGGGTAAGGCAGTGGCCCAGATACTTAACCCTGGTCTGGCATAATTGCAGCTTATCCTTTGATACTTTATGTCCTGTCTCTGAGAGATGCATCAGTAGCTGTCTAGTGTCATCCACTGATGACTCCAGTGACTCAGAACACAACAATAAGTCATCGACATATTGTATCAGTATCGAACCACTCAGGGGTTGAAAGGATTGCAAACAATCATGCAAGGCCTGGGAGAAGATGCTGGGGCTGTCTATGAATCCTTGGGGGAGTCGTGTCCAGGTATACTGTACTCCTCTGTAAGTAAAGGCGAACAGATACTGGCTGTCAGGGTGCAAAGGGACGGAGAAGAACGCTGAACACAAATCAATGACTGTGAAATGAGTACAGTGAGGTGGGATTTGCATTAGGATGACAGCTGGGTTTGGCACTACGGGGAATTGGCTCTCAACTACTTTGTTTACCCCTCTTAAATCCTGCACTAGTCTGTAGCCCCTCCCCCCGCTCTTTTTCACAGGAAAGATGGGACTATTGGCCGTGCTGGAAGTTCTAACTAGGATTTCCTGTTGGAGCAATCGTTGGATCACTGGGAATACTCCTAGCTCAACTTCAGGTTTTAAAGGGTACTGCGGTATTTTTGGGGCTATCCTGCCTTCTTTTAAGCGGATTTCTACTGGAGCTACATTTGCCATCAGCCCAGCGTCCTGTCCATCTTTAGTCCAAAGGGAACTCGGTATTTGTGCTGTAATTTCAGCTACCCTAGATGGATTTGATTCTACAACAGTGGAATACAACATTAGCCTCTGAGGACTGTCCAGCATATCTTGCACTTCTTGTGTAAGATTTCTAGGAGTGTCCAGAAATACCCCATCGGGGGTGCAATAGATGACACATCCCATTTTGCATAGTAAATCTCTACCCAGGAGGTTAGTCGGGGCCGCTGCAGCCAACAGGAAAGAATGTTTGGTATGCAAAGGCCCGATTGTAACCTCCGCTGGTTTCGTCAGTGGGTAATGTTGTATTTTTCCTGTTACCCCAATTGCTGCTACTGATTTGTCAGTGAAACCCAAGTGAAGAGGAGTGTTGAGAACAGATCTGGCCGCCCCTGTATCAACCAAAAAGGTTTGCCTTACTCCAGCTATATCAACCTTCACCTGAGGTTCCTCTCTAAGGTGTTGAGTTAATCTAACTGGCTGTAGGATACAGGTATGACCTGTTTCCTATTGTCTGACCTGGGTTGCCCTTAGCACAGTGTCAGCCATCAGATGGGGAGGAGGCATGTTGCGTGACCTGTCTGTCTCCTCCCATTGTCTAGGGGCTGGGTATCTTCGTGTCTCACCTTTGTGAGATTCCCATTCTCGCTTATGTGTCTGATAACTCCTGGGGTTTCCTGACCTACAATGAGCTGCGTAGTGACCTTCCCTATTGCAGTTGTAACAGATAATTGGCTTTCTACCTGTGTCCCTGGTGTTTCGTTGGTATGCAGCTTTGTTTGGGGCATTAGTAAGGGCTTGGATGCTAACCATCATCAGTTTGTCAGTTTGCAGTTCCCTGTGCTTTGATATGTTTTTGTCATGGGCTACGGCAGATTCCCGTAGGGCATCTACTGTCATTCCTCGCCAATTTGGGAACGATGTTTGGACCCTGTTCTTCAATTTCTCTCTCAGCCCCTCCACTAACACAGAGACAACCATCTCCCTCAGGTGTGGGTTATCCTTAAGATCGGCGACACCAGTGTGTTTTGATACCGTCATCAAGCCCCGGTTGAAATATTCGCTAGCTGATTCACTATCTTTTTGTTTGATAGTGAATATCTTGCTATATTCCACTGCTGCAGGAAAATACACTCCCAACTGCAAGTTGATTAGGCGTATATTTTCCTGGTTGATCTCATCATTTATCTCCTTGTCCACCTTCAATCCACTATCCTGAATGAATTTCGGGATATCGATGTGAGTGGGGAGACAGGCCCTCAACATGATTCTCCAATCCTTGTTGGTGGGCTCATCAGAGTTTCCCAGATCCCTTACAAATTTCTGACATAATGTCAGATCTTTCCTAGGATCAGGGAAATCTGAAATGATGGACCGCAGCTCTAACCGTGTCCATGGGTTTAGCATGGTCATCTTCCTGGTAGGTATCACACCCTCTCTGTCTGCCTTACCGTAGGGAACCTCCAGTGTGCGCATAGGATATGTTTGTACCACATCCGCATTACTGGGACCTGCTTGGGAGTCGTCTGTGTCTGTGCTGTGTAGTGCATCCTTACCTGAGTCCAATACTACGCTGTTGGCATCAGCCGTCTCCTCCTCCTGTGCTGGAACCTCAACAGCGGGTTGAGCTTTTCCCTCAATCATATTAATTGCATGGGAGACGGCCAGTGCCAACAGCTGCTCGTTTTCCTCTCGGGTTTCCTTATAAGGGGATAAGACAGGGTACAAGTTAGCAACAGGTAAATTACTACTCAGGTCTCGCTTTTTAGTCATTAACCCCTTCGGCACATATGGGGGTGGGGGAGCGGTTGCGGCTACGG
Organism: Crinia signifera; assembly: GCF_055691185.1. Taxonomy (NCBI): domain Eukaryota; kingdom Metazoa; phylum Chordata; class Amphibia; order Anura; family Myobatrachidae; genus Crinia; species Crinia signifera. Next base: position 233,409,857 of record NC_139221.1, on the reverse strand, counting down.
TTGCATTTTTATTGTGGCTGATTGTATCTGGCACTGCCAGACATTTGATTCCCCATTGTTCCTGCCCTTCCTTCTGCCACAATTTAAGAATTTCTATGTGCTTCACTCTCTTCTTACGACTGGAGAGTAGACATATTTCATCCTTTACTGCAGATAAGATTTCTGGATCGAAGCTACCAACACTGGGAAATTCTAACTTGCTGCCTTGTGTCATTCTTCTCCATTTATTTTGGTAAACAACTGCGAGTTCACCGTGCTTCCTGCACATAATGAAAGCCGCCGACCCTTTTGGTCGACTAGATTCCTCCCTAACTGACTCGGTATCCCTGTGTGACCCGTTATTACCCATAATTACAGGAATAAACGTTCACAGCTAGCAGAAACCGGAGGGCCGTTTATCAGTGAGTCACTCCCAAATCACTCCTTCTCCACAAAATGGCACTATTCCGCAATCAAGCGTGAAGCCCACTATGCGAGGTAATGTACTCAATCACCAAGTCTTTCAACTAGTAGCGAACTGCTAGCCAACTTGCAAGGTGCGGCAGTTTTTCCAGGGCACAGCAAAACTTGTTTTTCCTGTACCCCCAAAAACTGGTATTTCTAAAGTAGCTAATCGGATCACTGGGTTCCGATGTATCTCTTGTACCCTCCCAGTGGAGGTAGTTCCATGGAAGGGGCAGTTCCTATGGGCACGTCGTCACGTGAACCCTGTCCTACCTGGACTGTCCTACACTGGACTACACTGCGCTTGAGTCGTGCCGTCACACACCCGTTCGCCTCAGTTATTTTTCACACTGGGCGCTAGTTACACCTTGGTCTTATGCTTATATTTGAAATATTTCTGTACAGAAAATCTTCCCAGGCTGGTAGCTTTTCACTAGATACTTATGCAGGTATAAATCCCTTATAATACGCTATAGGAATCTATTAAAATAATGCTTGAGTTGCTTGCTTAATGAGAAAATGAACAAAAAGAAAAAAACTTATTTTCTCTTTATTTAATCACCGCCTTATCCACAGTATATTGCTATACTGTTTAAATAAAGCTAGTGGTTCAATACTGTTCACCTTTGAGTTCCTATGTGTGCTGCATGTGCAGTACCAATGAACAGCCACGTGTGTACATGCGTTGTTCACAGGCCGCCGATGAATCGGCCACCCACGTGTTCTATAGTGTATTTGCAAGGTTGCACTCGGGTTTCGCTATACGCAGTAATTGCGCCTAAATGTGGAATAAATCCCTTAACTCCGTCCGAAAGTTACGTATCAAGATGCGAAATAAATCCCGCACTTAATCCGTAAATCACGTACAAAGATGCGAAAATTTCCCGATATGGGCACGTGCGCGCGCACCTTGCGTAATACACAATAGACGCTTTACGTTACTGCAAAAGGCCCAGGACTTGTCGCCACGTGGCGGAGTCCCTGTTTTTGCAGTAACTAACAATAAACAGTTATAGTTTTGCACAGAGGGGATCCTCTATGTACTATAATAAACACAGACTCCACGTGTGCGAACCTTATCGCACGTGGTACATATACTGTAATGAACAAGCAACTCAAGACACTATACCCCGTTAAACTACTTGTGGCAGGCAGAAGTACAGTTTACTAAACACTTAATATATGCTTTAAAACACGTGGCTTTCACTTATTGTGCTTCGGGTTCAACGCTAGCACTTCCCGAACCCCGCACCGCCGCGGACCTGGCCTATCCAGCAATGGAAACAATAAATACTTCCACCCTTTTGCTGGTATAGGTCAGGTCGCACGCCTGGTACTGAGTTCTGGAATGTGGAGCGGACGGACGAGCCCCCAATTGTTAATGGCGATTTAATATGACCAAAGAAACAATAAGTGAAAAGCGCGAGTTACGTATTAAGTCCGTAACCAGCGTACCCTTTATGCCTAGCTACGTGCGAACAAAACGTAGCGCAGCGTAGCGTACCTTTTATCGTGTATTATACACCAAAGAACCAATACCTTAATAAGAGATCCTTTCGCAGTACTTTGACTCTGATCTGCGAATATACCTTTTAAGGACAGAGTCCGTAATAAACCTTTATCGCTAAATGCGAATAACAGACACAACCACGGTATAGAAGTAAGGAGATAGGAACTCCACAAAAAGATGTATTTAAGTCCCTAATGGACAAAAGGGGGTTACAGAAATAGAAAATACAGGTATAACAAGTTATGCAATAGTCTAACAAAGTATATACTATACAGGCTCTACTAAGGGAAGAAAAACAGATACAAGACACAATCAGCCAACAATACACTAAGGATAAATACCGTTAATGCAACCGTTTACCGTCTCATCAAATATGCAAAGCGCAGTCCGGTCAGAGCTCGCTATCGTTCAGGGATGAACTATAGCCCGGTGGATAGTCAGGGAAAGGTAGATGTGCCGAAGTGACCGGGCAGCCCTGGGTCACCTATCTTATAGGGTCAGAAGGGGGAGGTCAAAGGCCATTCCCATTGGTCAGAGATCGTATGTCAGGTCCACTGTGATTGGGGGTAAGATGATACAACTGGTTTGACTAGGTGCAGGGGAGTGAACTTTAAGAGTCCTTTGTTTGATGGTTTCGGCGTCAGCAGTGATAAGAACCAGTTTCATCCAGATTCCTTTGTTACATACTTTCAACAGAAACTGTCTCTGGAATATGGATTATGTCCATAACTATCGGGCCGTGTATATTGCGAAATATTCGCAATGACCGGAATACTTCGCACAATGAACGGAACGGAACGGTACTAAACATGATACAGACAGATGTATGCAGGGCTAACTAAGCTATGTGTGGCGTTCTAAACCTTTAACTACATTTTACTTAGTGTCAGTATGTATTTATGAATTTATGTGTGATAGTATGGCTACTCTTCTGGTCCACTTTGTCACACATACTCGGGTATGGAAACTTTATTTGCGCAACTCTGCGAACCAAAATGGCGGCCATACTATCCTAAAATGGCGTGTGTGCAACTAGACTTCCACAGGACCTAAGTCCTTTTTTCGATCACCTTTAGACAAATTGTGGAGTGATTCCAATTCTTGTCTTGCTGGCTTATGTGACATCCAAAATAAGCCTGATATTCTCATTTTATGAATACAGTTATATATTTTCTTTCCTTTACACATATACTGTATTTGCAACAAAAAAAAAAAAAAAACCATCAGAGTTGTTAGTACACCATCTCTTAGAAGAACATATTGGGTGAGATTTAATAGGATGAGAGATTCAGAAAGTGAGAGATTTGGGAAGAAATCTCCAGTTTTTTTTAAAGCGGCAATCATTTACACTCCAAAACCATTTTGATTTTGCAGTGTAAATGATTGCCGCTTTAAAAAAACCTGGAGATTTCTTCCCAAATCTCTCACTTTCTGAATCTCTCATCCTATTAAATCTCACCCATTGTTACAGCAAATACATTTTGTTTCACAGATTCAGGGCCTGATTCAGTACCTCTCGCTAAGCAGTGGTTTTTCCCTGCTTATTGAGCGGCTTAATGCCACCCGACGCCCCTCTGAACACCCGCCCTCCTGATGTCAGCACCACCCGCATCCCCTCAGTAACATGTGAGGGGTTGTGCCCAAGAACACATCCCCTCGCATGCGGCTGAATTAGAAAGAAATCATTTGATGGTCACCAACCATAGAATGATTTCTATCCCTTTCATGAAAAAAAAGTCCACTGAAGAGGGGCCGGGCACTGACGTCATGTGACATCAGCCGCTCGCCCCCCCCGGCAGGCATTGTCTCACCTGCATATCCATGGTGATTTCCCTGCTCTGTCCCCTGCCCGCCTCCCTCCCTCCCCTTCCCATGCAAACACCTCAGTGACTGTGATAGTCGACATAGGCATTCGCACAGCGGTCCTGCACATGCGTATAGTCACCAATATACAGTATATGCATTTGCCCATACAGAGCGAATACGTCGGGTACCAATCCAACGTGAATCACCCCTTCGTAGTGGACAAACCAAGAATAGCCAAAAGGAAACCAATAGGAATTTTTTTGTGTGTGCAATAATATTAATATTATATATAAACAGTGCTATTTTTCAGCAGGAACCAGCAGGAACTCAGTTCCTGAACCTCTAATTAAATATGACATCATCAGGAACTGAAAATGTACTTTTTATAAGATAAGTTTTATTTTAAAGTCACCTGTGAGTGCCTTTGTTTCTAAATACAATATATACATCTATCTCTCTCTTCCTCTCTCTATTATATCGTTTTTTTTTAATTTAATTGATCACCCCCCAGACCTGGAGTTCCTGAACCTATTTTTCCAGAAAAATAGTACTGTATATAAATAATATAAATACAAAACCAGGCATAAAAAATGCTGCAAAGTAAATTTAGCCAAAAATGCTTTTAGTGAATGCTGAAATAACTGTCAGCAAAGAATCCAAGAATCCATTTGCTATCCTAACAATACACAATATCTATTATAAACCATCTATAAAATCCCAATACAAGTTTACAGTATATATAACTGCACAGTATACTGAAAGTTTCAAGCAATCAACATACCAACATACCAATGTGAATTTTGCTATTTGCTTTTTCAAGGCAAAGATTTATTTAAAAGTTTGAGGAAAAATAATCCATAGTGCAGCTGAATATCATCGGTATTGTCCAACTGCTTTTAGTTTTTTTTGTTTGTTTGTTTGAATTCTGTACCAGTCACTTTTAGGGCTTTGCTGCTGCTGCTTTAAAGCTCACTACCGCCCTCCAGTGGCCACAAATGCCTGAAGCTGCCTAGTGGTGGCGCCGGCCCTACATACAGTATGTTCTCAACATCATATCATGCAACAACCAGCTTTACTACAGTAGCTTCACTAGCTAACTATAATCAAGCACAGATGTTCTGAAATTGCAAAACAACATGATATGTTGCATAATAATAATAATAATAATAATAATAATAATAATAATAATAACAACAACATATATATCAACTGTCCTGCTTTCCACAGGAATGTCCTGGTTTTGGGGGACGCGTACACATGGGCATATGCATCATGGCAATCTTATTAAGTATTAAGTATGCATGTGCGTGTCACACTCCTGGGCATGCTAATTTCATCATCCATCCCATAATGTGGATCAGTGGCGGTTTTTACCTATGGGCTGCAGGGCTGCACCCAGGGCCGGTGCAAGAACGTTGGGCACCCTAGGCATATAAAGCCAAATGCGCCCCCCTCCCTTGGCGGCCAGAAGGGGGGGGAGGGTTGGGCAGGCAGCGGGCTATGTGCTCCAGGGGGGGTGGAGGTGCGGGCGCTACCCACAAACTGCTGCTGCAGCTGACCAGCGCGGGGGGCTAGGGTGTGCCAGCCGCCTTTTACCACTGGCCGGGGAGGGGGGGGGCAGGCAGCGAGCACCGCACTCCATGGGAGGTGCGGGCGCAGATTGCCGCTGTCCGGGGATGGGGGGCCCAGCGGCCACGGCAACCAAGCAGGGTAGGGGCAGCAGCGGGTACCACCCGCAGATTAACTCTCCAGGGGCCACCCGCCGTACAGGAGCTGCCGCTGACATGGGGAAGGCGGGTCAGCGGCAACCAAGCAGGGGGGGGGGCATCTGAGCAGATTAATTCCAGGAGGGGGCGGGGTACGCTCACCTGCTCCTTCCTGGCCTGGTACTTTCCTTCTGGGAGGCGCTGCTGCTCGCATGTTGGAAGGCTGCAGGCAGCTCACTACCGCCCTCCAGTGGCCGGTGCCCTAGGCAAATGCCTAAAGCTGCCTAGTGGTGGCGCCGGCCCTGGCTGCACCCCCCCAGGTAAAATCCGCCACTCTTTTCTGCCTAAGTGAAGCCTGATGCAGTCTGTGAAACTGCTCTGGCTTAACTGTGACTGGCAGTGACTTGGAAGTCTGACCTGCCAGCCACTGAAGGCAGTCCCATTGGAAGGAGTTCCCTCCCTCCAAGATGCCTCTCTATGCGCAGCCCCCAAAACAGGGGTGCTGAGGTGCCCTCCCACCTGAGGTGCTGAGGTGCCTTACACCAATGCTAGCCCCATGCAGGGGACCAGTGGCTGGGACCGGGATTCACTTGCAGTGCCAGCAGCAGGGAGCACAGCAGCAGCGGAGGGGGGTGGGTGGGCATCGTGGCAGCCCCCCTCCTCTGCATAGTTAAGAGCCACTGCTGATGTGGATGCATCACAGGATGGATGAGCTTTGCTACATCTGTATGCAAAGAGATTCTATAAGCTAGGAATTGATCATTACAGTATTGTTAATAAGAAAATAGGGCATAAACAGTGGTGGGTTTCCTACTAGGCATGTGAGGCATATGCCTAAGGGTGCCACTTGCTGAGGGCCACAAATATTTTGAGAACAGTATATCTATGTAAATAAAATAGCACCCTGCCTCAAACATTAAATGTATAGTTCCATAGATTCAATTCAATTCATTAATTCATAATTGGGCTGTTCTTATTCAGTCACCAGGGCATTTCTAGCCACAATCTTCAGCATAGATCACTTTACATTGGGAAGCAGGTCTTATTTTATCATAAAAAGTAGGACACAATACAATAGTATTAATAATATAAACACAGTCTTTAGTTTTTATATCAGTGCTAAAATCTTTTAAAAGATGTTTTTTTTATACAAGTATGGGGCCTGATGCAGAGTTAATTGCAAGAGCAAAATCTTTCTCAAATTGGCAAAACCATGCGCACTGCAGGTGGGGCAGATGAAACACGTGCAGGGAGAGTTAGATTTGGGTGGGGTGTGTTCAAACTGAAATCTAATTTGTATTATAAATATAAAGCAGCCAGTATTTACCCTGCACAGGAACAAAATAGCTTACCCAAATCTAACTTTCTCTGCACATATTACATCTGCCCCACCTGCAGTGCACATGGGTGTGCCCATTTTGAGAACAAATTTGTTCTGCAATCAGGTCTGAATTAGGCCCCATGTGCACTGCAGGAGTTGTAGATTTAGGTAAGGTCAGGGTTGCCTACCTGACCCTCTCCTTCAGGGAGAAAACACTCTGTTCCTGGACTTCCCTGGTAATGTATGATTGCCATCCCCTGTGATGAAACACCTTTCTTATTAATTACCTAGCTCCCCACAGGTTTGACGCATATATTTTAAGTGAAGCAAAATATATAAAAGTTATTTCTTAACTCACTCAGGGATAAATGCACATATATAACAGTTCCTGCTTCGCTTTATTAGCGAGGCGAAGCAGGAGGGGACACCGACAAGATGTATCTTGCCGGCCAATGCGGGGGAGCGCTAACTCCCCCCTCCGGTGATGTCCCTCCTGGAGACAGCGCATCAGTCCCTAGCGCAGCTCAGAGCCAGCAGCAGGAACAGCGCTGTCCCTGCTGTGGGCATAGGGCATCACCGCCTGCAGCTGTCGAAGTCAATAGCTGCAGGCGGCGGAACGGTCAGCGATGCTGACCATTCAAAAATTAGGCAGGAGGCAGGCGCGCACTATGAAATATCGTAGCTGAGCTGTGCCTCCTGCCCCACAGCGCCGCATGCTAGACACCCACTCGGCGGGTGTCATAGATCAGGGGAAGCGCTATCCCCTGCCACAACGCATGGGGATAGCACATATTTCCCTGATCGACCAACCATAAATCTACCCCTCATTGTTACATCCATCACATCATCTTTAAAAGCGTGCCCCAAAAACCTGTATCGTTCTTCCTTTGTCCGTCTTTAGACATCCATCCTCTTTAATCAGCTTGGATGCTGAACTTCTTTTGGAGCACCACCAACCTAGTACCCCTGACAACAGTTGTCATTAATGGTCACATGTTGGTTAACTTGTTATTGTCTTCTATCTATCTATACTCTTATTGTCCTTGCTTGTGACGATCCACCCCCCCCCCATTCCAAATATCATTTCTCTATTGCATCCTAGAAAACGAAAGACAGAATCTTATTGGTTGCTATGGGCAACATCATATCTTTTAAGATTTAGCTTACATTTACCCCAAACACTGGTGCATGCAAAATATTCTGTGTTTAGATATGCCACCCCAAATTAGAAATGTCTCTATATTTTGAGAACCATTATTTTCATAAAATGTATATGTTTTGTTTTTGACATTTGGCAGAGTATGCAGAAAATGTTCCATTCCGTCAAAATTAAACTGAATGGGGTAAAATGTTATCCCCTTAAGATATACTTGCCCCATTGCCTTGCCAATATAAGCAATCTTGCTTTAAACAATCAAAGCTGATGTTGCACTAATCTGCTTATCACAAAAAAGGACTTCATTTTCTACTCTACATTTATGTGTTTTGTGACCCAAGCCCGTTGTTTTTCAGTATTTGACATTTAGATTTACACTTCTTAACAGATTTAAAATTGTGAGAAGGGACACATCACAGATCAACTCTAAACTGTAGAGTAAAATTAGTGTTGGCAGAATGTCAGTACAACATAAACAGATGTGTTTTTCCTGTATGCAAAAAACAATAGCACATTTGTGCCCGTTGCATCACGGCATGGCTGGCTAATTTCACATTTCCAACATTTAACTGGTATTGCTTGAATCAAAAAAATAAGTCCCAGTACCTGAGCCAGTTTTGAAAAGGATCCCAATCTGACAATATTCTGATTGCCATGTGAGCTGGCTTCTTAGACAATTCTGGACCAACAGCATTTGTATTATACTGTATGCAATAACAATGTACCTTTTGGAGTTGTGCATGCATTGAAGTATTGGCTTCCATGGCAGTTGTAGTAATTGCAATATCAAATTCAGATTATCCTTGTAATTGTATTTGCAATATCAAATTCAGATTATCCTTGTAATTGTATTTTATATGTCTTTATTATTATTATTATTATTATTATTATTATTATTACTAATAATAATAATAATAATAATAATAATAATAATAATAATAAAGAAAAGAAAATTATTTTTGGATTAACCTTGCGCTTTGATAGCTGCTCTGGGTCGCTGTAAGATTGTATGTATCACCTCACATACAGAAGACAAGTATACAGAAAAAAGGGGGTACCGACAGTGTCCTTGAGCACTGGTCCTAAATGTGTCTCTCAGCAGGTGAATACCCAAAACACAGAAAAAATATAACCACAATAGTGCATTATCACAGGGGGTATGGAATACAGTATTTATCAATTATGTCTTTAGCACAAATTTGAGAAGACTCGTACCCTATGGTTTGGTCTACTATTAGGCAGACCAAACAGGCTTGGGGGGGAGCGGTTCTATGCCGTCAGATTCCAGATATCCAATTTCAATTCCACATATAAAACAAGTGAAAGACTAATATGGTGTCATATCGCTTTGATGTTGCATAGTCAAATCTACATACAAAATAACAATCAGACTCGTACTGTGTATCCTGGTCTACTGTTTTAAGGCAGACCTTAAATGCTTTGGGGGGGGGGGGGGGAGCGGTTACACACACCGTCAGATCTCCTCAAGGTCCCACAACCAATTACATGCATAAAAGAGAAAAAAAAGTTGGTATGGTGTAATACCGCTTTATTTGCAAATACTTTTAAAAACAACAGTATAGGGGGGTCAAATAATAATATGTCTATTATTATCTACATCATTATTTTATTGTAGTTATTAGTAGTACAGGTATTCAGATGCATAATTCTGGGAGGCAATGGAGTCATCTGCCGCCGGGCTCCTGCTCCCAAAGGGGGCACCTCTCCTTCCCTGTGAGTTTGAATCAGTTGATTAAAAGCCATTGCTTCTGTGGCTGACTCCCCCTCCCAATATTTTTGCAAGTGTCACACTCTGTATTTGAACCCATGACTTGTTTTACTGGAGACAGTAATCTTCCATCCGGGCAACTGGGACAAACTTACGCCACTGCAGTTATTGTTATGCCACTGGGAGGAAGAGCAGATGAAGAAGGAGGAAAAAAGATATATGCACCCATACAGACGAAGGAGGCTGCTTCTGCTCAGTAGCAGTATCCTTCCTGCCTCCACCGTGCTCATCACACAGCTGAATGTGCTGGTCAGTGGAGTCTCTGCTGTTGACAGGTAAGACATACCCTCCAACATTAGGTACAAAATGCACTGTTTCTGGACTTCCCTCTTAATTGATAATTGCAGTCACCTGTGCTGAACTAGTTCAGTGATGATACCGGTGTTCTAGCAAAGGTGAAGGCAATCCTAAATTAAGGAAGAAGTCCAGAAGCAGAGCATTTTGTACCTAATGGAATGGGTCATGGTGGAGGGTAATGGGTAAGTGAGAGAGCATAGAGAGCATCGGACCAAGGGTCTTTCCGATCTCTCTATCAATGTCAGACATTGACATTAATTAGAACTTGTCCCCTCTTGCTACATCACTGCTAAAATGACCTAGAATGGACGTGGAAAGGATGTGCAGCAGTCAGTATAATTTGTCATGTGTATCACTTGTGCGCTCTGTTATGTTTTTAAGTTTCACTGAATGTTATGATCATTCAAAGCAGATAAATCAACTTACCGCATATTGGCAATATCCGCTCCGAGACCACATACATTTCCTTGTTTGGCAGATGGAGCTGGTAACGTTCACAGCTGTGCACACTGTAACATGTATTATAGCCATGTAAATACACCAAAACTCTAGTGCAATAAAACTTCCCTTAATGAAGTTTGAGCAAACCCAATTATCGGCATGACAAGAACATACTTTATCATTCTAAGAAAAATGATGCAAAATTCACCTTTGTGATTGAGAAGTAATTACAATAACTAAAAAGTTTTCCATAAAAATAATGAACAAAGTTAGAATAAAAATTATGCATAATTGACTTTAAAATAGCCTTTTAAATAGATATTACTATGGCAACATCCAACTGCCTAGGCAAAATGATAAAAGGAAACATGATATCTCAACATTCAAAGGTTATAGAAAATCCAGGTAGAGACACACCATCAAAAAATAATACTCAAAACTCAAAAGAATTCTTTTTTATAGACTTGTATTTTCAATTTGTACTTACACAGATGGTATTTTAATGTAACCATCTGCAGAGTGAGGATTAAAGTGCAGCAGTCATCCCAATGAAGCATCATATTACCATGGAGACAAATGGAACTGAAATGAGATTCCCTCACAGCCTGGCTTTCCTGGCACCATGTTCATTGAACGCAAGTTTTATTACATTAGTGAGACACTGCTGTGACTGATAATAAAAAGGTGGCATTTGGGATTAAAATCATTAAATATTTTTGTAACTGTAATCTATCAGCATCTAAATGACTTAATCTACCAAACAACCTGCATGTAAGATATATGATTGCTCTAAATTAAATAATTATCTAATATTCATCTGCTGTTTTATAACCATTACATGTTATAGTGACAACTGCAATGGGTTTTAGAAAGTAATTTAAGTTTATAAAATAGGATATTAGCAGATATAGCTAAAAGTAAATGAAATCTACATTAAATGTTATAGGTTTAATACTGTAGGTCAAATGAAAGAGTAGCTAGAATTGTGCTATGGAGTTCTATTGTAAGTTTTACTACTGTAAATGGTAATACTTACATACACAGAAATTATCTACGTACATGAGTGATGACCAACCATAGCAAGGCATCACTTGACTGAGCTCGGAGCTGTGGCCATGTAGTAAACTACATCCCTCACTCATTTTTCTAAGTGGGTAAGTACTGTATGTATGTAATATGTATGTATGTATGTATGTATGTAAGTTATTAAAGTTATACTGTAAGCGGTGTGCCTGTCTTTATTTTTAAATTGGTCCTGCTCTGGATCTTCAAGTCCCAGGGAAGGATTGCTGGGACTTATAGTTTACCAGCAGAACCCAATGTTATTTTATTTATTCTATTTTTATGCAAAATATCAACCCAGCAACCACCGCTCATGGTTGCCGGGGATGGGGGGTGGCGTTGTGTTTCTGTTTTACGCAAAATATCAACCCAGCAACCACCGCTCATGGTTGCCGGGGACGGGGGGTGGCGTTGTGTTTCTGTTGAAGACCCCTTTATTGGGAGGGGTATCCACTCCTCCAGGGACCTCGAACAGGGCTGACCAGCCACAGTGGTAATGCTTTGGCCAGGGGAGATTGTATAAAATTACATTACAGCATTACACTGATGGCTGTTGGAGCCTGGTGCTGGTTACATAAATATAGGAGCCTCTACTGTTTTGTCCCCCATATTTTTGTAACCTGGAACAATACAAGAGCCCGGTGCTGTTTTTTTTAAAATATGGAGGGATGCTATGCTTGTTGTCCCCCATTTCCTGAAACTTGGCATGACTCAAAGAGACCAGGGCTGGTGATGCTAGGCGGGGGACACAAAGCATTTTTTTTAATTGGCAGAAAACTGTACAGTCCCATTACTAAAAAAAAAAAAATCGCACCTTTACTAAAAAATCACACATTCTAGTTACTAAAAACTCACCAGAAATCACAAGTGATTTCTGGCTTGTGACGAAATATAGCACCCTATTACATGTGCGATTTTTGGGTGAAAAACGCATATGAGCTATGTGCGATTTGTCGCAAATTTTTTGGTGTACTAAAAAAATTGCACCGTTACATTTCACCCCTAGTGTATACACTCACTATCGTTAATGATGCGTGCTTCTGCGCATTTTTAACGACTCCCCCCATTGTCTGAACTTGCAGGTCAATTTTGGTTATATAGTCAATGACCTACATGTTCAGCATATCCCGTTAACATCACTGAACAATATCGTGTACCATTATAGTTCATTGTGCAAGCTCAATCCAGTGCGGGTCATCTTTTGTGTATGGGGCTTTACACAAACTTCAGAATCTATGCAAAATCTAACATCTTGCTCCATAAATCTACGTTCTTTGTACAGGTTGAGTATCCCCTATCCGAAATGCTCGGGACCACGAGCATTCCGGATAGGGGAATTTTTCAGTTTGTAGAATATTTTTTTTTAGGCTTACTTACCTGTCCCCCAATGGTGTCCGGTGGTACCTCGATGTCCACGCAGTCCCCGGGCGTCCACAGCAGGCCTCCGGCATCTTCTCCAGGGCCTCCAGCGGTCCCAGGAATGCATTGCGCGGGTGTGCGCGTGCGCCGGTGACGTCACCGGCGCGCGCGCACGCTCGCGCAATGCATTCCTGGGACCACTGGAAACCCTGGAGAAGATGCCGGAGGCCTGCTGTGGACGCTCTGGGACAAAAAATTTGAATGATTCCAAAAACCACGGTTTTTGGAATAATTCGGAAAATGGATGCACGGATACAGGATACTCAACCTGTATTTCATTTAGATAATACTTTCTAGAAGGTGGGAAAGTCTCCCTCATCCCCCAACTCCCCACACCTTGCACCCTCAGCAGCCCATTTACAGATCACATGTCCGTGGAGGGGAGCCCGATTTTGTGATTTGAACTGAATTGCGTAATTTTAGCCCCGTCCCCATCATATAATGGCTGTTCTTATAGCGCTGCATAGTGGGGGGAGCCATGTTGCAATCATGTGAATACGCCATTGATCAGCCCATCTTCCCAATGCCCCTATGCACTGACCAAGATGCCCACTCCTAGCGGTGGTGGCAGTAAAGTTGGTAACTACAGTATGATTCAAGTGCCAACCCATTTTGTGCAGTTGATACTAGGCTCACTGACATCTCTGTCCTTGTTTTTACTATATTAATCTATATTCTTTTTGTACTTGTTTCCTAGCACGGCGCCCATCGGGGTTAATTGCATACCTTAAGTTAAGGTACTTAAGGTATGCAATCAACGCGATCAACGCGATTTTCTGTCAATTACCAGTCTTTATTGCCGGCAAAGAGAAAATCGCATTGATCGCGTCCATCGCATGCCATTATAATGGCAAGCGATGCGACCGATGCGATCAACATGATTTTACATAGGAATCAATGTTAAATTACCTCTAAATGTTAAAATCGCGTTGATCGCGTCCGTCGCATGCCATTATAATGGCATGCGATGCGATCGACGCGATTTTAAATAGGGTACAATGATAAATGGCCCCCAGACCGCATTTTTGATTGTATGTCCCCCCATTGTTAACGCCACCCCACTATTGATGCCAACCCGAAGCGTGGCGAGTGCAGCGACCCCGCGAGGGGCGGCGGTACGCGTCCTCCGACCTTTTCATACCCCCACTAAAATCGCTGGCGCCGTGCTAGGAAACAAGTACCGTTCTTTTTTTTTTTAATACATTTTTATTAACATTAAAATTACAGGTACTCTTTACCTAGAAGGGCGCCAGCGATTAAAATCGCGGTGATCGGGGGTAAAAATCGCGGTGATCGCGGTCATCGCGGGCATCGCGGGTAAATCGGGATGGCCGCGATGCCCGCGATGACCGCGATGACCGCGATCACCGCGATTTTCCCATAGGGAACAATGTTAAAAGGGCAGATTGACCGCGATTTTACTGTTAAATGCCTCAATGGACCCGATTTGGGGCCAAATAGGCCAAATTAACCCTAAAATGTCCCCCCACATTTTTAACGCCACCCCACGATCCACGCCAACCCGAAGCGTGGCGAGCGCAGCGAGCCCGCGAGGGGCGGCGGTACGCGTCCTCCGACCTTTTCATGCCCTACTATCCACTAGGGCGTGGTGTGAGAACATAATAGTGTGGCGAGCGCAGCGAGCCACCGAGCCCGAAGCGTGGCGAGCGCAGCGAGCCCCGCGAGGGGACGCGGATACCTTCACAGGTAGACGCGTCCCCTCGCGGGCTTCACAGGTGTCCGCGTCGCCACGGACACCTGTGAAGCCCGCGAGGGGACGCGCATAACTGTGAAGGTATCCGCGTCCCCTCGCGGGGCTCGATGCGCTCGCCACGCTTCGGGCTCGGTGGCTCGCTGCGCTCGCCACACTATTATATTCTCACACCACGCCCTAGTGGATAGTAGGGCATGAAAAGGTCGTAGGACGCGTACCGCCGCCCCTCGCGGGCTCGCTGCGCTCGCCACGCTTCGGGTTGGCGTGGATCGTGGGGTGGCGTTAAAAATTTGGGGGCACATTTAAGGGTTAATGGGCTCTGTGGCCCATTTAACATTGATTCCTATGGCCAAATCGGGTGGATTGAGCCATTTAACAGTAAAATCGGGTCCATCGCGCCTTTTAACATTGATTCCTATGGGAAATCGTGAGCATCGCGTCGCGGGCATCGCGGGTACATTTATGGCCGGCCGCGACGCGACCGACACGATTTCCATGTTTAACATTGTTTTCAATGGGAAATCGCGGGCATCGCGTCGGTCGCGTCGCGGCCATACATAAATGTACCTGCGATGTACCCGCCCTTCTAGGTAAAGAGTACCAAATTACACATACAATAACAATTTACATATTATTTTCCACAGTTCTCCTAATTCACTTATTATTTTCCTATTTTTCTCTTTAAAGCATACGTCAGTTATTAGTCATCTTAAAGATAAAAAGATAGGTCAAGCTCAATTGGATTGGTCAAAGGTTAATTCCATCCTATTGTTCCATATAGTGTGTTGGGAAGGTCTGCCGTACGATTTGGTTAATTTCTAATGATAAGGTTGATATGTACGGCGACCAGATGTCAAAAAATTTTGTGGCTCTTTTTTCTTTTTGCAAAGAAACCTCTGACCAATCCATTGTAAATAAATAAAATACCCTTGGGTATAAAAGGGTCAATGATACCGGGGTCTGGGTTATCCATTAATCTATGTTCTACTATTTTAGATGTGTACTTTGTTTTAAAGCTTTAAAGATTTAAAATGATCCCCTCAGTTTATGCCTACTCAAAATAAATATTGCCGTATAGATTTATTTTTCCTTCAAAGAATACTGAGACACATTAAACAGGAAAAGTGCCCAGAAAGTGATGGTACTA
The DNA here is from genome assembly GCF_055691185.1 of Crinia signifera. Classification (NCBI taxonomy): domain Eukaryota; kingdom Metazoa; phylum Chordata; class Amphibia; order Anura; family Myobatrachidae; genus Crinia; species Crinia signifera. The sequence continues at coordinate 233,394,045 of NC_139221.1, read as the reverse complement.
TTTAGGAAACTTTTAGAATGAAGTGATATGTGGGTTGTGCTATTCGCTACTGGGAATGTGGGTAAATAAAAAAGGAACTTTAGTTATTTATTGGTGGTCTAATTTATTTCCCTTGCGTGCTTAGAAAGAATCTGGAATTTATGAGTTTGTTACCAAAAGGGTACTGAGGAACATGAAGTGGAAGATTAGCAAATGATTTGTTATGAAGTCAGTTAATGGAAATCCACAAGTGATGTAAAATTATAGTTATTGCACTTGTCTAGTTCTTACAAAGGTGTGAAAATTAAAACTGTGAAACTCTTGAGATGATTTTAAATCATATCTCAAGAAGCAATTAACCTCCTGGGACCCAGGAGATTTGTGTGCAGTGTACAGTATATATACTGTTTGTGTATGTATATATATATATATATATATATATATATATATATATATATATATATATATATATATATATATATATATATATATAAATGCTGAGGTGGAACTGAAATTAAGACACAGAGCCTTTCTTGTCAAAATAATAGATTACCATTGTTTATGCTTGTCTGTATGCTATTGATTTAGAAACACAACAGCAAACATTTTTGACAGTTTAATTTTAGAGGCATCCAAAAACAAACTCACTGAAAAGCAGAGAACTCTAAATAGTAAAAGTTGGTTGCTTTGGAATTTTCAATAATCACATTCTAAGAGACAGTATAAGACAGGGCTGTAAAAAGGTGTGTGCCAGCGCTGCCTTGCCTGTTGCACGCCGTCCGGGTGTCCCTGCAACCGGACGGACGGCGAGTACAGCGTCATCTGACGCTGCAGACGCAGCGTCATCTGACGCGGCGGGGGACGTTGCCGGGCAGCGTCCCAAGCCTCGCGCTGAGGCTAAGCGTCGGGGCGTTGCTAGGCAACGTCCCCGAGCTTCCGCCCGGCAGCCAGCAACGCGTGCGCCTGACGTCAGTCAGGCGGCGCGAAATTCAAATAAATAGCCGGCGTCTGCTGGGCACAGACGCCGGTTATAGCTTTTGGCTCACCTCAGCAGTGTGCTGCGCTCCCCGGTCCCCTGGTTCCTTGCTCCCATCTTTCCTTGTGGTCTGTCCTTGCTGCAGTCCTCTGGGTCTCCCAGCCTGTCAGCTGCTGGCTGCCTTTAGGATTCCTGTGTCCCTGCATCATCCCTGGACTCCTCCGCTGTATACCACCCTCAGCCTGTGAGCCTGCCGTGGACCCACAGCTTCCATCTTCCGTGGGTCACGTAAGTGCTCCAGTGGAGCTCAGGTTCTTACCTTCTTTGATTCCCTAGCCCTCCGTGGCCTAACCCCTCCGTGGGTTATCCTTGGTTATTCTCTTTTGTCTTGTAGTCCCTATCTTTTGGTAGTTGTTCCCTCGCCCCCGTCTGTCACTAGTGTTCGGGTTAGGCAGGAGTGTCACCATTCATCCTGATCCCTGCTTTGGGAGTCACGGTCCCTTTTGTGTGTTTTTGGGGACTCCCTTATATCCGCTGGTGTCTGCGACTAGGTCGCACTCCCCGTCTTGGCCTGGTGCCGGCAGTTAGGGGCCAGTTTCCAGTTAGGTCCAGTAGTCAGCTTGTCCTCTTGAGTGTTCCCCGTGGCGATCGCTTACCCCTTGTCATCACATAAGACCTGGCTGCATCGGGGTCGGAGCGGGCTTAACTCGCTCCTTCGAACGCGGCGGCCACAGGTGAAGCCTAGCTCCGCAGGGGTTTGCCATCTGCCTCGGGGACTCAACAGAGAGAGTGTAGGACCCGCTGTGGCCGTCCTAACCGGCGGTCCCGGCTGTGGGCTCACGCCTTATCATCTCACCGTCTGGAACCCGTATTGTCCCTGGTACCCAGGCCAGGGCAACGTAACATTGCCCACAACACAGTTGCACTGTGGAAGCACACGGTGGCACACACCTTGTCCCCCGACTCTCCCGGCCAAAAACAGTGACAGCACATCCCCTTGCAATGCAGTGTGCTCCCCAGCAGGCAGGTTTTCAGTCAGTCATGACTCCACCTGCCAAGCAGAGCGCCAAGTCCAGGACACAGAGAGGAAGTGCTGTGCTGATACTGATCTGCTCTCCCCCTCTGTGTCCTAGGCTCGGCACTCAGCTCAGCAGGCTGCAGCGTGACAAACTGAGGATGGGAGCAGCCGACTAGGGAACACAACAGAGCACAGAGGGGACACGCTATCACTGGCTGTGGTGGAGGGAGGACAGAGAGGAGCAGCAGTGGGCACTGGCAACCCCCAAAAATGGTATGTGTAAATTTGGTCAGGGGGACAGGGCTGACACAGTGGGGAAGGGGGACAGGGCTGATACTGTGGGGTATGGGGACACTACTCCTGTGGGCATTGTGTGCACAAGTTGTGCGAGTCCTTTAGGCATTATATGTGTAAGGGGCGCTACTCCTGTGGGCATTATTGCTACTATTATGTTACCATGCTCCTTCACTGTGAAGCCACACCCCTACACCCTACCCCAAGCATTGCTCCTTTTTTCAATATGGGGGGGGGGGGGGTGGCGCCAGTTAATTTTCTGGCACAGGTCAACAAAATCTCTGATTACGGCACTGGTATAAGATATCACTCAGAAGGGCCCTTCTGAGTGATATCTTTTACTATTTTGTCTATAAGTACTCACAATATCGTTAACAATGCACATTCCAATGCATCATCAAAGACCCTCTCTCTCGTCTGAACTTTAACTAGGGCCATGCTCGTTATGTATGTAGAGACAAAGAGGCTGGACAGCTTTTAAATCAGGTACAGAAAAAGGGTTTAATTCATGTTTGTAAGGAAATGCTGTATATGTAAAAGTCAAATGCAGCAGGATGCAGATGCATTTGTGGCATCTGAGAACACAACCTTGGATCACCATCATGACCATACTTTGTGATTCAGGGGCGTAAACCGTTTGCTCTTGATCTAAGGGGCAACTGCATAGCTTGATTTGCCACTAGGCCAATGAGGCATGGGCCTAAGATCGGCACCTGCTAGGGGCCGCTATGCATCAAAATCCCCCCCCGGTTGTCGCAAGGGAACTGCAAATCGCGCAAGGGGGATGGTGAGGAGCTGTGAATCGAGGGAGGGGGAGTCACGAGGAGGGGCACAAATCATGCGAAGGGAGGGGCCTGTGAATGAATCACAGGAGGTGCCTAGGGTGGGCTTTCAACCTAAATCTGGCACTGGACAGCAGCACCTCTATGGTTCAGAGTGGGATCCAAATGTGACCGCAGATCTACCAATGGAGCTCTGCAGTACACTAAATACTGCTGCTTCAGAGTTGATTCGCTTTATCCCAGGAGCCCTGCTAACACCTACAATAGGGGACAGGATAACCCTTAGAGAGGAACCACTGGTGAATGCTATTTCTGATTTCTCATGAGTATGACCCTGACCCACCGGCCAGTCTCACACAGTGTAGCTGGTGCCCTGCCCATTCACTGGGCTCCGATACACACACAACGTTTTACAATGATTTTAGGCCACTGTCAGCCTGCATAATTTGGAACCTCCTCTGGCTGGCTATCAGATCTGGACACTGTGTCAGCAGACCCTGGACCCAACAATCCTACATAATACGCGTGATATGCCTATTTGGAACAATGGTGCCCCCCCCCCCCTGCCGCCCCCCCCCCCCCCCAAACACTGCAGCTTGTCAATCATGTTGGAGTGTCAGGTTACTGCAAACAAAATTGCAGACCCATTATGCACATGTGTATTATGGGTCTTGCACCTGTGCAAACCCACATCCATCGGAACTGTATGCAAGCCATTGGTTTAAGTTACAAATCTGATTTAGGCTGCTGACTGATTATTCATGATAGTTTCAAGCTATGTGTGTGGTCCAATAGGGCCTTACCACTTTTCTTTTTAAAATATCCATGGTGAATGAGCACTTTGTGACTGAATTTAAAGTGATCAATTATTCAAATTAGAGGTACAGATGGGGCTGGCTTCATCTTTGCAGGGCTGGCGTTTCTAACCCCAGCCCCGCCATTACGCCAGCCTTGCTAGGGGGCGCGCGCGCACGAGATGCTCATGCACCCCCTGGGCAACGGAGCCTGCCTCCGGTCCCCGCCGCCTCCCCTGCCATCGCCGCCTGTCGCCCCGAGTGCCCCTAACCCTGCCCGTCTCCCCTAACACGCAGTGTCCCCGCAGAGAGACTGGAATGCGCGTGCGTGTGAGACGCATGCGCATCCCAGTTCAGTGAAGCCCCTGCCACCGGCGCTCACCAGCGGGGAGGGTCTGGCGAGCCCCGGCCAAGGATGGCAGGGGCTTCATCTGTATGTGCACAGCAAGGTTCCCCAAACAGGAGAACCAGTGTAACATTCATTCACAGGGCCTGCAAAGGAATCGCCTTTGTGAATGGGTGGCGATCAGGCCACCATTCGCAAGGTGGGGTTTGGTGGACTTGCAAGGCTGCAAAAGGGGAACTGAGGGAACTAGATAACCTTAATACTAGGGGCATTTTTTTAAACCTTGGATTTGGTATTGAAAAATCCCCAATCCCAGGATTCCTGGTATCCCTATTTTTGGGGCAAATCTCAGAATCCCAGGATCCCACTGATCCCAGGATTTGCTACCTTACTTAATACAACATGCTAGTGTTATACCCTGGAACTTCAAGGGTTAACAGACACTGCAAAAGTTAAAAAAAAACTTTAGTTTTATGTATATTAAGGGCTATTTCCTGTGTACTTATTGGAGGAGTCTTCGAGCTCAGCCAGCTTTCAGTGCAAGCCTCATGCAGAGGTGCATGGTTGCTGGGACCATGAGATGGCCAGCTGTCATTTCCATGGTCCCCAGCTTTGGAAACAGCAGCCATGAGCTGCACCCCTTCTATGGAGAGAGAGCAGCAGCACATGTGGGTTGCTGTGAATAGAGCCCATTTCTGCAGAGTAACATGAGGAGAATGCAGGCCCTCACAGCACATATGTGGAGTGCTCCCAGTCCCAGCAAGGCATCTGACAGAGAGAGACTGCAGTGTGAGAGTAGCAGTACTCAGAGTCCAGTGAGAGGGTGATGCCCACCCAGGGCTGCCATCGAAAATTGTGGGGCCCAGGTCTGACAATTTGGGCAGGGCCCCCATAGGGGAATGGGGGGCGCATATGTGGGAGGAGTTGTGGATAATGTAGATAGAGCTACAGTGGAAGCAGTGAAAGAGAGAATGGGTAAAAGAGAGACAGAAAGAGGAGGATAAAGAAAGATTAGGGGGAGAGAGAATGGAGGGAAGAGAAACACAAAGGGCAAAGAGGAATGAGGGGGAGAGAGAATGAAAGAAAAGGAGATAGAGAGGAAGCTAGAAAAGCAGAGAGAGAATGGGGAGACAAAGAGGGATGAAAGGGAGAGAGAATGAATTAAAAGGAGAGCAGTGCAAGGGAGAAGAGAGACAGAAAAAAGGAGAGCAGATATGACTGTTTCCTCCTCTGCACCTTTCATAATAAAGCTGTACTGTGCACAGTACCTAAAGCAGCTGTGGGACCATTGGCAGCCGAGCAGTGTTTCCTTTCAGTCCTGGAAGGAGCCGGTTCCCTTGCTGGAAGCTCTGGCAGCAGAAGTCCCCAGCATCACCAGCGGGTAAGTGCCAGGCATCTATTGGAAGCAGTGCAAACAAAGTGACAAATCCTCTTCTTCATTCTTCTAGTTTGTGACCTTACGCCCCACAGCAGTGGCTATACGGAGGGGGAGAAGAGTGGATCGGCGCTCGTGCAATTACACTGCCTCATGATAAGTCCTGCAGTGTACTAATAAGTATTACTAGTAACTAATGATGCTGTGAGCCCCGGAAGTGAAAATAAAAAGTGCCTGTGGGTCAGTACGCAAGTCCCGCCTTCCGAGTTCTGACTGGCTGCTGGTCAGAAAGCTTGGCTCCAGCAATTGTAATGATGTCGGTGTATACTGACGGCTTAGGGCCTGGGCCCTATTGCTGTTTGGGCCCGGGACTTAAGTACCCCCAGACTCCCCCTAGAAGAGTGCCAGGTGTGAGTCTCAGGAGAGAACGTATCTGGGTGAATGGTCAAAGCCACGCGGCATGCTTAGTAGCCCCCCATTGACAAGAATCCTCGTTATAGATGAGAGAGACTGTAACCTGTTATGTGTAGCACTGCTGGTCCCAGGATGCACTGCTATGTTCTGTTGTTCGCCATATTTATGCAGCTGCAATTAAGTGATGTGCTGGAGGAGGTGCACTGATGGACTGTAACCGATGCGAATAATGTGCTGGAGGATTTGGCGTGATAAGTGATCTAATGTAACCATTATGCTTTGTGCTGGAGGAGAGTGTTCAAGAAGTTATCCCTGCTTCATCCCTACTATATGTTAAAATAAACTGTTTATGCTGTTTTATGAGATGGTCTGGCACCCAATTCTTTCTTGCGCTGCACTTGCACAGTGATTGCAGTTATGTATACCTAGTGCCGGTGGGGATTTACACTAGTTCCTCTTCACCAAATGAACAGTTTTGCTCCTTATTGGCCAGATTGTTCGCTGAATGTTCCTGGCTTTTAACGAGAACTAGATAGCCTTAATACAGCATGCTTGTTTCTCTTAACTAAAAATACCACTTTGCCTGCTATTGGACAGGTTCTCCTTCGCATTAAAGACCTGGCCTTAAAGGGAAACTAGCTAACCTTAAAACAGCATGCTAGTAACCCTTCACAGAAATAATCTTTTTGCCACCTATTGAGCAGGTACAGTAGTTACCATTTGCCAGGTCCTTTTAGCGAAGAGGAACTAGCTTACTAACCTTAATACAGCATGCTATTTTCCTTCACGGAAACTACTTTTTTCCCCCTATTGGCCAGGTAGTTACCTTTGGATAAGGACCTGGTCCTTTCGGCAAAGCTGAACTAGCTATCCTTAATACAGCATGCTAGTTCCCCTTCGCATAAAGGACCTTATTGGCCATGTTGTTCCCCTTAACCAAAAGGACCCGGCCTTTAAGGGGAACTAGATAACCTTAATACATTATGCTAGTTCCTCTTCACCGAAAATATATTTTTGCTTGCTGTTGGACAAGTAGATCTTCTTTGCAGTAAGGACCTGGTCCTTTAGGTGAAGAAAAACTAGCTAACCTTAATACTGCATGCTCCTTCCCCTTCACTGAAAGGATCTTTTTTTGAAAACTATTGTTCGCGCTAGTTCCCCTTCATCATATGGACCATGTCCATTAGGCATATGGGAATTATATAACCTTAATACCTCATGGTACTCTATTTTTCCTTGGGTGAAAGGACTTTTCCCCCTATTTGCCTTGGAGTTCACCTTTGCCGTAATGACCTGATTCTTTCAGTGAAGGGATATTATCTAACATTAATATGGAATGCTAATTCCCCTTTGCTGAAAGGATCTTTTTGCCCCCCTATTGGACAGGTAGTTCCCCTTCATTGTAAGGACCTGGTCCTTTTGGTCAAAAGGATCTGGCAAACTTAGGGCCTGAGTCAGACCCATTCAGTAGGCCGCGTATGTTCGCAGCCTAGCGGACAGGTAAACACCACCGATCCCCCATATGAACGCTTGTCCCCTCCTCACTGCACGAATCCTCACATTTACATGTGAGGAGATGTGTATGTTTACACATCCTCTCGCATGCGACCACACACAAAAAAAAAAATCATTCGATGGTCACTGACCATCAAATGATTTTTTAACCCATCTGCAAAGAAAAGTCAGTTTAAACTGACATTTATATATGAAGGAGATGGCTAAAAAGGGAGCAGGTGCTGATATCATGCCACATCAGCCACCAGCCCTGAGCAGGCATCGACCCACCTACATTCCCTGGGGAATGCTCAACGTTTTTATGGGGATGCCACTTGCCCCTATGATAAATTAAAATGGACTAAAAGCTTATTATCTCCAGTTCTTGGAGTCCAATCGACTCAGAACTAGGTTCATATTGATGAGAAGATGATTTGCTATCAGAGGATACCCCAAATTTCTATGACCCCCACAAGGCTAAAGGCAAGCGTTGGTACCCATGGTCAGTGTCAACTAACGGGCCCAATACAGTCTATTGAAAATTTGGTACCCAATATCGGTAACCAATATCATTCAGTATGTATGCACTATCTAGTTATATCAATGGCAATGCCAATATAGTTAACTATAGATAACCATATCGGCGTTGCCCTTGGGAATCTAGTGGGTATGAGGTTTAAGACATAGCGCTATTTAAACATGCTTAGGATAACACATCTTGCATTTAGAATGTATTGTCTAATATTGGTGCTAGTTAAGTGATTAGCAGCAAAGGGATTTAATTCTAAACTGATATCAGATGATTCTATAAGGATATAAAGCACACTGGGATTCAGGTTAGCCACACCATAAGACGAAGTCCATTGTGCGACAAAACGCGTTGAGGCGTGGTTACCTTCACACAACACCGTGCAAAGACTGGTCTGGTCTCCTGGTCCAATTAGAGATGCCCCGATGGTGGAGAACGAGTCCCAACTTCTTGCATCCTCTGTGTGGGGTCCCGGCTTCTTGCATTCATGTGTGGGACAAGCTGATTGCTGTATGTGAGCTTGATTTTATAAGTAAAATTCTTTTATGTGATTGCTCATTGGTTGTGCTATTTTCTCTTCTCTTACATATATATATATATATATATATATGTATATATATATATATATATATATATATATATACACACATTTACATATATATAGATATATATATATATAGAGACTTTTGTAGAATGCCGGGCACACCACCGAGATGCTGGATACTTGTCGGGTGCCTTCATACAGGGGGAATGCGGACGGTAGAATAATGCAGCACTCCAGACCTTTTCAAAACTTGAATACATTTTATTTCAGCACAGCAACGTTTCAATACGGGTGTATTTTCATCAGGCATATATATATATATATATATATATATATATATATATATTATAGAAACACTGTCTCACATTGGAGTAGGCGGCACACGGTAATAAAATCATACTTCAGTCAGGAACGTCATGCAACGTTTCGATTTTATTGTTTCAAAACCGTCATCAGGCACTGCTGATGATGATTTTGAAACAATAAAATCGAAACGTTGCATGACGTTCCTGACTGAAGTATGATTTACTTACCGTGTGCCGCCTACTCCAATGTGAGACAGTGTTTCTGGATATGACCGACGCCGGTCTTTGGTGAGCACCGGGACAGCAACTTATGTTAACAGATAGTGCTTGGCCATTTGGACTACATATATATATATAATATATATATATATATATATATATATATATATATATATATATATATATAAGATAGTGACACTAATTATAAATATAATGAATCAAGAGTACATTTATCTAGGTTAAAACAACCATAAGAAAGAGATAAAAGATATCCACCTAAAAGCAACAAGTGCATGAGACTACCAACCACTAAAATAAATATTACAAATAAGAGAGGGGAGAGGAGGATGAGTAACACAATCACAATGTAATAAAAATAAAAAAAGGAATATTAACTTAGAGCGGTGAAGAGGTAACATGTTTCGTTGATAAGACTTCAGGGGTAGGGCAAACTGGTTGAAGCTGCTATTTATACCGTTACATGTAGGGCAGACATCAACATCACTTCCTTTCCACTAATTGGGCAGATTCGGGAAGACTTAATATAATTGGTTAAACTTTTCATACAATGTATTTAATGCACACCAGATACACATAACCTAGCTGCAATCAAAGCTCACTTGTAATTTTACCCATATCCTGTTCTGTGGCTGTTTAAAGCACTGCTGAGCTTCAGATATCTTAAGCCGGGTGCCATTTTTCTGCGGACCTAGAAGGTTATTCTGGTTGATTCGTTCGCTTACACATTCGTATGCAGCCAAGTGAACGGTCCGCACATGGAGAGCGAAGGCACGCCTATAAGGCTGGCAAACCCATTCATTGGGATCCACATACAAAGGCGAGTGTACGCTAACGTGTTCATACGTATCTTAGCCTGTCCGCTCAGACTTCCAGCTTGCGGATGAGTGGACGGTCGAGAGAACAGACTCTGATTGGAGATACAGAATTGGCAAATAATAGCAGTTAAGAATACTGCTGCATTTGTGTGTAAAAACAATGAAATATATGAGATACAAAATGAACGCAGAGAACTTTAAATGGTTGAACTGCAAAAGTGTGCTTCCAGTGTTGCTGCCATGTAGTTAGTTAATTGATTAATAAGAGAAACATCTATACAGCATGGATGTGTATTGCATGCAGGTGAAAGTCATTTAGCTATTGTGTGTGTTGTTTGCCCAGATCGAATGCGGGCCCACTGAGGCGGCTGGGCTATGAGGCATGAGACTTGCTTTTTTTGAGTGGGTGATTTGCAGCTGAAACAGTCCGAGTGCTCGGCCTCCGCCCACCCATCGATATATATGACCTGGTTGCCGCCCAGTTTTTCCCAGTTTTGTTGCCGCACCCTTCGATACACCCACATTATGCCTACTTTGCCCGAGCGTCTTCGGCAGCGTATTTCTGTTCGGTGGGTCACGTCCGTGCATGGGTGACAGGACCTGCAAATACGCATAGCGAACAATATGCATGCGCAGTAGGCTAAGAAACACGCTACGAACGAGTTTGTATCCGAGTGAGTCAATCAGAATAAGGGCCTTAGTTTAGCGGACCACTCGTGTGGTTTGCTCCAGTGTCCATTCTTGATAGTGAAGCATAGAATGAATCAAAAATATATATGAATTAATGAATATATAATAAATGATTTGCACAGGGTTTAGAAATGAAGATAAATGGGATTAAAGAAAAATAGAGGAAAGTATAATAATTTTATATATATATATATATATATATATATATATATATATATTTGTTGAAAAATTCCATATAAATGAGAGCGCACTGTAAATGTCTATAACAATTTATTAAAGATAAAAAGCATTTATCCGTACAGGTAAAATGACGGTTTCATCAGAAATTCAATCTTCTGAGGAAACCGTCATTTTACCTGTACGGAGAAACGCGTCAAGAGGGGCTAAAAAGAATTCAATTTATCTACCTGTCCTTTTATTCGCTGGTCCAATTGCTCTTCCAACCCCAATACCCAGCCTAGAGACACTGGGACATTTGAGAGAACCGTGTGTCCGGTGCGGACACTCTCCCTTATATCAAGGAGCTGTTTATAACATCCCACAGCGGGACTCGTGTGATGCCTGTAAGTGCCTGATCACTTACAGGGAACCGGACCAAGTCAACTGCCACGCAGCTAGAGGTCCGAAGGTATTTACATCTTGCAGAGGTTGCTCCCGGTGTCAACCTCACTACAACGGAGTCACGCCGGTGGTAGCCACTGACCATCATTACAAACGCGACGAAGATTGCTCCCGGCGCCGGCTCTCATTCCAACAGAGCTACGCCGGTGGTAGCAACCAAGACGATGTGCCTGCTTCCAACCCTCCTCCTGTCTGACCCAGTGACCGGTTACTCCATCTGCCCATACCATCGATCTCCATCCTGCGGTACAATTTGTTGTCCAATCGGGACATTGGTTACTTACCACAATTGCTGCTACAACCTATTACCATCTAATTACCTGGAAATAAATACAAGTCAGTTGGCCAACTTGAATTCAAGATTTAAACCTGTTACCTGCCAAAGAATCCCCACAATTTAACCAATATACACAACTCAAGTGGGTAAGAGCATTGGGGGTACCTATGTATCTATGTATGATGTTAATTTGTTTATCCAGACAGGTATGATATTCTGCAATAATAGTATTGTATTATTTTATTTAATTGTATAATTTTAATTGTGCTTTTTATCTTTAATAAATTGTTATAGACATTCACAGTGCGCTCTCATTTATATTGTATTTTTTCAGCTTGTTTCTTTTCTTTATGGGAGCAGCACAATAGCATATTTATGCGGTAGATTAACCTTGCATAGACTCATTTAGCAATTTAAACTTAATTGGTTGCGCCCAATATACCTGTGGTATACTTTTGTTGGTTATATATATTTGTTGGAGGATCTGCACTAACAGCCAGCCTTTATCAGCACAAGGGGTGCTCCACTAAGCAAACATCCAAAAATGTTCCACTAATAGCATAAAAGTAAGATATATTATATCCTGAAAAGTACCATTAAATTATCTAAGTGATCTTATTGGTGAGTGCTCCTTGTGGATCTCCAACAGTTCTACACCCATATATATATATATAGATAGATAGATAGATAGATAGAGAGAGAGAGAGAGAGATAGATAGATAGATAGATAGATAGATAGATAGATAGATAGATAGAAACTTGGTGCGGCACTCGGCTATGATGATAAGAAATACAACAGTACAGTGTTGATTTTTTACATCAACATTTCAGTGCTCTTTAATATCGGCACTATCGTCAGGATAAATGTGAGACAATACTTACAGTGCGGCGCACTTTGCACGTGGCTAATGGCGTGCACCCTGTTGCTGTCATCGCAAGGTGTATTTTTTCATACGATGTATGCACTGATGGCTGTTCACATGTCTTGATAATGGCTCAATTCTAGAGCCGAAACGTTGACCTAATGATGTGGCAGCGTGCCTGAATAAAATGCAATATTGAAAATTTCTACAGTCTGAAGAGTGGCCTCATTCCTGTACCCACGTATATATTGTTTCCTCACATGAGGTTAATTGAGTGGACACCCCAGCGCTTATGGATCTTTATTAGTGAGTGTCGCCTACACCCCCAAATATATATATATATATATATATATATGGTGAACAGACCCTTGTGTCGCGCCACAGAATTTATGGTCAATTTATACGGGGCTGCCCTACTCACTGAATCCCCTGTTGGATGGGGGATAGGGGGGAAAATATGGAGAGCAATAGTGGGTTGGCGCCCCTAATGTTGATCACTCCAATTAGATCAACCAAGCCTTAGTCAATATAAATTTAGCACATAGGAAAAAAGTCCATTTAATATTTTATTAAAGATTAAATGGACTTTTTTCCTATGTGCTAGATTTATATTCACTAAGGCTTGGTTGATCTAATTGGAGTGATCAACATTAGGGGCGCCAACCCACTATTGCTCTCCATATATATATATATATATATATATATATATATATATATATATATATATATATATATATATATATATATATATATATATATACAAGTTTTGTTCAGCCCGGCACTCCTTAGATAAATGCAACGTCCAGGGTGCCCTCCGGATAGAATGATATAATTCTTTGGCCAGGATGCAGACAGCGGCTCTCTTCTGGGTTTTTAAAGTGCTTTATTAGTGCTCCAACGTTTCGGGGTTCGAGCCCCCGTCTTCAAGGAGAAAAACAACAGACTGTTGTTTTTCTCCTTGAAGATGGGGGCTCGAACCCCGAAACGTTGGAGCACTAATAAAGCACTTTAAAAACCCAGAAGAGTGCCGCTGTCTGCATCCTGGCCAAAGAATTATATATATATATATATATATATATATATATATATATACATATATCCTGTTGGCTGTGTGGTTACAGAGCAAGCTATTTTATATAGCAGCAGAATTAAGTCCTGAGTGACGGTTCTTCCCTCTTGTCTATATATATATATATATATATATATATATATATATATATATATGTGTGTGTGTGTGTGTTATAATGCTGTTTTATTTGCTAATGACTAGAGACAGGATTATATGGCAACATAAAAAGCTCGAAATATGCATGCAAATATACATGAAAAATACTTAAAATATGCATAAAAAATGTTAAAATATGCTACATTAAGTAATAAAAAAGTAATTTTAACTTATTTATTTAAAAATCAGGATACAATTAGTTGCAAATAAACCTCAAAAATAGGCCCACAGCATCTGCAGATGTCTAGTGCTGTACACAGGATTTTTTTAATCCTGGCTGCTACAGCATACTGCAGCGCCAAAGCTCTTCTTGCATCAACTACACAGACCCTCATCTCCAGTGCCGATGGACCAAATGTCAGCATAGCGCGTGAGGGTGGTGCAGTGGAAGGCTTGCTCCCTGCGCTGCATACTCACTGTGACACGGCATTTCCTCCACGCCGCGTGATGTCACAACCCTTCCGCCCAACTCCTCTGCTGCAGAAGTCTGTCTCTTGGTGTAAAGTCCCAGGTCAGGGGAAGGCAAAGGTGTAGGAGCTTCATAATGGCATCCGCCCCAACTGACTTTTATCGACATGGATTGGCAGCCTAGAGCAGTGTCAGACATAGCGCACATCCAAGGTTCCCCACACTGTTGACATATTGCCCCAGCCTGCACACTCTACCACTACCTGGCCAACGGCAGCAGGGCAAAGCAGTGCTGTAACTCGCGGGTGGGAAGAGGACGGGGCCTTAAATATGCACCATCACTAGATTTTAGGTAAAATATGCAATAACCAGTGAGAATGGGCAAAATATGCAAATGCATATGCAAATATGCAAATGCATATAATCCTGTCTCTACTAATGACCTTATGGGGCCAAGGTTAGATTTGTATTCCTAAAGTTACATTCCTGTTAAGCACAGTCTATAATTCCTGCATCAGGTGATATGTATCAGTCTAATCAGACAGAGCTAATATAAAAGATTGAAGATATAAAAAAGCTACACAGAATGAAGTCACTATACATTTCAGAACTGGATCTTCAGAAAAAAACAGATTAAAGAAGTGATATTGTATAGAGTGACAGGAACTGCTGATAAATATGACAGGAAACCAGCTTACATGATGCAAAGCCTACTGCTAGCAACACATTTACTCAATGAAGGTCTTTTTAGACTTTCCATCTATCTAAAGGAGTAATTTAAAAACATTTAGAAAACTGATAATACAGTCATTTCGTTTTTAAAATCTTAATACATTTGTCTAACGAATATAGGTTTCGGTATTTTAATCTCACTGCAATACTTTCAAGACTATAATAAACTTAGAGTCTGATATAACATGATCATCCTTAACAATTTATACAGCTTGCCTCTAGCTTGGTTTTATGGCTACTTACATTTTTTTATTGCACTTATGTGAAAATTATCTTGATTGCATATTTATTTTTATATTGTTTACCCATTGTGAATCAGTAGAGTAGATCAAAGGTTTTTTAAATAATAAAATTAACTGCTTGTTATAATCAAAAATGTACCTAGAAATAGTAAAGTACAACACTTCACATTTTGTAAATCACAGTTGAACTGATTGCAATATTTATTTTATGTTCTCCTAGATGAAAAAAAAATAAAACAGAATGTTTTAAACACTGCTTGA
Source organism: Crinia signifera (assembly GCF_055691185.1). Classification (NCBI taxonomy): domain Eukaryota; kingdom Metazoa; phylum Chordata; class Amphibia; order Anura; family Myobatrachidae; genus Crinia; species Crinia signifera. Next base: position 233,378,821 of record NC_139221.1, on the reverse strand, counting down.
GTACTAACCATTGACTAATACAGGCTGAGTATCTCTTATCCGAGATGCTCGAGACCACAAGCATTCTGCATAAGGGATTTTTTGGGATTTCTGAATTATTTTCATACTTCGCTGGTCCCCTGGCGGTGGCCCGATGGTCCCCCGATGTCCACGATGTCCCATGGTATCCATGGCGGCTTATCGGAATCCTCTCCAGCAGCATCCCCGGTCCTAAGGATGCACAGAGTGGATGTGATGCATCCTTGGGACCGGAGATGCCGCTGAAGAGGGCTCTGATGGCCGCTGTGTGTGGACACTGGGGGATAAGGTAAGTATAAAATAAGGTGTGGGTAAAAAAAAAAACCCATCAAACACCCCCCCCCCCCCAATTATTCTGAAAACATACGGTTTTCTGAATATTTCGGATAAGTTATGTACAGATATGGGATACTCGACGTGTAGTAGCACAAGAACTAAATTATGGGTTAAAAAAAGTTTTTAACAAATAAACTCTACTAAAGTATAAAGCATAATGGTCCCTCTCTGGAATATAGTGGGGTATGATTCATGCCATTTAAACTGGTATAAGGGGGGCTTTAGCAAATATGAGCCTACATGAGCCTTATTTTGATATAAGGAGAATGTTGTGTCATTGCTAGCATATAAAGCATATGGGGACTCTCTGATGGCATCAATGCCAAAACTAGACATTTTAGTGCCCTGTGCCAGATAGGGAATTGGTGCACTCCATACTTGGGACAGTGAGCGCCAAAGGGTTGAGTCCAAAATTTAGTGGTGTGCCTTCATTCCCTAACCCTCCCTTCCTACTGCTTAACCCTAATCTCCCTTCCCCACTCCGGCAGTCTAACCCTAACTCTCCCTGCTAGTGCTGCAGCTTCACCTATCTGTCAATGTGACAATGATTAATGGTGCTGAGCATCGGGAGCCAAGGCACACTGACTGCACAAGTGTGCAGTGCATTACTGGGAGCTGACTAAGTCCCATGACACTTTGTACAAGAGGGCAGAAGCTGAGAGGTTTGTGCTGAGCTCTGATTGGTGGAGCTCATTACCTGCTTCTCAGGACCAGCAGAAGCAGCCTAGTCATGGGAGGGTCTTTAATCAGAGGCATCACTGAGCCTGTGAGGTCACTTACAGTCCTACAGAGTAAGGTACAGAGGGACAAACACAGGCTTTTCATGTGTATGTATGTATGTATGTATGTATGTATATATATATATATATACAGTGGTCGAAGTGGAAATTTTGAAGTGGGGGTATGGACATTTTGAAGTGGGGGTATGGAAAAGTAAAGAGTGAATATAGTGCGCACCTTCGGACACCCCCCTGTCCATCAACGTCCCCTGCCAGACTGCCCCGTTGTACAGGGGTATTACAAAAGCACAATATGCGCTGCTGAGTGATCAGAGAGCATCCTGAGGGGGAAAAAAAAGTTTTTTTTTTTTATCTTCAGATTAAAGTGGCGGTATGGCATACCCCCGTATACCGCCCCACTTCGACCACTGTATATATATATATATATATATATATATATATATCCCTGAAGTTACTCATTGACCAAGTTTACTCTGTGTTTTGACAGTGTAATATTCTCCCATGTAGTTTGCGGCCAGTAATGACAAGTGCAAGGGGGCCCCCCTGTCTATAGTGCTCCAGGCCCCCCCGATGGCATAATCTGGTACTGACTGGACATATTCCCAATATTTACCATAGTGTGCATTTCATGCTGGACATTCATACTGGACATTTGTATTTGGAAACCATAACTAGTAACTGTTAGTAGTGTGAAAGTTGATTCTCTGACTTAAGCAGCCCATACACGTCCCGATGCGGGCGTGCGTTGTGTGCTGCAATAGCAGTGATCACATTGCATTGCATTGCATTGCATGTGCATGCGTTGTGCATGCAATGCGATGCAATTTGATGAAACCTAAGTACAAAAAGTATGTGCAAGTACTGTGCGATGAGATGCCGCGGGAGCACGCACCTCAAAGCACACATCGGCTCAGCACGCTTAGCAGCGTGTATGGGCAGCTTGACTGCTCTTCTCTTCCTGCCCCCTTTTGGCACATATCAGCTTATAATTTCAGATTTGTGTAGATTTTTGCACTGGGAGACATCCTGGGCAAATTTGCATAAACAAAATTTTAATTCAGAAGCTCACCGGCCTAGTTGTGGCCACCATGTAAATCGCCATGTCCCTAACATAGTTCAAACCTAGGTAAAAAAACCTAATCCTGGTCAAACTACACCACCATGCCAAATTTTGTTTTGCTAGGTACAAAACATTGACCATGTATAAAGGACAAGCGCAGACACATTCACACACACTTTGGGCCTTATTATGGTTAGGTTGGTGAAACGTACGTACAGTCTGTTTCACCGTACGTTTCCCGTACGCTCGCGGTGAGCGAAAGTCCGCCCACAGAACAGCCGCACACGGACGGTCACAAACACCGACAATGGGGAGTGGTGTACACTTGAACGTACGCCACCGTGTACGGATGGATCTCCCTCTTAGCCACTGATACCTGGAGTACATCAGAGTGTACGCCACCGTGTACGGACGGATGTTGTCCGTTTGCACACCGACACCTTCCGTATATCTGAGCGTACGTCACAGTGCAAGTAGAAATTGAGTCCAAAAACATCCTTGTTGCTCTTAGATGTGGTTTATGTGTCTTTTTCTATATAAAAAAAATTTATGTTTGTGTTACAGTGAAAAAGTTGACACATGTCGACTTCTGTGAATTCAGTGTCCTGCTTTTTAAAGTATACCAAAACACTTTCTGAATGGGTGTAGATGGTTATAAAATAACTACCTTGACATATATAAGCAGGTCTTAGAATGAATCTTACCTAAAATTAAAACAACCTTTACATGTAGAGAAGTGTAGAAAGATATGCTTCCAATGTGTTTGAGGGCTGTGTGTGGCTTGCAGGTAGTGAAATCATGGTTTTCACTTAATAGGCTGCAGCATTGCTTTTTACATTCAGGTGTAGTAATCAACGTTAATTAACAGGCCCAGGCGTCCGCTCTCATACGGTATCTCTATGGGTGGTCTGGAGCTATCTTTGGCGTCTGTTTTTGGCCCAAAATGCACGGTGCGTTCGCCGATCGAGGCGGTTGTGGCACCGTACATTTTGTGTGCACACCCCCGTGTACGCCCATGTTTACGCCCAATTTTCCTCATTATTCCGGCCGCTCCCATAAATACGCCCACATGCCGCCCAAAATGACCGTACTCTTGCGGACAGGTTTTTTCGCACGGAGAGACCCGTCCGTGAGCGGTGTGCGGTATACACACATGCGCATTGCGAAAGCTACGCATACGCTGATGAAAAAAACCCGATCTGCCCGTATACGGTCCCATCGTACCAAGCAGAATAAACCCCTTTGTTCCCAATTCAGACCTGCTTGCTGGGCTGTATGTGTTTGGAGCTCAGTGAGCAGATTAACACTGTGCAGCCGAAAGCACTTTGGGTACACATCTGTTCACTAAGGCCGCACAAAGGTAAAAGTCTTCTGATGGTCACTTGCCATAGAATGATGTTTCCTCTTCTCCCTGATGCTCACAGCCGCCGTGTGACCCAGGTGGGTACGCCAATAGAAATGCTGCGAGTGCCAAGCTGAAAGCAGACATTCCTTTGACTGCAAGGGCAGACGCATGACATCTGCCTCCACCCCTAGCAGGCAAAGGAATGCCTGCTTTCGGCCGGGCATTCCCAGCATTTTTTATTGGCGAGCCCCCTGTCCCTTTACCCTCCCTAACTGCAGCTTAACCTTAACACCCCCACAGCCTAACTCTAACTCTCCCACTTAGTGCCTAACCATCCCCTGCAGTCTAAAACTACCCCCCTTACTGTCTAATCTCTGGTAGCAGGAGCTTGCGGACAATCTGTCCACAACAAAATATAGTATGGTCCACAGTCCTCACCGTGATTTGGACCACATGCTGTTTTCTGCTGAATTGTTTAATCATTTATTTTGCTTGCATTGTTATGTAAACCTACAGGTGCAAATTTGCTAAGATAGGAGTTCTATTTCCCATGGGATGTTGCTATGGGCAATATGCTAAATAAATAAGAAGAAGATTCTGAGATTCTGATTAGTTGCCCTTAGCAACATCCCATGTGACATAGAACTCCCATTTAAGTAAATTCCCCCCCCCCACAGTATCTTAAGCTATAAACGTTACACACTGTTCAAAGATAGATAAAAAATATACATTCACAATTTGTACATTATTTTTACAAAATGCAAACCACGTAAGACATCTAGCTCTTACTGTACTATTTTCTGCAATTTAATGATATCTAATCTGTGCACTTTAATTGTTATGTGGATTTTACGTGCTGCTCAGAATGTTTTTTCATTTCTATTTTTTTCTTTTTATTAGTGCCTTATAGGTGCCCATACACGCTCCCGGCGTGCGTTCTGGGCTAAAATAGCATCCATTGCATCGCATTGCATGCCTTGTGCATGCCTTGTGCATGCAATGCGATGCAATGCGATGCAATGCGATGCAATGCGATGCGATGCGATGCGATGCGATACGATGCAATACGATGAAAAGCAAGTACAAAAAGTATGTGCAGCACATACTTTTTGTACTGTGCGATGAGGTGCCGTGGGAGCGCGCATCTCAAAGCACAGATCGCACCGCCGTGATCGGTGTGTGTATGGGCACCTTTAGTGTAAGTGAACTTACTTTGCCTTTATAATTTAAAAGGTTCTTTAAGTGAAATTCAGCGAGTTAAAAAAGGGAAAGGTTAAGTTAACTGAAGAGCCGCATTCCCGTTCTCTACTAGTAGCAATGCCAATGCCACAACTTTGAATTTTCTAATCAAATATGCAGCGCTCATTAACCCTTTAAATGCCAAGTGTATTTATCAAAATCAGTGTGAAAATTGGCAAGCAAACATTTTTATTCATCATAATGACCTGTAATGTTTACCTTATATAGGAAATATAATCTTTTTTTAAACAACATTTTTTATTTTAATTAATATAACAAATGGGAGCGACGCTGGCATTTATAGACAATATTTTGCACATCTCTCACAGAAATGTTGGCATTATTGGCGGATATTTTTGCAAATCAGATATGTTGGCACTCAAAGGGTTAACACTGAAATAAGTATTTTTATCATTCTTATGGGGCATATACAGTGGATGATTTAAGTCCCATTTCTAAGTGATCTGACTAGATTGCTTAGAAATTAATCACAAATCGCTGTGTGTGTATGCTCCGTGTGTCCCAATCACCAGGCTATATATGTCAAGCATGCATTAAATATCTAGTCAACATCAGTGTTCTCTCCCTAGAAAACACTGGCCTGCTAGTTCGCTCAGCACACATCGCTGGTGAAGCGTTGTGTACTGATGGATCTGAGCTGAGCGATCTGTGCTTAACTAGATCACTCAGCACAGAACAGACATTAGAAAATATCAGATAAACAATTGAAGTTGAATCTTTTTAAAAACCTGTCAGCTGCTGAATTAACAATGCTGGGGTGTCATTCCATGCACCCAAAGTTTGTTCATAGAAAGGAAAAATTAGCAAAGTAATAAAGCGCTATCAGGGTTCCCAAAGAGGTTGCACCAAGGTGTATTTAATAACGGAATAAATTGTCACCAATTTATGTTCCTTCCACACTTTTGTAAGCATTTCTCATCCGTTTTCTGCGGCTCAAAGTGGGCACAATTTCTTATTCACTCCTCCATAACCACATTGGTGGATATACAAAATAAACAGAGAGAGTACATAGTGCATAACTTTAAAAACACACAGAATTTAATGAGGATGTACACTAGATAAAACAAATAGCAGCGTGTAAAAACCAAGGGGGTGTCAGGCAGAGTGGTATCAGGTCCTTTAGATCAGATGTATTTAGAGGTTCCAGTTACGGCTCTGGTCACTCATGAATTGAAAGTCCTTCCACCTGCATCACCCTCTGGATGGAAATCGATAAGCAAGACACGCTTAACGCGTAGCCTGCCATATTTTTATTGTTCTGTTTATTCAAAGCTATGAGGGGTATTCGATTGTTGTCGATTTTTCACCTAGGTGGAAAATCTGCACTTTTTCGCTGCTTTTTAGGGCAAATTTGGATTTGCTCTATTCAGATAAAGGGCCAATTTTTTTTTTTATTGAAAATTTCTGACATTCACATACACATCTACAATACATTACAGTTTATGACAAATACATCTAACATACAACAGACATAGATAGTGCAGCATAAGACTTTCATCAAACGAATCCATTAGAAAACCAAGACCGGTGTAATAAGCAGACCAGTATGTCATGCCTTGGGCACAGTATCGAGTCGGTCTCCATTATACAGTACACGGTCCATTATGTATGAACATTCTTCCAGGAACTAGATAGTGAATAGTTCACCGTTAATTCACTAAGCTAAGGTCATCGTCTCCCATCCTCCTCCCCCCGCCCCTCATCCCTTACCCCTTACCCCTCCTCCCCTCCCCTTTTAAGAAGAGAGGGAGAGAGAAAAAGAGAAAAAAAAATCCTATCTACCGTGTGTATCAATGTGTTCACTGTGGTGTTGTTTCGCTTATTTATAGAACACAGGACTAATTCATGTGAACATTGTGTAATTCTGCTCCTCATAGTTAGGAGAATTTCCTTTAGTGTTCTAGTGATTGTTACCAGGCCCCCCTTTTTTTTTTCCTTTTTCCCTCCCCATACCCTCCCTCCCCCCCCCTTTAAAGACCAGCAGTGTAAGATATGTTTTGTCTATATAATTTCTAAATTTAATTTAACCGTTTTAGTATACATATTAAGGTTATTCCATTTAAAGTGCTTTTACATGTGCAGAATCGACTTTTCCCTTTTTAGATTATGTGAAGCGTGTTGGAGTGAAAACTCAAACCTCAATACTAAAAAAAAAAAAAAAAAAAAAGAGAAGAGGATCGATGAAAGAGGAAGAGAATATGTCCGGAAGAAGGACCTAACTAGTATAATATTTTGAATAGTACCACCTCTACCATATAACATAGAATTTATATATAGCGTTCCTGGAAGAGTACACATATCGCTCATGCATCATATTTGAGTTAGCAAGGGCTATCCATTCCAAGACTCCAGGGCTTTCTCTCGCCATCCACCTATGGGCGATAATGACCTTTGCTATTGCACATAGGTTTATCAATAACTGTCGGAAACCCGACGGTACAGAGCTCGGCCATACCCCAAGAATGATTGTCAGCGGGCGGAAGTCCTCAGCCCCCAGCCCAATACTCATAAGTACCCTACCAACATCTTGCCAAAACTTCTGTACTTCACAACATTCCCATAATAAATGCCAAAACCCACAGCCCATATTATAACACTTCGGGCACCGGCTACAATAGTCCTGTGAGAAACCAGAAATCCTATCAGGTGTTAAGTATGTGGGATAGAGAATATTTAGCTGAACTTGTTGAATTCTTATAGAGTTAGTAGACATGCGAGGGGCATCTAGCGCTGCTCTCCAATCTTCGCTATCAATCTCCGGGATATTTACCAACCATTTATTAGTCAATCCGTCTCTATTATCTGTTTGTGTATTTATCAGGAGAAATTTATACCATTTAGAAAGGGTTTTACTATTCCCTATGGTTTTCACAATTTTTTTCAGAGGGGATTCGGCCAGAACAATTTGTTTCAAACGACTTTCTTGCGCTAGGGCGCTTCTCAGCTGCAGGTACCTATAAAACATATGTTTAGGAAGTGCAAATTCCAACTGCAGCTGTAAAAAGGGCCTCAACGCATTCCCCTCAAAAACCTGACCCACAGCGTTAACTCCATAGTACTCCCACATTCTCCCTCCCTGATTTGCATTCAAACTGGAAAGTTGGGTCATGGAGAAAATATATGTATCAGGATCTATCCCGTCGAACCCCATTCTCTTACATGCCCATTGCCATATAAACCGCAATTCTTTCACGAATGGGGGAAGTTTGTGATGGCCTCCCTGTTTTAGAATTGCCTGTAACGGAGAATGGTTGGGAAAAATGTTGTCAACGTACTTCTTAAGCTCTGCGGAGTACTCATTTCCGCTTATCCAAGTTACACGATGAGTTAATTGGGCTGCATAATAGTATATTTTAAAATTGGGCATAGCAAACCCTCCCTCGCTACGTTCTCTACACATAAACGACATTCTAATTCTCTGAGTTTTGTTTTTCCAAACATACGATGAAATCACTTGGCGGATTTTACAAAATGTTGTTTCTTTTATTAGAATGGGAGAATGAGTAAATATATACAGAAGTTTGGGAAGAATTACCATTTTTATTAGGTTAACCCGTCCTAGAATAGTTAATGGGAGGTGCTGCCAATTTTTGCATCTAGTTGCATTCCAATTTTTGAACTCAGCACCAGGATAAGGGATAAACACCATCGTATGCCCTTAAGAAAAAAGGCGGCAGAGAAAGATAAAGGTAACGATGAAGCTGGAAAATATTGAACCCATCGCCGGAAGTCAGAATCCCGGCAGCGGAAATGACAAATATTACAGTGGGACGCAAACAGAAGTTAGCATATGGAATGCACGCAACTTCCAGTTTGCGAAATGGCGGGAAATCATGCCATTTGCAGAGGAGCGGCTAACACTTAGGATGGATATAAATACAGGACCCGGAACACAGATCTTTTATCCAAGCCTGAAGAAGGAGAGACAGATCTCCGAAACGCGTTGATTGGAGCAAAAGGTTCTTGGACAGCAGCACTGAGAGCATGAACACTTTACTGCACCAGCACTTTTTTGGGGATAAAACTCTCTGCAGTGGCACCGGGCATAATATCTCGGCTTCCACACTTGCTATTTGGCATAGTCCACCACAGCACTGATATAGGGTGAGGTCTCCCAAATATTGGGATTATTTTATCCATATTGTGCCACAGCTTTGAAAGTGCCTACTGTATTATTATCATGAATACTGTTGTTTAATGAAAATTGTAAAAGAAAAATTGCAATTTACTTTGTTAAAAACAAAGTTTATTGCTTTCAGAACATTGTTTATCGCCCCAGCATTTTCACCATTGTTTTTCTTTGAAAACTCAGCACTAGAAAAAGACATGTGAATCGGCAGAAACAGCCGACTATCCGTGAGTTCTTTTTCACCCATTTTGTATTCATTTAGTTCATTATAAAAGGTGAAAGTCTTAGATGGAAAATTACTTCAAAATGGGCAAAAATGACCCCAATTGAATATAATAACTTTGGAAATAGTCAAGTTTTTTGCTTAGATGAAAAAACAGGACTAATTAAATGCCCCCCATGTCTCTTTATAAGATAAGTCACTCTGTGGCACATATTAAAACCGTAATAGATTGATGACTTTTAAGATTACATGGCATGATTACTATACAAATAGAGACAATGTATTGCTAAGTGCATAATGATGATGCAGTAAAGGGAATTACTATCTCATTTATAGTTCAATGCTATGTTTAAACCCTATATTTTCAGAAAAAAATTACAATTTCTTTACATTTATTACAAGTCACAGTAACAGCAGATGTTAGAATTTAAGCAATGATCACCGTCAAAGAATAATCCCTCAATTTTGAAAATTCATATTGTTGCTTTCCCAGTTGCCTTAATCTCTTTAGTGCCAGATGTACATCTAATGCAGTGCTTTGCAAAAGGCTTTTGGCAGTTCCAAACCCTGTGGGAGTTCTTAAAAGACTATTCATCTCCATCCACCTCTATCTTTAGATCAACTCTTTGTTATACAATAAAACTCCTTACAGCAAGCTACTTTATACATTGCAGTTTCTCTGACTTTCAGTAGCTGGCTTCTCAACTTGTCTAATAGATAAATAACTGATTCTGATTCTGATCTATATTAAACAGGTTCAGCTTTTAAATCAATTATTTGTGTATGGTAGTTATTGTAATATCTGCTTTAAAGTAGACCTCCCCTTGCTATATTAAATCACTTTGGTGGTGTTATCAGGGCTTAATTAAAGGTTTCAGGTGCCCTAGGCTAATACAGTAAATGTAATATAAACTTGGTCAATGGAGAGGGGTATTAATATTATACGACAACTTATTATAGGCTGAGCATGGGATAGTGTCATTGACAGACGATGACACTGAACACGTCCTATTTAACCAAAATGATTTTGATATATTGCCTTCCGAAACCCTGCTAGATCTGTATCACCGCCTGTTAAAATTGAGAAAACGTGAGGTTGAACTAACCCTACACGGACATTTTTTGTCCGAGTACCATCGGAAGAAATTCATCCCCCGTGCCTTCAGAGTAGCCAATACTCCCACCATCGGGCGCACAAACCCCAAATTTTGCAGTCGTTGGTGTGGGGTTCTAAACAAGTGCTCCCTCGACCTCATGCTATTGGTGGTCGAGGAGGTGGGACAAGAATTGAAGAAGGCACAAGTCGATATTGACACCTTTGGCACAGCGCACCTAGTGACGCTGAAAAGTGATAGATCCAACAACTTCATCAATAAACTTTTCACACAGGTCGACTCCTACAGACGAGATCTAATAACATTCAAATGTAGTAAATTGGCCACAGTAACGGCAGATTATCAAAATCACACGGTGTATAGGTGGCTGACCGGAGACTCAGGCACAAATAGATCAGCAAGAGCCAACAAAGAGTGAGGTGGCAACAAGAGTGAGGTGGCAACAAAGAAGACAGGTGCGATTTGAGACCGGCTCCTCGACATCAGCCTCTGACACAGAGCAATCAGACTCACGGCAACACCGAGTGATTTTTTAGGGACAGACCCCACACTCACATCGGTCCGCCCAAGACAAAGGGGCGTAGACCACACCCGAGGAAGGGAAGGTTCGTAGCGCCAAGGGAGAGGGAGGTATCAGATTTAGTTTTTAACTTATCTGATACCCCCCTGGATGAGGCCACCACCCAATTACTCTCTTGCGGCTTAACCTTTGTTCCAACAGGGCCACACAAATAATTTGACACAGCCTTCAACATGTATAAATTCGGCCGAAAGCTTAGGCTCCGTGAACATTTTGGTGCCATAGAAACTTGTCAACCACCAAACACCTTTAAGAACCCCTCAACCTTTGACCCCACCTCTGCGAACCCCAGTATTCGCACATTTTCCAGATTAGTGGAACTCGAGACTGGTCTGGGGAGACACCAGTCTAGATATGACAATTTGTCCAAGGCAGAACGAGCCACACTCAAAAACCTCAAAGCCAATCCAAACCTGGTAGTGCGAGCGGCTGATAAGGGCGTGGCCATAGTCCTCCAAAATTGGTATGATTACAACTCTGAGATCCTACGCCTAATTGGCAGATAGTAATACCTACCAGAAACAAACTACAAACCCAATCCCGACATTCAAAATGAAAGTTGACGGGATATTGACTGAGGCCCTGACAGCCGGACATATTGATAAACATACGTTTGATTTCCTGACAGTAGAGCACCCAGTATGCACTATCATCTATGCCATCCCCAAGATCCACAAGTCTGTAACTCAACCGCCTGGGAGACCAATTATCTCCGCCAGAAATTCACTATTACAACCATTGGCCATTTACACTGACAAGTATGTGCAACCCTTAATTAACTCAAGCCAGAGTTACATAAGGGACACAAGTGACTTTTTGACCAAACTAAAAGAAATTGACATCACAACCCCTTTTTCTGGTGACTATGGATGTTCACTCACTTTACACCATCATACCCCACACTGATGGCATGAAGGCACTAAGAAACCTATTGGACACCAGAACTTCACTGGTTCCACCCACTGATTTTCTGATTGAATTGGCAAGACTTGTGTTGACCTGCAATCACTTCATCTACGGAGACTCCTTCTTTGTGCAATCGTCAGGCACGGCCATGGGGTCAAACCTGGCCCCATCTTATTTAGGATCTTTCATGATCGACTACGAGCAGACAATCATCTTCCCGAGGTTCAACACATTCATTAAATTCTATAAGCATTTCATCGATGATGTATTCCTCCTGTGGTGAGGGACACAGTCAGAATTCTGTCAAATGATGTCAACCTTGAATGATGGCTTACACCCAATACAGTTCACACACCAGATTGAGTCCCAGTCCATCAATTTCTTGGACATCAATATTTCATTCAAGGATGGTCGAATACACGCCTGTCTGTTCAGGAAAGACACTGACCGGACACGCTCCTGGAAGCTACTAGTCAGCACCCACCAGCTCTCAAGAATGCCTACCGGTATCACAATTTATGCGAGTAATGAGGAGCAATACCGACGAGGCCACCTTACAAGTACAACTTGCTGAAATGTCAACAAAATTCCTCGAAAGGGGATACTCAAGAACAATAGTCCAGGGATGTCTTGAAAAGGCCAAACGCAATCTGGCACAAACCACCACAACCCCACCCAAGGAACACAAACGATTGATATTTACCAACACCTATGATCACACATCACTCAGCATCCAAAAAAGCCTTAGACATCATTGGCCAATTGTGGCAACCGATAGGACACTTAAACTGCAAGATTACGGACCCCCCATGATGGCCTACCGATGGGACCCACATCTAAAACAGATGCTCATGCGCCCAACAGCCAGTCCAGAACAAAAGACCTCAACTACTTGGCTACATAGCCAAAAACCAGGTTGCTACCACTGCAGCGGATGCACAACCTGCAGTGCCATGCTCATTGGGCCCTCTTTTCCACACCCCCAGATGGGTAAAGAAGTAACCATCAAATACCATCTCCATTGTCGCATGGACCATGTCATCTATATGCTCACATGTCCCTGTGGATTGGCATATATCGGGATGACCAGTAGATGCTTCAGTGAGAGGATGGCAAACCACAGAAGAAGTATTAGGGTGGCACTCGACAGTGGCAAGGCTGACCAGCCGGTCCCCCAGCATTTCCTCCAATTTGGACATCAGGTACCTTCCTTGAGATGTTGTTTGCTAGACTGGGTTCCACAACCAAAATGCGGAGGTGACAGAGCATTGCTCTTAGAGAAAGTAGAAGCCCGCTGGATCTACAATTTAGGAACCTTTGTACCCCGGGGTCTCAACGAGACTAAATCCTTTTCACTATTTTTACGTTAAACCATAGGTCTGAATAGACTCCTCTCGGATTACCAACACCATGAACAAAACTTATAGCCAGTTTTTTCGGCCTGAACCAAATGTCTTGAGAAAGGATTCTTTGATCAGTTTTTTTATGTGGAGTCTCTTATGTGATTGGCCCCCTAGATTGATTCTTTCTTCTTCTTCTTTTTTCCATCTTTCATGTCTAACTGTTTATTTCTCACCATGTACTGGCGATCATTTATTGTCCACCGGTAACTACCTGTAGCTCTCGGTGATATCCATCACCAATCTGTGGGGCTGATGCTCCCGAGTGTCAGTCTGAACTGTATAATGGTGTGTGACACACACCATCAGCTTTATGATAATCTATTACTCTGCTTTGTGGCCATTTCACTGTATCCTACTCACTGGGCTATGCGGTGCTCAGTGAGGGGTTGGGCAGTGAGCTTGTCACTCATTGAAATTGGTGCCAATGTTAATAACACTTGTGGTGCATGCACCAATCACCGAGCACTGTTACACTATTTGTTTATGTTGTCATGTGAACCCCTGTGGCAATTCCATTATGTCCAACAAATGGGACATTGATGGCAATTGTGAAGTGTTAAACAAGTGCTGTGTTCTCCCCTTTCAGTATATACATAAGAGCAGGTCTGGTCCCAGTACCATCTTTTTAAACACATCAGCAGTAATTAACAAACACCTCCTTGAGCACTGATAAAAATAAAAATACAAAATAAAATAGAATAAAACAAAACAATAAAATAAAAATTTAAAAAATAAATAAAAAATTAAATAAAATAAAATTGAATAATAAATAATTTAACCAGTATGATAAAATCATCACTTAACAGGGTACATCAACATCATAGCACAATAAACATGAACCCACCACTGGGACCCAGCAATGGTGTTGAGATCAGCACTTTATTATGGCCTACATGATGGTCAACATAAAAGATGATGACTCGAAGGATGACTCAGTAACGCAGAAACATCATTGGGGCGGGGAATATGAAAGTTACATGCCCCATTCATTTGTTATGGGCATGTATAAAACGCTGGTTGTTTTTAACATCCCTACTGCAGGTTTGTGCGGTGTGATGACATTTAACGAGACATGTCTATTTGTTTCACATTCTATTGGTGCATTTATATTTGTCATCCCATTACACTGTTGTGTTTCCTGTAAGTAATGGGCGGAGCGGTTAGTAGGTGTCAACCCGGGGGCGGCATTGTAGTGGATCTCTAATCTCTGCACATACTGTACCTAAATAAAGAAGCATAGACGGCCCCCCTAAACAGGAGGGAGGTCCCCGTCAAAGGGAGCCGCCCCTCCTTCTGAGTTATGCCGCAATGCCGGAAGTTGCATCACGTGCGTTCCACAGGCCAGAATCCACATATGCGTGCGTTCCACGGGCAGGGACGCAGCGCGCCGTTTGGAGCTGAATATTGATTAAAGTGAAGGTATAAGTAGCCGGGATTGGGTTTCAGCTGGTTGTGGCTCCCATTCCCTGGAGATTGCTCGGTTGACTTTTTGCTGCACATGGAGTATAGAATACATTGGCTGATCTCACTCCTTGACAATGGTCACTGCTGGAGATTAAACCAGCAACAGGTTTTTTTTTCATTTATATACAGTCTTTTATTGTGGAGAGTGCTTTTTCCTATTTTTTGACAGTAGGATAGTGTATATATATATATATATATATATATATATATATATATACAGTATATATATATATATATATATATATATATATATATATATATATATATATATACATATATATATATACACTTCTGTGAAATCAAACTGTCCACTAAGGAAGCAACCCCATTTGCTTTGTTCACTTAGGAAGCAACACTGATTGACAATCAATTGCACATGCTGTTGTGCAAATGGAATAGACAACAGGTGGAAATTATAGGCAATTAGCAAGACACCCCCAATAAAGAGTTGTTCTGCAGGTGGTGACCACAGAAAACTTCTCAGATCCTATGCTTTCTAGCTGATGTTTTGGTCACTTTGGAAAGCTGGCGGTGCTTTCACTCTAGTGGTTGCATGAAACGGAGTCTACAACCCACACAAGTGGCTCAGGTAGTGCAGCTCATCCAGGATGGCTCATCAATGCGGGCTGTGGCAAGAAGGTTTGCTGAGTCTGTCAGCATAGTGGCCAGAGTATGGAGGCACTACCAGGCCAGTACATCAAGAGACGCGGATGAGGTACATGAGGATGTAGCGGCCAACAAACAAGCAGCAGGACCACTACATCCACCTTTGTGCAAGGAGGAACAGGAGGAGCACTTCCAGAGGCCTGCAAAATGACCTCCAGCAGCCCACAAATGTTCATGTGTCTACTCAGAAACAGACTCCATGAGTATATATATATATATATATATATATATATATACAGTGGTCGAAGTGGGGTGGTATACGGGGGTATGGCATACCCCCACTTTAATCTGAAGATAAAAAAAAAAAGTTTTTTCCCCCCTCAGGATGCTCTCTGATCACTCAGCAGCACATATTGTGCTTTTGTAATACCCCTGTACAACGGGGCAGTCTGGCAGGGGACGTTGATGGACAGGGGGGTGTCCGAAGGTGCGCACTATATTCACTCTTTACTTTTCCATACCCCCACTTCAAAATTTCCATACCCCCTCTTCAAAATTTCCACTTCGACCACTGTATATATATATATATATATATATATATATATATATATATATATATATATATATATATATACATAGAAGAGAAGTATAGAGTGCGCTAAATACAATTCAACAACTTAAAAGAATATAAACATTTATTTTTAGTCTTCACAAAGACTTCAAATATAAAAGGTACAGCTGGTCTGTTATTGATACAGATGGTGTTGTAGGCCCTACAACACCATCTGTATCAATAACAGACCAGCTGTACCTTTTATATTTGAAGTCTTTGTGAAGACTAAAAATAAATGTTTATATTCTTTTAAGTTGTTGAATTGTATTTAGCGCACTCTATACTTCTCTTCTATTTCTATTTGCCTATCCGGGCCCGGCTAACAGGGGTCCATTAGAGCTGCTGCTTTCACCACCATCTCGGGCGCAGTAGGGGAACCTTTTTCTGTGATATATATACATATATATATATATAAGCCAAGTGGACGCTGGTGTAGGCAGAATCCACGGCACGGCACTCCCGGTATTTTCAAATAGACAGAACTTCAGATAACAGAACAGGTTCTGTTATCTGGTTCTGTTATCTGAAGACCGAAACGTCATTAAAATTTCTGTCTATTTGAAAATCCCGGGAGTGCTGTGTTGTGGATTCTGCCTACACCAGCATCCACTTGGCCTATGTATTACGTTGCAACAGTGGCGGAACTCCCGGAGGCAATGGAGTCATCTGCCGCCAGGCGCCAGCCTTAAAGGGGGCACTGGCTCCATTGCCTCCCAATGTTCCACTCACATGCCTGCATTTAGCCTGGTGCTGCCTTGCGGTACCTTCATTGTATGCCGCATTGCGATGCATCCCCTGCTCCTCTTTCCCTGGTTGACTGCCGCTGTACTCACTGCTCTGAGAGAGACAGCCAACAGTGACGAGTCGGGCCAGGCGGGAGACTCCGCAGCCAGTGTGGGTAACGAGAGAGATGATTGATGCAGCTGCGGCACTGTGACGAAGAGCTGGGAGCCGGATGGGACACGCTGCAGCGTGTGAGGCCAGTACACTACACGCAGAGACAGCAGTCAGCTGGGCAGGAGATGAGTGCCTGAGTTACCATCAGAGCAGTGTAAGTAGGACACCAACCTTTGGGGGGACAGTCACATGGCTCAAAGTTGCCCGGAACTCCAATTTGCATACCATTATATGCCACGGTACCTTCCTAAATATACCTATGTGTGTGTTTAAAGAGAGAGAGAGATATATCTACCCAGTTGACCTGAGCACAGTGGGAGCTGCCCTGCCTAACACTGCGCTGTAAGCTTTGAAGCTTTGACAAAGGAGCTCCAGGCCCTGAAACATTGATCTGTTACATGCCCACTATGTTTGTATTTGTAGCATGCAAACTTTTTTTTAATACATTATTTATTTATCAGTCTTCGAATGATGCCATTTGTTCTTTTCAGTACTGCATATCTCTGCATAAGCGTACCCTTCCACTGCATAAACCAGCTGGTTCTCCGACCCCTTGCCTGTTTACATCCTGCTATCTAACCACCACCCCCTCGCTTGCACCTCTTGTAATCTGTCTGTCTCCCCTTCCTACTAGATTGTAAGCTCCTCCGAGTAGGGCCCTCTTCCCTCCTGTTGTCAAAGCCCACTTCTCTTCACATTTCACTCACAGCTCTCCTTTACTCCAACACTCAGTGACCATCTTCGTCTGCATACTCATCTCCATCATTGGCCTCAAGCCTCTAGTTGTATGTTGATTGGGTCCTCACTACTTACAGTTAAGCTGTAATGTGTATTGAACTGTGGTGCTCTTTATTTGTACTGTATTTTTGTTATTTATTCAATGTTATGCCAAGTTTTGTCTCCCTGTATTGTTCCTTTGTACGGCGCTGCGAAACACTTGTAGCGCCTTATAAATAAAATTATAATAATAATAATATCTCTAGACTGAGGCCACCGGAATATATATATATATATATATATATATATATATATATATATATCCATCCCAGGCATGAAGGGGGGCACCAACATGTGTCTTGCCTCCGGGCACATGGGATGAACTTACGCCACTGCATTGCAACAAAGGCACCCGGGTACCTGACATCCTTCAGGAAAGTGCCGGGCTCGCAGCACCTATATATATATATTATATATATTTATATATATATATATATATATATATATATATATATATATATTATTTGTATAATTGAGAAACTTACAAATCCATATGTGGTAATGCACATACAGTATGTAAGTGGAATTACAAGGTCATTTTGATTAATATTTTGACAGTAATGCAGTATCTGGAGGAAAATATTTAACAGGCCTTAAAACTACCAGCTACTCATTTTCAAAAACATCTTACACAAGCAAAAATAGCTCTAAACTGTTAGTCATATGTCTGTAAGTTTTCATCCATCCTGTATTCTGTTAATTGAGCGCAGACCTGCTTCGGGGGTGTATAATATTGATTGATGTTCTCTGTCACTGGACGGCATTGCAGTGCTTCCACCTTCAGCTGTCTCTTTTGTCTCATGACAGTTAATGGATGAGGATTTCATCCACCAGAGGTGTACCCTGGAGAACTCTTATGTGACTCACCAGACACAAATAAATTCCAAATAAATTAACACACAAGACAAGTCTGAATGCCATATTTATTAACTAACTGAAGGAGAGCTGTAGGAATGATGTGGGAGTGTATGGTGAGACATAAATAAACAGGGTTAAAATATAATAATGAGACTGTCATCTGACTGCAGAATAACAAGCACATTGACTTTTCTCTGTGAAGTTGCTTTTCATTGCTGTGCAGCTCTTATTTAAGTTCTAAGTTATTTACCTAAAGCAATGTTATATTCACATTTCTATTAATGCTGGATAACTCCTCAATGTAAATATATACTGTAGTAACTGTAATCACTACCAGTATGTAGCACCAAGGGTGTTTTAAGAGAGAAGGAGGCCCATGTGCAGCACCCTCCAGCCTGACCTCCTCCTCTCTGCCAGGAAAAGCTCTCTGTGTAGTAGGGTCTGGCACTAGAGCATTCAGACCGTGCTGCACATGTGCAAATCTCCGGAAAAATGTCATGGCGGCCATTTTCTATAGATTTTCCCAAAACTGCTGCTGCTGCTGGCGTTGTGGAGTCTGAGCAATAGAATACTCCACTGAACAGTAAAAAATTGCTGGTGTACCATTCTTCTGTCAATTTTGTCAGTGCTCCTCCCGCAGTTGCTGGTCTCCATAGGCTATGTATAGAAAAAATGTATGCAGCACGTGCAGTGTGGGCCCCCCTGAGTCTCAGAGGGATGTGTGTACCGCGCACACTATCCCCATTATAAACACACCACTACAGTACATTCTGTATATAGTAACTGCAATCATAGGTGTGCGCACCTTGAGCGTTAGGGGTGCACAGGCACCCCCTCATGCTGTGCCCACCCAACCTTATGAACACCTCCCTGCCGCTAGCAATACCTTTTACAAAAGACTTTTGCTTTTTTAGAACTGTATTCTATTAAAAGAAGCACCCATCAATCAATTATGTGTGTTTTGCATTGTTAATTGTACTAGACCATTGTCATATCACTAAATTCCCGCATCATCCATATATGTTTTTGAGTCTTTTTGCATCTACTGTTACACAGCGTAATTAGAAGATTAAAACTGAAATAGGCCGGAGATTATAGTGTGGCTGAGAGTCGTTTTATATTGTAGAGAGTGCCAATAGATGATGGTAGACACGCCTGATTGGCGGTGTTAAACACACCTAATGGGCCCAATAGGTTATACTAAACACACCCCTTTGATGGTGCACCCCCTAGTCAAATGTGCTGTGCACGCCTTTGACTGCAATTGCTAACAATATGCTTATCTTCATATACTGATGCATTTGTCTTAGCTCAGGGAATATCCATTTAACAGCTGTCAATGGCAGTTTAAGAAAGTCCTGTGTACAGTTAAATTAAACCCTCTCACTAGAGCATGTTCCAAGTGAGCAAGAATGTTAGTCCAAACATTGACTACAAACCAGAGTAGGTTTTATTGAAGATACAAGTTTTACATCTGACATACCATATTGAAGTACTAAAATCCTAATATAGGTATACTGTACATATAGCTGCAGCTTTTAGATATCGCACAACCCTTTGGTACTTGTGTACTAGCACGGCGCCCATAGCATCGTAGACCATATCGCATGCGATGGTATGCGATGCGACGCAATATCGGCCGATGTTGTACAATTGCATACAATTTTAAAATTGTATGCCATTGTATATGGCATACAATGCCATACAATGCGATGCGATTATAAATTGTATAAGCACCCTAATGGGTGGTTACAATGGTTAAATGCACCCCCACGCCACCCCCAAGTATAAATGTGAACCCGAAGCATGGCGAGCGGTGGCGGTACGCGTCCTACGACCTTTTCATACCCCCACTATCCACGTCGGCGTGGAGTTGAGAATAGAAAGTGTGGCGAGCCCGAAGCATGGCGAGTGGATGCGGATACCTTCACAGGTATACGCGTCCCCTTGCGGCCTTCACAGGTATCTGCGTCAGCTCGCCACGCTTCAGGCTCGGTGGCTCGCTGCGCTTGCCACACTTTCTATTCTTAACTCCACGCCGACGTGGATAGTGGGGGTATGAAAAGGTCGTAGGACGCGTACCGCCGCCCCTCGTGGGCTCGCTGCACTCGCCACGCTTCGGGTTCACGTTTATACTTGGGGGGTGGCGTGGGGGTGCATTTAAGCATTGTAAGCACCCATTAGGGTGCTTAAAAGCACCCATTAGGGTGCTTATACAATTTAATATAGAATATGAGTTAAAATCGCGTCGCATCGCATGCCATCGGGTGTGTGGCATGCGATGCGATTCGAATAAAAAATCGGGCGACTAATTATCGGGGCGCTGTGCTAGTACACAAGTACCAACCCTTTTACCCAGAAGGCATACTTTTGCTTCTTAAAACAAAGTTTATTATACAGTAGTACTCTGACATTAAAATATGCTGAATCAAATACTAGTTGGTACAGTTTAATAGTAATAGTCATATAGCGCAGGCATAGCAATTATTAAATGTACTTGTACCTTACAACAGAGGAGAACACTTCACTGCAATAAATTCTAGACTTATAAGTAAATCACTTTTAAACAAGGTGAGCATTGTAACAACCAATTTAACAATCTGTTTTTAGCTAACTACAAAAACATCCATTTGTTTTGATTTTATTTTTCCGGTTAGTCTGCTCGCAATAGTCCAAGTCCCATTGTTATTCAAATATGTAATTTCTTTATACACAGCAGACTTTCATTCAGACCACTCATTACTCAATTTTGCTTCTTTTAAACTTTGTTGTTCTGAGATTACAATATTGTCAAATTCCTCACTACACCTCTTTGGGGGTTTTACTTTGACATGTCTTGATGGAATCCTTGTTATGATGTCCTGATATGCAATCCTATCAGTGGCGGGTGAGGTACAGTATGGAGGTCCGACAGGGGGGATCCCGACGGTCAGTATTCTGACATCGGAATCCCGACTGCTGGTGCTCCAACAGGGGGGTGAGCGAAAAGAAGCCCCTTGTGGGCTTGTTGCAGTCACCACTCTGTGCTATGAAAGAAGACCATCCCAGTGATAGCAGTAAAACTATAAAAACAACAATCGGGCGCAATGACACTAATTATGCTCCACTAATTAGTCTCTATACCAATTTGTGTTGGTTTCTATGTAAAGAATATTATGGCTGCTCCCAAAGGCAATTCTGGAGATTGCCACTTGAAAATGGAGAATTTAGTTGGGCGTTTAACAATCAGTTAGCTTTATGTATAGGAATATACTATAATATTACAAACTCAAAAGAGAGCGCCACACATCTGAATTGTAATATCAAATACATATAATTTTTTTTTTATTATATAGAAGAGAAGAAAAACAATAAAATTACATAAAAAATCATAAAACACAATAACGCAATAAAATTAAGCCTCAATAGGATGCAATAAAGGCAAAAGCCAATAATAACTTTTGTTAGTATTCTGGTATAACCCAACTCTGGATGATATTTCTGCACAAATATATACTACTTGATATGTAAACAAAGTCAATTGGTATCGGCCCGTTTAACTCCAAAGGGTTAAATTGATTTAGGATGGTTTTTAGTTGAAGGATAAGTATCCAATACAATGGAGTATTCCTTATTTTGTGAAAAGGGCTTGTAGGAGATGTTCTGCACCGATGGAAATAATAATAGGAACAGTACCTCTTTTAATGTACACAGCAATTTGTGTGATCTCCGCCGCGGACCTCTGTGTGGGTTCGCTTCTACCCGCCCGGCTCCAGTTGATGACAGCGAGCCTTTGATGTTTGTAGTACGGCGGGGAGCAAACTCATTGACCTGTGTTGTTTATGCAGGTTCTCCGTGTCCAGCTTCTCAATTAAGCAGATTTCTACAGCCGGCTGTGTGCTGCTTGTAAAATATCGGATCCGATATCTGGACATTCATTAACCCAACTACTATCTGCAGAGATTCCCTCATACCCCGGGAGATTGCAAACTAAAGGAACGAAAGCACTGTACAAAGCATATTGGAACATTCACATCAGTCCCTGCCCCAATACAGCTTACAATCTATATTCCCTACCACATATACACGCACACAGACATTCTTGGGTTAATTTTGTTGGGAGCCAATTAACCTACCAGTATATTTTTGGATTGTGGGAGGAATCTGGAGTACCCAGAGGAAACCCACGCAAGCACATGGAGAATATACAAACCCCACACAGTTAAGGCCATGGTGGGAATCAAACCCATAACCTCAGAGCTGTGAGGCAGTAATGCTAACCATTACACTATATGTGCTGCCCATGCAGCTTACTGTAGTAATAATAATAAGAGTGAGGCATGCTTTGCTCATTTCGCATAACTGTCAGAGCCCATTGAAGTGAAAAGGGTGAGAAGACGCTTTTTCCACATTATTTTAAGCCCCGTAGCATTACTATCAGCAGGTAGCAGTAGCTACAGTATTATTGTTTTTGTTCCTTCACTTGCATTCTGATAAGTACATTTTGTAGTTTCCCTTCTCATAGAGATACTGATTAAGTTAACTTTAAGGCCTGGTACACATAAAACTTCTTCAAAGTCTGTGAATTCAGTTCTGCCTTTGATTTGTATGTTCACTGTAATCACCCCATTTTTTAGATGAGGAGTTAGTCCCCCATTCCTCTGACTGTAATGGGTTCACATCTGCTCACTGAATTGCACCATATAATTCCAACTAAAATGTCTAGTGGCCCTGAGTCCATTTACCAGCAGTATCTCCTATGAATGTCTGCTATGTTCAAAGCTGTTTTTTTTTATACCCCTGAAAACTACTGTAGCACTTATCAGGACCACCTTTTGCTGCAACCGCTTGATGTCTGTTGGAATAAGTCTCTGCTAGATTTTCACACGGTTTGGGACTGGTTTTAAACATTCTTCTTTGCAAATTCACTCCAGTTTGTTTAGGGTGGTTGGATGAACCCAATGGACCCAATCTTCCAATTGTAGAAGATTAATCTGTTTTTTGCTTCAAACATGCCAGTATTCCTTTGACCTTGTGCTTCAGATCATTGTCCTGTTAAAAAGCAAACTTTCTCCAAAGCTTTAGTTTTATAGCAGACTAAAACAGTTTAATTTCCACAATGGTCCTTCATTTTTAACAAGAAGCCCAGTCCCTGTTGAGGAAAAGTATTCTCACATCACATTGGTGCTACAGTCATACAGATATGTCCTCATACATTGTGGCTGCGTACCGCATAAGAAGCGCTATGTGAATCGGGCCTGAATCGCGCCTTCTCCTTGCGCTATAGTCCTGTTATAAATCGCGTCATAAATGTAATGTAATGTTATAATTGTAACCTGCAATTATACTCATTGACCACCAGATGTCCATTTTCCTAAGCAGTACAGAGCATGTGCAAAAAATCTCTTCTACAAAACGCAATCAGGCTGCCAGCAACTTAACACTACAGATGTTGTCTGTACTTTAGGGACAGAGTACTTGTATTCAATTTGCAGCAGCAGATGCGTACGGTTATTTATGTAATTGGTACAGATTGCTACTGTATGAACATGGAAGCCATGCTAACCTTTACTAATGCTGGAATATTAAAGAAAACATTATTTAAGGCTAAACTGCGCCATGAACACAGCGCACTATAAGGAGCATGTCTCATATTGGACTGTATATTATACACCAATAGTGCAATTTAAATCACAGGTAACTGTGGCCTGGCGGGTAGAGACACAGCTATGGTGTTAGCAGCAATATGGGTTTGATCATCAGTGGGTACAGTTTCTTTTTTAAACACAGAGTACTACTTTATTTTTGTATTTTTAAATCAATAAAGTTATTTGTTGCTTTGCCTTTTGCACCAAAACAATGAACAATGGCAGGCTGCCATGTACACAATACAGTTATTGTCCATACTGACGGTTATTTTTCGCACAAATAGATTTCACACGTCAGGTAAAAGTCCTTACTTTGAGGACAGTGTACTAGGATAAAATTCGCATCAACAGATGTTTACGGTTACACATGTCGTTGGTACAGTTTGCTACTGTATGAACATGGAAGCCATGCTAACCTTTTCTAATGCTGGAATATTAAAGAAAACATTATATAAGGACCTGACTATCATTACGCTGTACTGCGATATAAAAAAGCACACTCAGACACAGACCCACACCTCAGACAAAAGACGTGGATTGCAGTCACACAGACCCACACCTCAGACAAAAGATATGGATTGCAATCATACAAAAGATGTGGATTGCAGTCTGCCTTCCTGTTGTTTCCCTGCTATTGGTCAGACAAATATTCAAATGCACCTATCAGCAGGCTGCCATGTACACGATACTGTTATTGTCCTAAGTTACAAAGAACGGGTATTTTTCGCACTTCAGATAAAAGTCCTTACTTTGGGGACAGTGTACTTGCATAGAATTCGCAGCAGCAGATGTGTACGGTTATACATGTCATTGGTACATATTGCTACTGTATGAACATGGAAGCCATGCCAACCTTTACTAATGCTGGATAATTAAATAAAACATTATTTAAGGACCTGTCTATCATTACGGTATACTGTGCCATGAACACAGCGCACTATATGGCGCATGTCTCATATTGGACAGTATATTATACACCAATGGTGCAATTTAAATCACAGTTAACTGTGGCCTATCGGGTAGAGACACAGCTATGGTGTTAAAAGAAATACTGGTTCGATCCACAGTGGGGTACAATTTTTTTAATACGTACTACTTTTTTATTTTTAAATCAATAAAGTTATTTGGTGCTTTGCAAATGCCTTTTGCCTTTTGCATGAAAAAAAATTAACAATGGCAGGCTGCCATGTACACGATAGTTATTGTCCATACAGCCTTACAAAGAATGGTTATTTTTCGCACAAATAGATTTCCCATTTCAGGCAAAAGTCTCTACTTTGGGGTTAGTGTACTTGCATAGAATTCGCAGCAGCAGATGTGTTCAGTTATACATGTCGTTGGTACAGATTGCTACTGTATGAACATGAAAGCCATGCTAACCTTTACTAATGGTGGATAATTAAATAATACATTTTTTGAAGGAGCTGCCTATCATTACGCTATACTGCGTAACTGTGCCTTGAAAACAGCGCACTCTACAGGCATGTCTCATACTGAACTGTACTGTACTGTACTGTTTGCTGAGAAATGGGCAGCATGAGGTTTGGAGCAGGAAATTGATTGACCTTGATATCAGTCTCATGGGGCCCAATCTCAATCTGTGATCACTTGGCATGGGCAGGGATTTGCATCCAGTTACATAGATATTAATGTTATATAGGTTGTTTCTTAAAGTGTGTATGCGGCAGACAAAAGAACAGATGAAAAACAAGAACAATGTCAACTCTAATAATAGAACATTGATGTTCAACTCTTCATAAATAACATACTTGTGCCCAGATGGGTTTGAGTTACTTCATGAAAAAAGCACACCCACAAGAAACTCAAGGAACTGAAATCTAAAGCACTGCCAATATACATACCCTATCAAAACCATAAAATGCATACCAAATGCATATCAACTTCTGAAGGCTACACATGAACAAAAACAAACCTTTGGCTGTGAGATGAACTCCAGCAGACCAAAAAAAAAATACTTGTATCTGTCAATGCTCAATAAAAAAAACACATGTAAACAATACAAAATTAGCAAGAGCTGCTCACATTTTCATCTGCTCTCCTCCATGACCTCACCTGATTTAACAGCTCATCACATACTTTGTGGTACTGTATGAAGGCAGGCCAGTAGAATTTATAACCAGGGCAGCTTGAAGTTTAAATCATGCATGCTGATCCTCTGGAGATCCACAGATGTACACGGTCCTAAATAATTTCCTTATGAAAGTAGAGGGAAGGAGTAAAGAAAGAAAAAAAGACTACTCCTGCACTGAACTGCATGTACAAAATCTAAAATGTTGTTAGTCAATTTTAAAATGGAGACAGTAGAAACCACATTTCACACTTTCAATATAGCACATGAAAATCATAGAAACAATTTGTATAAAGTTCATGCTATACTGTATATCTAAATCTATTTATATAAATGAACTAGGAACACAGTTAGTGCAAGGGAATTGTGTGTACCTGATAAGATAGTGAGGGGAAATATGTGCAACAGTGAAACACCCATATTTCACCTCACTATCTTACCAGGTACACACAATTCCCTTGTACTAACTGTGTCCCTAGTTCATTTATATAAATAGATTGTTAATAAATAACATATGTAGGAATAATCAACAAGGAAGAGTAAATACAAGATTGCAAAATAGCTACAGTATGATCTTATACCTCTTATGGATCTGCTTTCCCCTGTCATACAATGTATAGTGCCACCACTTTGGACTTTCATACCATGTTTTTTATATACTGATCTTGGAGAATGTGGTTTCCATTTCCACAATTTTAAAATTGAGTAAAAAAATCATTATAATTTAAACATACTGTATACTCCAGGGAGCAGGGCTGGACTGGCCATCTGGCACTTCTGGCAAATGGCCTTGTGGGTCAATTTTGTGAAGACTGCAGTAGCAATTCTGATACCTCCTGGGCTTCATTGCGTACCGCAGCCTCCCTCCCCCGCGTCATTAGCATATTGATGCCATGACATGCCCGCCCCTGAGCCCGCTGCCTCCGTCCTGGACTCCTAGCCATCACTGTGTGCTGCACCCCCCCACATGTCTTTTGCATTTGACGTCATAATCCCGCATCGTCATGACCCGCCGTCACCGCCAATTACATCCAGTCTGAGGGGGGAGCTGAGGTGCCGGCCATGTGACATGACTCATCATACATGATACATCATTCATTTCCCATGCCACACCGCCCCACGGCGGGGTGCTTTTAAAGCATAGGGCAGGGCAAAGCCAGTCACATGGGTGGTGTAGTCAGATCCATCCTGCTGTGCTGCCAGTGCCACAGACTGCAAGACTAGTTACTACTAGTAAGTGTCCTGTGCTCTTGTTTTATCTATGACAGTCTGTAATGGACATCACAGTGTGTGCCATACTGTGTAATGGACTTAACGGTGTGTATCATAATATGTAATGGGCAATACAGTGTATGGCAATGTGTAATGGGCATAATGGTGTGTTCCATACTGTGTAATAGCCATAATGGTGTGTCCCATAATGTGTAATGGGCATTATGGTTGTTCCATAATGTGTAATGCCTCCTTTTTGTGATGCCATGCCTCCTTTCCATGAGGTCACACCCCCTTTTCACCATGCAAGGGTCCCGCCTGCTACGGATGGGCCTGTGTGCTCAAAATGCCAGGGCCGATTTCTGTTCTCAGTCCGGTTCTGCCAGAGAGCACCCTTATTTGGTATTTATACCACTGTTTATAACCAAGCCAATGCACATCCACAGCTTAAGAAAACTAAAATGCACAATAGAGAAAAAGAGAAAACATTAATAAAATCAACCATCAATAAATTAGTAAGAAGAATAAACCGTACAAGCACACAAACACAATTAACAACACAGTAATAAACAAAACAACAAATGTTGTCTAACTAGGATCCTTAGCACCTTAGTGGAGAATTGTTCTCTTTATTACCATCATACAAGAGATACCGTTCAATTTTGTGTAGAACAAGACGGTTTAGAGAGAGTTTCTTCCTGGTGGCAATTCGTACTCTAAATAATTAGTGGGAATAGTTGGATTCATGCATGATCTTGTATTCTGATGTTGCTTTTTTTTTTTACTGTTCTCCAATGCTGTACTGTTCATATTTGAATTTCGTTAAGTGTTCATTGCATGTGGGCATTTGATGATAATAAAGATATATTTGATATTTGATTTGATAACCAGACCAAAGGTGAAATAAAAACCTACAGGATCTTTTCTGTATTGTGTTGTGACTGATTACTTTTGAAAAACAAATCCCTCACTGAGCCTGCAAATCAAGGTAGGTAGTAGTCGAACTCGTCTGGTTAATGCCATAAAGGATGAACAATTGCCTTGCTTGACTGAATATAGCCATAAAGCCACTGACCTCCTATGGGATAAACCTTGAATCTTGTAATTAGAAACACCAGCAGCAACAGTAAAAGTGTCTGCACCAGTTTGGAATGAGTAAGTGCCAAAACTCGCCCACTAGGCATACTGTTCTAAATATTTGGGAGGTTTACAAAACACAAACAATAGTCTTTAGAAGTGGTTGGTGACCTACCCTTCTTCAAAAAGTTGAATAAGTAATTTCTACATGCACCATGAGTGCACAAAACAAAGGTCTTTGTCAACAACAAGTCGGTCAGCTACTACCACTATCTATTATGTCCAAACTGTGGAAAAATATTTCCATGGACTTTATCACCGCTTTGTCTATTTCTGATACATTCGCCACTATCTGTCAACAGATTTTACAAAATGGCACATTTTCATTCTAACATGAGTGGGTGAGAGAATCAGAAAGTAAGAGATCTGGTAAGAAATCTCCAGTTATTTTTAAAGTGGCAATCATTTACTGTACACTGCAAAATCAAACTGGTTTTGCAATGCAAATGATTGCCACTTTTAAAAAAAACAACTCAGAGATTTCTTCCCAAATCTCTCACTTTCTGTTTCTCACATCCTATTACATTTCACCCAAGGTCTTTTATAAGCTCTGTTTGCATTCTGACTTAGTTGTTCATTAAACAAGAATTTATGTTGAGGTGTTTGTTGCAAATCTATAGTGATCTCTGTGTCAAGCTTAACAGGTAAATCACTGGTTACCATCCGCAATCTAAAAGCCAGATGGAAAGGGTAAATCAAGATCTGGCATCCTTTACCAGACTTTATTGGCAAGATTTAATAGAGTGCAAATTTAGACTTTTGTAAATTTTCTGCAAAAATAGTCAAATTCGTATGCATTCCAAAAATCACACATTTAATAGAATCTGGATTGCGAAAAAAAATCGCACTTTTTGCCACGAAAATTGCATATTTTTAACTGTCGATTTTTTCTCACACTTCACTTCCCATCCAGATGTTTTCCCATTATAAAGAATAGAACTTGCAAATTTATTAGGGTGCGATTTTTGGTAAATCTTCCCAAAATTTGGCAAAAAATAGACCTGGTTCTGACTGGTGAATATAACAGAACCATGCACAGATCATTAAAATCTGTGCATGGTTATGTCTTAAAAATGTGTAAAAATGAAAATTATTTTAAAAAAACGGGGTGGAGTCCCCCTTCCTTAGCATAACCAGCCCTGGGCTTATTAAGCCAGACTTGGTTCCAAAAATACAGGGGATAAAAAGCATAGGGGTCCCCCTTATTTCTGAAACTTTGACAGAAATATAGAATGTAAATTCTAGACACATTTTTTCTTACATAAATTCCCTACTTAACCCTTTGAGTGCCAACAACTCTGTGAGACATGGTCACATCTACTACAAATGCCATCATCGCTCACATTTTATATAAATTGAAATAATAAATGTGTAAAAATAGATTATATTACTTATATAAGGTATAAACATTGCAGGTCATTATGATGAATAAAAATGTTGGTACTCTTTACCTAGAACGGCGCCCATCGCGGTGATCGCGGCATCGCGGACAGTACATAAACGGCCGCAACGCGATGCCCGCGATCACCGCGATTTTCCCATAGGGAACAATGTTAAAAAGCCTGATTGACCGCGATTTTGCATTCAATGCCTCAATGCCCGCGATTTTCACATAGGAATCAAT
Organism: Crinia signifera; assembly: GCF_055691185.1. Classification (NCBI taxonomy): domain Eukaryota; kingdom Metazoa; phylum Chordata; class Amphibia; order Anura; family Myobatrachidae; genus Crinia; species Crinia signifera. The sequence continues at coordinate 233,348,802 of NC_139221.1, read as the reverse complement.
GTTAAATGGGCTACAGAGCCCAAAAAGGCAGAATTAACCCTTAAATGTCACCCCAATTTTTGTACGCCACCCCACGATCCACGCCAACCCGAAGCGTGGCGAGCGCAGCGAGCCCGCGAGGGGCGGCGGTACGCGTCCTCCGACCTTTTCATGCCCTACTATCCACGTCGGCGTGGAGTTGAGAATAGAATAGTGTGGCGAGCGTAGCGAGCCACCGAGCCCGAAGCGTGGCGAGCGCAGCGAGCCCCGCGAGGGGACGCGGATACCTTCACAGGTAAACGCGTCCCCTCGCGGGCTTCACAGGTGTCCGCTTTTCACCACGGATACCTGTGAAGCCCGCGAGGGGACGCGTATAACTGTGAAGGTATCCGCGTCCCCTCGCGGGGCTCGCTGCGCTCGCCACGCTTCGGGCTCGGTGGCTCGCTGCGCTCGCCACACTATTCTATTCTCAACTCCACGCCGACGTGGATAGTAGGGCATGAAAAGGTCGGAGGACGCGTACCGCCGCCCCTCGCGGGCTCGCTGCGCTCGCCACGCTTCGGGTTGGCGTGGATCGTGGGGTGGCGTACAAAAATTGGGGTGACATTTAAGGGTTAATTCTGCCTATTTGGGCTCTGTAGCCCATTTAACATTGATTCCTATGTGAAAATCGCGGGCATTGAGGCATTTTAAAGTAAAATCGCGGTCAATCAGGCTTTTTAACATTGTTCCCTATGGGAAAATCGCGGTCATCGCGGGTACACGATTTTTATGTACCCGCGATTTACCCGCGATGCCCGCGATTTTTTACCCCCGACGCCCGCGATTCTAATCGCGGGCGCCGTTCTAGGTAAAGAGTACCAAAATGTTTGCTTGACAATTTTCACACCTATTTTGACAAATTCACTCAAAGAGTTAACTGAAAGAAATACACTATTACCATATACTGTTACCATATGAATTATGCAGTAACCACATTTTAGAGAAGTATATCTGTGCCACCTACTGTACAGTATGTACAATAGCTAATAAAGTTAGTACATATTATCTACTTATATGCTTTGGTCTATTTCTCTTGTTTTAATCTTTACTATTAATATCAAGATAATGGTTTGTCATACAGTCATAAATACTTTATTACAAATTGTAAATGAAAACATTTTGAAAGTTACAAACTTTTTTAAAATTGCAACCAGTATTAATGTATTAACAACTGTAATTTATAATTTATGATGCCAAAGGCGACATCCCAGAAGAAAGATATAAATCTGAAGTTGAGCATACGGTAACAAATGCTGAAAAAGGTTTACCCATCATTTAAATACTTTTAAATACTTTTATTTAATATAGCTAACAGATAAAAGAACAGTTCATGAGTCCTTAGGTATCGCATAATATTACGTGATAATTAAGATTACATAATATGCTCTAGCACCAGAATTCCCAGTCACTGTCCTCAAGGTGCACTAATAGTCAGGTTTTAGTGATATCCAGGCTTCCATACACATCATTAAATTTGGTCATGTGACCTGTTGGCACCTTGCTGCGGAATCCTTCACCTGCTTGTCTTAGTTACATCTCACACATGTGAGCAAGAACAAGAACCAGCAATTTTCACGAAAAAAACATTGCTTTTTTAACTATATTTTTTAGAAAAGCAAAAATGTATATACTCTTCTTGGAATAGAAGATGACTCTGTAATGCTCTTTGTATTAGGTACAGTTGTAGCAGTGGCTGAACCCAGGGCCGGTGTAAGGCTTCTCAGCACCCTAGGCAAAACTTCAACAACCCCCCCCCCCCCGCCCCCAGGGAAGGTGGGCAAGTCCCATGCTTTCCCTGGAGGCCTCCCTATGCCATCCACGATAAAGTACAAGGAGGAGGGGGCAGAAATGTAGGGAAGTATGCCTCAAGGGAAAGTATGGAGGTGAGGTCTCAGAAGTTCCACAACAGCCACCTGCATTAAGTACAACAAAGATCCTCATGGACATCCTTGACTGTTTGATAGGTAGACTTGGTGGTGCCCCCCCTATCCTGGCGCCCTAGGCTGCTGCCTAAAGCTGCCTAATGGTAGAGCCAGCCCTGGCTGAACCAAGGTACAAATTAATTTGCAAGACGGCAAGCTACCACAGGCGTGTGGTCACTACATGGCTGATCCGAATACCAGTGGACTCCTGCAGCAGGATGGTAAGCTGCCGCAGGTATGCAGCTCCACGGATTTATGTGCTGATGGGAACTATGGAGGGAGTATCAATTAATAATTATGGTCTATACTTTGGGGATACTTTCACCAGATTTGCTGTATTGAACAAAATGTGGTTTAAAATAACTGTATTTTATTATACAGTATGTGCTTATTAACCCCTTAAGTGGTGGGATTTTCTGGGGAAGGACAAACCTACCATGGTAGGTTTGTCCTGCCCCAGCAAAACCCACCACAGATCATCAGAAGCCGCCCCCACCTCCCCCCTCACCTCCGCTCCTCCTCTCACCTTCACTCTGGCGTTAGTACGCCGGAGCTCCCCTACCGCCGCTGCCCCAGCTGCCTGTCAGTGATCACACAGGCGCCAGGCTCGGGGATGTTTCGGGGTGGCTCAGGAGGACTCGCATGCCTGAACTATCCCGAGTCCCCCCGAACATCCTCGAGCCTGCCGCCTGTCAATCATTAGAACTAATGGCAACGGGGGCAGGGGAGCTCCGGCGTACAATCACCGGAGCTGAGAGGTAAGGGGACATCAGAGTGGCCACTGGGGGGGGGGGTGCCCGGACAGGTGATGTACCAGTGGTGCACACCTGGATACCACTGGCGCACACCTTCATTTTAGTGGTATGCCCGGAAATTTTCCGGGACAGCCCACTGCGGCGCAGCTGAGCCCGAGAAATTTCCTGGCATACCACTCAAGTTGTTAATATATGCTTATATTGTTTCACTCTTTTATGAATACATAAAAAAATTATTTACTCTTAAAGCACTCTCTAATTAAATATCTACACTAAGGGAAGTTCCACCTCTGAGTTGTAGCATGTATAAACAGCTTTATATCTTATATAAGAATTATCCAAATGAATTGCAGTAAATACATACATGCCGACTTTTTTAAACTCCTCTACGGGAGAAGTAAATATAGTACCAGCTGACAGAATGACATTACAGAAAAATTTAAATATAAAGGTGTGAGGATAAAGGGGCAGGTTTACCAAGGCTTTTCTTGACACGATTTTACAAATACAAGACCTAATGATCGTATTGTTTAAAACATTTTAGTACAGGTTGAGTATCCCGTATCCGAATATCCGTTATCCGAATTATTCCGAAAACCATACTTTCCAGAAAGTGGAAAAAAAAATTTGTTTAGCTAAAAACTCACTGGGGACATATGTAACAGCACTACTGAGGACATGATATGTAACTGGCACTATATATGTACAAGAAAATGATTGCTTGGCATTCAAATTCAATATCTGAGATAGTACACAAATTTTGTTTCATGTTTTGAAACCTTGTTTTTTGAACAAATAAAATATATTTGTGTGTATTTTATGTGGTAATAAAATAAATTTGTGTTTATTTTATGTGTTTATACAGCATAAATGCAAGATACTTCAAAATACATCATTGAAATATTAAAATATTCCAAAATACGGAATAATCCGTTATCCAAAATTCTCCTGGTCCCGAGCATTTTGGATACGGGATACTCAACCTGTATTGATATGCATTGAAGTGATTATGACACATATATTGAGCAAAAGTTCCAAAATTAGCAATTTTATCTTTAATGATTTGCAGCTCTTTAGATAAGGGAAATAGAGTTCGACCTACACTACATACCTTCATTGAGCAATTATTACAAGGCAAAGATGATACCATGCAGTTTCTGCATATGTAACTGCCCCAACATCAGATGATTGGACCCGCAGTTCTGTAAATGATGGGTGGGGACAATAAACAAATGTTCTTTTGATTTGATGGCTTTAGTTAGAGAGCTGCAAATCATTAAAGATATAGGGCCTTATTTTGGTTCATTCTTTCTGACAAAACCTTCTTAGATGGACAAAACCATGTGCACTGCAGGGGGGGCAGATGTAACATGTGCAGAGAGAATTAGATTTGGGTGAGTAATTTTGTTTCTGTGCAGGGAAAATACTGACTGCTTTATTTTTACACTGCAATATAGATCTCACTTTGAAGTAAAACCCCACCCAAATCTAATTCTATCTGCACATGTTACATCTGCCCCACCTGCAGTGCACATGGTTTTGCCCATCTAAGAAGGATTTTGTCAGAAAGAATGAACCAAAATAAGGCCCATAATCACTAATTTTGAAAGCACACACTTTTTGATTGCTGACCAGGGTTCTGACTGGCTTGACTGCCTTAAAAATCAAATTGCAACATATAAAAGGGAATTGATACTGGCAAATACATTGAAACTGGCAAAAGTTCAAGGTGACTATGACAGCCACACCATTTACAGATGGCTCTTCAGTAATTAATCAGAGTGACCCAAGCGCCCATTCGACAGGGGCAATAAACAACTACCTAATAAAGGCCTCCGCCAATACAATTCTGATTCTTTACAAGATCCTATTAGCTCCAATAGCGATGGAGACAAAATTTTGAAGGAAGAAGCAATTGTAGAAACAGTGCTGTACTATTGGAAAAAAAATATTTTAATTACATTTTTGTAATTACTTCATATTTTTCAATTTGCCACGGAAAGGTACTGTAGGCACAAAAGATAGATGGCTATCTAATAACTTAGTTTACTGGTAGAGAGGACGAAGATGAAAGATTGAAAAATTATTATTTTTGTTTGTTGGAGGGCGACCTACTGTACTCGTCCCTTGCCTTTTATACTGCTGACCTCTGCTTGTGGTTGCAGTCTTAATGAACAGATTTCCTTTGCGGTAGTCAGATGATTCTTTTTTTTTTTCATTTTTCTTTGGAAATCATTTTGTTATGTCTATTTATTTGTTATTATGACATTCAGTGTGACAGCGTTTAAACCATGGTTATGGTAGATTACTTATTATCATTTGCCTATTTTTTATGCCATGTTTAGTTAATATATATATATATATATATATATATATAGAAATATCACATCATATTGCATGCGCTAATTGAAGCATAGGTCATATTGTGCTTGGATTTTCAACATGAGGTACCTTTGTATTGATTTTTCAGCTTATGTGAAACACTATTTAACCTGCATGTTATTTCATTTACCGCTTTTAGCTTCCAGTTATTGTTTTTTGTTTCCATGTTTACGGTTTTAACACAATGGGCTATACGGCGTCAGGTTATGAAATCAGCCCTGAGCGGCGGATGGGCGGGTGCCTGAGTGCCGGATTACCAGGTGCGTGATCCCACGACAGTCTGTGGGTGATAAGTGATTATTAAGAAATGTGGTTTTGTTTGTAAACCGGATGACAATTTCCACATTAATTGAAACCTTGTAAACATCTGGCTGCCTATAAAGTATTATTTCTGGCTACGAGTGTTGTACCACCACGTCTCTACATGTCAATCTTCCAGTTAGGGCAACGTCTGCAGTTAAGTGCATTTTTTTTGGGGGGGGGGGTGCCAAACCTACTGTCATATACATATATATATATATATATATATATATATATATATATATATATATGTGTGTGTGTGTGTGCTTTCACTTGTGCATTATATTTCAATTAACCTTTTTCAATGATTTAGGTCATACATAATCTCACAGATGCAAGTGAATAAAAGAGAAATTATTGCAGATAGCATAATTTAATTAGTATTTGCTTTTAATAATTGAGTTGTGCACGTCAAAATGTCTAGTTAATTAGTTTGTTGTCTAATAAAATATTAAAATAACTAAATCGGTTTTCATTATTTCTAGTTGTTAATGTTCATAATAATAATAGCACTTATTTTAAATAGTAGTTTTGAAGCTATAAAACATAAATGTTTTCATGTTAGCAAACATGTCTGTTTATGAGCTGGTGATTAACCACCATTGTACTTTACTGTAACTTTGTATCTATAGAATGTTTAGCAAAGGTGATGTTGAATTGTCAAAATGTTTTTGTATCACAATGACAATGTTTATCTTATAGAAATCAATCTTACTAGATATAATATTATCTTCAATATTAAATTATTCAATGGCTATTAAATTCAGAAACAACTTTCATGCTGTCAAAGAGGTCAATTTCTTGACCTATCAATGGGATTTAAGTCAAACACCACTTCTTTAAAATTTCTCTATATCAGTCCTCTCTTGTTCATCTTCTATCTCACTACCCTTTGGTTTTCTGTCTCTGTTGCTAACTACTTCTCTTCCTTTCCCCTATCTGTATCAGCTTTATCATACTTTCTTGGGCCCCTCCCTCCCATTACATGTGTTTTAAAATACATATGTGTTTACTAATCCTGGAATCCAGGGATTGGAAGTTCCAATCCTTGGGTTCAAATCCTGGCACTTTTAGGCCAAAATCTCTGGATCCCAATCCCAGGATTGGCCTCTCTAGAACTCACTTCTCAGCAAGTCAGTCTTTTCAGCTATATTAGAAAGATGCATGCCATGTTTCCTTCTAAATTGTCTCTCTTTCCTCCAACCTACCTCAGTTTATCCCACAACTGTTTTCCATTGTCCTTATCATGTAAGTTCTCTTATGCGTCCAACACTATCATTGCTACTAGTCCTATTATTTCCTTTGTCCCTATCAATTTTAGTCCCCAACCCGCTTTCTCTATTGCTCCTCAATCAAATTATTGATTCCTGCTACAGGACTTTCAAATACAGATCATGGTCACACTTCCATATGCCATGAGTTAACTTGCGGCAAATGTAAGGTATCAGAACAATTACAGTACATAGATATTTTATTTGTTTGAAGGTACAGTATACCTGTTTGTGTCTCAATATTTTTACAGCCCCCTCTGCCTCCGCAAATATATTTTCATCAGTACTTTCTGTCAAGATACATGAATCCATCATCTAATGTAAATAAAAATATGTAAATACATATCATACACAATGCATTTTTTATTGTTTTCTCTTTAACTTAATTACTTTTAAAAATGTAAAGAAGACTAATATTATTATTAATATGACTATATATTATATTAAAGATGACTTATGTGCTAGAAATCTTCACCTGAAAGGAGTCTTCCAAAGTATAGGTTTTTAATAGATAAGTTATTTAGAAAAAAATCTAGATTCAAAGTAAAAAAAATCTTAACCCGCCCTTTTCTAGCAAAGAATCTGACATATGTTAGAGGCATCAGATGAAAAAAATATAAAATCAGATTAAGGACTTTTTCAAATGTTGGATTTCTTACAACGTTAAAAAACCAGGTGACAACGTCTTGTCTTTACACAGAAATAAGTTTCTGAAGTCTGCTAGAAGGATTTATTGGTCTATTAAACCTACATCTTTTGTTGGGGCTCTAGGAAGGGCTGCCTGTTGTTGATACTTTTATGTGACTGATGCCAGACTACACTTATTATCACCATCATAAATTCTTTGCAACTGGGAATGGTTGGCTTCTTGAATCTACTTCACTTCTAGAATAGTCTGTTGGTTTTTTATTAATTTATGTTGATTTTCATTCATTGGTCAATAGGCTACTGAAATATTGTATATAGTTTCCATAATATTGTTTTTGTGTAAAAAAAAATCTGTATTATAATTAATTTATTCTAAATATTATTTAAATTGACATTACATACTATTACAAGAACCTCTGTATAGACGAATAAAAAATATTAATTTCACTTGGATGTCACATTAGTAGGCATAACATTTGTCATGGATTGTGTACCTATACTGTATCTATGTTTTTATTAGTTTGCATAGTGATGTCATTAGCTGAACAAAGGCTTGATGAGTCTTCTTATATGTTTTTAAAACTCCCACTCATACAGTATGTGTATCTTGTGTCTTACAGTTTGGCAAATTATCTTAAGGGTATATTCAGTGCCGATCAGGTGAGCTATGACAGCGAGCAGTGCCTTTTGCTCTCTGTCATAGCCCGCCCTGAGTATTCAACTGACCCCCTACATGTTTCCACCACACAATTTAAAAAAAAGAGGTGGAAATGATATGTGCGGCCTTGAAAATGGCAATGTGGTTGTATGTGGCGGCATTATCCGTGAAACTTGCCGTGCAGTGAATCAGAGGACGGCAACGATTTCCCCAGAACATAGAATATAGTGAGCGGCTGGTGAGGGGTTAAACATCGAGGATGGCTTGTTTTCGGCGATCCTTGCTGAAAACAAGCCATCTACGCCATAAAAAAACCCTCTCCAGCCGCATTGAATACATGCCATGGTGTTAAAAATTGTTAATTGTCTTTACCATTGATGTCCACAATTAGCAACAACTACTGTTATACTTTAATTAAATGGGATCACATGGGATGATACAGCACCCAATTACAGAGTATTTAAACAAATAATCAAAACAAGAACACACTGAGCTACAATTCAAGACAATAAAGGAAATTACAGATGGGTCACCTCTCATATAGCCGTCAGCTGGCGATAGATTTGTCAGCCGCCAGCCTCCACCAGCCCCCGCCATCTGTCAGAAGGGAGCACATGCACACGAGAGCACACTTTCGCGCCCCATTCTTAGGGAGCTCTCTGCTGCCTCCCCATCATTCCCCGAAGGTCCCCACCGCCTCTCTGCACCCCCCCCCAACCCTGCCCATCTCCCTGAAGCGGAGATGGGCAGGGATTCCGCCGCCCACTACCGAGCGATGGGTGGCGGGCAGGATTATATATATATATATATAAAATGGGGAATATCATATTATTACATTATAATTCTCGCTGTTTGGTGATATAAAGTTGTTTACTGATTAAATATAGTATATTTTGTTTTTGATACACTGATGATCCTCAGTAAAGTTTTTGTTCCAATAGTCAGATTATTTGAAAGTGTAATACAAATTGTGAGTTTTAGCTGGGGATAGGGTCTTTTGGTGATGTTTTTCCCCTCTGTGGGATGCAGTATGTTTGGGTGTGTATGTGGGTGACAATGTGTGTTTTTTTCCCTTTGATTGCCAATGTACATGTATGTTTTTGTCAATACAGTCCCCACACCCAGTGCATCGAAACAAGCCCCATCTTTGTCATGCCACATCTTTTTTTGTCACTCAACTCTCCCTTTTCTGTGGTGCACGCAAGTGCATAGCCTTAGCTTTTCAGCCTTCAGAATATAGTAGATCACTGCTTCCAAATATCTAGCCACCCCTTGTGTAATGTTACTATTACTACTTCACAGCATTGAGGTCATGGGTTCTATTAAAACAAAAAAGGGAAGTGACCTTGCAGCACACCCTGTATTTGATTCTTCTTTGTTTATTTTTATTCAGTGCTGGACAATGCTCACATTTGAAGAACCCTCCCCCTCCTTTAGAAATATACATTATACATATGTTACAGTCCATTCCTCTGCAGCTCCGACTTTTTGGAACTCACTTCTCCGCACAGTTATAGAGGCCACTACTCTAAAATCCTCCAAACACAGACTCAAGACTTTCCTGTTTACTTTTCCATAATTCTCTTAATTATCGTTTATGAAAAGCTTTCATGTACGTCATTGTTTATGTACTGGTTTACATTTATTCTATCTGTTAAATGACTTGAGTCCTATTGGAGAAATAGCCCTATATAAATAAAATAATAATCATAATCACTTATGATTATGATTATTATTATTATTATTGTTATTATTATTAATCATATTACAGATAGTGGTAGATGTTCAATTAGTTCAGTAGCATTTCCCAGGTGCATGAGGGAGGGGTTAAATACTGGGTAAGTAAAACAAGACATTTTTTCCCTCAACACACTGAGAAATGCTAGTAACCAATCTAGAACACTACATGATAATAGAATTCAGAGATATTGGTTACATATACCTGCGCAGGTGTATGCTATGCCCCCAAGCCGCGTCAAGGCTTCTCTGTATATTGGGGGTCCCTAGCGCTATATCTAGGTGCAGGGTGCAGCACCCCAAAAAACCATCATAAGCTGGGAAGCCCAGCGCGGCATGCCAGTGATATACTAAGTGTTAATAATTAGTGATAGGAAGCCGAAGCTATATAAAAAGAGAGAGATAAATGAATGTAATTAAAATAGGATAGAGATAGTGTTAGTGAGGGAAAAGTGTTAATATAATGTAAGGGCATGCCGCACTAAAGCCACCCAGCCCATCCAGTCCAGGAGCACCGCACCCCACACCACCGTTACCCTAAATTGGGTCTACGATTAACCAGCAAGGAGCCACATGATAATGGCTCCTTACTTGATATATCCAAACTAAGAGCTACCTACCTTGGAGCAACCCCGGACTACTCCATGTGGCATATCAGGACCCACATCTCCTCCTAATATGGGCTCCCTTCTGCCTCTAACAACATACATACAGATAGTGGTAGATGCTCAATTAGTTCAGTAGCATTTCCCAGGTGCATGAGGGAGGGGTTAAATACTGGGTAAGTAAAACAAGACATTTTTTCCCTCAACACACTGAGGAATGCTAGTAACCAATCTAGAACACTACATGATAATAGAATTCAGAGATATTGGTTACATATACCTGCGCAGGTGTATGCTATGCCCCCAAACCGCGTCAAGGCTTCTCTGTATATTGGGGGTCCCTAGCGCTATATCTAGGTGCTGGGTGTAGCACCCCAAAAAACCATCATAAGCTGGGAAGCCCAGCGCGGCATGCCAGTGATATACTAAGTCTTAATAATTAGTGATAGGAAGCCGAAGCTATATAAAAAGAGAGAGATAAATGAATGTAATTAAAATAGGATAGAGATAGTGTTAGTGAGGGAAAAGTGTTAATATAATGTAAGGGCATGCCGCACTAAAGCCACCCAGCCCATCCAGTCCAGGAGCACCGCACCCCACACCACCGTTACCCTAAATTGGGTCTACGATTAACCAGCAAGGAGCCACATGATAATGGCTCCTTACTTGATATATCCAAACTAAGAGCTACCTACCTTGGAGCAACCCCGGACTACTCCATGTGGCATATCAGGACCCACATCTCCTCCTAATATGGGCTCCCTTCTGCCTCTAACAACATACATACAGATAGCGGTAGATGCTCAATTAGTTCAGTAGCATTTCCCAGGTGCATGAGGGAGGGGTTAAATACTGGGTAAGTAAAACAAGACATTTTTCCCTCAACACACTTAGAAATGCTAGTAACCAATCTAGAACACTACATGATAATAGAATTCAGAGATATTGGTTACATAAACCTGCGCAGGTGTATGCTATGCCCCCAAGCCGCGTCAAGGCTTCTCTGTATATTGGGGGTCCCTAGCGCTATATCTAGGTGCAGGGTGCAGCACCCCAAAAAACCATCATAAGCTGGGAAGCCCAGCGCGGCATGCCAGTGATATACTAAGTGTTAATAATTAGTGATAGGAAGCCGAAGCTATATAAAAAGAGAGAGATAAATGAATGTAATTAAAATAGGATAGAGATAGTGTTAGTGAGGGAAAAGTGTTAATATAATGTAAGGGCATGCCGCACTAAAGCCACCCAGCCCATCCAGTCCAGGAGCACCGCACCCCACACCACCGTTACCCTAAATTGGGTCTACGATTAACCAGCAAGGAGCCACATGATAATGGCTCCTTACTTGATATATCCAAACTAAGAGCTACCTACCTTGGAGCAACCCCGGACTACTCCATGTGGCATATCAGGACCCACATCTCCTCCTAATATGGGCTCCCTTCTGCCTCTAACAACATACATACAGATAGTGGTAGATGCTCAATTAGTTCAGTAGCATTTCCCAGGTGCATGAGGGAGGGGTTAAATACTGGGTAAGTAAAACAAGACATTTTTTCCCTCAACACACTTAGAAATGCTAGTAACCAATCTAGAAGACTACATGATAATAGAATTCAGAGATATTGGTTACATATACCTGCGCAGGTGTATGCTATGCCCCCAAGCCGCGTCAAGGCTTCTCTGTATATTGGGGGTCCCTAGCGCTATATCTAGGTGCAGGGTGCAGCACCCCAAAAAACCATCATAAGCTGGGAAGCCCAGCGCGGCATGCCAGTGATATACTAAGTGTTAGTAATTAGTGATAGGAAGCCGAAGCTATATAAAAAGAGAGAGATAAATGAATGTAATTAAAATAGGATAGAGATAGTGTTAGTGAGGGAAAAGTGTTAATATAATGTAAGGGCATGCCGCACTAAAGCCACCCAGCCCATCCAGTCCAGGAGCACCGCACCCCACACCACCGTTACCCTAAATTGGGTCTACGATTAACCAGCAAGGAGCCACATGATAATGGCTCCTTACTTGATATATCCAAACTAAGAGCTACCTACCTTGGAGCAACCCCGGACTACTCCATGTGGCATATCAGGACCCACATCTCCTAATATGGGCTCCCTTCTGCCTCTAACAACATACATACAGATAGTGGTAGATGCTCAATTAGTTCAGTAGCATTTCCCAGGTGCATGAGGGAGGGGTTAAATACTGGGTAAGTAAAACAAGACATTTTTTTCCCTCCACACTGAGTGTGTTGAGGGAAAAAATTTCTTGTTTTACTTACCCAGTATTAATAATATTAATCTGGTACATTATCATGCATGCACTAGCAGTATTTAGCATTTTTAAGGGGCCCAGAGCATGCACTAATGGATAGCCAAACCTATAAGCATTGGCCCTTACCATTGCATTCCCCCAGTGGGCACATCATGTCCCAGTCTAACACTGTAATATTATTTTATTTGCCCAGACCTGGGGTATTCAGTGTTTATTTTAAGTATTTGGGGGATTCATTTTTGGGATATGATCAATACTGAAGCAGTAGAGGATCAGATATAGGATCTTATTTTCAATTAGGGGTGGGGTGTGAGTTCTGGAGTCAGATTTTTAATCCAGGAGAGGATTTAGAATCTGATTTGAAATAAATAAAAGAAAACTGGTGGTAATAGATCAGGGTGGGCAATTATTTCAGCTGGGGAACCACTTAATACTTCCAGCAGATATTCAAGGGCTGCACTCCAGAAATAGGGGGTGTGGTCACTCAAAAGGGTGTGTGTCTTTGAATATATTGTAGCACACCATATACCCCTTTTACACATCATGCAACACAATAGTAGGCCCCTTATATCTGCCCCTTAGATAATATGCCACACAGATTGAGCCAAAATTCACATTATGCCACAATGAATATGCCAAAATTCACATTATGCCACATAAAATAAGACAAAATTCACATGGAATGATCAGAATTCCAAAATTCATGTTATGGCACCCAGATTAAGCCAAAATTCACATTATGCCACACCGAATGATGCAAAATTCTGTTATGTGGTGGGAGGGGGTCTCTTTTCAAGTGTAAAGGCCCCCTTTTACTAGTGCAATTTGGAATGTTTTCATATGAAATTGAATTAAATCTAATTAAAATACAAAATGGTGGTAGATTCTACCTCCATTTTACATTCCCTCTCCCCAGGACCCAGATAGCAGCATCTTCTACCTCCATTTTACATGCCCTCTCCCCATGACCCAGATAGCAAGATATTCTACCTGGTAGATTAGAAGATACTGCTATCTGGGTCCTGGGGAGAGGGCATGTAAAATAGAGGTAGAAGATACTGCTATCTGGGTCCTGTGAAGAGGGGATGTAAAATGGGGGTAGATGGAGATGTGTGTATAGGAGAGGAGGGTAGCTAGATATTTGTGTATGCTCACTATAAGGTAATAATATTTTCCATGTACTGGGCAAACATTTACCAGTTGTGTTTGGCCACGGCCAAGCTAGGGGCAACTAAGTGCATACGGGGGTATTGCATGGACCAGGAGCGTAACTACATTTTGGGCACCCCCCCCCCCCCGCCGTTAAAGAGAGGGTGCCCAGGCACCCGCCCGCTCACCCCGCCGCATCAACCCCGCCGCATCAACCCCGCCGCATCAACCCCGCCGCATCAACCCTGCAGCACCAACCACGCCGCATCAACCCCGCCATCCCCCGCAGTCTTACCTACGTTCAGTACGCGGCGCTGGTCCCGGCTCCCTTCTTCTGCTATGAGGACTACCACAAAATGTCCGCCCCCATACAGCAGACAGTTTCAGAGAACTGTCTGCTAAATGGGGGCGGACATTTTGTGGTGGTCCTCATAGCAGTAGAAGGGACCCGGGACCAGCGCCGCATACTGAAGACAGGTAAAGACTGCGGGGGATGCCGGCGGGGCGGTGGAGTGTAACTATAGCACTGCAGCCCCCCGGCGCCCGCACATGCACAGCGCCCCCCCGCGGTCGTGGGGGCTGCGGTGCTATAGTTACGCCACTGGCATGGACGCTGTCTATCCCGGAGGTAATATAACTCACCGATTTGCAGTCTCCCAGCTGTAATTCCACACACCAGCTCCCCCTTAGCAATGCCACACACCAGCTCCCCCATAGTAATGCCACACATGCCCCTCACATTTCCACACACCAGCTCCCCCTTAGTAATTCCACATACCAGCTCCCCATTAGTAATGCCACACACCTGCCCCTCTTTATATATTCCAAATTCCAGCATTCCAGTCTTGAAAAATGGCGCCGATTTCAGCCCCATGCAGTCATGGCGACTCACCCATCCTCGGCGGCGGCGCTGCGGCTGTAGTGACATCCCTGGTGCCTGCTACACACAGGCTGAGTGTTGGCTACACAGGACTATGCTGAGAGCACACACAGCCGCCATCAGACCCACATACAGCAGTGCCGAGCCGTGTGCCAGTCATGAGCTGTTCGCGGGATGCCTGTTGCCCACCCCTGTAATAGATGCTATATATTTCATAACTATTTAAACCACACTCACAAGTATTCTGGATCTTTTTGTCTTTGCCTGAGCTGGCATTGCTTTGAGGATTTATTTATTTTTACTAGTATCATCTGTCTTGAAAATGTGTCTACCTGAGAAAATGTCTCATTATGATCAGAAGCCATTTTGACCTCAGAGTCTGAAGGATTTTTATTAGTAGTACAGTTCAAGCCTGATAAAATCAGAGGCAAGAATATGCAATATATAAGTGACAGAAACTGACACTGTTCAATCCGAAAACTCCTAAGTGCTGAATTTTACTTTAAATCATACTTGCGTACTCTAATTACAATTGAAGGAAGATTTCATATTTTTTGGTAGCCCCTGTATTCCCAGAAAAGCAGGCACATCTCCTACATCCTGCCTGCACCTCTGTGAAGTGGGAAGGATTTAGAGATAATGATGGGCATTTGCGTGCTGGCAATAGGGGGCAGGGCTAACGCAATCTGTGATGTTTTAGCTCCAACCCCTCCATGGACCCACGAATCACAGTATTTTTCCCATTTTCTGAAAATTGCAAATGTAGTAGCGATTTGTGGTAAAAACCACGTCAAAAATCACATCCAGAAAACATCAAAATTGCAAAGGGTGCGATTACCTTACCAAAAATTGCAAAATAAAAATAGACCAGGTCCAGGGTGGCAAGTTTGACAGGACCGTGCACAGACCAGAGAGATCTGTCCATGGTTTTGTCCAATGTTCAAAATAAAAAAGACACCCCCCCCCCAGCCATTCCTGAGCATAAACATCCCTGGGCTCTTTGAGCCAGTCCGTATTTCCAAATATGCGGGGGAAATGGTGGGGATAATGTATGTTAATAAAGTAGAGCTTTATTTACATACAGTACATGCATACTATTAATGTATGCAAACATACATACATACTCACCTTGCCACACACTCTCCACAGGTCCACTTCTCCAGTAGTGCTCCAGTGGGTTAAAAAAAATGCAAATCCCAGAACCCAAACTGGATAAGCTGCCTGTGTGTATGCTCACAGATGGCTCTCCCCCACCACTCTCACCCAATCAGGGCTGACCTCCAGGGGTGGTCACTGAGATCCCTGAGTAACTGGGGGAAAACCACCTGTGAGTAGGCTGCTTCTGAATTTTGGGGTTGGATTTTGCATTTTTTTTTTAAACCCCCTGGAGCCCTACTACAGAAGAGGACAGACTTAAAGAGGAGCGTGTGGCAAGGTGAGTATGTATGTTTGCGTGTGTGAATGGGCATATGCATGTACACAGTTACAAAGTTCTACTTTTCTGGGTGCCAGTGTGTATTTATTGTAACATTGGTCATGCTGTGAAAATACAAGTTCCAATGAGCCATTTAATATCCTGCATGCTGGGACTTGTGGTTCTCTAAACCTCTGCTTGCAGGGGAGTCTTGATGGGACTTGTTGTTCCACAGCGTAACCCAATGTTACATTTTAGTTCTATTTTTAACCACAAAATAATCAGCCTGGATGGGTGAAGTCTGGGGGGACCCCTTTATTGGGGGGTCCCCATTTCCCTAGGTACGGTGATTATGTTTCGGCCG
Source organism: Crinia signifera (assembly GCF_055691185.1). NCBI lineage: Eukaryota > Metazoa > Chordata > Amphibia > Anura > Myobatrachidae > Crinia > Crinia signifera. The sequence goes on along the minus strand of NC_139221.1, from coordinate 233,332,419 downwards.
GGGGACCATGTATGTGTCCCCCGGTGGCTGTTGGAGCCCGATACTGGTTCCAAAATATGGAGGACCCTTTGTTTTTTTGTCCCCAGTATTTTTGGAACCAAGAGTCCGGTGCTGGATTCTTAAATACAGCTACAGTATGTGCAGAACTATTCTGTGGGCTCCAAACAGGATATTTTTTCTTGTTATGGGTAGTTCCAGGGAATAATAATGTATTTTTTCCTTAAAAGGCATCCCTGTGAGAAATACATATAAAGGTGCCCATACACGTTACAATTATTGTATACAATATTGTATACAATATCGCATCTCATCGCATCTCGGTTTTGCGATAAGATCGGATGAGATGAGATCTAGTACAAAAAGTATGTGCAGCACATACTTTTTGTACTAGATCTCATCTAATCTGATCTTATCACAAAACCGATATGCAATGAGATGTGATATTGTATTCAATATTGTATACAATAATTGTAACGTGTATGGGCACCTTTAGATAGATTTATTTATATATTTATTTTTAACACCAACATACAATTATATTTAAAAAAAAAACCATGAATTTCTGGATCACAAACCTTAGGTAAATTGGTTATCAGGTAATATGGCTGAAGAATTTCTCAATGCCTCTGAAAAATAACTTTCTCAGCTGAAATAGTTGTGGGCACTGATACAGCCTTTTCCAAAGTTTTCTATGTCTATTTTCACAATACGTACTGTATATGTTGAGCTTTGCCTTTGCTGCAAACATGTCACAAGTGTATACTTTGTGATTGTGACAAGCCACACCCACATGTGGCTCGTTCACAGAAGCCTATGCACCAAGCAGTCCTATGGATTGCAGGTGTATAGGCAGTGAATGTGCATGTCCGCGTGCTCACTCTTCCCAACAAATGGGTAAGATACTGTAAAGCTGGACTAATCTGTACAGCAAATGACTGGGGTAGCACTGGCTAGTATCAAAGCCAGATTTACACAAACATATATGAACTCGAGTTATCATACACAGGGCTGCCGAGAGAGGGTGGGGGAGCAGGTAATAATTACCCAGGCCCAGGCTTGCTGGAGGGGCCCGGCGGAGGCCCTGGTCCAACCTCCCCCATGCTTTCCCTCTCCGTCCTTCCCGGGCAGCAGCAGCAGCACACACCTGCAGCATGTGCTGTACTGACAGCAGGCTCAGCATGAGTGTCTCACTGACAGCTGTCAGCTCAGCACATGCTGTAGGTGTGTGCTGCTGCTGCTGCTGAGGTGTGTGGAGGGTGAGGGATGACTTTAGAGTGTTTTTTCACCCTCCTTAAACATTTTGGGGCGTGGCCTATTAACAGGAGGTGGCCACATCTCCCGTGATTAGGCCACACCCCAAAATTTTACCAGGCCCGGCATACCTCTCAGGCATTACAGGCATACAGGCATTACACACAAGGGAACACATTCTGGTTGACTCGGTAAGCTGCTGAGCTTGAAGCTTACCAAGTCCCAGAGAGGACGCCCCGCTGTCCTGGTGATTACACGCCCCCTCCCACCACTGTATCCCCTTGCAACCATGCAAGGGGATGTGTTATGAAGAAACATCCCCTCGCATGTGGCCGCAGCAAGAGAAATCATTCAATGGTCGGCGACCATCAAATGATTTCTCCTGGACTCTCAAATATAAGTAAGTGGAAACTGACTTATATTTGCCGGGACGAGGACAGGGGGCGGCCGCTCATGTCATATGATGTCAGCCTATTTATTCCCACCACCTGACTCCCAATATCTTTGTACATTTATTTTATTGAGTATTTCCCTCTTTTCTCTGCAGTTTGAAACTTCCTACCTATTGATTGCTTTCTCAAGCACCATACATACTGCCCAAATTGGATCTGCACCCATAGGGGCAGATGTATTAAGCCTTAACAAGAGATAAATGCAATGGTGATAAAGAGAGACAACGCTCCAGCCAATCAGCTCCTTACTGACTTTTTTCAAACACAACCTGTAACATGGCAGTTAGCAGGTGATTGGCTGGACGTTTATCTCTCTTTATCACCCTTGCATTTATCTCTTGTTAAGGCTTAATACATCTGCCCCATAGTCTTTTCTCTTAGTATTTGTGAATACAGATACTGTACTGTAGCACTGTTTGCTTTTTAATTACTATCCTTTTCTATTTCATTGTAATTTGTAATTATTCTAGTAGAGCTGTTTTTTGTTTCCGTATTTCCATGCTGTCATACTGATTGCCGTTCTTACTATATCTTTGAACTTCTAATAAACATATATGATTCAAATTAAAAAAAACATAATAATCAGAATTCTGGACTGCGGGAAAATCTGATCTAGGACTTGATTCGGATTGGAACACCTATGGATCTAGACCAGCTTTTAGGATGATTATACAAAATTTGGGTTCATTCAGATGAGATCCAAACCACTCATCTCTCCTTCTGATGCATGATAAATACATGTAATTCAGTTTTACATGGTATTTTTGCCCTTGAGACCTACTTACTAAAACCTTTGGATTTACAGTTTGAAGTACGGTACTAATTCAGTTCTCTTCATCCAATCTGCCTAACCCAGCTTCAGCTATGGTGTACTCATTAATTCCGCTGGCTCCTCGCTTTAATTGAGATACACAGGCATGTACAGGCTTATTTAATAAGGCTCTTTTCACTCCAACCTTATGTCTGAGAAATTAATTTCCATGCATGCCAAAGTGGCATTCATAATCTCATTGCTCTACGGTCAGGTACTTGTCTGGGTCTCCTCTTTGTGGTTGAAAAACGATCCAATTCTTCATAATTCACCTTTCTCCAATTCTGCCTCTTGAAAGATATTTGATGAACCCAATCAGGTTTCATCTGCTTCTGCCAGGCCACTACAGATCAGCACAGAGACTTGACATTCGGCCAAAAAGCTGTATAATTCTGACTGCTGGCACTGGAATTCAGAAGGGATAATGAGTAGTAAAAAAAAAAAAACATGTGAGATAGCCTTTGAATTGGCACTGTACCAATACAGACACAACAGCTGCAGAGAAAGGTATCTGAAATGATATGTTATTGACAACAGTAAAAAAAAAAGTTAGTAAAAATGTAATTGTTAATTGTAGCTGTGTGAATGAACCATGTGATTTATAAAAGCTTGTCATACATCCAGCTTTGCTTTGCTAACATCAATCTGAACCCAGCTCCAGCCTTATCTTCAAACTTGTTCCCAGCACTACCGCAAGACTGGCCGCTCGCTGTGAGTGACCTGCGGTAAACTCGACAGCGTGTTACGTCATCAGGCTGGCGAGTGAGTTATCTCTTCCCTCACCAAACATCCAGAGGACATCGGGAGACGGGGGGCGGACGGTCTGCTCCCGACGGTGGCTCTCAGCACAACTGAGCCCTGCCGGTTCAAGCGGACGGCGGAGGAATCCAATCGTCATTTACATCTGATCCCGGCACTCTGCTCCCGACGGTGGCTCTCAGTACAACTGAGCCCCGCCGGTTGTTAGCGGATAACAGAGGAAATCCCCCCGTTTATTTCATCTCCTGTTCGAGACCTCACAGAGCCTAGTGGGACTGGTAACTATATATCCTATGGAACCTGATACATTGTATTAAAGGCTATTGAACTTAAGGAGCTAGGGTGAAAAAGTCTAATTTATAGACACATATACAGAGCTGTTTACATCAATTTATGGGACTTTACAAATTGGTCTTATTATATATCCCATCATTAATGCTGGATATCGTATTTTATTATTGTTTTTAATAGTGTATTCATGTATGGTTTTGTGTATTATTAATTGTTTCTTTTTATATTTATATTCTTTTTATATATAATAAATTGTTGGATCAACACAGTGCGCTCTCTCTATTTTCTTTTTGCTTTATAAAATTTTACTACAGTTTTATAATTTGCAGCAGCCTCTAACACCCTAATCCCTTCTCAGCACTACATATCTTGATGAGTCAATGTAGATAGGTCATGCCCATTTGAATCCAGAAGGCCCAGTGATTTATTGCAGTAGTTTTTTAACACTACTATTTTATCATAGGGGAAACCAAATGTTTTGAAATACAAAATGATGGTTCTCCGTCAAATACACCGGGGAGTACAATTAACCCTTTGAGTGACAAGTGAATTTGTCAAAATAGGTGTGGAAATTGCCTAAGCAATTTTTAATTTTAACATAATGACCTCTAATGGTTACCTTATATATGAACTATAATCTTTTTTTACACAACATTTTTTACATGAATTTAAATAACAAATGTGAGAGACGTTGGCATTTTTAGCCAATATTTTGCACATCTTTCAAAGAGATGTTGGTACTCAAAGGGTTTATGTCACTGCTAAGTGGAAATGGGCAAACATAAAGGAATGCCACTAAAAATCACTAAATAAATAAAAGTTAATAATAATGATAATACAGTCTCTACCCACAATTCTTACCTTATAAACACAGGGTTGCCTACTTGACCCTCTCCTTCAGAGAGAAAATGCTCTGTTCCTGGACTTCCCTGGTAATGTGTGATTACCATCACCTGTGGTGAAACACCTTTCTTATCAATTACCTAGCTCACCACAGGTGATGGCAATCATACATTACCAGGGAAGTCCAGGAACATAGGCGAATTTAGGGGGTGGTCCGGGGGTGCACCGGACCACCCATTAGGCCATTTTATTTCAAATGTCCACTCGGCTAGAGGGGACACCATGAGGGGAGTGGGAGCATGCTCTGTGCTGCGCTCTGCTCCTCTCCCCATAGAAGCAGCTGCACCACTCTCCATCTCTCACTGCAGCAACAGCAAAGGCTCATATAATTTTTTTTTACAGTAAGTGGCACTTTTGGGGGCATTGCTTAAGGGATGCTACAAGTGGCAGTATGTGGGGGCATTACGCATAATGTGTGGCTTAATGTGTAAGGGGCATTACGGTGTGCAGCATCATGTGTAAGGGGAATTATGTGTGCAGCATCATGTGTAAGGGGCATTATGTGTGCAGCATCATGTGTAAGGGACATTATGTGTGCAGCATCATGTGTAATGGGTACTATGGTGTGCGACATCATGTGTAATGGGTACTATGGTGTGCGGCATCATGTGTAATGGGTACTATGGTGCCATCAAGCAAGAATCCCCTAGCAATGAGCACGCAGGTAAGCAGCACTTATGTGGCAAATATGTAATGGGCATTACGGTTTGTTATATAGTATGTAATGGGCATCATGATGTGTGGCACAATGTGTAATGGGCATTATGGTGTGTGGCCTTATGTGTAATTGGCATTACGGCGTGTGGCTTTATGTGTAATGGGTATTACGGAGTTTGCTAAAATGTGTAATGGGCATTACTGTGTATGGTATAAAGTGTAATACCACACCCCTTTTTGTGATACCACGCCCCCTTCCCATGAGACCACACCCCGCGCAAAGGTCCCCCTGCTATTCTGTCTAGATCTGGGACCAGCCATTACCATAATTCTAGATTCACCTATGTCCAGGAATGTGCAACAGAATGGCTGCATAGACATGTAGTGTATTAAACAGACAAGGCTGGGTGTGTACCTTTGGTCAGCATGTGACTCGGTGTAACCAATAAGGGGCATCAGGTTTGGCTTGTTAGCTGAGATAATAGTGCAGGAGTGGGAGGAGCTTTCCTCTTTCTCCTGTGAAGTTTCTGTGAGTAGCTGTGTGCCCCTGCGCTCTGCTAAAATTTTTTAGCTAGTACACTTAAATTTGTTGTGCTGTCACTGTGTAGCGTTATTGGTCACACTTTATAGCTGCAATGCCCAGAGGTAATCCCCAACGCCCTAGGCGCTCCATCAGGCCCCCTGCCTGTTTTGACTCAGAGGCAGGAGCAGACACTGCGGTCCCTGACCCACCCGATCTCTTCACTCACCCCCAAGTGCTGGTGGCTGGCTCCGGGGTTGGGCGGGCGGCTGTGGCTGCTTCTAGAGCCGGCCGCGCTTCTCGCACTGGTCCGGCTTGGGGGGCAGCTCCGGCAATGCCCGTGACGCCGGGCTATGCTGCTGGGCGACGGAAGATGATGTCACGCGGCGGGCGTTCGTCCTTGGGACGCGGGAGCCGCGGGAGAGCTGGGGGGGATGGCGGCAGGCCTGCTGAGTCCCCGGAGTATAGCGGGCGGCAGCCATTATCTGCATTAACTGCTCGGGTAATCACCCATCCTCGAATTGCTTTCGGGAAGGCCGCCCCGGTAGAGGGGCCATCACCCCGGCGGCCCCAAGAAACCCTGCATCTGCCCCCGCTCGCTAGGGCTCCAACCCCGGTTCGGGTTGGGGCCATGGGCCCATGGTTCCGACTGTATCCGGACAGGGAGGTTGCAGAATTCCTGTCTTGTGGTTTTAAAGAAGGTTTTCACCTACCTATACAAGGTGAAGTGTTGGGCGGTTCTTTTAGAAATTTAAAGTCTGCTCATTCATTGGCTGCTGTTTTGAGAGAAAAAGTTGAGAAAGAAGTGCAGTTGGGAAGAATGGCTGCTCCTTTTCGGGCCCCTCCAATGGCGAATCTGATTATTTCGCCGATGGGGGTGGTACCCAAAAAGGTACCTGGGAAATACAGGCTGATCCAGCACTTGTCTTATCCTGCGGGGCTTTCTGTGAATGATGCCATCCCCTTTGAATGCTGCTCCGTAAATTACCAGTCATTTGATGATGCATTGGAAATGGTTCAATCATACGGAAGAGAGGCTTTGATGGCGAAAATCAACGTCGAGTCCGCCTTCCGTCTTCTACCACTGCACCACGATGCATTCAGGTACATGGGCTTCCGTCAAGTGAGGAATACTTCATTGACAAGTGTTTGCCGATGGGGTGTTCTGTATCCTGTGCCTTATTTGAGAAGTTCAGTCCCTTTTTGCATTGGTGTGTGGAGAGGCATAAAGGGGTGAGAGGGATCGCTCATTACCTGGATGACTTCCTTTGTGTCGGCCCAGCAGACAGCGAGCAGTGCGAGGATCTTCTGTCCGCTGTTCGTGGTCTGTTTTTGAAATTTGGTGTCCCAATTGCAGAGGAAAAGACTGAGACTCGGGGCTGGGACATTGCAGTCTCCCACAGGATAAGGTAGCTAAGTTGAAGGAGACAATTGCATGTTTTCACTCGGCACGCAAGGTAACGCTGAACTTTGCATGCCGAGTGATACCTATGGGCAGGCTGTTTTGCCACAGAATGGAGCGGGCGACCGCCGGGGTGGCTAAACCTCATCAATTTTGTGTGTTTGTCCGCCGAAATTAGGCGTGACTTAGAGGTGTGGTCCACCTTTTTGGAGGACTTTACCGGTATACGCATATGGCTGGCCCCGGTTGTTGACAGCTCCAGACTCCAGCTCTATATGGATGCAGCTGGTTCCACCGGCTTTGGTTGCTTCTTGAATGGCAGCTGGTGTGCTCAGTCCTGGCCAGAAAGTTGGGTGCAGGAAGGCCTGATCAGGGACATGCTTCTGTTAGAACTCTTCCCAATTATGGTTGCTATCGAGGTTTGGGGCATGCGCTTGGCTAACCGCAATGTGCTATTCTGGTGTGACAACTATAGCGTGGTTCATGCCATTAATAACCAGAAGGCCAAATCACTCCTTGTTCTGCGAGTTTTGTCACAGCTAACCTTGCAATGCTTGCGCTATAACATCCTGTTTAAAGCTAAGCATGTTCCTGGCGTGCAAAACGAAGTGGCTGATGCGCTGTCGCGCTTCCAATGGGAGCGCTTTAGATCCCTGGCTCCCAATGCTGATGCTGTTGGGGTCTTGTGCCCGCTTTATGTTTGGCAGGTCATCGGGCCAGACTGGAGGGGCTAGCGGAGTTGTCGGTGGCGCCGGGTACTCTAAAAACCTACCGGCAGGCTTGGTCGGAATGGTAAACCTTTTCCGGAGGGTCTGCACAGTCAGGTAGGTGGGGACAATGGCTCCTGCTGTCTTTTCTCTGGGATTTATACAGCGCAGGCAAATCCAGGGCGTTAGCTACACGGTACTTAGCAGGTATAGCTTTCTTTGCGCAGCTTAAAAGGCTCCCAGATTTTACAAAGGGATTTCTGGTGCGTAAGGCTATGAAAGGTTGGTTGCGGGCGGTCCCTGCCGCTCCCGATCATAGGCGCCCCATAGTAGTTTCCATGCTTCCTTCTCTGTTAGAAATGGTTTATAGTTATGCAGAGTCCACGTTTGAGGCTCTTTTGTTTCGTTTAGTCTTTTCTATTGCTTTTTTATGGAGCCCTGAGGATCTTGGAATTGGTTGCTCCTTCTAGACACAAGGATGCAGCACTGCTGGATACTGATGTTCACATAGAGGATCAGGCTCTTTGGTGTAGGATTAGGCGCTCTAAAACAGATCAACTAGCTAGGGGGACTTGGGTGTCAATGCCCCCCATGTTGCCCGCATCTGTTTGCCCGGTGGCTTTGGTGAGTCAGTACGCCCAGGTTAGATCAGTCGTGAGAGGGTCGTGGCTGCTGCATTACGATAAACTGCCATTAACCAAGTACCAATTCAACTGGATGATGAGGCATTGCTTGAGCGGGATGGGCCTTTCACCGGGGGGACTTTGGCACCCATTCCTTTAGGATAGGCGCAGCAACATCCGTGGCTGGAGCGGGTTGGCTGGTGCAAGATATCAAAGCTTTAGGTAGATGGCGCTCGGCTAGCTATAGGAAATACATTCGTCCACATCTAATGCCATGTTAATCTGTGAATGTATGGTTTCCAGCTAAGTGGTTGTACTCCTGTGTTACCCCCCCTCCTTTTAGTCATCCTACTCGGGGATTAGCTACTCTCTGTTGTTGGGCCAGCGTCCGGAGTTTTCACGCTTTTTTACCTGATCTGACGGACTGAATTCGGCTTATCACTAATTCGGCTAATTCGGCTCCAATTAAGAGTCCCTCAGCAGGTCCAGACGTTTTTCCTCCGGCCGAGTAATTCCCTGTTTACCTTCATCCCTGTCCTTTACCTTTCCCTCCCCCTGTTCGTTATCATACCTTTTGTGTCTAGGATACCACATACCTTCAATGTGATTGGAGCAGTTCTATCGCACCAAATTTGTGCACCATTTAAATTTTTTTTTCTTTTTGGCAGATCCTCATAATAAAATGCATTTACCTGTCCTTTAAAACAATATTAACGGTCTTTATACAATTCTTTCCTCCAGGTGTGGGCAATGACAATCGTAAGGTCTGGGTGGTAGGTCATTCTTTCATCTACTGGTCAGGTAGGCTTGTGGCTTCAAAGGATAGTCCTTTGTCAAATTGTTGTCACCTGGTGCGCTGGCTTGGTGTGAGGGGAATGTCCTGGCGCAAGCTAAGGTCTTTCCTTCTGGAGAATGTGAAGTTGTATGGTTTGCCAGAAATCTTGGTGCTGCATTTGGGTGGCAATGACCTTGGGAAAGTGTCCCAGTTGGAGTTGCGGGCCTTGATCCTGAGTGATCTGGCCGCAATTAAAGCAGCATGGCCCAGGTGCACATTGGTGTGGTCATTTATTGTGCCTCGCCTATGCTGGAGATGAGCTAGGGATTGTAGGGCTGTTGATGAGTCCAGAAAGAAGTTAAATTCTGCCATTGCACGTTGGGTCCTGGAAGCTGGTGGTTATGTGGTCCCACATGAGCGTATTCGGTTTAGACATCACCAGCTTTTCAGGCCCGACGGGGTTCACTTTGTAAGGGCAGGTTTATTCTTATTTGTTGAGGATCTGCTAGAAGTATTTGCTGGGTTGCTTTAGTTTGGTGGCGGGGCGAGGCCTCCGGGACCAGTGTCCTCGCTTTGGCGGGAAAGAACGGCAATTCCAAAGATTTTAAGGCTTGCTTAAGTTAGGTTTCCTGCATATTTGCCATGTTTTAGGTGCGCTCGCCTCTCATTGGCTTAGGCCTTCGCTGGACTACCCGCTCAAGGGCAGCGACCCCACCCGGATGGGTGGGGTTGTCAATGTAGTAGGTTGAGTGGATAACACTGTTGATTAGTTAGGCTGAATTATGCAGGATTAGTTTTGGGGTGGAGCTTAGATTTAGAGCCGTTCTTTCTGGCCACCAATTTAAATCAAATTAATTAAACAATAAAACAAAAATTAGCTTAAATTATTTTAAATAAATTCAGCTAACAATTTCTGCCAAACCTATGTCTCTGAGTCTTTATTTCTGGTTCTGAGTGTTTTATTTGTTATCTTATCATGCTACACATGCCAAGGGTCACACACCTGCCATTAGAATGCATTTTCTCCCTTATGGTGAGGGTCAGGTAGGCAACCCTGTATTACATAGTTACATAGTAGGTGATGCTGAATAAAGACTTACATCCATCTAGTTCAACCTATGTTTATATTAGCTTATCCCTTGTTGTATAGTATATCATGATATTTTAAAGAAAGATTTTGATACTTTTTCGTACCCATGGATGTTTTTAACCAATAAACATGAACATGAATAATCTTGCATTGGTCTGTCTGTAAACACTACACACATCTATGTGCCTATCCATACTTTACAGGGAGCACCCTTGGCCATTGGAAGAAATATTCTAATTTTTTTTAAAATGTAATTAGAACTTTTGCATTAGATTGAATAACTGATGTTTTGTGTTGATTTTAAATGATTTGAAATAGCTGTAAATCCAAGCTGTATTTCTGCAGAGGTGCAGGTTATGAAACTGAGAAAGTAAATGACAGCAGAAATCATATACGTACATTACTAGATGTGCTTTCAGAAAGGAGGTCACAGACTGACAGTTGACAGGATTATGGAGTGATAATTTGACAATGCATGACAAAGAGTTACTAGCAATTCCCCCTAGGCCTGTATGATCTACGAGGAGTTACAGACGCTGCAATGAATTGTATTGAAATACCTGTAAATATGAACTGAGAATGTTATATAGCAATAAACAAACACATTCAATGTTAATACATTATATACAGTACAATGTAAATTTGAAATATAGGCAGGGCAGATTCTAGAGGAAAAACAGTACAATTATATCTTGTAAATCTGGGTTACACAGTTTAAAAATAAGTCAGAGCACTGTACTGCATGTGGCTTATTAGCAATACAATCATATTATCAGGGCAGTAGAGAGCCTGGCCGGGCCCAGGTACTTTTCAAGGGGTGTGGCCTAATTGCAGGGGTGTGGCCATGCACCCTAATATTAAATACAGAAAGAACTGTACTTTAAGCACCTCTCTTGCCACATTGAAACCGAGCACACAGCTGAACACGTTGGGTTCAGATGAACTGCTGCAGCTACTGCTTTCAGGTAATGGGGGCCCCACTGGGCCCCTTCGTCAGACCTTGTCCCAGGTAATTAGTACCCCCTCCCCTCCTCTCTCAGCGCCACTGCATATAATAATTGTAATTGATCAACTTAATAAAACATATGTTTAGTGCCCAGGGTCTATGCACCTTTGCACCCTTTGCTATGTACCAATGTAATAATAAAATGTATTTGTGTTGTTGTCTAGGTTGACAGTCAATAGGCCGACACCAAAAGGTCACTATGCACAAGGTCGACATTGGTAAAAGGTCGACACAAGCAAAAGGTCAATGTAAAAAAGGTCAACACATGGAAAGGCCAACAGGAGTTTTTCAGGGTTTTTTTTGGTGACAAGGTCTTGAGCATGTGGAACCTTAATTAGTGACACTTTAGCATTTACAATCGTAATCCACATGGATGGTAAATTATGAAAAAGTAAAAAAAAATAAGTTTTCATGTGTTGATCATTGCCGTGTCAACCTTTTGCCAATGTCGGCATTGTGCATGTCAACCTGTTAGTGTTGATCTATTAACTCATCATCATTGACATTGTCAACCTATCATCCAGATCCCACCTTTAGTCCAACTCAAACATCCATTGAATCATACTTCTCTACATGTAATAATGGGGGTTATTATGGTTCACTCGCAAAGGCACAATCACTCTCTAATGGAAAAACCATATGCACTGCAGGTGGGGTAGATGTAACATGTGCAGAGAGATTTAGATTTGGGTGGGGTATGTTCTTCAAATTGATATCTATATTGCAGTGTAAAAATAAGGGAGCCAGTATTTACCCTGCACATAAACAATAAAACACCCAAATCTAACTCTCTCTGCACATGTTACATCAGCCCCATCTGAAGTGCGTATGGTTTTTTAGTTTAGAAAGTGATTGTGCCTTTGTGAGGGAACCAGAATAACCCCCATTGTGCTTGTCAGTGTCTAATTAGAAGCCAGTGGCATGAATCCTCAGATCATACTGTATCTTGTGTGACAGTGAGTGCCACTGAGGCCGCAATGTATACATACTGTAAAAGCAATAGAAGAGTAGGATACGATGGTGGCAGGAATGAAGAGAACTAACATAGATTATTTGTATAACACTTCACTGAGCGTTTGCTCCTTTGTTGTCCACTTTACTGTCTGGTCAATTGTACCATCAGTTTGTGTCCAATTCTGAAACCATACTTGCTGAGTTATGTACATAGGTCTCGGGCATTTTTGATCTTCAGAATGATAGGTTTAATTCACCTGACACTGATGTGCTTCAGATGAAATTTAGCCAAAGGCAGGCACACTGCCTCCAAACTGGATGCTACAGTTTCTCAGCCTTTATCCTCCCTGTGTCAGATTGTGTCACTGTGTATGTCTGTATCCCATTTGTGTTTGGAGAATGCAAGTGTTTAGAGACACAGAATGTTGCAGGAGCCTGAATGTTTCTTTGGTACTTATGTATTATCTGGGCTCCCATGTTAAATGCACCCCATTTTTTCATACCCCTACTATCCAACTACGCATGGAGTTGATTTTATATAGTGTGGCAAGCGCAGCGAGCCACCGTGCCCAAAGCGTGGCGAGGGGACACGGTCTCATAAGAAAACCGGGAGCCCAGAATTATTACTATTATTATTATCATCTTTATTTGTGGAAATAGAACTACAGGTGAAGCTCTGAAATCCCAAATTCTAGGCTAAGGACATGGCAGGATCCTATCCATAGACAAGTCTGAGTCTAAGCAAAGATCAGTACAGGTGGCTACCCAAACAATGTTGATGGTCCAAGCAGAGCCCAGAGCAAGTGGATATGCATAGAAACATAAGAATAAAGGCAGAGGAAATTATTATGGTCTCCTACAATTTATTAGGGTGTTAACTGTCATGAGGTCATTTAAACTACCCACTTAAAAGCTCATAACTGAATTCCACAGAGCAGGATCTCCATGTGTTGTTATGGTGCTCTTGCCACCCTCCCCACCCTCCCCCCAACTATTGACACATTTCCCAGTAAGAATATGAGAGATGCTCAGCAATCCAATCTTGTGGCTTAGGGAATATATTCATTAGTTTTTGTAGGGTCATTTTTATTTAATTTTGCTGGTAATCTCATTTTTTTTGCTAAAAAGACTCCAGGCTAGCTGAGAGATGTTCAGCTTCAGACAACAATGGCTGCCAATATCAGAGTGTGTTAGTACTTGGAATATAGATGCTGTAAATGCTATTGCTTACAATAGCCTGTTGTTCACAAGGTGGGCTGCATTGATTTACATATGGTTGAACTTTTAAACAGGTTATACAAAAGGCTGGTACTTGTTTCCTATCTGGGCGCCCACTAAGTTAATTGAGCACCATGCTATTCTCCGTAGTGAAATCTGATCGCATCGCATCGTACACATACACGATATTGAACGATGCGATGCGATGCGATGCGATGCGATCCGATTCGATTTCCCATAGGAAACAATGTTAAATGGCTCAATTTAGCCAAATTATCATAGGAACAATAGTAAATGGGCCAAAAACACCCCTGAACATTGAAATGTCCCCCCAAAAGTAGTTGACGCCACCCCGCCATCAACGTGAACCCGAAGCGTGGCGAGCGCAGCGAGCCCGCGAGGGGCGGCGGTACGCGTCCTCCGACCTTTTCATGCCCTACTATCCACTAGGGCGTGGAGTGAGAATAGAATAGTGTGGCGAGCGCAGCGAGCCACCGAGCCCGAAGCGTGGCGAGCGCAGCGAGCCCCGCGAGGGGACGCGGATACCTTCACAGGTAAACGCGTCCCTTTGCGGGCTTCCCAGGTGTCCGCGTCGCCATGGACACCTGGGAAGCCCGCGAGGGGACGCGTATAACTGTGAAGGTATCCGCGTCCCCTCGCGGGGCTCGCTGCGCTCGCCACGCTTCGGGCTCGGTGGCTCGCTGCGCTCGCCACACTATTCTATTCTCACTCCACGCCCTAGTGGATAGTAGGGCATGAAAAGGTCGGAGGACGCGTACCGCCGCCCCTCGCGGGCTCGCTGCGCTCGCCACGCTTCGGGTTCACGTTGATGGCGGGGTGGCGTCAACTACTTTTGGGGGGACATTTCAATGTTCAGGTGTGTTTTTGGCCCATTTACTATTGTTCCTATGATAATTTGGCTAAATTGAGCCATTTAACATTGTTTCCTATGGGAAATCGGATCGCATCGCATCGCATCGCATCGTTCAATATCGTGTATGTGTACGATGCGATGCGATCCGATTTCAGTACGGTGCCGTACGTAGAAAACCTGGGCGCCCAGATAGGAAACAAGTACCAAAAGGCTTTATTAGAAGTCTGTTATAACTACTGATGTACTGTATGGCAGAACATTTTTTCACCAACAGATTTTGGATTTGGATTATTTTTCAAACAATTTAAAAAAAAAATTATAAAAAGCTAAACTCACATTTTGGGGTCCTTTTTGTTAAAGGAGAATCATTAACCCCAAAACATTAATTTCCAGTCATTTACAGGCAAATGTGACCATCTCACGGCTTTTTCATCAATATTGTCCAAAGGCTGCAGTTAATTGAATGGTAACTAATGGGGTGACTCAGGTTGGTTTGCAAAAGCAAACTCCTTTAATGGACAAACTGCTGAACTGCAGGTGGGGTTGATGTAACATGTGCAGAGAGTTACATTTGGGTGGGGTGTGTTCAAACTAAAATCGAAATTGCAGCATAAAAATAAAGCAGACAGTACTTACTCTGCACAGAAACAAAATAACTCACCCAAATGTAAAAAAGTGGTTCAAGATGGAGTTGTCCTTGGGCCCTCCCATCCACCCTTATGTTGAATAATTAAAAGGACATGTACACTTTAACAAACAAAACATTTCAGCTAAGCTAACAACTCTACAGTGTCATCAAACTGATTGTTGACTGTCTGCATAGTAACCCAAATGATGCCTCCAAGACCTGGAAGTTGCCAGGTGTTCACTATGTTCACTATGTCCAAGGCTTCAGAGGACAGTGAAAGTATGAATGTTTAAGGGGGAAGTCAGGACTTCAGGATAATGGCATATATTTGAAAATAAGTAAGTCTATCTTAGATTATGTCTAATGTTGCTTGCCAGTAGGTAAATATTTTGCAGATACTGTAGCTGTTGAATTTGGAATGCCAGGCTTGAGGTGTTGCTCTGCTTGGGTGAGAAGTGGTTTCTGGAGCAAGAGAATCCAGAGCATAAGTTCAGGGAAGGGGAGAGAAAATGGGAGATAGAAGTGAGTTGAGCAGGGAGGATATGGCCTCAATGTTACACTTAGTGATGGTATTCTTACTAGGTTTAGATGGAGAAGCAGAAAGGGATACATTAAAAGATAGTTGATGGTCTTAGAAGTGGAATGGAGTTGGAGTTGTCAGAAATATCACAGTGTTGAATAAAGAACCACATCAAGTGAGTGCCCACATGGGAAAATGAGAGAGACCAAGCATTGACGTGAGGTTAAGGAGTTTAGAAGCAGAGGATTCTGTGGAGATATTGATTGGAACAGTGAAATTACCTTAGAAAATTGAGGGAATGTCAGCAGACAGGAATTAAGTAATTCAAAGGCATTTCAGTGGATTGTAAATGACAGCTACTTAAAGATGAACAGGTTGACAGAGACATACAACATGGACCTCAAATGTACAGAATGAAGTGGAAGGTTCTTTTCTTGAAAATGTACCTCCTCAGGCAAGCTTATTAAGTTCTGGAAATGCCTACATAACCTTCATAAAACTTTCCTATCCAAGTACATCTCCACTGTACAGTTCACACATCCTCACATATTTTTTTTATTTCTTTGCTTTCCCGTTCTCCTCACCCCAGACCAACATTTCAGTGTGACCATATCATACAGTCCACCATAACCCTTGCAATCTTTGGGACCATTATGCTATATACAGTATAGCCGCTATTCTTATGTATCAATGCCTATTTCCATTTAGATTGTAAGCTGGAGGCCTCTTTAGCCCCATACACACTATATAATTTTTTTAAATTGAAAAAATTTCAGTTTATAAAAATGTTCAGTGTGTATGCTCAATATCGTTAATGACGCATAAAGTCTGTGCTGATGGCTTAATGTTGACTATATAGTTAATAAGGCACACACTAATGATATAATTTACCAATATTGTTCAGAGTGTTTACACAATTTCATTCTGCCGGGCAAACCGCCAATGTCATTAATGATATCAGAGGTAGAGCCCATCAGGATTTACAGTATGACAGTCTTTAACTACACGGTTTGGTTTTAACACTGCTATTTTCAATTGTAAGGGGCAATGGAATTTGCTGTTCTATATAATAAACTGTTAATAAATAATAATAAATAAGATAGCTGGAAGACCAAAGGTAGCATCAAATAGTTTCTAAATGAATTAACATAATTGTGACAGACTACCGTAGTGACTGATCACCAATTACATGAATTACATAATTTCTTTACTTAGTCTAACCCATATATTTATCTCAGAATCCATTTTATAAACTGTAGCACAGTATAGGCCAACTGCAATGCCACCCATGTTTGGCGGGCGGGCAGGATGACGCAGGAAATGATAAACTTGTTTGGATAAACACAGAGAATAGAAAGATATGTCACTGTGCGGTGCACCAAAAAGAGATGGTGTTTAAAATGTAACCTTTATTATAATTGGTTAAAACATAGCGAAATAAAAGACACAAAACATGGAAATACAACTGGACATGGGTTTCTTAAAAAAGGGTATTGGATTACCCTTACGACGTGGGACCCCTCACTCCTGGTATGAATATTATAGTATGAGTCCCTGAGATCAGTCTAGTTTAGAAATATTTACCAACAGTAATCTAATGTGCGGCGGTATAATAAGCTACTAAGGTTGCGCACCAATCATTTAATTCTCTCTCGCATGCAAGATAATTACACTTAGAAATTAGTGTGTGGTGGCAAACAGTTAGCAGTTAATGGGACAGGTACATGGTTCAAAGTCCCATAATGAGCAGATATGCATTGAAAATAATCGCTATCTGACCAATAGTGTCTTGTTTGTGCAAATCTATCATACACTGTCCGGCGTGTTAGTTACTGCCGCTTACAGTCGTGTGCCCCGGAGTACGGTGTGCCTGTTAAGACGCGCCGTCTCCTACTGCAGGACACGGGTGCAGCGGTCTCAGACTGTCAGTTCAGCGAGGTGCACAGAGCAACCAACGGGCTGCCAGCTACACCGGCGTTTCACCGCTCACCGTCGTGGGTCCCGGAGCACGGTGCGCCTGGTAATGACGCGCCGTCTCACTGTGTAGGACACGGGTGCAGCGGTAACGCGCTAACGACTGGCAGAGTGCACAACACAGCCAACGGGCTGCGAGCTACACGCGCTGCTCGATATACGGTATTTAAACTAAACAGATCAAAATAGGTACATTTCAATGAGGGTAGGGGAGTGGGGGTAGCCCACGAAGTGTACGGTCGGCGTACGCTTCGCTAATGAGCTTCGTCAGGACCAACCTGGGTGGTACCTGGAAGCTCTTTAAATACCTGTAGGCTCATGAATATGGTAATTGTTGTAACCGTTCATTGGTCATTTTGGCTGTCACTCAGACTAGCTATATCGCTACAGTGGATGCTTGTCATCTTGGGTGTAATTGTGCATTCTATTGGATGTAGGCACAAACATGAAAGTATCCGATAAATAGCAGTACTCAATCAATAATACTATGTACATTTAGAATAAATTTATATAAAAGTTAGTATTTATGATATGAAACAATGGATTATTTGGAACAGAGAAGAGAGATAATCTTTCAAATGAAATTGCGAAGGGATTTTAGATATGCGTGTAATTATAGATGTGGGCTGACCATATATATGGATTATGTTTATTAAATTGGGATAAGGAATATATAAAAAGAGGGAAGTGCATGGAATGTGTGTATTCAAAAACAAAGGCTGACGTGCAGAATCAGAAAGAGGGTGGAAAAGAATAATAATAATAATAACATGATTGTGTTTGATCTTAATTAAAATTTAATCTTAATTAATTTTGTTAGAATGATATTGGTAGTGACCCCATAAAACTGAGGTACCTATTGGTACAAAAAATAGTGCATCGGTGTTGCGAGTGTATTTATAAAAATATAGTGTGAATATTCTACCTCAAAAAGAGAGCGAGGTATGGAGATCAAGTGTGATATTGCGATCCAGAATACCGCCCACCTGTCTGTATACATCACTACCCCTTATCCCCCGGTTCGCGGATACGTGTGATATATTTAGACACACGTACCCCACGTATGGGGGTCGGAGGCAGCATGTAACCTACAGAGGGCATATTGTGGAATTTGATTAGAGACAATGGTGTCAACATGATGGAAAAAATATATATGTGTCTATTACTTTCAGACTCAAATAATGAAAAAAATATATATTGAGAAATTTGATGGGAAGGGAGTAGGTCTTAACCTTAATGAGTGTGGGGTGCAAGTAATAAAGGTGGCTTGAATTAGGTATGGTTAGTATCGAAATTGATATTTAGAAATTTAGAAAAAATGAACAATGATATTGGTTATGATGAAGTATGGTCCACATGTTATAAAAAATCTTCAGTGAGTCCCTCCATGAATCTTCAGTTAAAAATGTGCCGTATTAGGCATTAAAGGTGTGTGATATTGTTCTTCATTATTCGTGGTGTATAAACCCATTATTTAGGAGGATGACTGCTTCACTGGGTTAGTTAAGGTCTGTATTATTACCCGTGAATACTTGATATATATAGTGGTGATTAGTTCTATGTATAGATAAAATCTCTTACTTGCTCCTGTTATGCTGTTATAACGTAAAATTATCGATTAAATAGTAACAATGTATGTCAAACAATGTTCCATTTATACATAGATATCAAATAATTTTGTTCCGTTTGAGCGTTAGATACCAATAAAAATGATATAAACGGTTTTCTCATAAAAAAAGGCTTCACACAAAGAGAGAGGAAGAAGAGAGAAAAGATGGGGAGGGGGGGGAAAAGGAGGAAGGTAAAAGAGTGGAAATAATTCACAAGAAAATGGTGTAATTGTTTTCCTCATTGAGTCCCAAAGGGACCATGGAACCCATCAGGAAGATTAATCGGGTTTCCTGTTGAAGAAGTTCCCTGTCCCAGTCCCCTCTTCTTGCATTCATGGTTATTTTGGTCATCCCGAATGCTTTTAGACCATTAGGGACACCGTGATGGTATTTTAGAAAATGCCTCGCCACTGGGGTTAGGGTCTTAAAGTTGGCTTTATCCCTTGTGGCATTTCTGATGCTCAATAGGTGTTCAGAGAGCCTTTTCTTGAATGGTCTGCGGGTTTTCCCAATATAATGTTTCCCGCAGGGACATTCGAGATTGTATATAATTCCTGCAGTATCGCAAGTTATATACTCATTGATCCGCCAAGTTTTGCCAAATTTGTCGGTGTATGTGTCACGAGGTGTTATGTACATACAGACTTTACAGGTACCACATTTAAAGGTGCCCTTTCTCTTGATTCTCACTGTGGGCCCTTTTTCCATATGACTGTGGACCAAGATGTCCTTCAAATTCTTGCTGCGTCTCCAGCTGATGTCAATTTTATTGCCGAGGACTTTCTCCAAGTCTTCATCGGTCTTGAGAATCTTAATGTGTCTGTTCAATATCTGCTGCACTTCTCGCCATTCTTTGCAGAATGTACCGACAAAACGTATTTTTTCTTCTTTGATAGGAGTTTTCTTCTTGGGGACCAGAAGTTGCTCTCTCTTATATTCTCTCACATCCTTCCTAGCTCTCTGAGTAGACTTTTTGCTGTACCCTCTGTTGTGTAATCTGATATCTAATTCATCCGCTCTTTTGTTGTATGTGTCGTCATTAGAACAATTTCGTTTTGTTCTAAGATATTCCCCTTTGGGTAAGCCCTTGATCACGGGTGGGAAGTGTGCACTTTGATTGTGCAATAGGGAGTTGGTGGAGGTCTTTTTGCGGAATAAATCCGTACTAATGGTACCGTCTGGTTCGATACTGATTTTAAGGTCCAGGTATTCCACTTCCTTTTGACTGGCATGGTAGGTAAGTTTGAGATTAAGATGGTTTTTGTTGAGTATTGTCATAAATTTTTCAAATAGACTTATTTCACCCTCCCAGATGAGGAGCAGGTCGTCTATATACCTGAGCCACAGTAACACATGTCGGGTATAGGTCTCATTACTGTCTGTGAACACCACCTCCCGTTCCCACCACCCCAGGTACAGGTTGGCATACGTGGGGGCACAAGTGCTCCCCATCGCAGTCCCCTGCACCTGGAGGTAGAAGCGGTCGTTGCACACAAAATAATTCTTGGATAATACGAATTGAAGCAACTTTAAAATAAAGTCGTGGAGGGGTGTCTCTTTCTCCATGCTCAGGAAGTACTGGGAGGCCTGTATACCGTACTGATGGATAATACTGTTTTTTTTCCCCCACCAAAACATTTGACCGCTTTGAGTATCAAAAGGATTTAAATCTGTACGTAAGAAAGATATTATTGAAAAAATTCTTTAAAAAACGAACGGATGATCCTAACATATCCCCTATGCCAACGACCACCGAGTATGATCCAGGTCAACCACTCATAGATGATATTTTTGACAACTGTGACATGGGGATACTCGAAATTCTGGAGAGTTTGACTGATGAGAGCCCCATACAAACGGGTGACAATACCCTGATTGACGCAGACCTTAACACACCAGTGCTCAAGAAGAAATCCATCTTCTTACCTGACTTTTCTGTCTGCCCCCAAGCCAAAGTTTTTCTTGAAATGGTCACCAGGGATCTGGATAACCTAGAATTCAAGAAACACCTCTATAATTTTGAGGATAACCTGAGTCAGGGAGAACGAGAAGCCCTAAAAGAAATCGGAGGATGGGAGGATACCGTCATAAAATCCTCCGACAAAGGGGGTAATGTGGTCCTATGGTCTCTTGATAAATATCAAAAAGAGCTGGACCGACAATTAGGGGATCATACATGTTATAAAAAACTAGTATTTAATCCCACGGATGATTTCTTAAGTGTGTACCAACGGATGTTGGAAAGAGCCAAGGAGAAATGGAGTGATCACTAAAAGGCAATATGATTTTTTGTGGGTTAAGCATGTCAAAATCCCCACTTTATATCTGCTCCCCAAAGTGCACAAAGATGAGGTCAACCCACCGGGGAGACCCATTGTGTCCGGTATGGGAGGCCTGACTGAAAGAGCCAGTCAATTCGTGGATCACCACTTGAGGAGGTTTGTTAGTACATTGCCCTCATTTGTACGTGACACGATGGATGTGCTTAACAAAATTCAGGGTATCACACTAAATCCCAATGCCTGGCTCATCACTTGTGATGTGGAGAGCCTGTATACCAGTATTATAAATCAGTACGGTATACAGGCCTCCCAGTACTTCCTGAGCATGGAGAAAGAGACACCCCTCCACGACTTTATTTTAAAGTTGCTTCAATTCGTATTATCCAAGAATTATTTTGTGTGCAACGACCGCTTCTACCTCCAGGTGCAGGGGACTGCGATGGGGAGCACTTGTGCCCCCACGTATGCCAACCTGTACCTGGGGTGGTGGGAACGGGAGGTGGTGTTCACAGACAGTAATGAGACCTATACCCGACATGTGTTACTGTGGCTCAGGTATATAGACGACCTGCTCCTCATCTGGGAGGGTGAAATAAGTCTATTTGAAAAATTTATGACAATACTCAACAAAAACCATCTTAATCTCAAACTTACCTACCATGCCAGTCAAAAGGAAGTGGAATACCTGGACCTTAAAATCAGTATCGAACCAGACGGTACCATTAGTACGGATTTATTCCGCAAAAAGACCTCCACCAACTCCCTATTGCACAATCAAAGTGCACACTTCCCACCCGTGATCAAGGGCTTACCCAAAGGGGAATATCTTAGAACAAAACGAAATTGTTCTAATGACGACACATACAACAAAAGAGCGGATGAATTAGATATCAGATTACACAACAGAGGGTACAGCAAAAAGTCTACTCAGAGAGCTAGGAAGGATGTGAGAGAATATAAGAGAGAGCAACTTCTGGTCCCCAAGAAGAAAACTCCTATCAAAGAAGAAAAAATACGTTTTGTCGGTACATTCTGCAAAGAATGGCGAGAAGTGCAGCAGATATTGAACAGACACATTAAGATTCTCAAGACCGATGAAGACTTGGAGAAAGTCCTCGGCAATAAAATTGACATCAGCTGGAGACGCAGCAAGAATTTGAAGGACATCTTGGTCCACAGTCATATGGAAAAAGGGCCCACAGTGAGAATCAAGAGAAAGGGCACCTTTAAATGTGGTACCTGTAAAGTCTGTATGTACATAACACCTCGTGACACATACACCGACAAATTTGGCAAAACTTGGCGGATCAATGAGTATATAACTTGCGATACTGCAGGAATTATATACAATCTCGAATGTCCCTGCGGGAAACATTATATTGGGAAAACCCGCAGACCATTCAAGAAAAGGCTCTCTGAACACCTATTGAGCATCAGAAATGCCACAAGGGATAAAGCCAACTTTAAGACCCTAACCCCAGTGGCGAGGCATTTTCTAAAATACCATCACGGTGTCCCTAATGGTCTAAAAGCATTCGGGATGACCAAAATAACCATGAATGCAAGAAGAGGGGACTGGGACAGGGAACTTCTTCAACAGGAAACCCGATTAATCTTCCTGATGGGTTCCATGGTCCCTTTGGGACTCAATGAGGAAAACAATTACACCATTTTCTTGTGAATTATTTCCACTCTTTTACCTTCCTCCTTTTTCCCCCCCTCCCCATCTTTTCTCTCTTCTTCCTCTCTCTTTGTGTGAAGCCTTTTTTTATGAGAAAACCGTTTATATCATTTTTATTGGTATCTAACGCTCAAACGGAACAAAATTATTTGATATCTATGTATAAATGGAACATTGTTTGACATACATTGTTACTATTTAATCGATAATTTTACGTTATAACAGCATAACAGGAGCAAGTAAGAGATTTTATCTATACATAGAACTAATCACCACTATATATATCAAGTATTCACGGGTAATAATACAGACCTTAACTAACCCAGTGAAGCAGTCATCCTCCTAAATAATGGGTTTATACACCACGAATAATGAAGAACAATATCACACACCTTTAATGCCTAATACGGCACATTTTTAACTGAAGATTCATGGAGGGACTCACTGAAGATTTTTTATAACATGTGGACCATACTTCATCATAACCAATATCATTGTTCATTTTTTCTAAATTTCTAAATATCAATTTCGATACTAACCATACCTAATTCAAGCCACCTTTATTACTTGCACCCCACACTCATTAAGGTTAAGACCTACTCCCTTCCCATCAAATTTCTCAATATATATTTTTTTCATTATTTGAGTCTGAAAGTAATAGACACATATATATTTTTTCCATCATGTTGACACCATTGTCTCTAATCAAATTCCACAATATGCCCTCTGTAGGTTACATGCTGCCTCCGACCCCCATACGTGGGGTACGTGTGTCTAAATATATCACACGTATCCGCGAACCGGGGGATAAGGGGTAGTGATGTATACAGACAGGTGGGCGGTATTCTGGATCGCAATATCACACTTGATCTCCATACCTCGCTCTCTTTTTGAGGTAGGATATTCACACTATATTTTTATAAATACACTCGCAACACCGATGCACTATTTTTTGTACCAATAGGTACCTCAGTTTTATGGGGTCACTACCAATATCATTCTAACAAAATTAATTAAGATTAAATTTTAATTAAGATCAAACACAATCATGTTATTATTATTATTCTTTTCCACCCTCTTTCCGATTCTGCACGTCAGCCTTTGTTTTTGAATACACACATTCCATGCACTTCCCTCTTTTTATATATTCCTTATCCCAATTTAATAAACATAATCCATATATATGGTCAGCCCACATCTATAATTACACGCATATCTAAAATCCCTTCGCAATTTCATTTGAAAGATTATCTCTCTTCTCTGTTCCAAATAATCCATTGTTTCATATCATAAATACTAACTTTTATATAAATTTATTCTAAATGTACATAGTATTATTGATTGAGTACTGCTATTTATCGGATACTTTCATGTTTGTGCCTACATCCAATAGAATGCACAATTACACCCAAGATGACAAGCATCCACTGTAGCGATATAGCTAGTCTGAGTGACAGCCAAAATGACCAATGAACGGTTACAACAATTACCATATTCATGAGCCTACAGGTATTTAAAGAGCTTCCAGGTACCACCCAGGTTGGTCCTGACGAAGCTCATTAGCGAAGCGTACGCCGACCGTACACTTCGTGGGCTACCCCCACTCCCCTACCCTCATTGAAATGTACCTATTTTGATCTGTTTAGTTTAAATACCGTATATCGAGCGGCGCATGTAGCTCGCAGCCCGTTGGCTGTGTTGTGCACTCTGCCAGTCGTTAGCGCGTTACCGCTGCACCCGTGTCCTACACAGTGAGACGGCGCGTCATTACCAGGCGCACCGTGCTCCGGGACCCACGACGGTGAGCGGTGAAACGCCGGTGTAGCTGGCAGCCCGTTGGTTGCTCTGTGCACCTCGCTGAACTGACAGTCTGAGACCGCTGCACCCGTGTCCTGCAGTAGGAGACGGCGTGTCTTAACAGGCGCACCGTACTCCGGGGCACACGACTGTAAGCGGCAGTAACTAACACGCCGGACAGTGTATGATAGATTTGCACAAACAAGACACTATTGGTCAGATAGCGATTATTTTCAATGCATATCTGCTCATTATGGGACTTTGAACCATGTACCTGTCCCATTAACTGCTAACTGTTTGCCACCACACACTAATTTCTAAGTGTAATTATCTTGCATGCGAGAGAGAATTAAATGATTGGTGCGCAACCTTAGTAGCTTATTATACCGCCGCACATTAGATTACTGTTGGTAAATATTTCTAAACTAGACTGATCTCAGGGACTCATACTATAATATTCATACCAGGAGTGAGGGGTCCCACATCGTAAGGGTAATCCAATACCCTTTTTTAAGAAACCCATGTCCAGTTGTATTTCCATGTTTTGTGTCTTTTATTTCGCTATGTTTTAACCAATTATAATAAAGGTTACATTTTAAACACCATCTCTTTTTGGTGCACCGCACAGTGACATATCTTTCTATTCTCTGTGTTCAGTAAAACTGATGTCCCGTGGTAGCACACCCTAATCTGTATAAGTGAATTAAAACACATTATTACTTCTGAGGGGTCATCCTTTTTTAAATAAATTTATCTCCTGTGCGATTGCCTCCCCTCCCCCTGACCCCCCCTTTTTGTTTGGATAAACTGTAACTTAATTACTGAAATAAAATACCTTTGAACCAACAAATAAAACATACAGTATTATCAACAATAGGTTTATATTAGTATTTTGGACCTTTCATTGACTAGGTCAAGAGCAGATATAGTGCTCAAACAAACTTATAATAATATATAATAATATAAAATAAATAATTTTCTGTAAATAATAAGTGTTAAATATCATATAGTAAATAACTGTAACAAATTATGAATTACATATTACAATAGTAGTAATTAGGTGAGAAATAATGCCGTTCCTGTATTATAATGTTATATGATAAAGATTTACCTTTCATCTAACACATAAGAAAATGCATCTGGCACTGAAGAGATGTCATATAGCTAGAGGAGAATGGAACAGATGTATTCAGACAAGAGATAGCCTCAGTGGTAGATGTAATATATGATGAGGATACAAAGCGCTGAATAAAAATAAAGCATGCTCCACTTAATGATTAATGAAAGCAGCAATTAAATGAAGGCTTGTCCCTGATTTCACTCCAATCGTGTCAATGACATACTGAATTTTAGCAGCTAATAATTATTTAGCAATTTGTTCTCAAAGGCACAAGTAAAACAGAATAACATTTAAAACCAATTTCACTGATTTACTAATGTATGAATGTGTGGATGCGTATGTGATTGAAAGCATACTTGTTAAGATTAATGAGCATTTAAGGAGTCTCTAAGGCCCTCACTTACCAAGCAAACATTTGAAGAGTAACACAAAAGTGTAACAGTCACATCAAATGTCCTATCACTTTACAATCAGCCATTTCATTAAATAAAACTTTTGAAAGTTCTCTTTCTAGTTTGTCTATGCAAAAGTTAAACAAATTGCTGGACAGCTTGAACTTTTGAATATTTGAAAGTTTTGACTTTAGACTTTACGATATACAGTAAAAATTAACTGAGAGATACATTTGTTTTACTAATTCAATTTAAAACTTCTTAATAAGTATTGATATATGGATTTAAGATGAAAACCCAGAACATTTAATACAAAGTGTTCCAAAAGTTTTGTCTACCTATTATACATCTTGTTAGAAGTGATGCTTGTATACATGTATAATACCAAGGTAATCAGGTGTTCTTTGTCTTTGTGGCCATCTTGTTATTCTCACGATTCAGCGTAGGAACACCATCGCAGAAAGGCAAGAGTGGGTATAATCTCTTTTTGCAGACTAAGAACCTCTCTGTCTGGATTAAACTCAAATGAATTTGATTCTATTTAACAGTCGTTAACAGTATATACAATGAACACTTAACACAGCAAATAGAAAAAGGAATATCATGAAAACCATACAGTAATATATATATATATATATATATATATATATAAAGAAAAGGGAACAGAGTGCGCTTATAGGTGAAGGTACACAACTTATTTCTCACTTTTGTTTAAAAAATGTATTCAATAAAAGCCTTAACAATTCGGCTCATATAAAATACACAAATACATATAGTCATTTTGAAGATAACTATTAACGTAATGTACAATTTTTCCAATACAACAGCTGGCCCCAGCTGTTGTATTGGAAAAATTGTACATTACGTTAATAGTTATCTTCAAAATGACTATATGTATTTGTGTATTTTATATGAGCCGAATTGTTAAGGCTTTTATTGAATAAATTTTTTAAACAAAAGTGAGAAATAAGTTGTGTACCTTCACCTATAAGCGCACTCTGTTCCCTTTTCTTTATCTCTATCTGTCTTAAGTCCCGGCTAACAGGGGACTTTCAGAGCTGCTGCTAGCCACCATTAAGGCGCGGACGGTTAGGTATTCCCCATTTTTTTTTTATATATATATATATATATATATATATATATATGCTCAAAAAAATAAAGGGAACACTTAAACAACACAATGTAACTCCAAGTCAATCACACTTCTGTGAAATCAAACTGTCCACTTAGAAAGCAACACTGATTGACTTGAATTTGATTTGAAATTATAGGCAATCAGCAAGACACCCCCAATAAAGGAGTTGTTCTGCAGGTGGTGGCCACAGACCACTTCTCAGCTCCTATGCTTTCTGGCTGATGTTTTGGTCACTTTTGAAAGCTGGCGCTGCTTTTACTCTAGTGGTAGCATGAGACGGACTCTGCAACCCACACAAATAGCTCAGGTAGTGCAGCTCATTCAAGATGGCACATCAATGCGAGCTGTGGCAAGAAGGTTTGCTGTGTCTGTCAGCGTAGTGTCCAGAGCATGGAGAGGCTACCAGGAGAAAGGTCAGTACATCAGAAGACATGGAGGAAGCCATAGGAGGGCAACAACCCAGCAGCAGGACCGCTACCTCTACCTTTGTGCCAGGAGGAACAGGAGAAGCACTGCAAGAGCCCTGCAAAATGACCTCCAGCAGGCCACAAATGTGCATGTGTCTACTCAAACGGTCAGAAACAGACTCCATGAGAGGGCCCGACGTCCACAGGTGGGGGTTGTGCTTACAGCCCAACACCGTGCAGGATGGTTGACATTTACCAGGGAACACCAAGATTGGCAAATTGGCCACTGGTGCCCTGTGCTCTTTACAGATGAAAGCAGGTTCACACTGAGCATGTGACAGATGTGATAGATTCTGGAGACACCAAGGAGAACGTTCTGCTGCCTGCAACATCTTTCAGCATGACCAGTTTGGCAATGGGTCAGTAATGGTGTGGGGTGGCATTTCTTTGGGGGGCTGCACAGCCCTCCAGAGGTAGCCTGACTGCCATTAGGTACTAAGATGATATCCTCATACCCCTTGTGAGACCATATGCTGGTGTGATTGGCCCTGGGTTCCTTCTAATGCAAGACAATGCTAGACCTCATGTGGCTGGAGTGTGTCAGCAAGACAAAGGCATTGATGCTATGGACTGTCTAGCCCGTTCCCAGATCTGAATCCAATTGAGCACATCTGGGACATCATGTCTCGCTCCATCCACCAACGCCACACTGCACCACAGACTGTCCAGGAGTTGGCGGATGCTTTAGTCCAGGTCTGGGAGAAGATCCCTCAGGGGACCATCTGCCACCTCATCAGGAGCATGCCCAAGCATTGTAGGGAGGTCATACAGGCACGTGGAGGTCAGACACACTACTGAGCCTCATTTCGGCTTGTTTTTAAGGACATTACATCAAAGTTGTTTTTCCACTTTAATTTTGAGTGTGACTCCAAATCCAGACCTCCATGGGTTAGTAAATTTGTTTTCCTTTGTTTTCCATTGATAATTGTTGTGTGACTTTGTTGTCAGCACATTCAACTATGTAAAGAACAAAGTATTTAATAAGAATATTTCATTCGTTCAGATCTAGGATGTGTTATGTTAGTGTTCCCTTTATTTTATTGAGCAGTGTATATATATATGTCTATTATATATATATATATATATATATATATATATATATATATATATATATATATATATACAATATTCTGTGGGAAACGCACACTTTCCAATGTAATTCAGGCAGGGGTTCAAGGTCTGAACAAATAGATATAGTAAGCCAGCCAGAGAGACCCTCAGTCTCCTGGAACGACAGGACCAGCACACCCTTATATTAGATGCAAAAAGTGTATTTATTGAAGCATCGTGTCAATCATCATCAAAGAGATAAAAATTCATCATACTTAGCAGTGACTGGCCAAGGACTGAAGACAGCAGCATACAATCATGCACAAGTGCCCTAGGGCACTTGTGCATGATTGTATGCTGCTGTCTAGGGCACTTGTGCATGATTGTATGCTGCTGTCTTCAGTCCTTGGCCAGTCACTGCTAAGTATGATGAATTTTTATCTCTTTGATGATGATTGACACGATGCTTCAATAAATACACTTTTTGCATCTAATATAAGGGTGTGCTGGTCCTGTCGTTCCAGGAGACTGTGGGTCTCTCTGGCTGGCTTACTATATATATATATATATATATATATATATATATATATATAACTTGCGAGTAGCAGGCACTCTCTCTGTCACAGCGTCTCGTGCCGGGGTGCCTTGTCGGTAATGCAGCATACAGATTATCCACAATGGGCCGGCACTCCGCGGGCTTGAAATAAGTAGCAAACGACCATACTGTGCTTTTGCAACGTTTCGAACTTTAATACAGTTCGTCCTCAGGCAGCGTACAGACTGCCTGAGGACGAACTGTATTAAAGTTCGAAACGTTGCAAAAGCACAGTATGGTCGTTTTGTGGATAATCTATATATATATATATATATATATATATATATATATATATATATGCTGAGAAATTGTGATAGGGAGATAGCTGGTATAATGAAGTAGGGAATTTTGATCAGACGGTTTCTTGTATAACTTTGTGCCTACACCAGCACCTTCACTGTAGACAGTAACATCGAGAAAATCAATGGAGGTGTCACTGACAGAGTGCATGAATCAAATGGGTGATGAGTTCATTCAGATGTGCACCATTTCCACAAAGGTTGATGTGGAGCCCCACCACAAATAAATATGTCATCGATAAAACGATAGCATTGTGTGACACTTTCACCATATACTGCCAGAATATACTTCTCCTAATATTTCACCATATATATGTTGGATTAAACTGGGGCTAAGTTCGAGCCCATGGCAGTCCCTTTATGTTGTATATATTAGTTTGCGCCATATTGGAAATGATTACTGGTAAGTACCTGTACAAACAATGTACAAATACATTTGATTGGTGGTGAACTATGTTTAGCTCTAGCCAATCTATCCCTCACAGCATGAATACCCTCACTATGTGGTATAACCGTATAAGGGATGAAACATCCATGGTTGCCAATACTGCATCAGTCCAAATCGATTCAATACTTCTGTTTTTTTATAGAAATTCAGGGGTGTCCCGGATGTAACTTGGAACAGATCTCACCACAGGTTGGTAAAACCTGGTCCACAAATTGTGCCATAAAGAAATTGATGTTTGGTATCCCAATAAGTGCTGAAGCAGGAGAGGCGGAGAAGGGGAGACACCACCCTGCATAAGGGACGTATGGTATTCCCCCCTCCCTCTCCTTTCATGCTGTGGAGTTAGATACGATAAACACCTTCAACTTCTGTAACCCAATAAAACTATGGACCTTATTCTGGTCTGTGCGGCCGGAGCCGAATATGCGGCCAGGACCGTGCGTCCTAAACCCTGCCTTCCGTACGGATCGCTCACTCCGTCTGAATGAGGTAAGCCGCTGACCGCACGGAGCACGAGTGGATTTCTCATGTATACACCTCCTCCATCTTTGGGAACCTCCCCCATCATTCGATGGTCGCAGACCATCGAATGCAGGACCGAGTGGTCAGGCAGCTCCCATGAGCTCAGACCACTCTGGCATTTCTCCGTGCAAAAGCAGGGATCTTGGCGGGCAGCTGACATCCGGCAATGTCATATGTCCGCCCCCTACACGTGCGTCATGGCCGCATTACCATACGTACGCCCAGCGTTTTCATGGGAACGCCCATGAAACGCGGGGCATATGCATATGTTAATGAGGCCAAACAGCCCTTCACGCCCCTCTCCTCCCCCTGTTCGTAGTGTAAAGAATTCATGCGGAATTTGGATGTATGTCCCTTTCGCACATGCGCAGATATGCCTCTACACATGCGCAAACACAAAACATTGGCGGAACGAACGCACGCGGACATATCCGCACCAACCAGAATAAGGGCCTATATGAGGCAGAGAAGCGGAGGCATTCTATCAGTGTAAGGAATGTACAGTTCTTATTTATGAGCGCCGTGGAGGGGACATGCCCTGTGTATCCATTTCCACTCATTTTGACTATTGTGTTTCTGTGGTGAAGGGGTCACCACAAGTGTTTTATTCCCCATCAGCTGCGATCTTAGCGCAACTAAACAGTCTCTCCTCTTTTTAGATATGGTTTCCATTCCTTACCTCTGGCAGAAATTATAGGGCTGCCAGGGTATTGTTCAGTCTTTTGTGAATGTTTGGTAAAGTATATAGGATGGGGAAAATAGGTGCCTCCACTTGGACCATATAATATCGCCCCTATGTGTGGCTGATGGGAGCACCGCACATGGAAACTACAAAAACCTTGAGTGCATTGGTTCTACAATTATATATATATATATATATATATATATATATATATTGACAGGGTCCGCACTAAATTTTTCAAGCTTTCAAAGCGGGGTGCTCCAACAAATGAATGAACATCAAAAGGTACAATAGTGGATGAAATGGGCACTCACCAAGGTCTTAATTCAGCAGAAAAGTTTATTGTAGATACAAAGGTACATCCGACGTGACGTAACGTTTCGATCTAGTATAGACAGTCATCAGGAATTTGTACAACAAGGGTATCTCTTCTGAGGATGGATACCACGTTGCCTGTTTGGACATGATATCAGTTACCCTTGTTGTACAAATTCCTGATGACGGTCTATACTAGATCGAAACGTTACGTCACGTCGGATGTACCTTTGTATCTACAATAAACTTTTCTGCTGAATTAAGACCTTGGTGAGTGCCCATTTCATCCACTATTATATATATATATATACACAGTATATATGTATATATATATATATATATATATATATATATATATATATATATATATATATATATATATATAGAGAGAGAGAGAGAGAGCGAGAGAGAGAACGGAAATAAGGATGGCACTCCAGGGTCTGACTAAAACGTGCTGTATTACAAAGCAAATTACCAACGTTTCGGGGGTGATCCCCTTTGTCAAGGTGCGTGCGTGGTTATCACCCACGCACCTTGACAAAGGGGGATCACCCCCGAAACGTTGGTAATTTGCTTTGTAATACAGCACGTTTTATTCAGACCCTGGAGTGCCATCCTTATTTCCGTTCTCTACACCATACCTTGGAGGGGCACCAGGGCAGCCGACTGCCACGGAGAGTGCCGGGCCGCACCAATCCTGTATATATATATATATATATATATATATATATTACTGTATCTATGAAAGTGGGGCACCAAACCAAATGCTGAAAGCAAGTCTTAAGATTGTAAATAAGAATGTACATATGTAGCACCCTTGTTCATGACGTATGATGATGTACTAGAATGTTGTCATTGTTTTTAATACATACAGTATACTAGATTTATTCTATAATATTTACCAGCAGCTAACAGGCTTATAAAACAAATATGGGAAGAAGGTATTACGATATAAATGATTGGTCTTAACATTTATCCTGTCTGTGATTGTCCTAGAGATGGCAAATAGTTGTTTAAGCAGAAACGTAATCGTTTAATTCTTCAAATATCTCAAGCAAAAAAAAAAAAAATAGAAGGAAAATCTTGTTTGCAGAATAAAAGCAATGAATTCACTTGTTCTCAAATAATTAGTTTCCAAGTGTTCTGCTTACATAGGTTTCAGTGTTTTAGAAGATTGCCAGAAGATAAAAAAAAATAATAATAATTTACAGACAGCACAATGCTACTTGGTTTACTTTATTCAGATTTTCTACCTAAAAATAAGCCTGTCTAGCATGTTAGGGTTTGTGGAAATCCAAAAGCAGTCCGAATGGTAAAAAGAGTAAAAATGTATATTTCCAACATACTCTAATAGCATTTTTAAACCTTGTAAAATCCCTTTTACTACTTGAAAATACTATTTTATAATCTATGTTTAGCCGTAAACTTTATTTAGACTTTACCACTTGTCTAACATGGACATATCACATTTGAACTATGGCTTTTATTGACTTGGTAGCTTCTTATGCTTCCAGCCTCGGGATTTTAGGAGGGAATAAATTTGTCGACATAGGTATGAAAATTGCCAAATAAACATTTTTATTCATCATAATGATCTGTAATGTTTTCCTTAAGGAAAAATAATCTTTTTTTACACAACTTTTTTATTTGAATTTATATAAAAAATAGTGACGCTGGCATTTTTAGCAGATATTTTGCACATCTCTCACAGCTGTTGGCACTCAAAGGGTTAAATTGCAGCTTTAACATTGTTGAAAGTGCAAAGTCCAGTGTTCATTCATTCATCAGTAATGTCTAGGGGCACCAGACAAGATTGTCATTTATCGCCCTGGGCCTTACCTTTTACCTCTTTAGATCCAATGTTGTGCAGATTGCAAAATTGGCCTAATTTTTTAACTGTGCATCATTTGTACATTCTCCCAGTACTTGCGTGGGTTTACTCCGGGTACTCCGGTTTCCTTCTACATTCCAAAAATATACTGGTAGGTTATATGACCTTAACAAAGCACAAAGAGGAGAGGGGGGTGTGGTGCGCAAGTGCATCTAATGCGCAATAAAGGCCACATTTGCCAGTTCACCATGTTACATAATGGCAAATGCCTCCATTTCAAAACCCCACTATCCACACCAGCCCGAAGCATGGTGAGCGCAGCGAGCCCTGTGAGGAAACGCGATACGCATCCTCCCGACCTGTTCATACCCCCAGTATCCACATCGGCATGGAGATGATTTTATAAAGTGTGGTGAGCGCAGTGAGCCACCGAGTCTGAAGCATTGCGAGTGCAGCGAGCCCTGTGAGGGGACGAGTAAAACGAGCCCGAAGCCTGGCGAGCGCAATGAGGGGACACATATTACTTGACGCTCACCACACTTCGGGCTCGTTTTGCATGTCTCGGTGGCTCACACTTTATAAAATTAACTTCACGCTGCCATGGATAGTAGGGGTATGAACAGGTCTGGAGAGGGGGTGTTTCAGGAACACATTCACACCTGTCATGTCATCCATCTGAAACAATAATGATGACATGTGTTAACTGTCAACTGGATTTTACTGACATAAAGAATAAATAAGAAAAACAATGAGCAATGTTAAATAATACTGTAGAACAACGAGTCCCAGAAAGGTGTAAAACACTACGCTGACTACACTAACTATGCTGGCTGTGGGAACACTACGCGGATTCTGACAGGGAGGCTGACTACGCTGGCCACGGGAACACTACACTGTTTCTGACAGGGACACTACGCTGACAACGTAACTGCCCCCGTGATACTACACAAGTACCCAAAAATTAACCCTAGAATGTCTATGCGTATACATGTGGTAGGGCCCTTATTCATAACTGATTGCAGTACACATTTGTTTTAAAAACCATGTGCACTGCAGGTGGGGCAGATGTAACATGTATAGAGAGAGTTAGACTGGCTGAATTTTTTTACACTGCAATTTAGATTTCAGTTTCAACACACCCCACCCAAATTTGACTCTCTCTGCACATGTTACATCTGCCCCACCTGCAGTGTACATGGTTTTGCCCATTTTTAGAACAAACTTGTGCTGCGATCAGATCTGAATTATAGACTGTAAGCTCCACTGGTGCAGGGACTGATGTGAATGTTCAAATATTCTGCAGAATATGTGTGCACTATATAAGAAACTGTAAATAAATCAATAAATATAGATATCTGCAGGATGCAGAGTTGGTGTTCACTGGTAGGTCCCATCTCACAGCCCTGTAGCAGCAGTGGCGTATATTAAGCGATACCTGAGATAGAGCAGATTCACTTTGCAACAGCAGCTGTGGGTGTGCCGCAAAGCTCCACTGTAAAAGCAGCAATCCCAGTGTGAACAACACAGGTGTTGCTGTGCATACAGGTGCCCCTTCAGGACTTGAATCCCAGAGGCAGGCAACTCCTTTGCATTTGGGAGTTACACCCCTGTTCAATTGGGGGGGGGGACAGTACAGTACAGAAGAGGCTACTGCACATGCGCAGGTCCCGCGATGGTGGTCGGAACAAGAAGATGGAGGTTGAGTCAGAGGGGACCTGCCGGGACCAGTAGTGGCGGCACCAGAAGGGGGGTTTGGCATCTCGGCAGCCCCTCTCCTCCGACAACGTAAGAATCGCCACTGTGTGAGAGAATTTTAATTATTGTCTGCAAATCCTTCAATTTCATATTGACAAATTTGTTTCCAATATGAGGAGAAAAAAATATGTAAATTCTTTGATATGTTACGAAAATAAGTATTTAGTCCTATTTCGCTTTGTTCTATTGCAAAACTGTGGGTTAATACTTTAGGATAATTGTATGGCTGTAAAATAACTGCGGAACCAATCTGCTGTAAGTAACATATACCCCTTTCATACCGCAAATGCCAGGTCACAACCAGGATTAGGACATGGGCCTGTCCAAGGAGTGATATTTGTGGTCTGCAAGCTTCCCGTGTGACCTGGCTTATTGCTGGGTCGATGACATCACATGGGAGTGGGGTGGTGCAGCAGCGTGTCATCGTGGGGATGGGAGAGGAGGCAGCACTTGGAGCTGACAGTGCTGCCTCCTCCATTTACACTGCACTACAACCCGGGTCAGAGCTGTTTCAACCCTGTTCATGACCACGGTTGAAATGCTGGGTTGCGTGACCCAGGGTGGCACTTTTTTACACTGCACCTCGACCCTGGTTGGTGACGTAGAGACCCGTCAATTACCCGGGTCGGGAGTGCGGTCTGAAAGGGTCCCAGAAAGGTGTAAAACACTACGCTGACTACGCTAACTACGCTGGCTGTGGGAACACTACGCTGATTCTGACAGGGACGCTGACTACGCTAACTACGCTGGCCACGGGAACACTACGCTGTTTCTGACAGGAACACTACGCTGACAACGTAACTGCCCCCGTGAAACTACACAAGTGCCCAAAAATTAACCCTAGAATGTCTATGCGTATACATGTGGTAGGGAATATAGGTCCTTATTCAGAACTGATTGCAGTACACATTTGTTTTCAAAATGGTCAAAACCATGTGCACTGCATGTGAGGCAGATGTAACATGTATAGAGAGAGTTAAATTTGTGTGAGTTATTTTGTTTCTGTGCAGGGTAAAAACTGGCTGAATTTTTTTTACACTGCAATTTAGATTTCAGTTTCAACACACCCCACCCAAATTTGACTCTCTCTGCACATGTTACATCTGCCCCACCTGCAGTGCACATGGTTTTGCCCATTTTGAGAACAAACTTGTACTGCGATCAGATCTGAATTATAGACTTTAAGCTCCACTGGTGCAGGGACTGATGTGAATGTTCAAATATTCTGCAGAATATGTGTGCACTATATAAGAAACTGTAAATAAATAATTAAATATAGATATCTGCAGGATACAGAGTTGGTGTTCACTGGTAGGTCCCATCTCACAGCCCTGTAGCAGCAGTGGCGTATATTAAGCGATACCTGAGATAGAGCAGGGTCACTTGGCAACAGCAGCTGTGGGTGTGCCGCAAAGCTCCGCTGTAAAAGCAGCAATTCCAGTGTGAACAACACAGGTGTTGCTGTGCATACAGGTGCCCCTTCAGGACTTGAATCCCAGAGGCAGGCAACTCCTTTGCATTTGGGAGATACACCCCTGTTCAATTGGGGGGGGGGGGGGGGACAAAAACTACCAAAGTAGCCAAATGGGCGCTGTCAGGGGATGTCTTGCCAAGCAGCTACTAAAGGGATTGAGTGGATCCCTGATAATGAAACACAAGAAAAAAAAGGAAAAGTAGCGGTAAAACCAATGAGAAAACATGTAATAAAAACATATAAGCTTCCCTCGAGAGCCACTGATATTCATGTAAGAATTATAATCCGCTCCTATGATTACTGCCAAGATGAGTGTAAAGGTGCCCATACACGTTACAATTATTGTATACAATATTGTATACAATATCGCATCTCATCGCATCTGGGTTTTGCGATGAGATAAGATGAGATCTAGTACAAAAAGTATGTGCAGCACATACTTTTTGTACTAGATCTCATCTCATCGCAAAACCGATATGCGATGAAATGCGATATTGTATACAATATTGTATACAATAATTGTAACGTGTAAGGGCACCTTTAGGTGGGGGAAGAACCATTCAGATCACATTGGTTGGTACACTTTCCATAAAAGTTCAAGCTGTTTAAGGTAAGGTATATTTACTGATGCAGTTCACCAGGAGATTTTTATATCCTTCTAGGATTGCATCACAGTGATATCCTC
This sequence comes from Crinia signifera, assembly GCF_055691185.1. Classification (NCBI taxonomy): domain Eukaryota; kingdom Metazoa; phylum Chordata; class Amphibia; order Anura; family Myobatrachidae; genus Crinia; species Crinia signifera. Next base: position 233,294,864 of record NC_139221.1, on the reverse strand, counting down.
CTTTGAGGGTGAAGATAAAAACAGATGTCCACTGTAGGCCTGAATGTAGATGGAAAGGTCCTCCAAGATAAGGTGGCTGGTTGGATCCTAATTAAGTGCATAAAGTAGCAGTTGGGGGCAGGTGGGTGCTCAGCTCCTGATGTATTATTACCAGGAAAAAGGTGTCAGAGGCTGAGCACCCACATGTCCCCAACTGCCACTTTATGCACTTTGCACTTTGTGACGGCACCAGGTGAGATGCTGTTGTGCACCCAGCTCCGTCCTCCCCACCTTATCTCTTCAATCCAACTTTTTTTAAAGTCGGATTGAGATTGTCAGAAAAGGGCCAAAACCTAGCAAATTTGGCCACGTTTTTGAAAAAAGCACGTGGATTTGCATCTATTCCGACCTGTCGGGGAAAAGAAATTGAATAAGTTGAATCATTGATTCAGCAAAAAAAGTCGTAAAACTGCCGTTATCCGACAAATGGCAGTTTCCGACTTGAATACTGCCCATAGAGGTAGGAGGGCCCTGCTTGCTAGCTTACATCTACATAACATAAAATGGGGATAATAATAATAATGTTGTAATTGTTTTGTGACAGTAAAAAATAAATAACCTTCTACAATGATGTATAGCCAGTGATAATAAAATGTGTCAGCTTTTTTAAGGAGACAAAATTGAATTTTACCAAATGTCTTATTTATTAAGTATGATGCAGAGTACAACTAGCACAAGTTCCTTTCACGTTCCTGTAACCAGGAAACCTAAGAACAGGAGAGAAAAGAGCAAGGCATTGACTCAGAGACACACAATGCAGCACATCAGAAATGGCTTTAATGAATCACTCTTAATTACACCGTTTCTATGTAACTGCAATTCCTAACTCTTTATACATCTATCTTCACAATGTTTCCTTTTGTGCCTATTTAGTCAGGCAGTCAGTGAGAGTTTCTATTTTTTTAAGTTTGAAAACTTTAAGCAGATCTCATAAAGTCGCCAAGTAAACATGTCTGGAATAGTAATTGTCATTCTCTAAAGCAGAATGCTTTGTCATAGTAACACATTACTTTTATGTTGGGAATATTAGTCATAGCATCAATATAACTTTCTGTGTTCCCAACATTGACCTCCTTTTTTGCACTCAATAGATTTAGGGATGGGTACAAATATGGGCTTGCTGGTAAGGTGTAGCCACATCCCCCAAGACAGCACAGCCATAGACAGCCAGAGGATCTCATTTCATTAGGACATATAGGGTGAGATTTAATAGGATGAGAGATTCAGAAAGTGAGAGATTTGGTAAGAAATCTCCAGGTTTTTTAAAGCGGCAATCATTTACACTGCAATACCAGTTTGATTTTGCCATGTAAATGATTGCCGCTTTAAAAAACTGGAGATTTCTCACCAAATCTCTCACTTTCTGAATCTCTCATTCTATTAAATCTCACCCATAGTATCTTCCTCACATTGAACCCAAAAAGTGTGGTCATTCCCACATACCCAGGAACCCCCATCCCTCCATCTATGAGCCCACCCAAACTCAGCATTTTACTATAATAACAGTATGCCATCTGTATAATTTGACTTTTTAATAGCTATTATACCGTATCAAAGAATTGGATGATTATTCCTCTCCATAATTAAAATAGTCAACATAAAGAATGAGATAAATTACAGAAAACAATACAATTTATCTCATATATAAAATAGTAGTAGTAGTAGTAGTAGTACGTTTATTTATAAGGCGCCACAAAGTGTCTGCAGCGCCGTACATAGCAAAAAAAAAAAAAAAAAAACAAGGTAACGTACAGGGTGTGTAGAAAGATACAGTATAAATAGGGGTATAGCTGGTATAACTAAAATCAGCATCAGTTCAGAAGTAGGTGTCAAAATAGTCAAGGAGACCGAAGATGAAGTAGAGGAAGGGAAGAACAGGACAGGAGCACAGGTGAGGTAATGAGGTAGGGTGAGTACGTGAGGAAGGAGGGCCCTGCTCATAAGAGTTAACATACTAAAAATAGGTGGGTGGACGAACGAAATACAATAGGATAAGTAGGAGCGGAGGGGAACGGAGGCAGGATAGGAGGATCAAAAGAGGTTAGGAGGAGGGATAGGCTAGTCGAAAAAAGTGGGTTTTGAGGGAGTGCTTGAAGGAGGTAAGGGAATCAGATAGCCTGATGGGTGGCGGGAGGTTGTTCCAGTGCAGGGGGGCAGCGCGAGAGAAATCTTGGACACGGGAGTGGGAGGAGGTGATTAGGTGAGAGGTCAGTCGGCGGTCAGCGATGTAGCGAAGAGGACGGGAGGGAGTGTGGATAGAGATCAGTGAAGAGAGGTAGGGAGCTGTGGAGGAGGAGAGAGCCTTGTAGGTGGTGGTGAGGAGTTTAAAGAGAACTCGGAAAGGAATGGGGAGCCAGTGAAGAGATAAACAGAGGGGGGAGGCGGAGGTAGAGCGGCGGGAGAGGAAGATGAGCCTAGCAGCAGCGTTAAGAATGGATTGGAGAGGTGCGAGGCGGGTGAGAGGTAGCCCAGAGAGAAGGATGTTGCAGTAGTCAAGGCGGGAGATGACAAGAGAGTGAATGAGAATTTTGGTCGCGTCAGTGGAGAGGAATGGTCTGATGCGTGAGATGTTGCGTAGGTGAAAGCGGCAAGACTGTGAGAGAGCACGAATGTGGGGGGTGAAAGAGAGGGAGGAGTCAATGATGACACCGAGGCAGCGCGTTTTGTCGGTGGACGTGATCTCGGTTTCACCAATGCTGATGGAGATAGTGGGAGAAGAGGGGATGTTCGGGGGATGGAAGATTAGAAGTTCAGTTTTAGCCATGTTTAGTTTCAGGAAGCGTTGGGTCATCCAGGCTGAGATGGCCGTGAGGCATTCGGAGACCTTGGACAGAAGTGATGGGGATAAGTCGGGGGAGGAGAGATAGATTAGGGTATCATCAGCATAAAGGTGGTAATGAAAACCATAGGAGCTGATGAGGGTGCCCAGAGAGGTGGTGTAGAGGGAGAAGAGGAGAGGGCCAAGGACTGACCCTTGGGGAACACCGACTGGCTGGGGGGTAGTAGGAGAGGAGGAGCTCGGAGTGGAGACGGAGAAGGAGCGATCGGAGAGGTATGAGGTGAACCAGGAGAAGACCGTGCCAGTGATGCCAAAGGAGCGGAGGGTGTTGAGCAGGAGAGGGTGGTCAACAGTGTCAAAGGCAGCCGACAGATCAAGCTGGATGAGGATAGAGAAGAGGCCTTTGGATTTAGCCGATAGTAGATCGTTAGTGACTTTGGTCAGGGCAGTTTCAGTGGAATGTAAAGGGCGGAACCCGGATTGGAGGGGGTCTAGAATGGAGTTAGCCGTAAGGTGGCTTAGGAGACGATTATAGGTCAGACGTTCTAGGAGTTTGGAGGCAAAAGGGAGGAGGGAGATGGGCCTGTAGTTGGATGGAGAGTTGGGGTCCAGATTAGTTTTTTTGAGAATTGGGGAGACAAGAGCGTGTTTGAAGGAGGAAGGGAAGATCCCAGAGGATAGGGAAAGATTAAAGAGGTGAGCCAGGTGAGAGCAGACTGATGGACTGAGACGACGGATAATATTGGAGGGGATAGGATCAAGCGGGCAGGTGGAGGGAGAAGCGGATTGAAGGATAGAGTGGACTTCAGCAGCAGTGGTGGGGTAAAATGAGGACAGGGGTTGGAAGGAGGGGAGTGGAGATGTAGGAGGGGAGGAGGGAGAGGGTGAGGTCATGGCAGCAGTGATGGCAGTCCTGAGAGAGGAGATTTTGGTTGAAAAGTAGGTAGCAAAGTCAGCGGCTACGATGGAGGACGGAAGAGCTGGAGGAGGGGGGGAGAGCAAGGAGTTGAAGGTGGCGAAGAGCCTGCGGGGATTGGATGATTGGGAAAGGATGAGGGACTTAAAGTAGGATTCCTTGGCCAGAGCAAGGGCAGAGCTGAAGGAGGAAAGAATGAATTTGAAATGGAGATAATCCGCAAGGGAGCGTGATTTCTTCCAGAAGCGCTCAGCAGTGCGAGAGCACTTTTTAAGGAATCGGGTGATAGGTGAGTGCCACGGTTGGGGGTTGGAGCATCGAAGGGGGATAGAGGAGGGAGGGCAGGCAGAGTCCAATGCCGAAGATAGGGTGTCATTATAGAGGGAGGCAGCGAGGTTCGGGCAGGACATGAGGGCGATTGGGGCGAGAAGAGGACACAGCGTGTTTGAGAAGGCAGCAAGATCAAGTGTGTTGACGTTATGCCGTGAGACAATGCGCTTGGGAGGGGGGGTGGGAGAGGGGGAAGCAGTGAGGGAGAAGGAGATGAGGTGATGGTCAGAAAGAGGAAAAGCTGAGATAGTGTAGTCAGTAAGGGAACAAGAGCGAGAGAAGACGAGATCGAGGGAGTGTCCTTGGATGTGGGTGGGAGAGGTAGTCCACTGAGATAGGCCAAGAGAGGAGCAGAGAGAGAGGAGTTTGGAGGTGCCAGGATCAGCGGGGTTATCCAAGGGGATGTTAAAGTCACCAAGAATGACAGATGGCAGGTCAGAGGAGAGGAAGTGTGGAAGCCAGGCGGCGAAGTTGTCAAGAAATTGGGAGATAGGGCCAGGGGGGCGGTAGATTGCAGCGACACGGAGGTGGTAGGGGTAGTATAGACGGATAGAGTGAGACTCAAAGGAGGAGAAAAGGAGAGAGGGTTCAGGGTGAATGACACTGTGGGTGCATGAGGCTGAGAGGAGAAAACCCACACCGCCACCTTGGCGACCGTCAGGCCTGGGAGTGTGAGAGAAAGAGAGGCCACCGTGGGAGAGAGCAGCTGGAGAAACAGAATCAGAGGTGGAGAGCCAGGTCTCGGTGATAGCAAGGAGGTGGAATGCTCTAGAGATGAATAGGTCATGGATGGCAGGGAGTTTGTTGCAGATGGATCTGGCGTTCCATAGTGCACAGGAAAGAGGGGGGGTGGGTTGTGTATTTATGTGGATAAGGTTTTTGGGATTGCAGAAGCGAGGGGGGGTCATTGGGAGGGTGGGGGTGTGGGGGCGAGTGGTCAGGATAGGTATGGGATGGGAGGGGGGAGGAGCAGTTGGAGAAAGTGAAGTTGAGAGATTAACAGCCATGAGGAACCGAAGGTGAGAGGGTAGGTTAGTGAAAGCAGACAGAGGGATTTGGGAGGACAGACAGCGTCTGTAGAAAACAGAGTGAGAGAGAAGGTAACAGGCAAGGAACTACTGTCAGAGAGGAGACCAGTGGGTAAAATCAGGTTGATTGAGTAATCCAATTAAGTATGAAACAACAACAAGTGAGAGGATGAAGGGAACAGAGAAGGTCAGAAGTGAGGCAAATGTGAGCAGGCGTGAAGAGGGAAACAGAGTGCAATAAATGTGTGGCAAAGATAAGAGAAAATAATAGTGAATGAGTAAAAATGACATACAATGTTGGAAAAATATAGATACAATGAATTAAATGTCAAAATTGAGCAACAGGTTACAATAGGATAGAAAGAAGATGAATCTATTACAATAAAACAGAATATGAAAATTTAGACTGTGTTCAAACTCACCTTTTTCAGTATTCTAACTCACCTGCTTCAGTTTCCAACTCACTTAAGTAATCAAGCTTCACTTTAGTAATGCAAGCTTTCCTCTCAATGAGCGAGCTCCCAAATGAGCTCTGCCCCTCCTTATATAGTATGTCAGGCCCCTGTTACACTCAGCTCCTCCCCCTAATCTTCCTTGACACCTAGATTTAGCTCCTCCTCCTAGTATCTGTTCACACCTAGTAACAATACACTATACAGATACAGGCACAACCAAAATCACACTCAGATTTCTCCCTCAAAATTACAGTCTCTATATAGAAAGACAGATAAAGAATACAAGACAGACAGAATGCAAGATAACTCACCTGCTTCAGTTTCCAACTCACTTAAGTAATCAAGCTTCACTTTAGTAATGCAAGCTTTCCTCTCAATGAGCGAGCTCCCAAATGAGCTCTGCCCCTCCTTATATAGTATGTCAGGCCCCTGTTACACTCAGCTCCTCCCCCTAATCTTCCTTGACACCTAGATTTAGCTCCTCCTCCTAGTATCTGTTCACACCTAGTAACAATACACTATACAGATACAGGCACAACCAAAATCACACTCAGATTTCTCCCTCAAAATTACAGTCTCTATATAGAAAGACAGATAAAGAATACAAGACAGACAGAATGCAAGATAACTCACCTGCTTCAGTTTCCAACTCACTTAAGTAATCAAGCTTCACTTTAGTAATGCAAGCTTTCCTCTCAATGAGCGAGCATATACATATACTAACTTCTTTAATCCATATTTTATCTGTGCAGACTCAACTGGAATGTGGGGACCATGCTTGTAGGTGATGGTGCAAAAGAAGTTTGAGGTTTGCTGCTTGTAGATGTAGTCATATGGGTCTCATGTACAGAATAGATGTGTCCTTCTACTTCAATGTATGCATGCGATATGCAGTGAAACTGGCAGGTGTGATTTAGTGCAGCAACCACAATGCATATATTATAAAACCACAATGCATACACTCTGAAAGAGCGAGGATGCACCTGTATGCGTGGCCATAATTGCAACATTTTATTATTAATATCAAAGCACATTAGTTTGAGACACTAGTATTCTTATGCTTGCAATATTATCCCTTTAAATCGGGACATTTTTTGAACTACAGAGTCTGTGGTAGATTACAATCATGTGAAATGCAGGCTTGAAGTCAGCCAGCCACAGAACTGTAATTCATCAGTGTTAAGCAGGGGTGAATTGGCAATAAACCCAAGGAAAGATTCCCTTTCGGCCGGTGCGCCTATGGGACCAACTGTGCCCAGGATCGGTTAGAGGAGACAGAATGGGTGTGTTAGGGGGTAGAGGGTGGCATGTTGGTGTGTTAGGGGATAGAAGGTGGCAGGATAGAAATGTGGGTATGTGATGGGGCCACTCTTTGGAAATTTTTCCACGGCCACTTTAAAATCCCGATCTGCCATGACACCAGGGAAGGGCTTTGAATTGGATTTTTCATAAAGTTGCAGACACAACTGCAGGAAAAGACATGAGAAGAGAAAGACTGCAACTGTGTCCAACTCAGCATCAGGTCCTATAAGGGGAGTTCCAACCCCTTCACCGGGCGAGGCCCCTCAACAGACTGTTCTGGAAATTTCCTGGGCTGGTTTTTCCATCCTAATCTGCCCTTATACGTAGGCCTAATATCATTTTTACATCGCTATTGCAGGTCAGACTTGGGATCCCGATCATGGCTCTGACCCGGATCTGTCTCTTTCACATTAAGCCCGGGTCACCCATTATGCACAGGGCGACCGGGGTTTAACCCTTCTTATAACCCTGGTCAAATTGCTGGGTTGGTCAATCCTGGTTATTCACCCCGCACCTTGACCCAGGTTGACCAGGCAGCAACCCGGCAATTACCCAGATTTTCGGTGCAATGGGAAAGGGGTATATAAGTATTCTACAATATGCATTCATTTGTGCTTGTTACATCCTAATGTTGGCACCATGCATCCCAAACAGTCGTTTGAGTCTCTATTGCTGTGCACAACCTATAAATGTTTTATTTTATGCTAGACAAGACATGGTTTTGCCTCCTCATTTGTCTTGACATGTGGCTAATTTGCCTGATTTGTGTACCCATGAGATTCGCGTGTTTTTGTTCCAATCCAGCAATAGCATTTCTCCATTCAGTAGCAGGATCTGTGGCAGGTGTTTGATCTCCGATGTTGTGTTTGAAGACTTTATAGCTTTGAATTTATTTGTATTTATGGTAAGAGTGGAAAGATGTGCAGGCTTATCAGGTCTTCCTCCTCTCTGTATGCAAGTCTTTCATCAAGGATAGCAGTTGCCTCAGGTGTCACGATATCTAAACAATCTGCTGTAAAACTAAATAGGTATTTATATGTGTGGTCTAAACTGAATTTTACCGTACAATAATGCACTAGTACACCATGCTGTGTAGAATACAATTACTGCTATTGCTAATGTTGTGTTGTTTTTTCATATGAAAAGAAAATTGCACCTGCATGAAAAATAATGTGAAAAAATTATTATTACAGGTATTTAGAAATATATTAAAAATTACTTTTCCTGCATAAGTTGGAGTAAAGTTTGCATTGTGTACTTTTTATTGGTTAACATCTTTTTATGTTATCACTTGTCATTAGCCTGCATAGGAGGTGCATTGGATGTGTCAGTGATGTGGCTTGGCAATGGAGGAGAATCATTCCTTTCAGATAAAACAGATGCCCTTGGTGCAGGAGCTGTTAGTTTATATTAGATTACACAACAATTGTGCTGTTGCCCTATAATGAACAGGTTAATAGGTTTCTTTTTATTGCAGTATACAGTCAGCTTTGGTATAAAATTCACCCAGAAACCTGTCCATCAGGTTGACCTAAAATTATCCAAGTCATTTATGTTCAAACCGCCATGGATCTGCATTTACCAAATATTTAAAAAGGTCAATGGAGCCCATTGTACAATTTCCATTAGTTATGAGCTACATTGTAACCGGATTTCCTTCAGCACACAAGACTAGTCTGTAGTTATCAAGAAGATTTTATTATACTAAAGTTTCATGTGCATAGCTAACCATTATACTGTATATTGGATATTAAACAGCTTCTGTCTGTAACCAGAGGGGTTTATGTAGCCATGTGGCTGGCATGCTTAAGTGCAAATTTTTGGACCATGAGTAAGAACCTGGAGGACAAAAGGGTTAAGGTGCCCATACACGGTGCGATTGCACCTTGCGATGCGATGCACACTCCTGCAGGCATCTCATCACACAGTACAAAAAGTATGTGCTGCACATACTTTTTGTACTGGATCGCATCGCACGCAAATCGCATGCAATCCGATGCGATTTAGTACAAAACGCACCTTAAGTGCAGTAGAACAGGCCTGTCCAATTGTGGCCCTCCAGCTGTTGTGAAACTACAAATCCCAGCATACCCTGCCACAGTTTTAGCAGTTTCTAACAGCAACAGTGTGGCAGGGCATGCTGGGGTGTGTGGTTTAACAACAGCTGGAGGGGCCATAGGTTGGACACGCCTGCAGTAGAGTGAGTTTTAAACATTTTTTGGTACTCTCCGTCCGACTATATGTCAGAGGACTGTTGTGAATATCAAGTTTCATAAATTCAAAAAAGTTTAGTGATCTGGAAACTGTAGATCATTGGGAACTTTCAAGTTGGTTAAGGCATGGAAATCACAATCTCCCATTGGCTACTTCCTACTGGAAGTCCGACCTGCCAGTCACTAGAGGCAGTCCCATTGGAGGTGTTCCCTCCCTCTGGGATGCCTCTCTATGTGCAGCTGTGGGTCAGCCCCTAAAAGCGGGTTCTGCGCATGCGCAGTACCATGGATGATACTGTGCATGCGCCAAGCCAAGGACAATTCTATGGGTCTGCTCCCGAAGCAGCCCCATAGAGGCTGGGGCCAGCGCATGTACAGTACCGAAGAGGCTACTGCGCATGCACCGGTCCCGCGACGGTGATCGGAAAAAGAAGATGGAGGTTGCAGCAGAGGGGACCTGCCGGGACCAGTAGTGGCGGCACCAGAAGGGGGGGTTTGGCATCTCGGCAGCCCCTCTCCTCTGACGAGGTAAGAATCGCCACTGTGTGAGAGAATTTAAATTATTGTCTGCAAATCCTTCAATTTCATATTGACAAATTTGTTTCCAATATCAGGGCCGTAACTAGGGGGGCTGGGGGGGGTCACGTGCACCGGGCGCTGGAGGGGGGGTGGTCGCTGTCAGGTCCGGGGACAGCCAGCGGAGGTCCGGTGACAGGCAGCGGGGTTCCGGGTAGCCGCTGTAGCGGCAGCTTGACTCCGTCCGTCTCTACTCTCTCCTACTAGCGTCCAATTCAGCCAATCAGCGTCCGGCAAGTCTTTTCAAAGTAATCACCAGCGCTTTCCGCCGCCGCGCTAGTAGGAGAGACGGACGGAGTCAAGCTGCCGCTACAGCGTCTACACCAGTGCCCGGAACCCCGCTGCCTGTCGCCAGACCCCCACTGGCTGCACACAGGAGTTATGTAAGTTGGCAGCGGGGAGGGGGAGGGAGGGTCTCCGGCGCCAGGTCCAAGACGGTCATTTGGTTTCCCTTCCCCCGGTCAGGGGAAGGGGGGGCACCAAATAACTGCCCTGGCCCGGGCACCGGAAACCCTAGTTTCGGCCCTGCCAATATGAGGAGAAACATATTTCAATTCTTTGATATGATATGTAAATAAGTATTTAGTCCTATTTAGCTCTGTTCTATTGCAAAACTGTGGGTTAATACTTTAGGATAATTGTATGGCTGTAAAATAACTGCGGAACCAATCTACTTTATGTAACATATACCCCTTTCATACTGCAAATGCCAGGTCACACCCAGGATTAGGACATGGGCCTGTTCAAGGAGTAATATTTGTGGTCTGTAAGCTTCCTGTGTGACCCGGCTTCTTGCCAGGTCGATGACATCACACGGGCGTGGGGTGGAGTGGCAGCGTGTCATCGTTGGGATGGGAGTGGAGCCAGCACTTGGAGCTGACAGTGCTGCCTCCTCCATTCACACTGCACTACAACCCGGGTCAGAGCTATTTCAACCCTGGTTATGACCAGGGTTGAAATGCCGGGTTGCTCGACCCAGGGTGGCACTTTTTTACACCGCACCTCGACCCGGGTTGGTGACGTAGAGACCCGGCAATAACCCGGGTCGAGAGTGTGGTCTGAAAGGGGTAATAGGAAAAATGTGTTCTCTACTAGTTTTTTTAGCATTATGTGTACAGTTACTGTTTTTTTCTTTAAGATATTGAGCAACTGAATTACATCCTTTTTTAAATTTTATTTTCCCTATATGTCTTTTCTTTGATCTTTTTATCTCTATTTTATTCTCCCAGCCATTTCCACTTACCATATATACTCGAGTATAAGTCGACCCGAATATAAGCCGAGGCACCTAATTTTAGAACAAAAAACCCTGCAAAAACGTATTGACTCAAGCATAAAACATGTTCTGAAAAAGTAGGCTTATACTCGAGTATATATGGTACTTATTTCTCCATTTACAATAATTTTTCTTATTTTTCATTGTCTGCATCTGATGATTTACTTGATGCTCACACTTACCAACCCCTTTAAATACAAAAAGGGAAAATGTCGTAAATGTCTTTACAAAGAGCATCTATTGGCATTGATAAATTGTTGATAATTTACAGTAATACTACAGTATTTTTCAATATGAATTTATCTACTGTTGCATGGTCCTAGTTGTCCATTCGTAATTTATTGTCAATGGTGAAGTATTGTTGTCAGTCAATGAAAAGTCATAGATGGACCTACATAGTATAGTACAGTATATGAGTTTTTAGACCCAATTCTCAAAAGGGATATTTATCTCATTAAAAATAAGCTCCATACTCACCAATAACGGCATTGGCAGGGACCCAGCAGCGGGAGCGATGGGGGGAGAGGGAGCTATGTTGCAGCTGCACCACGGCTGACGTTATCAGGGCCCTCCCTCATCTGTACATAAGGACGAGGGAGGGGGGCATGTGGCTTTATGTGTAATGGGCATTATGGTTTGTTATATAGTATGTAATGGGCATTACGGTTTGTTATATAGTATGTAATGGGCATTACGGTTTGTGTGGCCTTATGTGTAATTGGAATTACAGCATGTGGCTTTATGTGTATGGGTATTACAAAGTTCACTAAAATGTGCAATGGGCATTACGGTGTGTGGTATAATGTTAGGCCACAGCCCTTTTTGCAGCGCAAGTGCCCCACCTACTACAAATTTGGGGGGGTAGGGTATGAAACATGCCCTTGTTCCGGGCACCGTGGCACCTAGCTACACCACTGGAGCCAGTAGACAAAGGGCACATTAGTGTACCTGGTCGAGGGAGAGGTGTGCATTTAACCAGAGACCCCATACTCCATATTTTTTAAGACATTTACATTTGTTATATAAAAATGTTCAAGGGAGATAGTGGTGTTGACTAGAGCAACCCAGGACAAATGGTAAGGCAGTTCTATTTATAAAGACTGATGCAATACATACACGCGCTAAAGTTATTAAGTTATTTACATATAACCGAATATATGTAGAGAGGGACTCCCTCCAATTCCAAACCGAAAAACATATATGGAGGGACATAAGAGAGATAGAGACATCTGTATTACCAATGCTAAACGTCACTTTACCCCAGAAGGGGGTCACTCGACAGCACTGCCACAGCGGATGCCAGAAACCAGTACCCGGTAGCTGAACATTTGGGACAGGCATCTGATCATAATCACATTTATTTATAAAACATAATAAAAAATATTGTAAAAACTTGGTTGTAACAAAAGGACACATTTAGGGCATACACAGTTGTTTTAGATGCATTCCTTCCACTACTGTATAATGAATGGTAGTCCAGATGGGCTTACATAACAAGATGTATAATAAAAGTTCTGGGCACTTGGCGCTCCCAATGGAATGACAAAACACTCTCTGATGTTACTGGTGATGTACGGTTGAGGCCATGTATGGTCCTCACGAGAATGCGGTGTTGGTATAAATGGATCCCGTGCTGTTTAAGAAGTGTAGATGGGGAAAAAACCTTAAGTGGAGTGGTGGTGCAAATAGCTGTGGTATAGCCCTCTTGCCGACGTGTTTCACTGGTAACATCTGGGTCTAACATCAGAGACTTCCTCCAGTGGACTGTCATTCCATTGGAGCACATGCAATATCGTGAGGACCAGTTGCTTACCATCGGTCACCAAAGACTCCTCCAGCGGTGAGATCATACTAATAATAAGTACCCAGAACTTTTATTGTACACCTTTTCTATGCCAGCCCATCAAAACTACCATTCATTATACAGTATGTGCAATTTAAAACAATATAGAAAGAGAGTTTTGCCAGTCGCACAGGATAATAATGAGTAGTGGTAGTGTGGACCCTCCAATCGTAGGCTCCTAATATATCATATGTACAGTATAGGGCCATGAGGGTGTGCTACCATGGACATTTAATGATACGATTTTAAAGAGGAAAAAGAGAAGAATGTCTGCTACTGGTGCACCTAAGAAATTGACACATAAAATGTAACTTTTAATATATTGGTTAAAATAGTTGCGAAAAATAAAACCACAATACAAGACATACAACACAGTGTGATTAAAAATCTACACTCAGTGGGACCCCAGTCTGTTTTCCCTATTATCAAAAAATTGGCAGATCTGATAGCTTCCCTTGATCCCCTGGTGTATATGGGCAATAACAATCTCGTGAATAGTTGAGTGTTTTTACTTTTAAGGTGCCGCTGGACAAATTTGTTGCTACAATATGCAATATAAAGATTGTTGCTGGATCCGGGTGTGATCCCGACCCTGCTTAATTGTTCATAGCGGTACTGATAGCAGGTTGTGTGGTCTGGCTGGCACAATGGGAGAAGGGGTGTCGAATTGCACCGCTGCCTCCCCTGTTGCCTTACACACGTAGGTCCGCTTAGTTGGCCGTGGGACAGTGGTGCCACTCACGGGCTCCCAACACTGTGTTGCTGTTAGCGGGAGACAGATGGTATTGGCTGTCTGCGCTCTGCCAATGTAGGACAGTTTCGCTAGTGCGTGGAGTCTGATGCCAGATACAGTACCACACTACTAAGCGGAGACCCGTTGGATGCTCGGCTATCTAAACAGATCAAAATGCAGTATATGGGGGGAAAGGGACTGGACACACACACACACTGAGTGTGATAGCGGTCCTATCCTGAATTAACCTTTGGTTAAATTAATTTGCACATCTGATGAGAAGCCTCCAATTTAACGTAACCTGCCTGGAGTCCAATAGATTCTATGCAGGATGTACAATTGAATCTATTGGAACTTGGCATATGCAGTGGCACATCTGGGCAAGCTAATAATATAACCCCAATCTGCATCATCAAGGACTCATAAATCAGTTTCCCATTTAGCGAGGAACACACTCAAACCATCTATCCCAGAGAAGGAGTGGACCAATATTGTTTTGTGACATTGCATAGTAAGTATTAGTGCATGGAGAGGCGATTCAGAGAGTTGCGGTGTGCCACCACCCAACCTGGCTATGGTTTATGGAAGGACGTTGACAATTCGCTTTCCTGTTTATCTGTGTCCATGGCCAGAACCTGGCTCCCCTGCTGTGAAAAGCAACACAGTCCCAGGATGATTAATCGTCAAAAGTCTTACATAATACAAACATTGGGGGTTATTCTGATTCACTCGGAAAGGCACAATCACTCTCTAATGGACAAAACCATATCACCGCAGGTGGGGCTGTTGAAACTAGGGGCGGCGGTACGCATCCTCTGACCTTTTCATACCCCCACCATCCACATCGGCGTGGAGTTGATTTTAGATAGTGTGTCGAGCGCAGAGAGCCACCGAGACCGAAGCGTGGCGAGCGGCCGCGTAAAGTAATACGCGTATGCGTATATAAAATCAACTCCACGCCAACGTGGATAGTGGGGGGTATGAAAAGGTCGGAGGACGCAACCTTTTCATGCCCCCACTGGCGTTGATAGTGGGGGTGGCGTGGGGGTGCATTTAACATTTTAAGCACCCATTAGGGTGCTTATACAATTAAAAATCGTATAGGGGGGCCATTTTCCATTGAAAAAACCCATTATGGTGCTTATACAATTTAAAATCACATTGCATCGCATGCGGGTATATTGCATGCGATGCAATACAATACATAAGATGCCATACGACTTTATATCGTGGGCGCCGTGCTAGGAAACAAATACCAGCTCTTTTATAAAGAGATTTCCTTGTTTCATAAAGAGAGTTGAGATGGGGTGGTGTAAGAAAAGAGCCAGAATATACAAATTGGTCTTTTTGAGCATCGAGATAGTGACCAGTTGGAGAATGACAGCAAAAATTATACCGTTGAATACAGAATTCCTGAAAGCTACATGCTATATACTCTGGATTAAATAGAAGGGGTTTGGAGGACCCGCACCATAAATGTGATGTTCAAAGTTTTTATATAATTTTCAATATTTTTGGGTGGTAACAATGCTCGCCTGTCAGGACTTTTTTATCAAATATGGTTCCTGGCCTGCTAGGGTGCAGCCCCCTGATTTGTTATTGGATCAATATAGACTGAAGAGAAGAAAAGAAATCAGCTTTAAGTGGGGCGCACTCCTTACCCAAAATGTCTTTATCAAAGACTTTTTTTAAAAAAAACGTACCTATTGTTAGGTGTATATTTTATTAGTGTATGTTGACACATTGACCTACCCGGTCATCATTTGTATTCTTGGTTTTCAATTTTATTAATTGTATTCAACCTTTATATAGTACATTCCCTTTACAAGGGATAACATATAGCGAAATTATTAAAAACAAGTAAAGATATAGAAAAACAAAGAAATAGAAGTTTAAAAAGTGTCTCTGTGACCTATTAGTAGCTGTATAACGATTGCTTGTAACAGCTGTATAGTATCTGTGTTCACTATAATTTGTAATAAAGAGAGTTTCTCACTCATCTACTGTGTTTGGTGTATTAAATCCAATGTGTGATTATAGTTGTATAACCACTCCTTACTTGACTTATGTTGTCATAGGATAATTTTCCAATTGATAGAATTGGTACATTTGCATGTGTGGGTATGAATATTTACTCACACACAGTTTTGGTAAAATTATTCTGTCTCAGAGTATGTATCAATTTTTCACCTTAATGTATCATGGATTGCTTCTTTGAAATTTTCACCAGTTTGCTCATTGTTATAAATTGTGACGGTTGTTCTCAGACATCATGAGAAAGAGGGGGTGCTTGCCGTTCAGCCCGGTACTCCCTTATATAGGATGTCTCCGTATCACTATGCAGTACTTCTCATATCTGTGTTTGCCAGTATATTGGGTTCATGCATGTACAGAAAAATATGTATATACACATCAGTGTGGTTAAATGACACACATGTGTTCATGAGGGATATTCCCTGAGGTTCACCACTGTGTCTGCGTGCGTGTTATATAATAGTTTTTGAATGATATTTTCAACCAAGGAGCATTGTGTGGAGCCTTATCATTCAGGCTAGATAACCACGCGATTCTAATCGTGATAATATTATCACTTCTCCTTAGGTGCGCATATTTCTTAGTCCCATTTATTGTGTTTGATGTTATTATTGTCAAGCGTGCCCATGCGGGTGCACAAGAGGTTGTAAATATTCTATGGCTGAGTTATATTCTCATTTTGCCATTTAAGATATTGTAATTGCTTGACATGCAATATAGTGTCCCTGCGTACACACTGGGAGATCACACAATTGGACTGTAATTCATTTCACACAGATCACAGTGGAATTTGTGTGACCATAACGATATTGGTCTATCATGTATTTTGCATGCAGTCACACCGCGTGTTGTACCCGCAGTTGTCTGCCACAATCTGCTGTTTCAATAGCAGTTATTGATATTTCTATCGTAGGTAGAAGACTGAATCTCTTTTTCTCCACTGGCTTTTAATGCCGCGAGAGATATATCAGTATTCACTTGATGATTCTTATTAAATGTATAGGCGTGAGTTTTAGTCAGTCCCCTTAGGTACTGTGCGGCAGATAATCGTTAGATCTAAATTTGCATTTTATTACTGCATACACATGTGGCAATCCACAGATTTGAGAGTTGGAACTGTTGAATTAGTGTTTTATTACTGCATACACATGTGGCAATCCACAGATTTAATTTATTAGATTAGATCTATTCATGCAATATAGTTCTGCTACCGCTCGTATATGAGGCGGTACATGGATAACAATCGCTACAACTCTGTTTATTTCAAAATTAGTAAAGTCATTATTCTCAAGAGACAAGTTTCTCTTTTACTCCAAATAGTGTGCTGAGAGCTGCGGCTATTTGAATCACTTAATTAAGGCGTGTTTCACATAGATCTATTCATCCCATTAGTTTATGTACGTTTTTAGATTATAATCAGTACTTATTTATTATTGCACCATGTACTGTTCACATTGTATTTATGTCTTGCATGTAGTCATACCGCGTGTTATATCAGCGGTTGTCTGCACTACATATGGTCGCAATAACGGCTGTCAGTGTCTCTGTAATTTCAGAGCAGAGACTACGTTGCTGTTCTAATGACTTGTATTGCCGCAACAGTTATTAGTACGATTACTGAATCACAGTTTTTAACAAGGAATAATATATATCTAGTGTGCAAAGTAGCAATCGTTCAGAACTGGAGAGTAAATCTCCTAAGCCGGCTTGTATTGCCTCGGCGGTATCAGCTGCATACGCTGACAGCCGCTCCACGCCAGAGAGTGAGTCTCTTAAGCTGGCGTGCTATCTGCCCGCAGCGTCAGACACGTTAATGGAGATAGTATCACAGAATAATTATACACCAAACAAATATACAAATTAACACAGAATTATTGCTACTAGGTCACAGAGTAAATGCCGATGCGCATTTCGCTCAGTAGCTTTTTCGAGGCTGTCACCTAGGTGACAGCCTCGAAAAAGCTACTGAGCGAAATGCGCATCGGCATTTACTCTGTGACCTAGTAGCAATAATTCTGTGTTAATTTGTATATTTGTTTGGTGTATAATTATTCTGTGATACTATCTCCATTAACGTGTCTGACGCTGCGGGCAGATAGCACGCCAGCTTAAGAGACTCACTCTCTGGCGTGGAGCGGCTGTCAGCGTATGCAGCTGATACCGCCGAGGCAATACAAGCCGGCTTAGGAGATTTACTCTCCAGTTCTGAACGATTGCTACTTTGCACACTAGATATATATTATTCCTTGTTAAAAACTGTGATTCAGTAATCGTACTAATAACTGTTGCGGCAATACAAGTCATTAGAACAGCAACGTAGTCTCTGCTCTGAAATTACAGAGACACTGACAGCCGTTATTGCGACCATATGTAGTGCAGACAACCGCTGATATAACACGCGGTATGACTACATGCAAGACATAAATACAATGTGAACAGTACATGGTGCAATAATAAATAAGTACTGATTATAATCTAAAAACGTACATAAACTAATGGGATGAATAGATCTATGTGAAACACGCCTTAATTAAGTGATTCAAATAGCCGCAGCTCTCAGCACACTATTTGGAGTAAAAGAGAAACTTGTCTCTTGAGAATAATGACTTTACTAATTTTGAAATAAACAGAGTTGTAGCGATTGTTATCCATGTACCGCCTCATATACGAGCGGTAGCAGAACTATATTGCATGAATAGATCTAATCTAATAAATTAAATCTGTGGATTGCCACATGTGTATGCAGTAATAAAACACTAATTCAACAGTTCCAACTCTCAAATCTGTGGATTGCCACATGTGTATGCAGTAATAAAATGCAAATTTAGATCTAACGATTATCTGCCGCACAGTACCTAAGGGGACTGACTAAAACTCACGCCTATACATTTAATAAGAATCATCAAGTGAATACTGATATATCTCTCGCGGCATTAAAAGCCAGTGGAGAAAAAGAGATTCAGTCTTCTACCTACGATAGAAATATCAATAACTGCTATTGAAACAGCAGATTGTGGCAGACAACTGCGGGTACAACACGCGGTGTGACTGCATGCAAAATACATGATAGACCAATATCGTTATGGTCACACAAATTCCACTGTGATCTGTGTGAAATGAATTACAGTCCAATTGTGTGATCTCCCAGTGTGTACGCAGGGACACTATATTGCATGTCAAGCAATTACAATATCTTAAATGGCAAAATGAGAATATAACTCAGCCATAGAATATTTACAACCTCTTGTGCACCCGCATGGGCACGCTTGACAATAATAACATCAAACACAATAAATGGGACTAAGAAATATGCGCACCTAAGGAGAAGTGATAATATTATCACGATTAGAATCGCGTGGTTATCTAGCCTGAATGATAAGGCTCCACACAATGCTCCTTGGTTGAAAATATCATTCAAAAACTATTATATAACACGCACGCAGACACAGTGGTGAACCTCAGGGAATATCCCTCATGAACACATGTGTGTCATTTAACCACACTGATGTGTATATACATATTTTTCTGTACATGCATGAACCCAATATACTGGCAAACACAGATATGAGAAGTACTGCATAGTGATACGGAGACATCCTATATAAGGGAGTACCGGGCTGAACGGCAAGCACCCCCTCTTTCTCATGATGTCTGAGAACAACCGTCACAATTTATAACAATGAGCAAACTGGTGAAAATTTCAAAGAAGCAATCCATGATACATTAAGGTGAAAAATTGATACATACTCTGAGACAGAATAATTTTACCAAAACTGTGTGTGAGTAAATATTCATACCCACACATGCAAATGTACCAATTCTATCAATTGGAAAATTATCCTATGACAACATAAGTCAAGTAAGGAGTGGTTATACAACTATAATCACACATTGGATTTAATACACCAAACACAGTAGATGAGTGAGAAACTCTCTTTATTACAAATTATAGTGAACACAGATACTATACAGCTGTTACAAGCAATCGTTATACAGCTACTAATAGGTCACAGAGACACTTTTTAAACTTCTATTTCTTTGTTTTTCTATATCTTTACTTGTTTTTAATAATTTCGCTATATGTTATCCCTTGTAAAGGGAATGTACTATATAAAGGTTGAATACAATTAATAAAATTGAAAACCAAGAATACAAATGATGACCGGGTAGGTCAATGTGTCAACATACACTAATAAAATATACACCTAACAATAGGTACGTTTTTTTTAAAAAAAGTCTTTGATAAAGACATTTTGGGTAAGGAGTGCGCCCCACTTAAAGCTGATTTCTTTTCTTCTCTTCAGTCTATATACTCTGGATTGTAAGATATTGGCTCAATTTATTTCCAGTCAAGTGTGCTTAATTATAAGTTTACAAGGCATTTAAGTAGTTTAGCTACCAAAAGGGAGTCTGTATTGTCTCCTTTATTACAAAATCAATTTTGTAACCAACACAGAATTTTGGTTTCCATTTTTGAGTATAGCATTTGATTGAGATGTCTTTAAGGGAAATAAATTTGTTACAGATAGAGATGACTTTGATTTTTCTCTGTGAGCTCTCTAATTTGGTTCTCAAGGCCAGAAATGTGTTGTTACTCTTGAGTTTCTGGTATTTAATAACCAAAATTAAACAACTGATGGAGGTCTTATATGCTTCCAGGCAACATTAATTCAATATTAAGGCAATATTAATGAAAATCTCAGAAGATTGATAATTGATAATTGATCTTTCTGAAACTGTGTTTATGTTGGATTTAATTAATAAATAAAAATTTGGTTGTGGGAGGGGTTTCTAGGGAAACACGAGTAGTCCTAACTGCAGCATGGTCTTTCCCAGATTGAAATAGACTGAAGCTCTGAACAATCCCTTTGTCCCTGAAACGTGAAAGTCAATCATGACTAAAGTAAATGTAAAAAGAATGTGGAAAAATCTTAATAAAAAAGGGAAAGATGTTTGAAGTTGATTTCCTATTCAAGAATTTGATCAATACATACTATCAAGTTGGGAGACTTTGGATGGCGTTATAGGTGTCACCCATAGCAGGTATGAGCACTTTTTAAATTATTTTTATAGGGAATGGCTGGGAGTCATCTTCTCCCGAGACTTATTAGTTTTTGAGTGCTATAAAGATCTGAAAGCTCTTTTATAGAGAGATTTCCTTCCTAAAGAGAGATAAGAAGGGGTGGCATAAGAAAAGAGCAAGAATATATAAATTGGTCTTTTTCAGGATCCAGGTTGTGGCCAGTTGGAGAATGACAGGAAGAATCATAGCTTTGGATGTAGAATTCCTGGACGCCAGCCTCTTGTCTTTTGAAGAACTGCAGTTTTCTTGTTTAGTGAATTCACCCGATTAACATAATTGTTATATTTTTGAAGGTTATAGAGGGCTAAATAAAGTGAAGAGTAGATTATATTATCCAAATTGATCAATTGTTGGTGAATGGGAGTGCTAAAATTATAATAGCAATAGAGGGTTGGTAAAAGTCCTCAGTTGTGCAAAAGTATGGCCCTGGTCGACATTACTCATAACACAAATTAGACCACCTAGGAGTTAATAAATATAGGCAAATATGTGGTGTGTAAGTCCAACTAATTATTTAAAGGGAAATGAATATCTAGACAAAACATTCAAAGCTAATAAGTTCAGAATGGTAGAAGAAAATCTCTATAAAATATAGCATGAATTACATGAATCAAGATTGAACAAAAAGGCAATTAATCAAAATCAGAATCAGCTTTATTGGCCAGGTATACTTGCTTATACTAGTTATTAGATTTGGGTTGCTGTGCAACAGCCAGGTAGGTAACAAGTAAACAGTGGCAGTACAGATATATATATATATATATATATATATATATATATATATAAAACATGCACAGATATACACTAGATGCACCCTGGGGGGGTGCCGGACGGCTCCCCGACAGTTGGGATTCCGACAGTCATTCCTCCGACGTCAGAATCCCGACTTCTCCCTCGTGGGGGTCCACGACCCCCATAGAGGGAGAATAAAATAGGTGCCTGCAGCGTGACAAGCGCAGCGAGCCTGCAAGGGGCTTCATTGCGCTCACCACGCTGTGCAGTCGGGATTCCGACGTCTGACTAATGACTGTCGGAATCCCGACTGTCGGGGAAATATACCACACCCCCCTGGGGCTGGTGGTGGACAAGGACAGGGGAGACACAGGTAACACATTTTGGCTGAGCACAGCACCCAGGCAGCCATCAGCGGCACCACTTGGTCATAGCAATAGCCATAAAAGTAACAAATAAAACAGTGACAGTACAGATATAAGACAGGGAATATATTTGGCTTAGCTGCTCTGCTCCTGCTCATCAACGGCACCATCTTGTTCATGGCTACTTCCAGAGCATTAGCTCTGTAATACAACATGCTGATAAGAAAAATGGCCTGGTAGATGAAATCGCTAAGACTAGTGTCAAAGAGAAAAGTAATAATTTAAGAGGCACCTGTATGAATCCAGAGGAACCTAAAATGGAAAGAACCAAAGGACACAGAAATAAAAAAAAAAAAAAAACCTGAAAGCCAATCTTACAATATGAACTGATGGCTTTTTATCTTGGCTCCAAACATGAAAATGATGTCCTATCTCTGTAGGGCGTTTATGATCTCATTGATTCCTTGTAGTAAAGGCCAGGCTTTTAGGAATATATAGGGGAATCTACTGTAAATTTGATTTTGTACATAAAGTATTTATATTTTTTGTCGCTGTCAGATCTTGAGGGTAAATGAGATTGGCTTGTTTTAAGGGATACTGTAGCTGGGACATTTCTGCAAGGATTTATTTGGAAATAATAATAAGTACAGATTGAGTATCCCTTATTCGAAATGCTCGGAACCACGACCATTTCGGATAAGAGATTTTTAAGTTTTTTTGCTATTTTTGAAAACATATTTACCTGGTCCCCCGATGGTCCCCCGGCATCCCTCGGCATCCACGGCATCTCCCGGTGTCCATGGCGGCCTTCAGGATCTTTTTCAGCGGTCCATGGGGTGCATTGCATAAGTTTGCAGGCGCGCTGGTGACATCACCGGTGTGCCCGCACAGCCGCACAATGCACTTTTAGGACAGCTGAAGACACTGAATAAGATGCCGTGGCCATCGGGGGACTTGGTAAGTATGAAAAAAGGGGCAGAGGGGAAACAAAAAAAAATATCCACGTTTTTTTAAATATTTCGGATAAGAGACCTCTAGTAAAAAAAAGTCCTGGGTAGGTTTTCTTAGAGTTTAGGTTACAAAGTAAGGGAATCTTCTATTGCTTCAGGTACATTTTTAAGAATAAACCTAAGGTAAGCAAAAAAGACGTGTTTCTATAGATTGAGCTATAGCACACAGTGGGCCATATTCTAGTTCACTCTTAGATGCAAATTCCTTCTCAGATGGACAAAACAATGTGCATTGCAGGGGGGGGGGGCAGATGTAACAGGTGCAGATAGAATTAGATTTGGGTGCGTTATTTTGTTTCTGTGCAGGGAAAATACTGACTGCTTTATTTTTACACTGCAATATAGATCTCACTTTGAAGAAAAACCCCACCCAAATCTAACTCTCTCTGCACATGTTATATCTGCCCCACCCTGCAGTGGACATGGTTTTGTCCATTTGAGAAGGAATTTGCCTCTAAGAGCAAACTTGAATAAGGCCCAGTATTATAAAATACACTTATAAAATAATGCCTTTTATTCATGTGAAATACTGTGTGAGTTGAAAAATGTCTGACAAAATCTAAAGATATCTAACTATATAAGTGTGATGAGAAAATACTGGACACATATATTGTATATTAAAAGGTTAGTTTGTGCAGATCTACAGTTGCCCTTTGCAGTGCTGTCTTTTTCAATGCGCTTGTCAAACCAGCACCAGTAACATTCAGTTACATGCAAAGCTTTAGGCAAAAGATAGGAATTGAGTCGCAAAAGTGTAAAGCTGTTTATTTAACACTTGTCATATAAAACATATGTGATTGTATTCACATTAGGCAAAGGGAAAACAGACATGTAGATTAAGCAGAATCCGTCAATGTGGTTCCTGTAGAGAGCTTTCCTCTTCTGACAGAAGAAGCTTTGAGATGAATAATTATTCAGTTATTTAATCAGAAAGACGTGCAGATAGTGTTTTCAGTTGTTACATATGAAACGAACAGTAGTTTTAAAAGTGTTCATTTTAATACAGTAATACAAATATTTCCATATTGCGCACAGTAATAAAAAAGTAGTGAATGATTATGTCCTTGGGGACATTACTGTAATATAAGAGCTAATTGACTGGGACATTGCTGTCTGATAAGCATGTACTGTATACACATTATGATGTAATCCGTAGCTACCAGCGAATCATCTCAAAGTATTTTTTATCAGCGGAGAGCAGCTCTCCACATTACCCACAGCGACATCTACTGTTCAAATTTCATGACTGCAATTGTTTCATCTGAGTAATATTGCATATATATTATGACCAGTGTTGCATTAACTGTTTTATGCTATATTCTTCAATGTTTCAAGCCCTTAAAGCCTTCAGTGTGAGGATACAATGATAGTATTTATATCCTTTATAAATCATTTCAAATTTTCAAATTCTGAATTTGAGTTACAAACAAACCCTGGTGGGCGAAATATTGTGAAACTCAATTTCGACGGTTTCATAATTTTTTAATCTGATTTTAAACCTACTCTGAACGAGCATTCTATGCAGCACAGCAAATCTCATAAGTGCTCTCTGTGCCAATGAATCAATAATAGCTGTCATCAGTTCATGAATGGTAGCAGAAATCGTATGTTATTTCAGATCTAGTTTTTATAAATAACAGTGGGTAAAAAGTCTTTACAGTTTTATAATGTACTTTATGTGCCTTACGTGAGTAGGGTGGGATGGTATCAAGAACCCAACTGTCATAATGCCAAAGGAGCCAGTGTGTATTTTAACTCTATGCCTAATCCCAACCATCCACTTCTGCGAGCTGCAGATGTAGACATAATTATCATACCCATGGTTGGCAGGCGTGGCAAGATGCTGTGGCTGTGACTTAATATGCTGGGGTGTGACTAGCCCACAACCCATGGCCCTTATTCTGGCCCAAATTCATTCTCATATGGAGAAAACCATGTGCACTGCAGGTGGGGCAGATGTAACTTGTGCAAAGAGAATTCAATTTGGATGCGGTTTTACTTCAAAGTGAGATCTATATTGCAGTGTAAAAATAAAGCAGTCAGTATTTTCCTTGCACAGAAAGAAAATAACTCACCCAAATCTAAATCTCTCTGCACATGTTACATCTGCCCCACCTGCAGTGCACATAGTTTTGCCTTTGCGGGTGAACCAGAATAAGGGCCCATATGTGAAAAAGCTGAGCAAATCTACATCTGTAATCCTAGTCGTCTCCTCTCCCATGCTTAATCCTAATCATCTCCTCTCCCAACCTATTTCTAATTCTGCCCTCCCACAGCCTAAACCTAACCATTGATTCCCACAGTCTAACCCTTAACTCAGTTCTTGCCATCAGGATTCTGCCACTCTACCTCGTTATATAAAACCATACCACTTCTTGGTGTACTGTTTTTTATAGTCAGACAAAATATCTTTATATGACTTACTTTAACCTTCATTCGAATTTGAATCATTAATTTGCATGAATGCAATCTGAATTGTCATTCTATGTACTGTATTGGGGGAGCAAAAATTGCTGCAAAAGATGCATGTGATGGCTTCGCAAAACATAAATAAAACATTGGTCACTGAGATGCATAGCATGCTGTGTAGATTCTCGACTAAGCTATTATTTTACATCTCGAAGTAAGCCAAACATTGTGATTGTACGCTGCTTCATTAGTCTCTATTCTCTACCTTTCCTGTAATCTAGCCGCTGGAAAATCAGTGATAAATCTTCACCTGCCACTCAGACAGGAGAATACAAAACACCAGTAATGTTTCCTGAAGACTCAACTTTTAAACAACTGCAAGTTAGAGCATACTATAGCTTTAAATATAAATGCAACCTGTAATTACTGTATCGTGATGGAATTCTTTAAATAAAGCTAATCTACTAGATGGATGTATGGTAATGTTCTTTAAAGCCTACCTAAAAAAGGTCTCTGTCCATCAATATAGTGTAATTTAACATCTCAGCAACCTCCAAATGTAAATAAAATGAACAGTTAGTGACTTCAACTTTTGCAGTTGTCATACATAGCAAAAGGTAGGTGAATACTCAATATGCTTAACACTGCTAATCGGAATAGTTACTCATTTTAACGTACTGCAGAGAAGTTTGAGGTTCTTAGTATCATTTTGGCCAAAAATATTGCTCACCAACTGTGACCAGATTACCTTATCTGGTGGGTCCCTTATGCCCCTTATGCCACATGGGGTGAGTCAGCCTTTGTGCTGAGTGATCTAGTTAAGCATAGAATGCTCAGCTCAGATTGCTCAGCACACAGCGCTGCACCAGCCAGGTCCGCTGAGCTGATGATGACTGGATTTGTGCATAGATTTATTCAGTATAAATCTAGTCAGGCGATTGCGACATGCGGGAACACGCATCACCATCGCCGGGGGGGGGGGGGGGGGGGGGGGGCGTTATGCGATAGAGCAATCCGTGCCTCATTTCTGAGTGATGTAGTCAGATTTCTTATAAATAGCCCTCTTGACTTGATCGCCAAGCAATTTTGTTCTCAAATGAACAAAACCATGTGCACTGCAGGTGGTGTGCATGTACCATGTGCAGAGTTAGATTCAGAGGAGTTATTTTGTTCCTGAGCAGGGTAAATACTGGTTTCTTTTTTGTTACAGTGAAATTTAGATTTCAGTTTGAACACACCTCAACCAAATATAAGGGGTACATTTACTAAGATGGGAGTTCCATACCCTCCAACATGACCCATTCCATTAGGTGCAAAATGCTCTGTTCCTGGACTTCCCTGCCAGTGACAGTTACAGAGGTGGGACTGCACCACTGTCCAATATTCAAAGAGGGGAGTTACACCTACTGCCACCTCAAACATCATTGTCCTAGACTCAGTGGCAGTTGATGTGACCCCCCTCTTTGAATTTTGGACTGTGCTGGAGTCCTACTTCTGTAACTATCACTGGCAGGGAAGTCCAGGAACAGAGCATTTTGTACCTAATGGAATGGGACATGTTGGAGGGTATGGAATTCTGTTGAGGATGGGATGTTGCCCATAGCAACCAATCAGATACGACTACTACTTTATTTAGCACCTTCTAGAAGATAATAGATAGAATCTGATTGGTTGCTATGGGCAACATCCCTTTTCAGTAGAACTTCCATCTTAGTAAACTTACCCCTAACTCTCTCTCTATGCACTTGTTACATCTGCCCCACTTGCAGTGAGACATGGTTTTGTCCATTTTACAAAAAGATGTAATTTTGATCAAGTCTTAATTAGCCTTACTGTACATAAGAGGTTCCTGATACAGGTAATCATGTCTGCTGTGAAATATAAGCTAAGTTCCATTTTTGTATTGTCAAGTTTTCCTTTAGCTCAGACTATAATTTTAACACCAACCTGGCGTCAAGCTGAGGAAGCTGCTGTAAAACATATAGAACTACAAAAGATGCACAATTATTATCTTTTTCTAACACTTATATATTGTCTTTAGATACCTTGGGGTATATTTACTAAAGTGTGGGTTTGCAGAAGTGAAGATGTTGCCTATAGCAACCAGTTTATAGCTATTATCTTCTAGAAGGTGCTAAATAGTTAAATAGACTGAATGTAATTTTTTTGCAAGGAACGTCAATAATTCTGCTGCATCTATAACTGATGTTTAAAATTTAGGGAGCATGCAGTGGCGTAACTACAGCCCCACAGTCTCAGCTGTGGCGGGGAGGTGCTGAGTAAGTGTGGGCATCGGTCTGTGGGGCTATGGTTACGCTGTGGCTGGGACTCACCTATTACTTGTGTGTGCGCTGACTTCCGTCTCTCCTCCTGGCTCCGTCTCCTCCTGCAGTGCTAATGAAAATCGACCCTAACAAAATGGCTGCCCCCATACAGCAGACAGTTTTTCAGGAGTGCTAGAATAGGCGGCGGCATCCTCTAGCATCCTTAAAAATGGTCTGCTATTAGGGGGCAGCCATTTTGTGATGGTCATTTTTCATTAGCACTGCAGGAAGAGACTGAGCCAGGAGGAGATCTGCGGGTCCCAGCCCAGAATGCGGTGGCGACATGCGGAGGGGTAAGGGGATGTTTAACTTTACTTGGGCTGGCAAGGGGGAGGGGGGTTGGCGCTGCTAAAATCGTGGGGGTGCATATTTCCTAGTTACGCCACTGGGAGCATGCGGTAGTAGCAAAGCATCTACATACGGATTTAATGCAGAGACTTGTGGAAAAATAAGGACTTACATTTCTTAAGTTTGTCTTAAATATGTGGGAGAATTATAATTTGAGTACTTTATATTTACTAAAGGTAGATTTTCCTTTATATCAATTTACATTGATAAAACTCAATCTTAATAAATATTGGACACATTTAATAAATATTGGACACATTTAATAATATTTAAAACACACAATTACTGTAATTACATTTAAAATGTTATATTAAATCATTATATGTTAGTAAATGTGTATTTGAACCCAGGAATCTCAATACTTATGTAATATCAATTAAAATAGACTTTGAGTAAATATAACCCCAGATGTATTGTGTGCATTGATATGTGAATGTATTGTGTGCATTGACTACCTGCATCTGAAATCTGCATTGAAATAGTGGCAGGTTTTTTTCTACAGGATGGAGTGGCTCAACAATTGCATTAACTGCACTTTGGTCTTAAGTGTCGGACTGGTCATAAAGCCCATAAAGCACATAAGCCCAGTGTCAGACTTGTCATAAAGGACCCACAAGGGAATTGCCAATGGTAGGTGGGATGTCCTCAAGAAAGAGTATAGGGAATTAGGTAAGAAATGAAAGGTGAGGACATCTAGGGTAATTTTCTCAGAAATATTACCAGTGCCACGCGCTAGCTCAGGGAGGCAGAGGGAGATCAGGGAGGTAAATGTGTGGCTTAAGGATTGGTGTAGGAAAGAGGGATTCGTGTTCATGGAACACTGGGCGGACTTCTCAGTCAAGCGCCATCTTTTTTGCCGTGATGGATTGCACCTGAACGAGGAGGGGGCTGCGGTGCTGGGGGGAAGGATGGTTAGAGGGTTGGAGGAGATTTTAAACTAGGTGACGGGGTGGGGGCAGCAAGGCATTATGGGACCATCAGGGAGAGAAGCCGGACTGGGATCAGGAATCATATGGGGGAAGGAGATGGGGGGAGGGGGACAGAGACACAGACAAAGTCCTGGGACATAACAAGGGTATAATCGGGGGTAACTCTCAGGGTGCATCAGGAATGTCATGTAATAAAATATTATGTTGTAACAGTCACGTTACCCCATTACAGTTCTTAGGTACAGATGATCTTAGTATACGGGAAGGAGGGAATGGCAGAGGAAGAATTCCCAGAACTATAAAGAGGGGAGGCCTGTAGAGAGTCTATTGAAGGGGAGAGGGGAAAGAGGAAGCCAGTAAAGAATTCAAATGGGTCCTGGGGTGAAACTAATCACAATATTAGAGCCATATCTAAAAATAAACATAAATTAAAATGCTTACTGGCTAATGCAAGAAGCTTAGTGAGTAAAATCGGGGAGCTTGAAACGGTGATCAGTAGGGACGACTACGACATCATTGGTATTACAGAAACATGGTGCAATGAGTCGCATGACTGGGCATTAAACATGGAGGGATATACACTCTACAGGAAAGACAGGGAAAATAGAAGGGGTGGGGGTGTGTGCCTATATGTAAATAATAACTTAACATCATGTGAGAAAAATATGAGCACAGACCTAGAAGAAGACAACTCGGAGACAGTGTGGGCAGAGATAACCGACAATAATAAATAAAAAAAAAAAAAATTATAATAGGGGTATGCTATAGACCACCAAATATAAATGAAAGGGAAGAGTCTCTTCTTTTAAACCAAATCAAACAATCAACAAATCAGGGTCAGGTATTAATTATGGGGGATTTTTATTTACCCGACATTGATTGGGAAAACGAAATAGGTAAATCAGCAAGAAGCAATGGGTTCTTAAGCTTACTTAAAGACCAGTTTATTACACAAACGATAGAAACTCCAACTCGTGATGAGGCACTCTTGGACTTAGTATTAACAAATAACACAGACTTAGTTTCAAACACAAAAGTAATTGAACAATTAGGGAACAGTGATCACAATATGGTTTCACTGGAAATCAACTTCAGTAAATTACATAAAAAAGGATCTGCAAAAATAATAAACTTCAGAAAAGCAAACTTTGAATTATTCAGGGAAGTCCTAACAGGAATTTGGTGGGAAACAGTTATGGAGGGAAAAAATGCAGAGGAAATGTGGGGTACTCTAAAAAAGATGCTTGATTCACTAACTATTGAATACATTCCTAAAGTAAATAAAGGTAAATTCAATAAAAAAAAAAAGCCACCATGGTTGGACAAAAAAGTAAGGTCAGCTATCAACAATAAAACAAGAGCATTTATATTCTATAAAAATAACTTGAATGAGGAGGCGTTCGCAAAATACAAAGAATCAAACAAAACTTGTAAAGGGGTAATCAAAGCAGCTAAAATATTATATGAAGAGCGCATAGCCACTGAAAGCAAAACCAACCCAAAGAAGTTTTTTAAATACATAAATAGTAAACGTTTAATTAAGGAAAACATAGGCCCACTAACTGATACCAGTGGAAAAAGTGTTACTGAGGACAAGGGAAAAGCAAAACTGTTAAATGAGTTCTTCTCATCAGTATTTACTAATGGAGAGTAGACTGTGGAACGAACATTTACCACAAACGGGACAAATAAGCCAGATCTCATTGTGGAATTCACGCCGAAGGAAATAGTACTGAGGCTAAGCAAACTCAAAACAAATAAATCACCAGGGCCAGATGGGATTCATCTGAGGCTATTAATGGAATTAAGGGATGAACTAGCTACCCCCCTACATTATATCTTTAGCAAGTCACTATCATCAGGTATAGTACCAAAAGATTGGAGAATAGCAGATGTAGTGCCAATATTCAAAAAAGGAAAAAAGGAAGATCCCGCTAATTACAGACCCATTAGTTTAACATCAATTGTGGGTAAACTATTTGAAGGATTTTTAAGGGATGGTATCCAGGAATATTTAGATCATCACCGTCTACTCAGTACTAACCAATATGTTCATGCCAAACTAATCTACTAGGGTTCTATGAAGAGGTTAGCAAAAACCTTGATAATGGAAATGTTGTAGATGTAATTTTCCTAGATTTCGCTAAAGCATTTGATACTGTCCCACACAAGAGATTGATTAATAAAATGGAGAACCTAGGATTGGGTGAAAATATCTGCAGATGGGTAGGGAATTGGCTATGTAATAGAGAACAAAGAGTGGTTGTGAATGGTGCCGTATCAGATATGATACCGGTACCAATACCGGTACTAAGTGGAGTGCCCCAGGGTTTGGTTTTGGGGCCCATTCTGTTTAACATTTTTATTAACGATATTGGGATAGGGTTACTCAGCAATGTATCCATCTTTGCGGACGATACAAAACTTAGCAAAGTCATCAAATCATCAGAAGATGTCACCATGCTTCAAAATGATCTTGCAATTCTAGATGAGTGGGCAAAAAAAATGGAAGATGAGGTTCAATGTAGATAAATGTAAGGTTATGCACCTTGGGAGACACAGCCAGTGTGCAAGTTACAACCTTAGCGGAGAGGAACTGGGTAATTCCATACTTGAAAAGGATCTAGGAGTCCAAATAGACAGCAAACTGGGATGTAGTGCCCATTGTAATGTAGCTACAAAAAAGGCCAACAAAATTCTGGCATGTATTAAGAGGGGAATGGAAACTAGGGACTCAAGGGTAATTATGCCACTGTATAAAGCATTGGTGAGACTTCACCTCGAGTACGGAGTGCAGTACTGAGCCCCACACTATAAGAAGGACATCATAGAATTAGAAAAAATACAAAGTCGATTAACAAAGCTTATTAGGGGAATGGAGAATTTAAGCTACGGGGAGAGATTAAGCAATTTGGGACTATTAACATGGGAATATAGATGTTTAAGGGGCCATGCTCAACATGTACAAGTATATCAAGGGCCAATATAAAGAACTGTCACACACCCTCTTTTCTACTAGAAAGGAATCTAGGACATGAGGGCATGAGTATAGATTAGAAGAAAAAAGATTTCAGTCAGCTAGTAGAAAGAATTTCTTTACGGTCAGAACAGTCAAACTCTGGAACTCTCTTCCCAGAGAGGTGGTAACGGCTGGCTCATTAAATGCGTTCAAGGCAAAGTTGGACAAACATTTACTGTATAAAAACATCCATGGGTACAAATAAGAAATATAATCTGTCTGTAAAATATCAGAACCTACCAAATCAGCAATGGATATCTATACCAGGTTGAACTAGATGGACGCAAGTCTTTTTTCAGCCTTACCTACTATGTAACTATGTAACTATGATAGGGACCCATGATTTAAGGTGTGGCCAGCCACTACAGAAGGTTGGCTAACCACTACAGAGTGATCTTGGACCCTTGATACATAAATCTGCTTTATTTAGCAAATGCAAGGGTATGTATGATAATGTACCAAAATAATAACAGGAATTCACCATAGCCCTGCACAGTATAATAGTACATATGCATAATTCAAGTGTGTAGTCTAGATCTTGATCCCTAGAGGAGGAGGTGGGCTGCAGGTAAAAGGGCCTACCAGGGGATTCCCCTGTACACCTATGGGCCAGTCCTACCCTGGCTCCACCTACTGCTCTTTCCTACCAGAAATATGGGCGTGTGCACTGGACTTTAACCATTGCCCCTCGACGTATTAGTTCCTGAATTACTAGAATAATGCTCTTTTCCGTTTCAGGTTTTGGTAAAAAAGGGGTGCCTGCACACTAATGGTCATTACAGCATGATCATGGGCATGCTGCCCTGTTCCAACCCAATAAATCCAAAAGAAGAAGAAAGAAACAGGGGGTTGTGTGGGCTGGGTGCACACCATTGAGGTATTATAATAAATGGTATTATGCATGAAGTTCAAAGTGCAATCGCATTAAGGAAGGAGGCAATGGCAGTTTGATGGACAGGTGTGTGTGTGGGGGGCAGCAGGTTGGTGATGGGGATGCAATGTGGCATTTGGTGGGCATGGTGCAGACAACACAAGAGTGTTTGGACCACTTTTGGGTCAGCTGCATGACATCACAAGCAGCAGCTAATCCCAAAACATGGCGGCAGTACACCAGCCATTACAGCCCTTATCATTGCAGTTGCAGCAATTTCTGCAATGCGATCAAAATCTAATTGCGATCCCAGTGCACGGCAAGACTTTTAATTCTGGACGGCCTTGTCCTGTACTGGATGGCCCCCAGCATGCAAATGACTGCAGTTTACAAACGCCATATGCATCAATAAAATCCGAAAGGATGAAAAGCAGCTGATAAAAACTATACACGAGACTGCTCTTTGTGCTATTTGTGGTAGCAATCTGGCATTCTTTATATCCTTTACATATACTATAAAATTGATTTGTAATGTTTTCTATCTGTGTAGTCTATACTATGAATAAGGGGCTTATTTAGGAGAAAAATGCAGCCTAGACAGAGAAGACGATAACTTGGGAGAGAATTGAGAATGTATCACTAATCGCCACCCATTCCCAAATCCATATGCAAGTCCCGAACCATCAAACTGTTTTGCCATCTGTGCAATTGTGAGTAGGTCTGAGGCTTCCACTATTCTGTGACTGAGACAGGCCGGAATTAATCATTGCAGATGTCACTTTGTGATGTCAGATGTGACCTTCCTAAAAAACAACTGGGCACACCTGCATTTTTTCAGACACACTCACAAAATGGCTGGTTTCAACCCTCAAACGCCGGCTTCCTGTCAGTAAAGCTCTGGTCACATTGTGCCTACGATTCATATGCATATTCAGTTACTAATTCCCCAGGCACAGGCGTTATGCATGCGGTACGCATGAGCAGTAATTTGATAATCAATCGATTTGCCAATTCTCTGATTAGCGATCCATGCTGAATTAAGCTCATAATCAGAAAATGTACAGTATTTTAAGGAGACAACCAGTGGTGGTAGAGGATTCCTGGACATTAAACTATATTATTTGACTACACACCATAGACAAAACGTGGCATGGTGTTTACTGCTTTGAATTGATTTGAATCTGAAACTGCTACTTGCAAGCTACAGATGGAGCGCCTCTCATACCTCCCAGCCCTCGCCAGATCCCCTCTGGGTGGAAAGGCACTCCATCTGACTGGGACGCGCAAGCGTCTCACATGCATGACCATCCCCATCGCTTGGCGGTGGGTGGCAGAATCCCTGCCCGTCTCTGCTTCAGGGAGAGTTAGGGGGGTGCGGGGAGGCAGCAGGGAGTGACAGGAATGCGGCGGAGAGCTCCGTCAGAACGGGGTGCGCATGCATCTCGTGCACGTGTGCCCCCTTCCGGTGGATAGTAGGGGCCTCGCAGAGGCTGGCGGCTGGCAGCCCCCAGCTGAATGAGGCTCCAACTGTATCTTCTCTTCCTCTGTACTAGGGACATCCTTGAAGCACAATCCATGTCTTCTCTCACCTACTGATGTGTGCACATACATCTATCCTGCGCTTGCTACAAGTCATGTTACACATAGGAGGGTATTCTGGTTCATTCGTTCAGATGGGAATTTGCATCCTTGCGAGTGACCCTGAACCTGCCTTGCGAATGGTGGTACACTGACCCACCATTTGCAAGGCACGTACATTCACACTGGCTGCGAGTGGATGTTTTTTACGTAAACATCCATTCGGGTGCCACTTGGACCGTCCCTCATCTTTCGATGGTTGTTGACCATTGAAAGATGTGGAAGGTGCATGAATACGTAATATTGCTCTGAGCAACTATACATATGCATGTACACTCGGGGGGAAGTGGGCAGACAGCTGACATCCTTTGATGTTAGCTGCCCAACCCCTGCATGTCTGTCATGGCTCCATTAGCATGAGAACGCCCAACATTTTCATGGGATCATCCACGAAACATTGGGCATTTCCTTATGCTAATGGTCCAGCACGCCACCCCCCTCCCCTTCGTTTACAAGCATGGGTGCGCGCACCCAGTGACCAGTCTGCTGTGGATGCACGGACCAAGCGTATTCACAATCATGCGCAATGCAAAAACATTGTCCGTGTGCAAACGCACACGGGCCTGAGATTGGTCCAGAATAAGGTCCCTAATGTGTGAGCTCCAATTACATTTACATGTACTCTTTTCCATAACAATCCATCATATTCACTAATTACAGATGTAGCGGGATTCATCTTTGCAGGTGATGGCGATGGCGTCGCCATCGCCATCCCCTGCCCCGCCGCCATCTGTATGCCGGAAGAGGATGCGCGCGCACGAGGTGCGCGCGCGTCCCCTTCCGACGGTGCTGCCCTCGGTCGCCCGGTGCCCATACCGGGCGACCGCACCCCCCGCAGCCTCCTCGGGTCCCCCCCTGCCCCCTCGAGCGGGAGGCGGACAGTAATGCGTCCTCCTCGCCGCCCCGCCGCCCGGATACTGAGACGCGCATGTGTGAAGGAGGCACGCGCGTCTCAGTCAGATAGAGGCGCCGTGTTGCTGGCGATCCGCCAGCAGCATGCTGCTGGTGGATCGCCAGCAACAACAAGGCCTGCTACATCTGTAAGAAGTGCAAGCTTGCAGCATGCTTATATTTTGTGTGTTTCTACAGGTGTATCTGTACATGAAACCCTATGTTACCTGGTTTTACTGGAAAACACTGTACAGTAACTTAGCATTTCATATACAGATACACTGTAGGGAGCAAAGAGGAGTGGTACCTAAAGTATGTGTCTGTGCGTAGAAGAACAAAACTGTAAGTTTTCACTTTGCCATCCCCAGAGCAACTGCACTGAACATGAGGGGAACTACAGACTCTCTAGTATTCCCAATTAATCCATACTTTGTAACACTGGATCTATAGGAATGCTACAATTGCTGTCTTTACTGTATCTTCAGTTCCAGCTTGTATTACAGGGACTTGGCTAGACAAAAATGGAGTACAGTACCTACTGGAGGAAATTTACTAAGATTGAATGGGTACAAATGCACATTCAAACCCATTAGATCTTAATTACAAATGGGACCCGGTGTCCAGCTAATTTACTAACAGCTAAATTCGGCTGATTTGACATTTTTAGAAATGGTAACTTCAGCCAAATTCAGGTGTATGAATGAGTACATCATCGATGAGATCTCTGCTGGCCGGCTCATGCACTAACATTTGTACTACTGTATTCAGTTGCGAATTTAGCAGAAAAAAATGCAACACATTTTCCATCCATATTGTGCTGAAGCCTGTACAGATAAGTCAGATCCGTGCAGGCTTGTCTGTGTTTAAAAAAGAAAAAATACTCTAAATAAATGGCATGTGGTCATCCCCCTAACTCCCCCCCTGCCCCCATGAGAATACCCAGCCCCAGACCCTTTTTGAGCTGGTCCTGGTTGCAGAAATACAGGATAAAATCTGTTGGGGTCCCTTGTATTTCTAAACCCCGCACCAAGCTTTTGGACCAGTCCTGGTTACAAAAATCCTGGGGGACAAAAAAATAGGGATCCCCCATATTTTTAGAACCATCACCAGGCTCCAACAGCCAGTGGTGTCGTGCCACAGTCGGGGGCAATGTTTTTTTATAAGTTCTCCTGACCAAAACATGACTCCCGTCATTGTTCTGCCCTGGCTGGGTACCTGGGGGAAGGATTTTTTCCAGTCTTAGCAAATGTGAGTAAGTCTGACCATTCCACAACTCTGCGACATATACAGACTGATTGAGGCTGTGGCTGACATCATGCCCTTCCCTTATAACCCCTAGTCATGCCTTTGTTTTCTTACACTACCAGAAACAGCAGGTTTTCACCCCCAAGTGTTGACTTTCTGTCAGCGAAATTGCGAGTGGATTGTGATTAGATCATTT
This sequence comes from Crinia signifera, assembly GCF_055691185.1. NCBI lineage: Eukaryota > Metazoa > Chordata > Amphibia > Anura > Myobatrachidae > Crinia > Crinia signifera. The sequence goes on along the minus strand of NC_139221.1, from coordinate 233,258,280 downwards.
TGCTATTTTGACGCTGTGTTGGCTCACGCATGTGCAATATGATCAATACACATGAGCAGTCGTTCAATAATCAAACAGCTTGTGAACTCGCTTAATAGCAATCAACTCTAAATCAGGCCCTTAAATCATTCTGTAAAGTAGTCCACATAATTAATAATTAATCACAGAGAAATAAAGTGAAAAAAATAGTACTTACAAAAACACACATTTGTTTAAAGGCTACAAGCAACAAGTTAAATGAACGTTACCTGTTATTTAAATAAAACCGAAATACAGCACTAAATAAATCTCTAAGTCACAGAACACTTTTAGAGTATTAGCAGGGCACATTTGTAAGGCTCAATGTTATTGATTTCTTGCTGGTGCCTCAGCTGTTCAAATATTCATCAATGTAATTCCAAAACAGACAGAAAGAAACATGAATGCTCAGCCGATCTTAGACCCCGGGCAACAAAGACTAACAACTGTTAGTTACTCGTTATGCTAGTTTAGCTGTACAAGATCAATATGTGATAACAATAACTAATAACACAAGTATTTTATAAACATAATGAATTATGTGGAACATGAAACAGAGACAAGTTACAGCATAAAGCTAAATTCTTAATGCACATGACTTTCATATTGTCTCTACACAGACATAAGGAATAACAGAAGTTGTTAAGGTATCAGTGCTTTAAGCAGAACAAAAACAATGAAAATATTTAATACCTAATCATTTTCCATTACCCAATTTTAGAGGTACTTACTTTTTGAGTCTTTGCAAGAGCAAAACTAGTTCTTCTGTCGTAACTTTGCTGTCTGACAGCCTATTTTAGAATAAAACAAGTAAGTATACCTATAAAAAGTACTGAGACAAACATCTCAGTACTTGGCGTAATAAGACCGAGATGTACAGTATGTCACATTGTTGCAATCAATGGGCAGTATTCAATGAGAAAAGTTCTCCGTGTTTTGTGGAGAACTTGTGCTTTGTTCGCCTTGGACGGAGCATTTTGCTCTCCAAAAGCGAGCAACCCTATTCAATGTGAAATGTTCTCCGTCTTTCTAAGTGATTTTCTCCGTGTCTCTCCGTGTCTCTCCGTGTAGCAATTCTCCATCTTTTGATGGGGAGCTGGAATGTGAACTTTTAAACTAAAAGGTTTTTTTAAGAAATTTTGGTGTCAAAAAATCAGTTTTTTTTTTCTGTGAAGGGGCATGTTATTTTTATTCATGTGCTTATAGCACATGAATATATATTTACCGTAATTAAAAAAAAAATATATATATATATATATATATATATATTTTTTTTTTTACACAGTGCAGCCAGCAGGGGGCCGGAGCGCTCGAGCCGCTCATTACATATTCATATATTCACTGCACCCGATCGATAGTATGCACGAACGGGTGCAGTGAATACTGGGTCCCCCGCTGGCTATAGGGGGGGGCAGCCTGTGCTGCCTGGGTCCCGGAGAGCCCCCCTCCTCTCCACATTCCTCTGGAGCAGCCAGGGAGACTTTAATCTCTCTGGCTGCTTCCGGCTCCCTGAAAGCTCCCTGCTCCCTGCAGGGGTTAAGACTCTCCGCGAGTGGCGGAGAGTCTTAACCACATTGAATAGAGGGAGCAGGAGTGGCAGAGAGCCCTCCGGAACACGGAGAGTGCATGGAGAGCGAAATAAAACGCTCTCCATGCACGGAGAACTTTGACATTGAATACTGCCCAATGTGTTAAGAGGCAGAGGAGCCAGTGAAGTATGGCATAGTAAGGTGTGTCAAATTTTTCCAAAATGAGGGGGGTCAAAAAGTTGTGTTTTGGTTAGCGATTCACAAATATATTAGAGATGTGCAGGTTCTGATTTACTCTAATTTAATCTGATTTCAAAGCAGGATCTTATTGGCTATCCCAAATCACATGACAGTTGTTGACAGTTGATAGCCAATAACATCCTGCTTTGACATCAGAGTAAATCAGAGTCTGCAGATCTCTAAAATATATGTACATGAACTGGCAATTACATTTGTTTGCTTGGTAAGTAGCTACTTCAATTTCATGATATTTTCACTTTTAATGTAAAATGTGCAGCAAACTTTTTTCTCTTAAGAAGTGCCTTCTTATGATTATTTCTGTTTGTACTTCTGCTCTAAGGTTAATAATATACTTATATTATACTATAATATAAAAAAAATGACGCCACTCGTAAAAGTTTTTAAACTAGCAATACTCATTTGCAGCTTAGTGTCTAATTTTTATTAATATCATACAAATAGTGACATTTTCTTTTATTTCTTTTTCCAGGCACAAATAGTTTCTTCCACTTGCAAAATCTGAAAATTCATAACCATGGCTAGTAAAAGGAAGACAAGACTAGCAACTTCCACTCACATGAGTAATTTCATTGGAACTGATCGAGAAGTGCTGCCTTCTGAACTCCCAACTCTGCGTGATGTTCTAAGATATGGGCTTCTGCTAAGAGAGCAGAGTGGAGAGAATGTCAGAAATCACCCAGCAGCAAAGGATATTTATCCAAAACTGCTTGAACAGTGGGAGCGAGCAAACAGTTGCTTTGTGGTGCCAATTTTAAATTTGAGAGTCACAGTCCTGAAGAAGATAGAAGAAAACTGGGAAAAGGCCAAAAACATATAACTTGGCAAAGGAAAACTGGAAGTGAAAGAGGCTTTCATAGCAACGTTAGACAAGCTCTTTGACATCCTAAATTGCAAGTGTGAGATTGAGCGATGTTCAGAATTTGAGGGTGTAACAGAACCCTAAATTTAACAGAATTTAACAGAAGCATCTGGCAAAGTGTATACTCATGAGAATAGAGAAGGATTCATTAGAGGCCAGGAAGCAAGCCGAAGAATGATGTCTAGGAATGAATCGAAGCAAGATTTGAGGAATATTGTTGGTTGAAGCTTTTTAAATTTTTTACAATGTGTTTTCAGTGTTTCATAATAAAGACAAAATATAAATAAAATTGTTTGAGTTCATCAAACCACTTTTTGAGCAAATTTTGTTGGAGTTTATATTAAGTTATCCCCCTTTTCTTTTAAATTAGGATATTACACATGAAAAGGCACATTTTTGGACCCCTTCATTCACAAAAATCAATTTTTTTATTTTTGCCCACCAAATTGACACGCTCTAATGGCATAGCCACATTACATATTAACACAACTCACATACTATTCAGACCTGCATGCAACAGTCCATATTCGGCCCCTCGATGGTGGGCCACTGCACATTGTCTGTAATGTGCATGTGCAGGGCCTGGCTGCGAGCACCTTTGGCAAATTCCTCCTTTGCTGAGGTGTTTGTAACCTGACTGGTAGGCGGGGGGCGTACCAGGGTGGACTCTTGGCATTTCATGGGCGTGCCCCCCAAAATGGTGCCCATCCCCATAGAATCGGCTAGCTGCTGCTTCCCTATATCATTGATAGATTGAGGGGGGGGGAATTTACTAAGATGGGAGTTCTATTTCACATGGGATGATGCTTTGGAAAACCAATAAGATACTATCTATTATCTTCTAGAAGGTGCTAAATAAATAAAAAGTAGATTCTGATTGGATGTGCATAGCAACATCGCATGTGAAATAGAACTCCCATTTCCCCCCGGGAGTGTGGTGCTGGGCTTTGAGATCACTGCTTATTTCCACATTTCAAGTCTAATAACAGCACTGTTGTGCCCCTCCATTTCTAATGTAAAGATGGACACCAAATAGAACCTTTGGTTCTCCCAACTGTTCTCTGCCATCCATAGCTAAGCAAGTCCCAAATGAGGCACTTATACCCTTGGAATGAGTGCTGCCATCTTTCCTATAGTAAGCTGAGGCAGATTTAGCCATTCACAGCATCTTCATGCTACATATGACGTCTACATCTAGAACATTGCCGGTTCTAGTTGATATAGCTACAGTGTCTAGATAGACCGTCAATAGGTCTACCCTACAAGGTCGACAAGCAATAGGTCAACAGGATCAAAAGGTCAACATACAAAAGTTTGACTTATAATAGTTTGACAGGGTCAAAAATGTCAACATGAAAATGGCAGACCCATGACAAAGTCGACATGATCTTTTCATTATTTTGTAACCGGCTAGTTATCACATCACCATCCATGTTGGCATAGTGGGAGATTATAATAGCATGCCAAGTGCAGGGAGGCAACTAGACCAAACCATGGTGAGCACAACAAGCCATGCCAGGGTATGTGTTAAACTAATTGGGTGTCCATGTGGATACCCATATAATGTCTACCTTTTCAATTCAAGTTGCGGGATACATGACCATTCATCCACACTGGGCCCCTGCATCAGACCTGGGCCCCAGTAATTTGTACCCCCTCCTTCCCTTACTTGGCACTGCTGCATAAGTACAGTACAGCACTCAGATATTGCACAAAAAGAAAACACTCCATTTACTCACCAACTCTGAACTATAACCTCTCAAAATGCCTTGAACTAAACCCACAAGGTCCGGATGGTTTGGGGTGTATTTATATGACTGTGGCATGACATTCCCATGTCTGTCAATGTCTATCAATTATGCATGATCTGCAGTAACTTCCTTGTTTGGACATTCTTCTCTGAATGTGGACGCATAAGTAAAATACGTACTGTAGTAAAATTCAGCATAGTTTGACTAATGCTGCCGTAATTATGTTCTGGAATACGTATGAGTACACCATCAAAACACAAGAACTGGTTAAACACTGGAGCTTAGTAAAATACCGAACTCAATTCCTAAACATAAGACATGAAAATAGCGATATCATCTGAGATTGAATGCAGTCTAACACGCCTTAAACATGGGAGTGTAGTAAATGTAGCCTTACCTTGTAACTAAGTAAAATTATTAATGTGTAGTTCACATAAAAATTAGCATATATTGATAATGAAATACTGTACTGTAGGCTTATTTGAAGCCCTGTTTCAGAAGCCTATGCATACTGAAAACGGGCCCAAGCACACTCTACAATACTTGAGTGTTCTTTAATAATTTAAAGTGAACATCACATTTTTTTTTTTTAATAACGTGTTTTTATTTCACAGGTCATAAATACAGAACAGAACATCAAATCAAGCAATATGCATGTGAAAACAGTCAATCAAAATCAAGCATTATATGTCAAAATGTACATTATGTTCACATACAGTATCGTCACCTTACATAGGTATTTAAAATATAATAAAGAATCATTTGATAAAGAGAGATGATATCGCCATCCTGTTCTGACTGGGTATCAATATTTTGATTTTTTATTTATTTTGAATTATACATTAAGAGAAAAAAAGAAGAAGAGAAGAAGAAGTGAAAGAGAGAGAGAGAACATTAGTCGTTAATTAATGTGCATAGTAGGGGTTACATCCCATTTAGGGTGGTATATCTATACATAATCTTGGGTTGAACAGTTCTTACATGTATGTGAGCGGTATGGTTATCAGCGTCCACAATTAACGTTATAGCTCAGCTTTGTAGCATCAGGAATGTGCGGAGTGCGGAGACTCCAGCCACCTGCCCCATATCTTGTCAAATTTAGGCAGGGTACCCCGAGACATGTATACATATTTTTCGTGCTGTACGGTGGTGTTAACTAAAGCCCTCCACTCCACCATCGTGGGTCCTGAGCTAGCCATCCAATGCCTAGCTATGACAACTTTAGCTAGGGAACACAAGTTGGTCACGTATTGTCCCTCCGTGTTATTCAATGATGTATTTTCCTTACTACCCAATATACACATCTTGGGCGTCAAGGTTTGCCCAGATATCCCAGTTGATATAATGACTGACTTAACCGTTACCCAGAAAGAGTTAACCAGGGGACATTCCCAGAGGAGGTGCCATAGGTTCCCCTGTGTGAAACCACACTTTGGGCAGGCCGGGGAGGCCCGTCCACCGAATTTAACCATAGTGCACGGTGTTAGGTATGTTCTGTGTACAATAAATAGCTGGCCTTGCTGGAATCTTGCGGAGACCGTGGCATATCGTGGTGATGCCAGTGCCTCCTCCCACTCCTCCTCCTCAAAAGCACCCACATCGACCTCCCACTTGGTTTTTAAGGCGGGAAGCGAGTCCTTATGTAAAAAGGATAACAGAAATGAATAGGCTAGAGAGATGGTTTTAACCTGTCCAAGGTTAGCCAGAAATATTTTTGCCGGGGAGGATAGTAGCACAGGGGGACTGTTGTTGAACTGAGTATTAAGGGCGTGGCGCAGCTGCAGGTACCTAAAGAAGTACACCTGAGATAACCCATATTCCTCCTTTAGCTGTTGAAAAGATTTTAGCACGGTTGCCTCATATAGTTGTCCAATCGTCACCACTCCCCCAGATGACCACAGACTCCTGCCCGACAAGCAAGCAAGCTCAGGTAATTTGGTGGAATGCCAGAGGGGAGCTCAAGGAGCTATAGCCGTGTATCCCATCAAGGATTGGGCCTCCTGCCATATCTTGATGGCCTGGACCACCAGTGGAGGGGCCCCCCCAGGTATCCTCCCACCCAGGAGTAGCTGCGAGGGTGAGATGTCGGGACATATTTGATGCAAGAATGTGGTCGGGAGCGAGCTCTGGTCAGTGTCCTGCATCCAATGCCTAAGGTGCGAGAACTGGCCAGCGTAGTAGTATAGTCTGAATTGTGGTAAAGCTAGACCCCCATCTGTCCGTGGTCTAGTGAGGGTGCTGACGCTGATCCTGGGACGCTTATTAGCCCATATCAGTGAAGATAGTAAGCTATTTAGGTGCCTGAAGAAGGAAGCAGGCACGTACACCGGGGACTGATTTAAGACGTATGTTATCTTGGGCTGCAAGATCATTTTTACCAAATTGACCCTACCGATGACATTTAGGGGCAACTTGGTCCACACCGACAGTTTGTCCTTGACGACGGACAGCAGTGGATGCAGGTTTCTAGGGATAAAGTCCTGACTGATATTGGTAATATTGATCCCCAGGTATTTAAAGTGGGAAACCCAGCTAAGTGGGAGAGGAGTGCCCAGGGCCATCGGTGGGGGGCCTCGTAGGGGCATCATGGAGGATTTAGACCAGTTCACAGTGAGGCCAGAGAAACCGCCAAACTCCTCCATCAGCTGCAGGGCAATCGGTACAGACAGCCTATAATCTTTTAAAAAGAGAAGTAAGTCATCGGCATAGAGTGCCACTGTGTCCGTCCTCTGACCCAGTTGGAGCCCAACAATGTCTCGGTGTGTCCTAAGAATGCAAGCAAGCGGTTCAATAGCTATAGCAAAGAGACCAGGGGAAAGGGGGCATCCCTGTCTAGTACCCCTTCCCAGCGCAAAGGGAGGTGAGACATGACAATTGACAGAGACCCTGGCCATCGGGTGGAGGTACAGCAGCTGCACCCATTTTAAGTATTGTGGGCCGAAGCCCATACGTCTCATTACCTGCCATAGATAAGGCCACTCGACTGAGTCGAAGGCCTTATTGGCATCAAACGAAACAATAGCAGAGTACGTTTCACCCGCATGGGTGGCCTGAATATGTGTAAACAGCCGTCTTAAATTTATACTGGTAGACATACCTGGCATTAAGCCGGTTTGGTCTGGATGAATAATGGACAATATCACACTATTCAGCCAAATAGCCAGGACCTTCGCCAAAATCTTGACGTCAGTGGTAATCATAATTTTAAAAGTTTATGGGATTTAAATAACAGGCTACGGGCGTTGCGCTCCTCCAGGTGAGAAACCCAGGTAGTTTGTGCTAGCTCCCACCTTGCCCTGGACTCCTCCGAGCCCTCCTCCAAGTGTGTGATCTCTGTTTGCCAACACTCATCTTCCAATTCAATACCCCTAGCTTTGTGTGTTGGTTTAATAGAGGCAATTTTAGATATGAGGGTACCCCTCAGGTATGCCTTGAATGCTTCCCACACTACCGGGGCAGGGGCTGTACCTATATTAATATCGAAGTACCCATCCCACAAAGTCTGGATGTCCGAGGATTCTCCAAGTTGTAATAACCAGGAGGGATGTAGTTTCCAGAAGGACTGTCCCCTCTGGCATTCCATCCCCACAGTCAGTAGCAGAGGAGAGTGGTCCGAGACACCCCTCGCTTTGTAGCAGATGTCTTGGAGTCTAGGCAATACTGAGGGAGTGACTAGGGCTAGGTCAATGCGCGAGAAGGAGTGGTGAGTCTTGGAGAAGCAGGAGTATTGAGTGACCGCGGGGTGCTTTAGTCGCCAGGCATCCCTTAAACCAATCGACTCTACATACTTTGCAAACCCTGTGGGGCGGTCGTCAGTAGGGACGGAACCAGGGGGCCACCATCTGTCTAGCCGTTGGTTCATTAGTTTGTTAAAGTCCCCAAGGCATACAACTGGTGTGTCAGGGGATTGGGCCACAAAGGCCGCCGCTTGTTTCATAGTTGAAAGGGGGGGGGATATAGACCGCCAGTATAAAGAAGGACTGGGAGTATAATTTACATTGGAGAAAGACGTATCTACCCAGTGGGTCTGTCTTAACATCTAGCAGTACAAATTGTACAGATTTGTTAATTAGTACAGAAACCCCTCCAGAGTGAGTCGTGTGGGAGCTATGGTATGCCCATCCCACCCAGGGCCTGCGTAAGGACAATAGTCTATTTCCCTCCAGGTGGGTCTCGATCAGGCAGGTGATGTCCGAGCCGTACTGCCTAACCATTTTAAGAACTAGGGAATGTTTAACTCTATCATTCATCCCCCGGACATTCCAGGTTAAAATGTTAAGTTGCGTCATAGTGAGTTATAGGGCGTGGGCCATAAAAAACTGTTGTATCAGTACTGCCACCTTGTAGACCTGAACATACCACAACCATTGCTTCAAAAAGCATCGTACCCTTCAATTGTATGCATATCAAATCAATATACCTTGCATGACTAACAGAGAGAAAGAAAAGAGAAAAACAAGAAAACATAGAAAAAACAATCCCAACAAAATACACCCCCTCCCTGTATACCTACCCCAACCTTGGCATACTTGTATCCCTAACCTGGTAACTATGGAGACCAAAAGGGTCAGCAATATCTAACGAACTATGGGAGCAATCAGTTAATAACTACCAATGCAAGCATCGGGGCCCCCTGGCCATGTATTGGGCCTTCACTTGTCTAAAGTGACACTTATGCAAAAGTACATAACATTTTAGTAACATTCCCCCCGCTACCCCCCCTCCCTCCCCCTCCCGCACAAGGCATAATAAATCAAATTAATTGTATCACATCTCTAATAATAATCACGTTAATCGAGCAACATCGGTACCACTCAGGCGTCCTGGGATCTCCTGGAGAGCGCGTAAGAGAGTAGAATGAAGTGTCCAAATAGGTGTAAATCGAGTCCTTCTTCTGGCTGTTGTAGAGGATCAGGCCGGAGCCAACTGGCGAGCACCAGGTGCAAATCTATCGAGCCAGGCTGCCACCTCCCGAGGGCTGCTGAAGAATTTTGTCTCTCCCTCCGCCACCACCCGCAACCGGGCCGGGAAGAGCATGGAGTAGGGAAGGCCCAAGTCTCGCAACCTGCGCTTCACGGGGACGAAAGAGGCCCTCTCCTTCTGCACCTCTATGGCGAAATCAGGAAACGTAGAGATGGTGACGCCATACCTGATCATAGGGCCTTTGGTGCGATTCAGTCGCAGGATCGTGTCACGGTCCTTATAGTGTAAGAATTTGGCTATAAAAGTTCTGGGTGGAGCCCCCGGAGGGAGTGGACGGGTGGGGATTCTGTGGGCTCTCTCGATAGCAAATTGAGGGGTGAAGGATTCTCTGCCAAATGTCTCGATAAGCCAGGCCTCCAAAAAAGCCTTTTGGCGCCATGCCCTCCTCCTTCTCCGGCAGGCCGACGAAACGGACATTATTTCTCCTCAAACGGCCCTCCATGTCCATTAGTTTATTCTGTATACTTGTGACCTGCTGTGTCAGAGTAGAGACTGTGGATTTCATAGGATCAATTGCGTCCTCAACCGTTGAGACCCGGGTCTCCACCTCCCCCACACGCTCTCTGATGCGCTGCACGTCCTGTCTAAGGAGGGATAGGTCGCACTGCACCTTCTCCATTTTATCAGACAAACGTTTCTCAGTGCCTGCAATGGCCTCCAGGATTTGTTGGAGGGATGGGGGTGCAGGTGAGGTGTCATCAGGGGGGGCTTCAGAGCTGGTTGGGTCCCCAGAGTTTTGCCCAGAGTCCCCCGGCGGTGCCTGCGGGCCCTGCGCCTCCTGTCCCCTTGCAAATTTGGCCAGCTTTGCTGCAGAGGTGCTATGATTCTGCTTCACCATGTTTGAATGGTGTCAGGCTAATATACCCCCTCTCCAGCTGAGGCAATCTCCGTTGGTGCAAAGTATAGTACTGGGCCTGTTGATGGGGTGTGAGTTATTATCAGATAGCCTCACCAGGGCAGGCAGTGCAGGTCGATGGCAAGACTGTGATGAGGTACTCTAGGCAGGTGGAGCAGGCAGGGGATATGTAGCCCCCCTGAGGGGATTACTGCAGGCTTGTATGCTTATATGCGCACTGCGTTGTGCCCAAAATGGCGCCCGCATCAAAGGACTCACCAGGCTCCGGGTGGACGGGTGCAGGATGTTTCCCCCTCAAGGGACGCCGTCGTCAGGCAGAGATTATCGGTGGGTGAATCGCTCACAGAGATCACCTCTGTCACGCGACCTCAGCAGCGGGCGTCCGGGCGGATGAGCGCTGTGCGGCAGGGGAGGTAGGCCGCAGTCCTCTCCTCGGTCCGGCGAGCTGACGGTAACGCCGGGACCGAATCTGTCGGGCGGGCGGCTGGTTCGGGGTGAGCCTAAGTCCCCGGGCAGCCGCTGGCGGGGGAATCAGGTGTCACAAGAGGCACAGGATGGGGGTATCGGATGATTAGCCAGGGAGCTCCGTCTCAGCGCGTCCTACCCACTCGCCGCCGTAGCCACGCCCCCAGTGAACATCACATTTATCAAAATGAAAATGGGACTTTAATACATTTCTTTAATGAGCATGCCTTACATACCCATTGTCACCGAGAGGGTGGGGGAGCAGGTACTAATTACCTGAGCTTGGGCTTGTTGGAGTCTGCATGCCCCCCTTCTTATCTGTCAATTTGCAGCACTTTAGCCTCTCTTTTCAGCCCACCTCACATTGTTTTGTACTGGGTTGCAGTGGGTCCAGGAAGGTTCTGCTGCATGCTTGGGAGCTTAGTGCAGTGGCGCAACAATTCTCACCATGCTGGCTTGGGGGAGTGCAGGAAGTGCAATGCTCATGAGTAAGGCTGGAGCCCACATCCAGTTTGCAGTCTTGCCACCGCTGGAGGTCTACACTGTGTGCACTCTGTCAACTGGGATGTAAACTGCACTGCTGGGCTCATCCCCGTTATTCCTTGATGGGTTCTCCTCTCATATGGCCCGCCTTCATGTATGGCTGGCATGTGGACTCTACCTAATGTTCCTCTCACTGCACTTGCGAAGCATCTGTCCTCCCTGCAAGCCACACCCCTGGGCTGACCTTTTTTATGGAGGCTGCTACCCGATCACTTCACCAAGAGTGGGGAGAGTCGGTCTCCATCACCACTGCCATCCCCGGAGATCACCACTACTGGCAGTCAGCCTCTGCAACAGCCGCTGGGGCCCACTACTGCTGTACAGTAGGATCATTGGTTCAACACACACACACACTACGGAGCCTGTCAGCGACACTAGTCCGCCCAGCAGGACTCACTGCACTGTACGCAGTCTCCTTTCAGTGCTGCTCCACCTCTCCCAACACCTCAACCTAGCTCCTAAGGGCCCAGGGGTTTCCCTGTTTATCATCTCTCAAGGGGTCCCAGTATGCGATCCATCCAGTGCAGCCTTAAGCTGCTGGGTCCTAGTGTCCCAAAAATATGTCTACTGACTAGTGAAATGGGGATCTAGGAATGTAAGGTATCACACTGTGTGTGGGGGGTATATAATGGAGGTGGTATATACTGTGTGTTACGGGTATACAGCATTACAGTGCATGGTGTATTGTAAGTGGCATTATGGTCTGTGGCGTATAGTGCAAGGGGCATTATGGTCTGTGGCATATAGTATAAGGGGCATTATGGTGTGTTGTATAAAGCATAAGTGGCATTATAGGGGGGCACCAGAAACTTTTTTGGCAGGGGGGAGCAAAATTTTTGCCACTGGCTAAGTGATTGCGCAGATTGGGCTCCTTCCTGAATGTGTCACTGGCAAAGTAATGCACAGTGCCCCCTATTCAGGGTGACACAGCTCCATGGGGCATAAACATTATTTTTAAAAGGGAGAATGGCCACATCTACATGATTAGGTCCCATTTCTGCATTACCGGAGCACGGGCAAATTGTCTACAGCACTGTTCATATATCTCAATATAGAAAGTAAGCAGTTATCTTTTCCAACCTCTTTTCTTACTGCACCACAGATGTTTCTACCACAGTCTTATCTGTTTGGTTCTCTTGTTACTTCTCATCACTACTATATTGGAATTAGTAGCAGATTAAATGTATCTACTAGAAGTAGAAAAAGATGGCAATTTTAGCGCTACATTTTTTTTATTCCGCAGCTGCTCTGCCATGTGATGCATCTGTCGTCAATACTACAGTAGAATTAGCCTGAACATTCCTAATTTCTTAATGAAATGCTTCTTATTCTCTTGTACAGAATTCATAAAGACATCTGATACTTCTACTAATTATCAACAAATATTCAGCGATTTATTTTCTTACTGATGCTTTCAGACTGCTCAAGTGTTTGATCCTGTTATTCTATTTTCTATACAGCAGCTGGTGCATCATGTAGATTACATTCTGAGGAACCCCTCTCACAAAAAGTCAAGTATCCGCGTTACAAGTAGTTCTTACTCTGACTTGGCATGTATGTAATCAGATGTCTCCTCTAAGTTTCTATTGGATATGGGACATAGGATCAACAGCAATTACTGTAGGTCGACAGTGTTTAAGTCAGCCTCAAAAACGTGAAATACACAATGTAAGAAAAGATGTAATATTGTGTACTCCTGCATATTTTGAATATCAATGAAACCAGTTTGGTTGTTTACATTCTACGAGTGGTGGGGCTCACAGCACACTTTGCAGGTGGCAGCCGGGTAGCACATATAAACATACATGCAGAGATGTATGCATGTAGGCAGTGGCAAACGCAGGATTTTTGGAGGGGGTTTCGAAATATAATCCAAAGTATCCTGCTCTGCAGTGCATTTAAGTAAGCATGGGAGTCTGGGCGAGCGGTAACAGCCCTGAAAATTGGTCTTTATTATACACTGGATACAGTATTGAATACAGAATTAATATTTAACAGTACAGGTGGCGTATAGTGTAGGCTGTTTCAAACATTTAAATACTGTAAAATAAGTGTTCAGGAAAAGGTTAAACATATCATAATAAATAAATACACAAACATATAGAACCAGTACTGCAATTTCTAAGCTCTCAATCTCCCACTTCATGGTATGGCTCCTGTCTCTTCCTCCTGGAAGCTGCTCACTAGTCCAGTGCAATGTTTGAGGGATCAGATCCACACATACAGTAAATGTAGTAGAAGAAGCTGGTAGACTAGACATGTGCAGCAGATCCGCTCTGTCCCTTACACTGCATGATGTGGGGGCAGCTCTACTGATCATATTATATACCAGCTATTGTTGTCATAATTTAAGGCACTTACCAAGAGGAGGGGTGTTTCTGGGCAACCAGAACCCCCCCCACATTTGCCTATGGTAGGCGTGCCCAGGCACACCCTATTGCATGCTCCAGCACCGCCCACAATATCAACACGCCCTCTGCCACCTGCACCCGGCTGTGGCTTTCAAATTACTCACATGTCATAGATGCCCACCCCTGACCGCCCAGCTGATTTCCCTCACTGAATCACACTGATGGGAATGAATGGACTGAGGACTGGAGAGTTAGGTTGTTGGTAGTCAAATGCTCTGCCCAGCTCCACCTCTCTGTAAGCACTGGACCAAGTAAATGCAGCCTGATGCAATGATGTCATGCCGCATATACATCATTGCTCCCACCAATGCTCTCCCCCCCAGGCCCCCGTACTTTAATTGTAAGTTCCTCTTACATCTTGATAAACAAAGTGAGTGATGTAATATACATAAATAATATAAATATTATTAAGAATTAATCATCAGTCACATGTTATTGTCTTTGCACCAGCAAATAGTTATTGCAGTAAGATGATGTGTTGGCAGCAACTTGGATCATAGCAAAGTAATGAATCCTCACTCATTATTATCTTTGCACCAAAATTTGACTGCATTACCTATTTGCTGGTGCAAAGAAATTATGTGTGCTGATGATTCATTATTTTGCTGGGATACAAGCCATTGGTGGTTTGGTGTTTGCTAAGAAATTAGCAGTTTCAAGTTTTTTGGTACATGAAAGCTTCACTTTCATCTAATTTGACCACAAATCCTTACCCAACATTTTAGCTGGTGTACGGCAATAGCTACTGGAATACACAAGATGTGATTTAATGTGTTTTCTCTTCAGCAGTGGCCACTTTCTAGCCAACCTCTCATATAGACCAGTTGTATGTAGAGCCATTAATATCGATGACTGGTGACCCTTTACTCTAGTTCCAGCCACTGAACTTCTTCAGTGACATCACTGACATCTCTGTAGCTTTCTCACATGTCTTCTTCTTGCCCAGATGCTGAGATATGAGGTATGGCCTTGTGTAGGCAGTGCCTAGGTGGTAGGAAGCAACTTCCATTCCCTCACAATTGACCTAGCAGTGCCCATTGGGACATTCAAGCATTTGGATATTACTTTTATATATATAGCTAGCGTGACTGTTTCCGGCCACATCACTTCCGCCTTAGACCCGCTGCTGGTGCAGGCGCAGCCCAGCTTGACACGCTGCCTAGACTCACTTTCACCCTTATATAAGGTAAGCTCTTTATTTTGTTCTTGTTCTCACCTCACACCTTGACAAAGGGGCGCTGCCCCGAAACGTTGGTTTGTCCATGCTTTAATACAGAATTTTTCAAGACCCTCGAGTGCTAGTCTCTATCTGTTTGCCTATATATATATATATATATATATATATATATATATATATGCTGTATATATATATATATCTATATATATATAGATATATATATATATATATATTTTTTTTCTTTTAATACTGTGCATGTACATAACTTTATCTTTTTTATTTTTT
Organism: Crinia signifera; assembly: GCF_055691185.1. Lineage (NCBI taxonomy): Eukaryota > Metazoa > Chordata > Amphibia > Anura > Myobatrachidae > Crinia > Crinia signifera. Next base: position 233,243,142 of record NC_139221.1, on the reverse strand, counting down.
CAAAACATTTTTATTGACAGGAAAATAAATGAGATACAATACTGTATATTGCGAATTTGGCAAATAAAAGAACTGGTTGGTCAGTAACAAACAATAGTAATTGATGGTACATTGTGTGTGGTCAGCATAAAAAAATGAGAACACAGCAGTGCATCCATATAGTATTGTCAAAAAACATTTCAAAATGGATGTTCTTTACTCAAAGATTCTGTGAGATACCAGGTGGTATTGGAGAAAGAATTTCTGAGGGCAGCTTTCAAGGGGGAATAGGGTGTGGATGTATGGCAGCCAAGTATCAAAGAACTTAGCTGTCAATTTTTCTTTTTGGATAAAGGTTTCTGTCCAGTCCATTGTGAACAGGTGGGATATTCTAGGGAAGGCCAAAGACATGGGGGAGGGAGTTGGGGAGATCCATTCTGATATGTTTTTTTTAATAGTTGCTACCAGCTTAACAAGTAATAGACGGGTACCTGGGGAGAAACATTTACGATCTGGGGAGGAATATCGTCCCCAAAACACCCAAGATTTGGAAATGATGATGTCTATTTGAAGGTTTGATTTGACATATTACATATTCCTGAAATTCCAACCAAATAGACAATGGCACAGGACCACATACAGTGTACCAGGTCTGTATCAGGGCTACTGCATTTGTAGCAATTAGCATCAGGGGCTCCTCCAGTAAGGAACTTAAGTTTTGGGGTAAAGTAGGATCTATGCAAAAGCTTTTGATGCATCTCCATATAGAAGGTAGATACTAGGCTTTTATTTAATGACTGGTATGTTGTCAGCATAGTTTTCATGGTCAGGTCTGGAAAATTATTTTGCCACTTCAAAAAAACCTTTGGAGGTTGGTCTAAGGCTATGCACTTACGGCAGAGGTCATATATATGAGAAGTTGAGAGGGGACTATCTAACCGTGCATGCAAGAGCCTATCGAGAGTACAAAGAGTAACATTTGGCCCGGCCGATGTTAATATAGATTGGGCATAGCTCTTCGCCTGTGCGTATACAAATTGTGGTATCTAAAGTTAAGGATATTTATCCTTTAAACCCCCGTAATGGTGATCAGGGAATCTACCTTGGTACTCTTTACCTAGAAGGGCGCACATCGCGGGCATCGCATGTACATCGCATGCCATTATAATGGCATGCGATGCGACCGATGCGATGCCCGCGATTTTACATAGAAATACTTGTTAAAATGTAAATCGCGTCGGTCGCATCGCATGCGACCAAAAAATCGCATGCGATGCGACCGACGCGATTACCGCGATTTCCCATAGGGAACAATGTTAAATGTCCCAATTGACCCGATTTTCCATAGGGAACAATGTTAAATGGCCCACAGAGGCCAAAAAGGCACCCTGAAGTGTGAAATGGCCCCCCAATTGTTAACACCACCCCACGATCAACGTGAACCCGAAGCGTGGCGAGCGCAGCGAGCCCGCGTGGGGCAGCGGTACGCGTCCTACGACCTTTTCATACCCCCACTATCCACGTCGGTGTGGAGTTGAGAATAGAAAGTGTGGCGAGCGCAGCGAGCCACCGAGCCCGAAGCGTGGCGAGTGCAGCGAGTAGTATCGCTACTAAGTGTACATCAGGAACGAAACACTGTTCTTCAGAAAAATTAGCATAAGCGTCAGTACCCGATATCCATTCCATTGCAATGCAATAGTTGCCCGCTATAGCATAGGTCCTGAGGCATGGCAAGTTCAGGCCCCCCAGTTCCCTTTTCTGCTGCATTTTAAATAATGATAGTCGTGGGAGCTTTCCAGATAACAGGAACTTAGAAATATCTCCTTTAGGAGGGATAATAGGCAGCATTTACAGTGTGTACAAGAATCGGGGAAAGATGATCATTTTGTATAAATAACATCTGCCTATGTAGGACAAAGGTAACTGAGCCCAATTGGTTTTGGACCATAATGGGCCGATGTTCCGTGTATAAAGCTGGGAGAGGTGCGTTGGGACCTTAATGCCTAGATATGTGATTCCATCTCTGGGAGCCCATTTGAAAGGAAAAGAGTTGCTCCAACCCGATTTTGCCTCTGGAGAAAAAGGCCAACACCTCCGATTTGGAGTAATTTATTTTAAAACCCCCCACTTTTTCAAATTCTGATAGTATAGGAAGTAGAGCAGGGACAGTTTGTTTTGGATTGGACATGAAGAGCAAAAGGTCGTCCGCAAAAGCCGACACCTTGAGTTCAGTGTGTGCTAGCTGAATTCCTTTCCAACTAGTCTAGTGCCATGTTAAACAGCAGGGGGAACAGTGGGCAGCCCTGACGGGTGCCCCTGAATAGCTGAAAGAAAACAGAGTTCAAGTTATTAATAGTGAGGATTGCGGAGGGGACATGATACAGGGTCTGAAAAACATGAATAAACTCAGGACCGAAGTTCTGGGTCTGAAGCAGGGCAGCAATATATTGCCAGGATACTCTATCGAAGGCTTTGTCCGCATCACAGCTAAGGACAATCGTTTGCCTGGACTGAGTGAGGTGGGTATTAAACATGGCCGCTATCAATGACCTAAAATTATGCACTGAGTGCCGGTTCCTGAGGAACCTTGTCTGTTGGGGTAACAGGAGGGAGGGAAGAATTGATTGGAGGCGGGAAGCAATGAATTTAGAAAAAATCTTTAGATCCTGGTTAAGAAGAGAAATATGCCTATAGGATGACACTAAGTTAGGGTCCTTATTGGGTTTGGGTATAACAATTATCCGGGCCTCATTAAAGTAGGCAGGGGCAGGTTGGCCCTTGAAAATGGAGTTGTATAAACAGAATAAATGAGGAGTTATCTGGGGAGCAAGTAATTTGTAATAAGAGAACGAAAGACCATGCGGGCCCGGAGTCTTATGTAGGGGTAATTATTTGATGATGTTTTCAACTTCACCCTCAGTTAGGGGTGAGATTAATAATAATAATAATAATAATAATAATAATAATAATAATAATAATTTTAGTTATATAGCGCTCTTTCTCCAATAGGACTCAAGGCGCTTAACAGATAGAATGCATGTAATACAGTACAGAAAAGCTTTTCATAAACAATACTTAAGGGACTGAAGGAAACGCTTGAGTAAATAGGAAGATCTTGAGTCTGTTTCTGAAGCATTCTAGAGTGGGGGTCTCTCGAACTGTGCGGGAAAGTGAGTTCCATAAAGTCGGAGCTGAATGGCTAAAAGCTCGACCCCCAGATGAATTACGGGAGATTCTAGGTTCTGCTAAAAGTCCTTCATCTACCGACCGCAGTAATCGGGTGGGACAGTATTATGCTCGGAAAAGAGCTGGGTCTGTTGTAGGAAGTGTGATATAATAATAGGATGTTTTGGGGGGGCTTGGTATAGGGATTCAAAATAAGACAAGAAGGCCATGGTAATCTGGTCCTGGTCAGTGGCAATATCACCGGTGTTTGTTTTTATGGAAGAGATAGGTTCATGGCCCATGGCCGCTTTAACCAGATTTGTCAGCAATTTACCCGGGCGGTTGCCCCACCTAAACTATTTATTTTTCCTAAATTGAAGATTGTTAGCCTGTTCCGTTTCTATGACATCATAGGCTGATTTAGCGTCCTTATATAAGGAGTGGGTCAGGTCAGATCGAGAGGCCAACAACCGGGAGTAGGTAGATGAGACCTCTGCAGAGGCCTGGTTAAGCCTAAATTGATATTTTTTTCCTTTGGGAGGAAACATAGGCTAAAATGTGTCCTCTAAGGACTGGTTTGGAGGCCTGCCAAAATAGATTAATATCCTCGCTGTGGATACTATTGTCAGTGACATAGCTAAGGAATGTTTGTTTCAAGTGGTTTTTAAAATCTAGTGAATTATTAAGATGTTCCAGAAAGTGCCAGTTAAAGGACTGTTTGATAGAAGTATCCAAGCTCAATTTCAAGACAATATGGGGCATGGTCAGAGATGAGGATGTCCGAAAATGTAGAGTCTTCAACTCTTTGAAGTAAGGAGTCATCCAGAAACCAATAATCTAGCATAGAGAAGGAGCAGTGGGGATGGGAGAAAAAGGTGTATTCTCTAGCTAACGGGGTTTAAGAAGCGCCAGGGGTCTATTAGGTGAAGGGCATCAATCAATAGAGAAAGGATCGGGGGGATATGTCTATTTCCAGTGGGTCTATCTGGGTGGGTCGTAATATCAAGCTGAAGGTCTAGGATTGCATTAAAATCACCACCTATTAGTAAAGTGCCCTCCACCCACCCCTGCAAATTGGTGTAAAGATCATAGAAAAAAACAGTATTTTGGCCTGGAGGGGCATAGATGCAAGCTAACGTGTATAGTTTACCCTCAATAGAGGCTTTCAGAAAGAGGAAGCTCCCATCTGGGTCAGACCATTCTGAAAGTATGGAGTAGTTAAGGGATTTCCTAAAAATTATCAGGACTCCTCTAAACTTAGTGGGGAAAGAGGCCGACTTGTCCCTGAGGCTTTCCAGTGAAGTTCTTGGAGAAAGGCAATGTCTGTCTCCTTTTGAGAGGGGTTTTAAGGCCTTACACGTTCCAGGAAACCAAAGTGAGATTAGTTTTCATGGAATGCGGCTGTGAAGCTCTAGTGGGTAGTTGAGTACTCATCCAATTCCCTGGGCAGGGAGAGCGCCAGCAAGGTAAATACACATTTTAGTGTCCCACCTGTCCCAGCGAGCAGGGGGGGGACCACATATTAAACCGTCAATAGGCAATAAAAATTGTACATGAGCAACCTGAAACATCAATTGCAATATATAACATAATAAGCCATTAAAAAAAACAAAATTAGTCCTGTCAATTTTTTTTAATTTAAATGAACCCAGATCAGCAGCCAAACAGGCTACTGGCATGCAATAATGTAACCTTTAGGGCTAGAGAGAACAAGCGGCATGATCTGAGATACCAAAAAAAAAACACGGGTTAAATCAAGGGGGTTAAGGGGCCAGTATTTGGACCACCCTAATGGGGGGGGGGGCAAACTTAGGAGCATCAGCAACATCAATAGGTGAGAAACTATGAGGGCCAGAGCCATCAAGAGCTTAGGTAAGGAAAACAAGACATGTATCAATAACAATTGTATACTTAGCCAAGCACATCATCAGTCATTATTGGCCATAGTTGAGTGTGTTGGACTCATGTGTAAAGAACTAACAAAGTTCTGAGCTGCATCAGGAGAGTCAAAGTAGTGGGGTTGACCCTCGTGGGTTATTCGCAATTTGGCTGGGTAAAGAAGAGCAAAACGGATGTTGTTGTTGAAAAGTTCCTTGCAAATCGGGGAGAATTCACGTCGTTTAGTAGAGACCTGGTTGGAGAAGTCTTGGAATATAAGGAGACTTATAGGTAACCAAAGTGGCTTTGCGGTAGGCATCCAGGAGCTTCTGAAGAAACCGTGTCAAGGATCATATTTGGGCACCTACAACCCTCGCTCTCACCTGCTCCAACTACTACCTGTCACCCCTGGAGATCGCGCACAAGCGACTACTGCCTCCTATATACAGCCGTACATCGCTGATTGAACAAGCGCCTGCTGACTTCTGGAAGCCGCACACGGAGTACCTGTTCACAAACCACAGGTCAGTGAGGCTTGCTCCCAGCAACACAAACATCAAAGGCTCGCTGAATACAGCTGGAGCCGAGCGGATTGAAGCGAGCCTACACTCAGGAACATCCTCCCAGGCTACCGCAGGGATTTTATAAATACACCAGTAAGGAGGTACCGCTATTTAATACAGCTGGAGACAGCTAGCAGCTAGAGAGAGTGGGGCGAGGAGATGCGCCACCTCCAAGATGGCATGGGTCAGCAGGCACCTGAGGGAGTGCTGAACTCCGGGGACATGAGGCAGTGTGAAGATGCAGTCGACGGGCTGGAGGGGGGTGGTCTGCCACCATGGCCCCCCTTTCCGGGGTTATCTAGTAGCCGGGAGTGCAGGCAGCTAGAGCAGGGTGAAACAGAGGCCGCGCTACCTCCAAGGTGGCTCTGGTCAATAGGCTGTGGCACTTGAGGATGTACCTGGACTCCGGGGGTGCGTGGCAGATTAACCCGCCGACGGGCTGGAGGTGATTTGCCGCTGTGGCCTCCTTTGCCGGAGACAGCCGCCAGCAGCAGTCAGTGGCTGGGAGCTCTGGCGGGCAGAGTGGGACAGAGAGACGGAGGCTGCGCCACCTCCAAGATGGTGCGGGTTAGAGGGCTGCGGCACCTAAAAGTGCCTGGATTCCGGGGATGTGATGCCGTGGGGAGCCGGCAGCTTGTGTCCCGGCAGCTCGTGTGGAGTTAGGCAATGAAGGCCAGGAGAGCAGGGAGCCCTGTTAAAGGTGTGTCCTCATATCGGAGCCACGCCCTGGAACCCTTTATCTTTTTCTTAAAATGTTTTTTAGACATCATCTTCATAGCATTTCTTTAGAATTACAGTATGGCCAATGTTTTTTTTTTTAAATAAGGGATTTTTGTATCTTTAAAGAGTGGCCTTTTTATTTATTTACAGGAAGAGACTAATTGGAGCTTCCACAGTACAGGGGTTGTATGCTTATGTAAAAATGTACTTTAAAGTAGCACTGGTTCAAAATAAAAAAATACTGTCTTGGACAATTGATGTCTCATTTTTTTTTTTTTATTCAGTCATTTTTATTGATTTAAAAAAAAAATAGTGCCCAAACAGGCAAACACATCGATACATAAACATCTTGCATCAAGTATCGAATATAATACAGCATGAGTAACAAAGAGTAAAATAGGCTAATAGTATCGACGTGCCAAACACAAAACAAAATACCTCCCCAAAACCCCCCACCCTGTACAACCCACCCCGAACTTTAGGCGTACCTGGATCCCTGAGAATACCTACTCCTACCCCTCTAACTACTATGGATTATAGGGGAAGGCAAGTTAGTGGCCTTTAGCTATAGTAGCTAATCTATGCCAAACAAAACGCTAACCTACCTCTCCCGTTTTACCCACCCAACTATCCCACTAACACTACCCTATACTATATCGAGAATTACCCCATCCACCCAGCTGGAGGATATCTACCATATGGACCGACAGTGGCAATGTATTAAAGATAAAATACACAAAGGTCAAATAATGCTACCGCCTCTTTGCTACCTCCGGAAAAGAAATGGCAGACATTATACGTAAGTAGTGCTGTATAGGCCTACACATAATAGTAAAAGTTCCATAGACAGGATATAGGAAAATGCATATGTATGCATACACAGCATATTAAGAGTTGCATAATAAACCAAAACATACAACAACAAAATAAAGATAATAATAATAATAATAATAATAATAATAATAATAATAATAATAATAATAATAATAATAATAATAATAATAATAAAATACAGGTGTAAAAGATATGAATTAATCCGGCCAGGCCCTCAAGTACAGCTGAACCAGAAAAATAATAGTTTCTTTAGCACACATCCAAGGGTATACATATAGAGAGTGAGAATATTGCTGGAGAAGAGCCAAAACATGTCATGAAGCCGAGGAGATGTAAATAGGATCTGGACACAGGGAATAAAGGAGTACTGAAGAGCATAACTGTGTCGACGCATCAATCGCCCTGAGCAGTATCTTTATATGATTGGCCATGTTGGTGGTTTTTAAGTAACACTCCAGCAAAGATCAAAATGAGCAAGGTGGTGGCTAGCACACCACCCAAGCCCTCCAAATAGTAAGATAGTAATTAGGCCAACAGAGTGTTATATTGCAGGGGGTAATGAGTCCCAGGGTTAGGTCTAATTTAAGCAATATGGTACAACGCCGATCCAGGAGGTATAAGGGGTAGCCAGATAGGAGAGGAGTCAGATAAGCAGGAGTCTCAGGAGTCAGAGCACAGGCTGTGATGCCACACTCACCCCTCTGGGGAGAGAAAAGGCTCCAATAAAATTTATCACAGGATGGTTTAAGATGGCGCCCCCGCCATAGAGAGTCGGCAGCCAGCAGACCCGCTGAGGAGCTCAGTCTGCACCAGCCCCCTCCGCATCTACAGTCTCCCAGTACCAGAGATATATTAAGCCACCTGCAGGGGCACAAGAGAGAAGGAGGCCGCGGCGCAAGCTGCACAGATCCAGCGCAGTCAGAACCCACCAAGAAGGCGCCGGGAGCAGAGGTCAGAGCAGGGAGAAGAAGCAGGCTGCGCACCCCACCACCGCCTCTACACTCACCGATCACCGGCTCCCGCTGACCAGGACAGTCCAGCCGGCTGCGAGAGGAGGGAAAGCCTGCACAAATATCGCTGCTCTGCCCGGGGATAGGGTATTAGCAGGATTGTTTTAGCGAAGCTTAGTCCCCAAGCCTGATGTCTCATTTATCATTTAGACATATCTGTTGTCATTTAAATTGGTTGCATAAAGCACTGTATATCATGCCAAAGCAGATACAGTATGGTTGTAGACATAAATCCTTATTGTTAACATAGATATTAGAAGTCATCAAATAGTTTCATAACAAGGCTTCAAGCCAAGTTGTTTTAAGTATTATATTGAAATCTTAACGTGACTAATAAGTGTAGAACTAGGAATAACTCTTTGAGTGCCAACGTTGCTGTGAGAGATCCCCAAAATATCTGCTAAAAATGCCAGCCCCGCTCACAGCGACTGTTGACTTGGCTGCATATGTTTTTATTTATCTTGAAAGAACAGTAGCTGTGAGCGACACTGGCAACATTAGCAGATATTTTGAGGATCTCTCACCGCTACATTGGCACTCAAGGGGTTAAACAGCAAAAGCTACACATATTCTAACTCTAGTCTTGCAGTAACTCCAATGTTGCTAAAATGTATTCCATGTTAACTAGAATTTTACATGGTCCCTGTGAGGAAAGAATACATTCAGAATGTCTCTTTGTGACTCAATTATTTTGTTCATATCTTAGTTTTTATCTCCGCCAAATACAGTTTATAGGAAACTTCTGATGGTGAGTCACAGGGAAATATCACACAGCCTACTCAAGTTTTATGTTACCTGAGAAGAATCTGAGCTAGCCGAGGGATCCTGTGATTGCCACAGTACAGTAAACTGTATTTTTTTCCCTGTCCTGCTTCTGTATTGATGTCCAGTTTCCAGAACTTCAAAAACTTATATAAGATCTGGGGAATAATATCTAACCCTGGTTATTGGGAATACTAAACTGCAGGTACTGTAATGTTTTTTTTTTTTTTCATCTTTTGCATCAGTGTGAGTTTAAATGACTGATTTATAAGTTATTAACATTCACATCATTACTGTACTGTATATATACTGTACAGTATGATTTGTGATAAAATCATGATCTATTTTTAATGCACAGTGAGAATATATATATATATATATATGTACACAGTGTATATATATATATATATATATATATATATATACGGTTTATATATATATATATATATATATATATATATATATATATATATATATATATATATATATAGTCCAGAGGGTCAGGCACAGCCACAATAAAACGGTAAAGTCCCGGTGCCAGCAGTGACCCCACAGAGAGGGTAAACACAAATACTCACGCTGCTTGAGAGCAGCAACTGCAGCACACGGAGGGTGAAGAATCACGTAGGCAGGAATCAATGCAACGTTTCGATTTTAATAATCGTCATCAGGCATGAATAATACAAACAAATCACTCACCTTATATCCCCGTTCACCCGTGCACGCTCCGGTCACGTTTCGCGCCAGGAAGACTCCCGCTACGTCATCAGCGTGCGCCAGCCGCGTCATCGTCACCCCGGTTACCATCCACAATGAATATGGACGCGTTACCAAGGGGACGTACAATCAGCGGCGCACAACCAAATGACACGGCAGAGCTGACACGCGGTCATGTGACCCGGAGACAGAAGCCGGCATTGATGGGGAATACAAGTGCTGATACATCAATACAAAACGTATGCAAAAACGATATATGTGCAAAAACAGAATATAAATGCAACATTATTATAACAATATATGCATGTAAATATATCAAAATAAGAAAACAAGAAAAACAAGAAAAAATGACGATAATAACAGAGTCAGATGAGGAAGTATGCGCTGTCACTTAAAGGTCCATCTAGGGAGACAAAGGGGTATCAACCCTTTAGAACATGATCATATCAAAGAAACAAAGCAATGGCAATACAATAAATCACATTATATAAAGAATATGTAAAGTATACCTAAAAATTAGGGACACAAAGACCAGGAAACACATTAAGATCACAAGAAGGCATGAAAGCCCAAGTGATCGTTCAATCCATGGGGAGTCATGGTTCTAAGACGGTGGATCCAGCGTGATTCACACCGCAATAGTTCCAAGGAGCGGTTACCCCCTCTCAATTTAGCTGGTATATGGTCTATAATGATGTATTATTATAGACCATATACCAGCTAAATTGAGAGGGGGTAACCGCTCCTTGGAACTATTGCGGTGTGAATCACGCTGGATCCACCGTCTTAGAACCATGACTCCCCATGGATTTAACGATCACTTGGGCTTTCATGCCTTCTTGTGATCTTAATGTGTTTCCTGGTCTTTGTGTCCCTAATTTTTAGGTATACTTTACATATTCTTTATATAATGTGATTTATTGTATTGCCATTGCTTTGTTTCTTTGATATGATCATGTTCTAAAGGGTTGATACCCCTTTGTCTCCCTAGATGGACCTTTAAGTGACAGCGCATACTTCCTCATCTGACTCTGTTATTATCGTCATTTTTTCTTGTTTTTCTTGTTTTCTTATTTTGATATATTTACATGCATATATTGTTATAATAATGTTGCATTTATATTCTGTTTTTGCACATATATCGTTTTTGCATACGTTTTGTATTGATGTATCAGCACTTGTATTCCCCATCAATGCCGGCTTCTGTCTCCGGGTCACATGACCGCGTGTCAGCTCTGCCGTGTCATTTGGTTGTGCGCCGCTGATTGTACGTCCCCTTGGTAACGCGTCCATATTCATTGTGGATGGTAACCGGGGTGACGATGACGCGGCTGGCGCACGCTGATGACGTAGCGGGAGTCTTCCTGGCGCGAAACGTGACCGGAGCGTGCACGGGTGAACGGGGATATAAGGTGAGTGATTTGTTTGTATTATTCATGCCTGATGACGATTATTAAAATCGAAACGTTGCATTGATTCCTGCCTACGTGATTCTTCACCCTCCGTGTGCTGCAGTTGCTGCTCTCAAGCAGCGTGAGTATTTGTGTTTACCCTCTCTGTGGGGTCACTGCTGGCACCGGGACTTTACCGTTTTATTGTGGCTGTGCCTGACCCTCTGGACTGTAAATTTGGTGGATCTGTGTGCGGGAAAAGGATCCTACCTGGTCATTGGCACCCCTATCGATTGTTATTGCCTGTGGTTCACCTGTTACTATCATCTTTTAATATTTGGACGCTGTCCTGAATTTTTAACCACTATGGCTGAGGGTGGTACAGGTGCTGATACACCTGTTGAATGCATTAACCTTGCAAAATTAACACAAGGATTTGCTGTGACGTTCTCAGAATCTGAGGCAGATGATGTTTTATTCAAGGAGGCTTTTGTTGATGCTTCTAGCAAGTCTCCTGAAATTATTTATAGAGACTGGTTAAGGCTCAAGCAAAAAGAACTGGATTTCTTCTACCACGGGGTTACTTTGACTGACTATTATAAAGAAAAACGTATACCCTGGGGGTTCAGAGTTAAAAACTGTCCCACCATTGGCCGCCATAATTTGACCTTTTGCAAGAGATGGATAGGGGTTCTTAACAAGTGCAGCTATGATCTCATGCTCCTCGTTATAGAGGAGTCTGCACGTGAACTTAAGAACACCCGTGAGAAAATTAGTGTATTTGAAGGTATCAACAAAGAGTCTTTGGATACTGACACCAGTGTTGATTGGTGTGAGAAATTGAAAATCCAACTAGCCACCTACAAACGTGATCTTTTGCAATATAAGCGTCAGAAGTTGGATAAGGTCATTAATGATTACGAGCACAATTTGGTGTATCAATGGACCAATACTGAACCTAGAGGTCGTGGTCGTCCCAGGGGACGTGGGTCTCGGCAATATAATAGACGTCCTGCACGCTCTAGGGACCACTATACTACCAGTGATTCTGATGGCAATTATGATCAACATGGTGGTCTCCCTCCTACATCTGGCTCATCGGCCCCTTTAGGGGTATTAACCCATACACAGCTGCTCCAAGACAACGGCTCCGGTCGAGGCGCGGGGGCAAAAGATGTAGAGCGAAGAAAGCCAGGCAGACCGCCCTTGAACAGGACACGACGATAATCTTCAACTTGTCCTCCTATAAATTATCATCTGCTGAGACTAAGGTACTAAGTCGTGGACTTTCTTTTGTACCTACTAATCAATTGCGTGACTTTGATTGGCAGTTGGAAAAATACCGTCTTAATAGACAGCTACGTTTACATGAACATTATGCTAAAACCCCCCAGTCTGCATCTGTGGCAGCTGAGGTGGTTCCACCGCAATTACGTAAGCTACTGCCTAAATCTAAATTCGATCCATTGTCCAATAATACGTCCATTAAAACATTTTCTAGGATGTTAGAACACGATGTACAATTGTCTATCAAATGTCAATCTAACAGCAAGAATATTCTTCACAATAATTTACCTGCTAGTGAATTGCATGCCTTAAAACAACTGTCAGCAAATCCTGATATCATCATTCGTCCCGCCGACAAAGGCGGGGCTGTGGTGATACAGGATTTGTGCCAGTATAAGACTGAGATTGTGCGTCAACTCTCCGATGTTTCTGTTTACCAATTACTAGTTGTGGATCCTACTAATGCTTATGCTAAGTTGTTGCGGAGTAGGATTGATCAGGCGGTATTGGAGGGCGTGATTGGTAAAACCCTTGGGGAAGCATTGATTCCAGCATGGCCGGTTACCCCGGTACTCTATACGCTCCCCAAAATACACAAGCATGCCACAGTGCCGCCTGGTCGTCCTATAATTGCTGCTAATAATTCTTTGTTCCAGAATTGCTCTGTATATCTTGATTCATTGCTGCAACCGTGTATTGTCCAACATCCCCGTTACCTTTTGGACACTACTTCATTCATCAATAAGCTACAGGGTATACAACAAGTGCCCGTGGGTAGCTTTCTGTGCAGTATTGATGTTTCCAGCCTGTATACTGTTATACCTAATACAGCTGGGGTTCAGGCGGTACGCAACCTTATACATGACAATCCCTTGTATGTGGGTCCCTCCATTGACTTTGTGTGTGACCTATTGTTGTTATTACTAACTCACAACTTTTTCATACATGATGGGCGTTTTTACCTGCAGCGTTCTGGCTGTGCGATGGGGTCGAATGTGGCCCCATCGTACGCCAACGCCTACATGTTTGTGGCTGAGGAGGAGATCTTCTTCAATGATCTCTATGTGTCTGGTATGATAGCTTTTTATACCAGATACATAGATGATATTTTTGTTATCTGGACAGGGACTGAACAGCAATTCATTGATGTTATTGACCGACACAATGCGTCTTCATCCCCTCTTAAATTGACTTATGTCATCAGTCCCAGCAAGGTAAATTTCCTTGATGTTGCAGTGACTCTACATGACGGACATTTGACGACCTCTCTTTATAGGAAGGATACTGACCGAAATACGGTATTACATAGTACTAGTTTCCATCCTAGATCACTCAAATTTGGTTTGCCATATTCACAGTTCCTTAGGGCTTGCCGTATCTGTAGTGATCGTGTTGAAGCTGTGACACAGATTGACATTATGGTTAACAATTTCCTGGTGAGGGGTTATAATATTGACCTGCTTACTAGGGCTAAGGATAAAGCATTGGCCATTCCTAGGGAAGATCTACTTAAATCCTCTTCTAAATCTGACCGACCTGGACGCACTAGACTTCCATGGGTGAACCATTTTAACACCAGTAGTGACTCCATCCGTACTGTAGCTAGACGACATTGGCCCATCATTAGTAGTGACAAAGATCTGAAGCTGACCCACACTGACCTCATGCCCTGCTACACTCGGGGCAAGAATATTAGGGACTGGGTGGTCCGGACGGATATTTCACCGCGTCCAGATGAGGCATCCCAGACATCCTTTCTTGGTAGGCGTAATGGCTGCTTCCGATGCCTCCACTGTACCACTTGCAGTAGTATGACTAAGGGTGATAGTTTTTATCATCCCTTTAGTGGCAAGCGGTACAGTATACGGCATAGAGTCACCTGTACAACTCGTTTTATTGTCTATCTTATTTCCTGTCCATGTGGGTTGCATTATGTTGGTAAGACAGACCGCACCCTGCGTGACCGCATGGCAGGGCATCGTACAGCAATACGAGCTGCTTTAGCTACTGGTACTAGTGACCAGCCTGTTGCACGGCATTTTGCACAGGCTGGTCATAGTATGGCTAATCTTAAATACATCATTATAGACCATATACCAGCTAAATTGAGAGGGGGTAACCGCTCCTTGGAACTATTGCGGTGTGAATCACGCTGGATCCACCGTCTTAGAACCATGACTCCCCATGGATTGAACGATCACTTGGGCTTTCATGCCTTCTTGTGATCTTAATGTGTTTCCTGGTCTTTGTGTCCCTAATTTTTAGGTATACTTTACATATTCTTTATATAATGTGATTTATTGTATTGCCATTGCTTTGTTTCTTTGATATGATCATGTTCTAAAGGGTTGATACCCCTTTGTCTCCCTAGATGGACCTTTAAGTGACAGCGCATACTTCCTCATCTGACTCTGTTATTATCGTCATTTTTTCTTGTTTTTCTTGTTTTCTTATTTTGATATATTTACATGCATATATTGTTATAATAATGTTGCATTTATATTCTGTTTTTGCACATATATCGTTTTTGCATACGTTTTGTATTGATGTATCAGCACTTGTATTCCCCATCAATGCCGGCTTCTGTCTCCGGGTCACATGACCGCGTGTCAGCTCTGCCGTGTCATTTGGTTGTGCGCCGCTGATTGTACGTCCCCTTGGTAACGCGTCCATATTCATTGTGGATGGTAACCGGGGTGACGATGACGCGGCTGGCGCACGCTGATGACGTAGCGGGAGTCTTCCTGGCGCGAAACGTGACCGGAGCGTGCACGGGTGAACGGGGATATAAGGTGAGTGATTTGTTTGTATTATTCATGCCTGATGACGATTATTAAAATCGAAACGTTGCATTGATTCCTGCCTACGTGATTCTTCACCCTCCGTGTGCTGCAGTTGCTGCTCTCAAGCAGCGTGAGTATTTATATATATATATATATATATATATATATATATTTATAAGGCAGGGGGGGAGCAGCACTCCAGGCGTCTTGAAATAATGAACGTCTTAAGCCAACCTAACTGGACATTGTTTCATTGCTTTTATTTCAGCAATTTCTTCAGGTCATGGCATAAAAAACTGTATCTTCTATTGGAGTGGCCACCCGGCGCAGCATCATTCAGTACAGGGAGAGCCGGATCATCTCAATACAAAGTATATATATATATATATATATATATATATATATATATATATATATATATATATATAGTATTCTCTTGTTCGACTATCATTTATTTATTTATTAGACTATCAGACATAATATCAATAGTCGTTTATTTTCTTTCGACTCTTCTTTGCCATCAATTTTGCACCTGGAACTCTTTCATTCTAAACTTTCCACTGTAAGTAGAAAAATATTTGGCGAAACTGATTTGATAGTATCTGATAGTATACAGTATTTTATACTATAATTCCTTGGCATGTTAAAATAAAATTGGCATTTGTTATTGGATCAGACAGTTCTGTTGTTACTAGTCTTATTTTGTAGGAAAATCACAGGCTTTTATTCGGCAATGTTTGCAAAGATGTTACTTGTGCAATACAGTAAAATTGAATCTTACTAGCCCAGTTTTTGGCAAGGGGATTGATGCCAAGTGTCCAGTTAATATCGTGGTATCCAACATTTTGTATAGAATTACATTCGTCAAGGCACAACGAGGGTTAATAATCGTCAGACATATCTTTTTTGTTCTGTATAAGTATGCTGCCTTTCTGATTTTAGAGTTTCCTTTCCAAATTATGCAGTAACATTTCTTTAATAATATGACATAATTCATAATTATCATGTATTTATTTATTTATAATCCTTGTTATGCATTCAAAGCAGTAACCTTAAAAACAATGTTACAAAAATGTGTTCTATGGAGCCATCGTCATATACAGTTGAAAATGCAGGAAACTACATCGTTCTTCATTCTCTATCTAATCTGTGTTTAAAAATCTTTGTTTTTCTTAACATTGGGTATAAATCCGGAATTCTGTACTCAGTTGTAATGTTTTATGCCTCTGCAGCTACATGCTGACTCAATAGCTTAAATATATTTACAGTATATTGTCAATTTATTAGAGCAGAATTGTTTAATGTAATGTCTTTATTCCAGACTGATGATTGCTATAATCCTAAAAGAGCAAAGTAAATAGGATTTCCAAAGCAATAGTAATTCATGAAATTATATTTATTTGTTTAGACGTTGAACTATTTTATCATCTAGAAGATAATGTTTATACAATAATAAACTCCTGTGAATGATATTAGTATAACAGTCAGTGCAGCAGCAGCAGCATTAGTATTGCTAATAATAAGTGTTTGATGTAAAGCAATTATCAAACCTGTATTGTGCACAGGCAAATGAAGGGGGGTGGGGGGGGGGGGGGGTTTGAAGCCCCCGTACTCTTGGAAAGTGCCTTAAATTATGACAATAATAGCACTGGTATATAATCTGATCAATAGAGCTGCCACCACACCATGCAGTGTAAGGGACAGAGCAGAGCTGCAGCACATGCCTAGTGTCCCAGCTTCTTCTACCAGATTTACTGTATGTGTGGATCTGAGCCCTCAAACATCGCAACGGACCAGAGAGCAGCTGCCATGAGCAAGAGACAGGAGACAGTACCATGTGGTGGGAGATTGTGAGCTTAGAAAGTGCAGTACTAGTTCCATTATGTTTGAGTATTTATTTATTATGTTTAACCTTTTCCTGACCACTTATCTTATTTGAAACAGCCGAAGCTGTAGTCCATCTGAACTGTGAAATATAAATACAGTATCCAGTGTATAAAAATAACAATATCAGGGATGTTACCACTCCCCCAGACTCCCATATTTACTCCAATGCACTGCAGAGTGGGAGATTTTGGATTACATTTGAAAACCCCCCACTCAAATTCTGCATTTGCCACTGCTGTGAATGACTCATGGGAATGGGAACACCAACAGCAGCATGCTGATTAGCAGAATCGCAACACTTGCTATGAAAATATGCTAACCCTCTTCCACTATCCCCCTTACACTCTACCTGCAGCCGAACCATGTCACCCTCCTAAAACCTCTAACAATGCGTCGGCATTGTGAGTGGCGATGGAGTTCTAGCATCAGTCTGCTGACCAGTGTCAGGAACCTGGCATCAGTTTTCTGACTGCCAGCATCCTGATCGTCCGTTTGCTAAAAGTTCCCAACTATAATGTCACATGTGGCTATTTTATTTTATAGTGTTTTTAAATAACACCAAACACAAATAAATCATTTATTTATCATAATAACTTTCAATATTATAAATCATGATGAGATTATGACAAGAACTAGGATGTACTGTAGTGTATTACAATCACAGTTATTCAGGTCAGGGAGATCAGGGGCCAAATGTAGTAGGGTGTAAGAATCAGATAGTGAAAGATTTTCAGAACATGTTCCCATTTTGTTAAATCGGCAATCATTTACACAAAAAAAAAAAGCAGGTTGATTTTGCCATGTAATTGATTGCTGCTTTTAAAAAACTCCAGTCTTGATAAAGTCCCCATATTGAGGACGAAATGCATTAAAGCTACCTCTCCTCCACCCGTCTACTCACAGGCACCGTGGGTACTGGAAACTATTAAAATTCTGGATCCCAGCAGCACCCTCAACACAGAGATGCCGACTGAAGCACGGAGACTGAAGTCCGGTTCCACATGCTCTCTGAGATAACAGCTTCCCTGTCACGGGTACGCCAGCTTCCACGCCAGCTTGCACGCTACTTTGTCAAACAGACCATCTCTGGCAGATGCCGCTAGAGCCCTGTAAGATTGTTGATACCTGCTCTGTTTGCAAACCAGTGGCATTACGATAATCCTCATTCTTCAAAGCACCCAAATGCGCCTTCCCATATACAAGGGAATCAAGGGAACACAATACCCCCACACCCAGGTGTTGTGAGTGTATACTATGGGTGGACAACACATTTTTGTATTAATGATCACTTTTAAACTTTATAGCATATCTGCATTCCACTTTGCCGGTGTGCTGGCATATATACCCTCCCATTATCCAGTTCATAATCTCCCCAGGAGGTTACGAACTGGATAAACGGACACGATATTTATTTATTAATTTATCCACTCTAGAAAGCAACAGATCAAATAACATCTGGACATTTTATTTTAGTTTATTTTAGGTAGTTACTAAAAAAATTCAATTTTTTTGTTATATATTCTGATGTATGCTTGTACGTGAACATTTCTTGATTGAATCCATTTTCAGAGAGTAATAAAATGTACTTACATTAAGATCAAGCATTAACATTCTATATGTAGAGTCAAGCACAATATTCCTAAATAAATACAGTACAGTATAACTAAATTTTTTTGAACCAAATAAACATTTGCACCCAGTCACAGTGATCGTACAACTTTAGTTTTTTTGCTTCTTGTCTCCTGAGATTAGAGGATTTGCTTGATCCTCCTGACCACTTGCAGTGGGTGACCCTAATTATCGGTTTTATTTGATACTTTTATATGTGTATATATTTTTCCAATACCATTATTATTAATATTTTTAGATTTTAATATACTAGCACAGTAGCGTTCAGGACAGTAGTAGTAGTAGTAGTAGTAATAGTGTTCAGGACACTACACAATTCACCCTTGCACCTTGTAAAAAAACTCCCCCAACATATCTCGGGATCTGATTCTCACACCCTATTACATTTGGCCCTTGAAGTCTAATATCCATCATTTACATTATTATTGTCGAAAATACTCCTTTTCCTATGATGATGTGATGACATCTTGACCTACTTATTATGAGAACTTGTTGTTTATACATACATTATTTACAGGCATTTATACATATGTTTTATGAACATTTGTCATTTGTTGGGAATAATATGACCTATAGTACTGGCCAGAACAATATAAGTCACATTGGTACCTACGGTATGTAAATATTTTAGTTTCAATTAAATGGGATTAGAGTGGGTGTAGTTTGGCTATAGTTTTATACAATTAATAGTGATGGATTTCATTATGTTCACACTCTCTATTAACAGTCACATCATTACACAAAAGTCGCATGTAGATGGTCTGTTTCAGGTCACACCATAATTCCCTCATTCCTCCTCTCCAGCCAAAAAAACACACAAACTCATCGTACAGCCACAAAGAAAATAAACAATGGCATTTCAAGTTGTAGCAGCCCAAGAGTACTCTAATATAATCTTGTGGTACACAATAATAGTGCGAAACACTTCTGGCACTTGCTAGAGATGGATTCTTCCTTTCATATGCAAACTTCCAGTGGCAGCTCATACCTTTGCGGAGGTGAGGGGCTGCCACGATGCACCCCCTTGCTGCTGCCGCTGCTGTGCTCCCCGCTGCTGCCGCTGCAAATGATTTCCAGTCCCAGATGCCGGTCCCCTGCATGGGGCCAGCGCATGCGCAGTAACTTCTTACATATTGCACATGTGCTGGCCCCAGCCTCCATGGGCTGCCTTTGCAGCAGCTCCTGGAGGCATATTTACTGTAGGATCCCAGGTGCAGCGCATGTGCAGTATCGTCAGCGGGACTGAGCATAACTTGTTTTTGGGGCTGCCCCGCAGTTTCACATAGAGAGACATCCCGAAGGGAACACCTCCCAATGGGACTGCCTTGAATGACTGGCAAGTCGAACTTCCAATAGGAAGTCATTGCCAGTCACAATGAAGCCAGAGCAGTCTCACAGACTGCATCTGGCTTCACTTAGGCAGAGAACAGTGGTGGATTTTACCTGCAGCCCATATGTAAAAACAACCACTGCAACCTTCTAATACTGACCAGCTGGTGAGTTTTCACATTCACCTTTATCACCACTTTATCATTTCACCAAACTTAATACTGTACATCTGCCCCCAATTTGAAAACCACTCCATTATCTGGCAGGTCATCTTCCAAATCTGGTTGGTTGGAATGACAATCTGTTAATGGATGAGAATAAATTTGACAATTGACCATTGCTCCCAAACACTGGAAAATGGATAAAAACTTTTATTCATACAAATTAGGTAAATCCATGATTTTTCCTATTTTCAGTGCTTGCTAGCAAATGGTCAATTGTCTTTTGCTTTAATCCATTTTATCTGCCAGATAATTGTATAGTGTATGGCAGTACTGGCTCCGGAGGTGGGGCTGCAGCACAGTTCAATATTCAAATAGGGGAGCCACACCCACTTCAACCAACTGCCATTCCAAACCAACTCACAGATAGGTGATGTTTCTCTCCTGTTTGAATTTTGAACTGTGCTGCAGCCAACTCTTGGGCCTTATTCTGGTTCAAACGCTTGGATGCGTGCACACACCCTTGTGAATTAACCAAATCTGGCCTTGCGAATGGTTAGCCCATGAAACGCAGGGAGTACACACATGCTAATGCCCCAGCCTAGCACCCCACGCCCCTCTCCACCCCCCCCCCCCCACTCGCAAGGCTGGGAGAGTGGTGCACTCGGCGACCAGACTTCTCACCAAGTTCGCACCCACCCAGCATATACACATGCGCAGAAATGCTGCTGCGCATGTGCATATGCAAAACATCGGTCCCTGTGCAAATTCGCATCCGAGCGAATGAACCAGAATAAGGCCCCTTGTTTATGAGGAGATTCTGAATCATTTTCCTTCATTCTTACAAGCAATCTGATGGAGCATGCAGGGACCATGATTCCCGAGTAATGATGAAGATTGTATATGAAAGGAAGAATTTATCTCTAGCAAGCGCCAAGAGGGCTTTTAACTGTTTCTCTTTGTAAGTGCATTATACAGTATGTGTATAGTCTCTTTGTGAGCATGCACAGTGTAAGTTCATCTCCGTATCAGGCCTACTGTGTCATGCTGCAGTAAACATCACACTCCATTCTAATTCACAACTAGAAAAGCTGACGTTTAAATATAATTCATTTGTGGATACTGTATTTCCCTGAACATAGTAATGAGAAGAAATATAATGACTATAGTCAAAGCTACGTACATTTCTTTCCAATGAAATAAGTATTAATGCTCAATTAGAATTAATTTTAAATAGCGTGTTTTAAAATCCCATTCCAGTGCAGAATATTTCTGCATAACCTGTCAGCAATATCTGCAAGTATAATCTCTGCTACCAACTATGATTTATTTTAGTGCCACAAATGACACATTCATGTTTCTGGAAGAAAGTTATTCAATAAAAATCTGTCAGATATGTCTCTAAAATGGATTAGTCATCGTCACATAACAACTACATTCTGCCCATAAAATATATAAAAATAGATTGAATTAGCTTCCTGTGTTTTCCAAACATTAATACAAGTTTTTGTACTCTTTAAAGCTCTGCAGTGTGGGGTATTTATATTTTCCCATAACAAGAGTAGGTGAAGATGTAGTCATATCTTTTTCATGTCTATTGAATGTCAGAGGTATTACAAAGCTGAGGGAGGTATTGCACGAAAAAAAATGACAAGGGATGAACTGGATATTGTGGCTATTACAGAGACATGGTGCAATGAAAATCATGACTGGGACATAGCTATACCAGGATATACTTTATTTAGGAAGGACAGAATGGGAAAAATTGGAGGAGGGGTTGCAATATATGTGAAAAAAAATATAAAGACTACCTTAATACAAAGTATTGAAAAAAAAAAATGAGGCCCTTTGGGTGACCATAGAAACAGGGGAGAAGGCGATTCTTCATATAGGGGTGATCTACAGACCACCAGGTCAGGAAGAGGAACTAGATAAGAGCCTATTGCAGGACATCAATACAATGGCATTAAAAGGAGAGGTGATAATCATGGGAGACTTTAATCTACCTGATGTAAACTGGGAGCTGCCTGTTGCAAGTTCCACCAGAAGTAGGGACATGCTGAATTCTTTGCAAGGACTATCCCTCCAGCAATTGGACACAATATTAGACTTAATACTTACAAATGGTGACAGAATATCTGACATAAATGTAGGTGAAAATCTGGGATCCAGTGACCATCAAGCAGTATGGTTCAAAATAAAGACAGAGACTGACTCATCGCACACAAAAACAAAGGTGTTAGATTTTAGGAAGGCTGATTGTGTAGAGAGTGCAGGATAAGTGGGAAAAATTAAAAAGTGCAATTCTAAAAGCAACAGAACTTTGTGTCAAAAGAGTTAGGAAAAACACAAGAAAAAGAAAGCCATTGTGGTTTGCAAAAGAAGTAGCAAGTATTGTGAAAGCAAAAAAGTTGGCCTTTAAGAAATTTAAGCAGACGCAGAAGAATGAGGACAAAGAGGTGTATCTTGTTAAACAGAAGGAGGCTAAGAAGGTAATCAGATGTGCAAAAAACTTTTTTTTAGGTATATAAGTGAAAGGAGAAAAACAAAAAGTGGAATAATTAGACTGAAGACAGAGAGTGGAAGTTTTCTTGAGGGGGACAATGTAATAGCAGATAATATTAATAATTATTTCTGCTCAGTATTCACTGCTGAACGAGAGGGGAAGGGGCCACAGTTAAGTTGCAAGTATAGTCAAAAAACTGAGGGAGAGACAAGTACATTTACAGAGGAGAAAGTCCTCACAGAATTCTCAAAACTGAAAGTGGATAAATCAATGGGGCCAGATGGGATACATCCAATGATACTTAAAGAGCTTAAAGGGGAGCTGGTAAAACCAATAACAGAATTATTCAACCAGTCACTAGCTACTGGAGTAATCCCATGAATGTAGTCCCACTGCACAAAAGTGGAAGCAAGGAAGAGGTAAGCAACTATCGACCTGTGAGCCTTACATCAGTAGTAGGGAAATTGATGGAAACACTCTTAAAACAAAGAGTTGTAGAATATCTCAAAACCAGCAATTTACAGGATCCAAAACAGCATGGGTTTACTGGGGGAAGATCATGTCAAACAAATCTTATTGACTTTTTTGACTGGGTGACTAAAGTAATAGATCAAGGTGGGGCTGTAGATGTAGCTTATCTAGACTTTAGTAAAGCTTTTGACACTGTCCCACATCGCAGACTGTTAAATAAACTTGAAAGCTTGGGATTGGATTCTAAGATAGTTGAATGGATAAGAGCGTGGTTGCAGGACAGAAAACAGAGAGTTGTAGTAAACGGAGTACAGTCAAAGGAGGGAAAGGTTACAAGTGGAGTACCCCAGGGATCTTTACTTGGACCGGTGCTTTTTAATATCTTTATTGGTGATATTGCAAATGGAATTGAGGGTAAAATGTGCCTTTTTGCAGATGACACAAAGGTTTGCAACAGGGTAGACATGTCAGGAGGGGTAAAACAAATGAGTGAGGATCTAGGTAGATTAAAGGAATGGTCAAGAGCATGGCAACTACAGTTTAATGCCAAAAAATGCAAAATCATGCACTTGGGTCTCAGAAATCCAAAGACTAAATATAGTATAAATGGCACTATAATGGAAACTACTGAGGAAGAGAGGGGTCTAGGTGTCACTATTTCAGGGGACTTAAAAGCAGGTAGGCAATGTAACAAAGCAATGAAGAAGGCAAGTCAG
The DNA here is from genome assembly GCF_055691185.1 of Crinia signifera. Lineage (NCBI taxonomy): Eukaryota > Metazoa > Chordata > Amphibia > Anura > Myobatrachidae > Crinia > Crinia signifera. The sequence goes on along the minus strand of NC_139221.1, from coordinate 233,219,354 downwards.
ATGAGAGGTATCAGCAGTAGAAAGAAAGAAGTAATAATGCCACTGTATAGGTCATTGGTATGACCTCACCTAGAGTATTGTGTTCAGTTCTGGAGGCCATATCTCCAGAAGGATATAAATACATTATAGACTGTACAAAGAAGGGCAACTAAAATGGTGCATGGCCTACATCACAAAACGTACCAGGAAAGACTAAAAGATCTTAATATGTATACTTTAGAGCAGAGAAGGGAAAGGGGGGACATGATAGAAACTTTCAAATATATCAAGGGTTTTAACAAGGTACAGGTGGGAGACATTCTTCACAGGAAGAGGAGCAACAGAACACGAGGACATGCACTGAAACTAGAGGGAGGAAGATTCAGGGGAAATGTGAGGAAGAATTACTTCACAGAAAGAGTAGTTGATAAGTGGAATAGCCTACCATCAGAGGTGGTAGACGCAAATACAGTAGTACAATTTAAACATGCTTGGGATAAGCATATTGATATCCTTACAAAAAAATAAGGATCAAATATGGTTTGAGGTAACATGTTTAAAAGAGGGGCAGACTAGATGGGCCAAGTGGTTCTTATCTGCCGTCAAATTCTATGTTTCTATGTTTCTAAGGATCGAAACGCGTTGGTGGAGTCTCTCTCTGCATTCTACCCCTAGGGACCAGCAAACTGGTAGGATGGAAAAGCCTGGATTTGAATGTGAGCAGAGGAGCGGGCCCCTTTCTTTATTCTGTTCACACGGATCACAACATCATCTCCAGGTCAGACCAGTCCTACACAGTGAGGCGGCTCTAAGGTGGATTTCACACAAGGATATTTTTGTTCTATTAAATTTTGTTGATAAATAAAGGTTACCGTTTTAAATAAGTACCTTTGTGGAATCAGTCCTGTCAGCTGCCGAATTTTCGTTTTGGCAAAAGGGAGGAGGAGAACGAGAAGTAAAGACCCACCTGACAGGCGATTTGAATCGGCTTCTGAGTGAGTAATTGGATTAGGGGTATTCAACCCCGCAATATTCTCTACCACGGAATTAAGATACACTTCATATGATGTGATACGTGCCTCTATATATTGTATATATTGTGAGTGTTTCTCAAAGGGGGCAATCCCCGAAAAATAGGCTGTTTAATATTTTGGGTTGTCAGCACAGAATAACCAATTTATCGGTCTCACAACCAAGCAATATCACACGAGGGCAGTTGCTCTTTCTCTCTCTCTTTTCATTGCATATACTGACATTGATTAAAGGGAAGTGAGGAGAGACATCAGGATTGAACACCTGAACAGGGGAGTATTAGTCTCTTTTCTTCACTCTAAGCGCCCATATTTTATTGAGATACCCATTTTTCACACAAAGCTTCACACATAGGGATATTCTGGTGGTATCCTTTATCTCAAAAGAATACAGGCAGCCTTTTTTGCGCAGACAAGTAGAACCCCACAATTTACAAATACGCTTCTGTGTATATGTTTCCTACATTACATTTATTATACATGCAGCCAAGTTTGTACAAAGATCATTAGGCAAAAACTATAATAATACATAGAATGTAAGCACCATAAAGGCATTTAGCTCATAAAGAATGATCTATGGAAGTCACTGTAATATATTGTGATATACTGTACTCATGCAGTTATTCATTTAGTGTTCACTGCTTTGGGGTTTCACCTTTTGTTCAAAACATTTATCATTCCTCATCATATTGAGCCAAATATCTCCTGACAAAGGTTGCGACTCACAAACCATACTATGATACATTATCTATATGATTAGCTATGCTATTTTCCATTACTGGAATGACATTCTTTATGAGTCAGGTCAATATCCAAAATGACGTAAGACTTATTTCCATGGCATTGGGTCCATATAAAAGAGGTTAATGTACTTGTAATGTTTCCATTAAAAGATTAATTATTCTCTCAAATACAAATGCCAAATATTTGCATACTTACACATCAAATTGATGTAATCTTTCACAGTAAACCTTCAACTCTTGTTTATTTACATGATGCTTCTCTGCCCAATGTCAAATTAAGGAATTAAATGCACATTTAGCGATTTCACACCATTTTGCTATAAATGCTTAATGCGTTCTCAAAGATTTTACAATGTATATTTATTATGGGACAAGTGTAATCTAAGGGTGGCCTTGCATTAGGTGTATGGATGGAGCACCTCTCATTCAGCGCCAGCCCTCGCCAGATCCCCTCTGCTGGTAAGAGCTGGCGGAGAGGTGCTCCGTCTGACGAAGACGCGCAAGCATCTCATACGCCCATGCGTCCCCATCTCTTCTTGGTGGGTAAACAGAATCCCTTCCTGTCTCTGCTTTAGGGAGACAGGCAGGGTTAGTGGGGGTGCCGTGGGCTGTGGGCACTGACGGGAGAGAGGCGGGGAGGAGGTGGAGGGTGGCGGTGGTCTCCAACCGAACGGGGTGCGCAAGAGTCTTGTGCGCGCACCCTCTTCCGTCTAATGGCGGGTCCTGGCGATTGGCGATAGAATCGCCAGGACCCGGTCAAATGAGAGGCGCTCCTTCTGTATGCTTACTTAAAAGTGGGAAATACTGATTGCTTCTCACCTTGGGTATAGTACCTTACCAAAAGTAGACATCCCTGTGATAATAAGTGAGCAACACTGTCTGGCAAGCTTAATACCAAAAGTAATTTTGCTAAGAAGAGAGCAAATGGTTAAAATGTATTGTATTATGGAGAACCAGTAATGCCAATCCTTTGGTAAGCTGCAGTGGCACCATTGTCTAACTGCTGAATTATTACAGTGATAATAGAGATTTAAAGGTAGGGTTAAGTGTTAAGTCTAGGGTCATGGGTTAAAGTTAGTGTAAAGAGGCCCATACACTACAACGATATGTCTGACCTGAAGTTGGATGTGATTTCCCTTGAACTCCCCCTGGATCTTCCCGGGAGTGATTCACTACAATGTTGTACTTTTGTGCTCTTTTTGCATAAGGTATATCACATAAGATATATCTACCCGCGATAAATCGCATGCAATATGTCTTATGTATACAATTGTACTATAACATATATCTGACCTTGTGGATTAGGGGGCTAGGGGAGCTGGAAATGCCAATCAAACTTCCTGCGATATATCACATGCACAAAAATCGCTCCATTTTCCATCAGATTCCATGCAATTACGACAAATCCATAGCGCAGCACTAGCAATCTAGGGCTTCTATCCCACACTCACGAGACCACACATTGGATCAGCTTGGATGTAAAACAAACTATATATCGGCCCAAAAGGTTGGAATCATATGAAGTCATGCAAAATTATTGTAGTGTATAGGGGCCTTAAGGGCATCATGGAGTGTATGCAATAAAAAAATGGGCTTGTGCCATTATGTTATAATGTTTTATTCAAGTAAAAAAGGAAATAATAACTCAGCAACTGAAACATATGCTTGTGAGCATATGTTGCTTAAAAATGGGTCATAAAGAATCCAAATTTAATTGGAACCACATAATATGTAGAGGTTTGCGCTATTGTAATTTGTCATATACAAAGTCTGATATGGGGGAAAAATACAGTGTATCGCTGTTCATATTCTATAAGGTAATATTTATTGTAAAATAATATATGCTATATTTAATAAAGACAGTTATAAAAAAAACACAAATGGCTGTGAACATTTAAGCTAACATAAACATTAAAATATAAATCTCAAGATCAATCGTATAGCACGTAATAATGACTGCACCACCCAACCACCTTTGGTTATAATGGCATAAAAGAGCATTGATGTATGGTGACAAGTGTCCTCAACTGGACTGTTCCCATGGTGCCTGGATACCAGTAACAGAGGTGGTAGGTGGAGGAAGGGCTGTTTGTGTGGTCTATGCACTAACGTTTTGAGAGATGTACAGAGACAAAGGGGAATGTACTAAGATCTGTATTGTACTTCACATGTGATGTTCCTATGGGCAACCAATCAGAATCTTTTTTATTTAGCACCCTCTAGAACAGGGCTGGGCAACACCGGCCCTCCAGATGTTAATGAACTACACATCCCAGGATGCTTTGCATTAGTTTTGCTATGTGGCCATGCTGAAACTGATGCAAGGCATGCTGGGATGTGTAGTTCATCAACATCTGGAGGGCCGGTGTTGCCTAGCCCTGCTCTAGAAGATAGTAGACAGGATCTGATTGATTGTCCATAGCAACATCCCATGTGAAGTAGAATACACATCCTAGTAAATTTCCCCCAAAGGGTGAAATGTAATAGGATGAGAGATTCAGGTGAGAAATCTCCAGGTTTTTTTTAAAGCGGCAATCATTTACACTGCAAAATCAAACTGGTTTTGCAATGTAAATGATTGTCTCTAAAAAAAACTGGAGATTTCTTACCAAATCTCTCACTTTCTGAATCTCTCATCCTATTAAATTTCCCCCGCAGTATCTGCCAATCAGCAATTAAAAGCTAATATAGGGTGCTTAAAAGAAAAAAAAAATAGAATATTTAAAAAAGTGTTTCCAATAGTTGGATCAGGGTCAAATGCCTAAAATGTGCCTTTCCTAAGCAGTTTCTATTACAATATGGGTAAAATTTAATAGGATGAGAGATTCAGAAAGTGAGAGATTTAGTAAGAAATCTAAATTTTTTTTTAAAGCGCAATCAGTTACACTTCAAAATCAGACTGGTTTTGCAGTGTAAATGATTGCCGCTTTAAAAAACACTGGAGATTTCTTACCAAATCTCTCACTTTCTATTTTTAATCATGTTTCCATTTACATTACTCTTTTCCTATTGGCTGACCATTTGTAAACAGATCTCTTACAGGCCACTTTAATACCAGTGAACAGTTCTGTAATTGGTCCAGTCCTTAACGGTTAATGTTTATTGGTTTTTCTCTTAATGGTTTTTAGGCCACACTGCACAGAGATTTTAAGAACAGTCCCATGCCACAGGAAGAATACTGGCTTGCTAGCTAGTCTATGGCAGCCACTGCTAGTTTTAATGAATACAAATTTGCTGACAAGGTTCTCTGCACAACATCATTTATCTTATGTTTCGGAAATGTACTAAATTTAAAAAGATCAAGTAATCCCCTATTTATAAATAGGGAATATTTGTATTTTCCGTGTGTTCTTTTGACATCAGTTCTGCTGTTGGCCTTGTGTCTCGTCTAGACAAATAAAAAATAACCTGATGTATAATGTACATTAAGTGGCTACAGTACATAAGTTACTCATTAAAATACCTGGATGCTCTATACATGGTTTAAGGTAATTACTTCTGCATTATTCATTTAACAACTTTACACATTTTAAATGTAATTACAGTTACCGAACTTTGGCAGCTTACTTAATTGCCATTCAAGCTTTTACTTTACTTTCTGTGGGGTTAATTTCCAATATGAAAAGTACTGAATCACTTCATACATAATTATCTATGAGACTTGACTTTATGCTGGCCTAAAAATTTCCTATGTCATCTAACTTTCTTTGGCTATTCATGCGGCTCGATTTTCTTGGGAAATCAATTATATGTTGCTCGCAGAAGGCTGACATTTGTGTCCAGTTTATGTCTCATTACTGACTTTGATGAGCTAATAAACTGTAATTAGTAATCATGTATGCTACAGCAGACTCTACTTTCTTTGCTTACATGAAAAATTCTAATTAAAGTGGAGAATTTCAGATAAGTGCCACATACTGTACTTTCAGTTAGTTATTAGTCAGGAAAGTCTTATAATGTAAAACAACAGCAGATTCCTCTTGTACAAAATATATTTAGAAAAAAATATTCCGATCTTTTGTATATTTTCCATTTTACTAGTACTACCAGTTATGTGTATACTGTAGCACACATATTCCATAGCACTTTACAGAAAGTGACAATTCACATGAGTCCCAGTGGAGCTTACAGACTATTTCCCCTTACACATGTACATACAGTATAAATTAGGGTTCATTATTGTTGGGAGCCAATTAACTTTCGAGTATATTTTTGGAATCTGGCAGGAAATCAGAGTACTAGCGGTTAGCATCTTACCAGATGGCGTGCCAGCAGTCAACATGTTGACTTTCCTGCATGTTGACCTAGACACATGTCGACCTAATGGTGTTGACTTAATGACTGTCTAACAACTTTCTGGTGACCCAATGACTGTATCCCCTGCAGCCTAACCCTTAGTCACCCAAGAGTGCCTCTAGGCATGAGTCTAGGTCGACAGGGTCATTAGGTCAACAGGGTCATTAGGTCAACATGGGTTAGGTCAAGAGTCAAAGGTCGACATGGGGTTTTTCACTGTTTTTTTGTGCCGACATGTGCCAGCAGGCAGTATTTCATGCCCTACCATCCACTAGGGCGTGGTGGGAGAATAAAATATAATGTGCCAAGCATAGCAGGGCACCAAGCCCGAAGCATGGCGAGCACAGCGAGCTATACAAGGGGACGAGGTGCACTTTAACCTGAGTAAATGTTGACTGTGTCGACATTCGGGTAAAAAAAGTGGAAAACCTCATGTCGACCTTTTGACTGTCGACCTAATGACCCGTTCGATCTTATGACCCTGTCAACCTAACCCATGTTGACCTAGAGTCATGTCGATCTTCCTGCATGTCGACCTAGACATGACAATGACTGTCTAACAACTTGCTGGTGACCAACTGATCCTCATCCGGCTGCAGGGGGGGGGGTTAGAGTTAGGCTGAAGGGTGGGCGGAATGGCTAGGGTCTGCCGCTCATCTGTAGGTGTCCCATGCATTCATGGCTAGATCATACAGTGTGAAGTCTACCGGTAATTCTCATCTTAGTAAATTTCCCCCATTATGTTATATTCTTGATTTCCAGCCTGCTCCTGTTTTACCAATACTGTGTGTGTGCTCTTAATTCATTTTAATTAAATATTACAATGTTATTATACCATAGTAGGTACAAAACTGTGGTTATGCAATCAAAACTTTTAGCAATTATCTTAATATAAATGAAATTAAGAATATGCTTTGTTTTCTAAAACAATAGTAATATTGAATCCTTTACGTTAGGAGGTGTGAAATGTGTAACTGCAAATTACTGCTACACATTCGATCCGTTGTTTTGATTCCAAATCTAATCATAAATAATTCCGAGCATGCATCTGTTGGATGTGCTATGACTTGGCTGCACTATCTAGTACAGCAGCCAAAATATGCTAGACATTTGCTGATTGCTGGCTGCTCAAAGCATAGAACAAAACAACAACAGAGTGCCTGTTTTCAGTGATTGGATTGCTTTTATTACTTAATGCCAGTTCTCAAAGCCCAGTTTTCACATTTAGAAATGAACACGTGTTATAATGAAGGTGCCACAAAATGATGAGAAAAGTGTGACATAAATGGAAACTCTGGGTGTCCTTGCTATGGTGCAGTTCTAGGGCGAGATGTACCGTTTTACCGCATTTTCCTATGCACTATTACCCGGCCGCACCGTTATCGCAGGGCAGGGTATCGCCACCTTTGGGTGGCGATACCCTATAGAAGCCTATGGGCTTCTTTTCGCCGCCAACCGCGTTGCTGCAACCCCACCGCCTCGCCAACCCCCCTCTCCCCCTCCCTTGGTCTTACCTTCTTGCAGGTCCTCCTGGACCCCGGAAGGTAAGCCCTTCCTCCCCCTATCAACGCAGCCGGACGTCCTTCCGGCTGCAGGGGGCAGGAGGAGGCGCCGGGGACAGCCTGCTTAGCTGTCCCCGGCGTGTAGGCATCAGAAGCCGGCTGGGAGGTGACGGAGACCTCCCGCAGACCAGAGTACAGGTATCGCGGGGGGGCTCCGTTACCGCACCGCGATGCCAGCCGCATATGTTAGAACATATGCACTGGCATCGTGGCGGGGGGGCGCGAAGGGCGGCAATGTATTTTAATACATCTCGCCCCTAGTGACCTACTACATTTCTTTAAGTGGGTCAATATACAGTAGGGGAAAAATTTACACAAATTGGCCTATGGGCAACCAATCAGAATCTACTTCTTATTTATTGAGCACATTCTAGACGATAATAGATGGTATCTGATTAGTTGCCCATAGCAACATCCCATGTTAAATAGAATTCACATCTTAGTAAATTTCCCCCCTAAGTGTTCTAATAAAGAAAACAATACAGTATGCTCATGTCTATTTTAGGAATCCAGAGATCACCAAGCAACAACCAAATTGGTATATACTGTATACATTTTCCCTCATCTAGATTTAGCTACAGTATAAATTATTTTTAAGCATAATTTTAACCAAAGTGCATTACCTAATCATTCTCATTTGCTTGACCTCTCACCTGGGACTATCGATGATTCCAATTCAAGTTAGAAATCCTGCTAATTTGCTTCTAGATAGTGTTAATGTTTACTGCTGAACTGGCAAAAGTGTATGCTATACACTGCATGGCACCTTCCTTTGTTTTGGCAGCATAGGGCGTATACAGGCCTGTTTTAGAGTTGGAAGGATGCACATTAGGAGCAGTAATCAGCAAACCCAGAGGAAATCCATACTGCCCAAAAGAGTGGGTGGAAAATGTGTTTGTGTACAACACAGGGCTGCAATTGGAGGGGGGAGGGGGGAATTAGTAAGTCAAGCGATCCAGGAGGTGTCCTCTTGACTTGAGTCAAATATTGCTTCCGCTGTGCACAGCATCTTTTTTGCCCCAGGCTCACTAAAACTAGCTACTGCAGAGCAGCAGCACCTGTCACATGGGAGACTGGGCTGGTGTCGCAAGAGGACTCCATGAGTTAGGGCGAAGATGGTGTTCAACAGTTGTGTTTGTCTTGACTCCGCTGTGCCCTATCTCCCCTGCCCAGCAGCAGATGGATGTAGGGGTGGAAGGGGTCCCTTCTCCCTCTGTCACACAGGAAGCTGTAGTTGCCTCCTGCACCCCCCTCCCCCCATCAACCCACCTGTTCTCCTTGAATCCTCCACACAGCTCCTGAAGAGACAAAGCAAGGAGGTGGGTTTTTGTAGAGGAGGCAGGTACTGTATGTGCCCACTCACCACACACACACACACACACACACACACACACACACACACAGATCTCTGCTACCCTCACTGAGAAGGAGGGAAGGGATAGAGTTGTTGTCCTCTATATAGGCAGCCATCGCTGGCAGCCCACCCACCATCTCTGACTGTCCCCTGCCAAATGACAATCTTGCCTTGGGTGACAAAACCCCTAGTATTGGCCTTGTACAACATCACGTTACTTCTGGGATCCATGGGTGGAGTGAAGACTGGGAAGAGAGCTCCAGTTTTAACAAAAACATTTCATGGGCTTGATGGGAGTGTCGTAGGCATGTTTCAGCATGCATCTGCAGTCTCATTCCCAGCATTGCTGCCACAGTGGCCATATTTTTGAGTTAGTTAACTTACAAGGAAGGCCGGGTACCAGGCAGGTGCTGCTTGAGAAATCAATGGTGCAACAATTTGTGACTCAGTGGTGGATAGATTGAATCTAACTGCAGATTAAAGTATTAGCATTTGCAAACCCATTAGAAATAACAGCCAGCCATTATCTGCATGTGCTACTGAGTCAGGCATACATTCCATTTCATTTACAGGCCCACACACGATAAGACTCAACTCCAGTCTCCAATCCTTCAGGCGTTCCCCTAAAACTCACGTTTTCAGGCAAGCTTATCAATATCCAGAACAAGCCACATAACCTTCATAAACCTCTCTTATCCAATCACATCCGCAGTCTACAGTCCACACATATCCAAATGACTACTAATAAAAAAAAATATAGAGCTACTTGATATTTAGAGAATAAAGAAATACAAAAACCTAAAAATTAAAAGAGGTGATGTTATGCATAGCAACCAAACACTGTCTGTCTATCATTTTCTAGGATACAATAAAAATTATGATAGACAGAGTGATTGGTTGCTATGGGTAACATCACCTCTTTTTGATTTAGAAGCTTTCATAAATGTACCCCTGTGAGTCACAGTGCTTCGTGAGATTACTGCAAAAATGATTTTTTTTATATGTGCTAATATAACTATTTGTCTTCTAAGCACACTGCAAGAAGCAATTTTACTTTTTTTTTTTAATGTTGACAGCGCTTCATGCAAATGCTCTGCATAACCATTAGCAGGACTGCAGTTACAGATAAGAATTCAGTAGGATTCAACATAGGAGAGACAATTACCTTCATCCATCCCTGGATATCAGATATTCTCTCTTAGTAATTCTTTTGATCCAGGTGGAATAACTTACTGTAGCATGATCCTGCAGCAAAACTAAAAAATAAATAAAAATAATAGTGATTCATTAAAAAAATTGCCATATTCTATCACGTGTATATACTGTTGATGACAGAACATTGTTACTATGTATATTGCAACTTTCATATTCATATATATTAAGAACCTTATGCAGGTCCATTCACACTGCCGCCGGCGTTCGCACAGGGTCGATGGTTTCGCTTTGCGCTTGCACATATCTGCGCATGTGCATGCACTGGGTGCGTGCAGCCATGTCCAACAAACTGTTCGGGAGGGGGGGTGCGGGGCAGCGGGGTGGTCCATTAGAATATGGGAATGCCCAGCATTCCCATGAGAACTCTGGGCATTCTCATTCTAATGGGCCAATGACGCAGGTGCGGGGGCGGGCAACTGACATAACCACATGTCAGCTGCCTGCCCACTTCCCTCAGAATGTGCACGTAGATCTACAGTTGCTCTGTTAGTTGGCGACCATCGAATGATTTGGGTGTTCCCCCGCAGGCTGCAAATGGATGTTTATGTAAAACATCCATTTGCAGCCAGTGTGAACATATGTGCCTTGCGAATGGTGAACCGACGTACCACCATTCGCAAGGCAGGATCTGGTTGACTCGCAAGGATGCAAATTCACATCCGAGCGAATCATCATCGGAGTAAGCCTTGTGATGCTTTCACCATAGAAACCCATAAAAATTCTAATACAGTATATAAAAAAGACAATTGATCCTTATCAATTGTAATTTTTATATACTGTTTTAGAATTTTTATGGGTTTCTATGGTGAAAGCATCATTACAATGTTTAATGTTTTGCTGTGCAGGATGAGTCAGGCTTGTCATTCAATCAGGGAGGTTTAGAAAATAAAAAGATGTTACCTGTCCCCACTGGTCATCAGGGCCCGCCGATTGGGTAGTAACGCAGGTGCACGCATACAAGCTGACTAAATCTCCACCTAGAAGAATGAGCTACCCTCATAAAAGCTATTGGGGCAGATGTATTAAGCCTTAACAAGAGATAAATGCAAGGGTGATAAAGAGAGATATACGTCCAACCAATCAGCTCCTTACTGACTTTTTTCAAACACAGCCTGTGACATGGCAGTTAGCAGGTGATTGGCTGGACGTTTATCTATCTTTGTCACCCTTTAATTTATCTCCTCTTAAGGCTTAATTCATCTGCCCCAATGTCTGGTATTCATTTACCCCAGCAGATGGGAAAGAGCACCTCTAACCAGGCAGTTGATTATTAAGGTTAACCCACTTTAGAAAGGAGGGGGTCCTCTTTCTATTGGTGGGGCCACTTAGTGATTATTGTCTGTTGATCACCCAACATTGTTGTCCAATACTACTGAAAATACATGTTTTCTGTAAAAGGCAGGAATAGAACAACATGCTATTTTTACACATAATATAGCACTTGTACACATGGTGGCATCCAGGTGAGCCCCCTGTGTTACAGTAACATTTTGAATTCCAAGGAAGGGAAAGGATGCACTGTGCCCCAGATCTCCTATATTATCTTGCACACTAAGGGCCTCATCGAGAGATGTACACACACCTGATGGTTTACATGCTTATCTGATTGTTCCAGATTGAAACATGCACAAGCTCTTCTGCGACGTCCCCCATTAGACACAGCATGATTGACATGCTACAGCGTTTGGGGAGTGGATCATGGCTGGTGACAGGGACCCAAAGACGGATTTATTGCTAGTCGACCTAGGCGCTCGCGTAGGACCCACCTGGTCCCTGAAATCTAGCTCAGAAAACTGGCATAGGACGAAACTGTGGGGTGGTCTGGGGGTGCACCGGACCACCCCATTTGCCTGCGAGCTGCTGGTGGGGGAGTAGTGCCTCAGACAGGGCGCATAGTCACTATAAGCATATAGACAGAGATCCTATACCCTTTCAAAGATGTTGACCACCTTTTTGGAGATCTTTTATGCCCCAGGCACCATGGAATAAGACTGCCTTACCAGAGAGAGCTGTTGCCCCCTCCTTATTAATACAAAGAGTAGGCTTAGATGGAAGTTCCTGGCTATGGTAAAGAGTCTCAGTGACAGAAGTTTAAATTTAAAGTAATTTACTAGATGAAAAGAACTTCTAGAAAAAAAGAAAAGATCATATTCTTATCACTAAAGCTAAAAATGGTGAGATTATTATAAAGCAAGAAATGTACTGTATTCGGTAACTGCTGAAGATAGTCTACTTTGAAAATCCAGATGGATTTTAAAAAAAGCAAAAAACCCTGGAAGACCCATTATTGCTGGGATTAACAGCATACAATAACTGCTGTTTTTATTCCTCAAGCATCGGTTCTTGAAAGGGTAGGATCACGCCTGGGTGCCACTAAAATGCCTTTTGATTCTTTCTACAACACATACACCTCTAAGTACTTCTGCAATGTGTTTTCAATTCTATTTTCTTCACCTAGAGGAGCAGGGATACCTAGTACTTTGATCTACTACTGTACATTCAAGACCAAAAGACATCCTACCCTTTCAATGCCGGTTCCTCACTAGAGGAGTTACATGCACTTTGTTATTAGACATCTGGTAGGTGCAGCCACCCTGGGAATTATTTCTCTATGTTATTTTTTATTATTTTGTGAGTGTGTTCAGTTAATAAATTATCATTATAACCAACTGTTAGAATCTGTGGGCAAGGCCACATTAGTCATAAAATTGCAGCTCATTGAATAGCATCAGGATTTTACAAGCTGTGCATCCCCTGTGTGCAGAGTATCCTAATAGCAGGGTTAGCAGGAACTTTTGTAATGCTGGCCACACATCAGTTCAACTTTCCTCGAACCATTCAACTAGTTGGTTGGTTGGACTGAAAATCTGGTACTGTATGAGGGCAAATGCCAATAAGCAATTTGTTCACAAACTCAGGAGATTGGACAAAAACATTTGTTGTAATTGTTTAAATCAAATAGGTCCAACTACAGTACATTGTCTAAGTGACAGTTGTCCATTTTCCGATTTGGGAAACAAATGACTTAATTACAAATTACATTTGCTCCTATCCAGTACCAGGTTTTTATTCCATCCAACCAACTATCTGGATGGTTGGAGGAAAGTTGGTCTGATGTGTGGCCAGCATTAGGGACGTAGTCATTGTGGAACAGCTGATTATTGTGAATCATCTGAGTAAGCCAGGTGGGGCAATAAAGCCTCATTTCACTCACTATTCTAGGCTGGTGGTAAGGTGTATATACACGGTGCAATTTTGGCTATCGATTTTGGTCTAGTCAAAATAGCATAGCAAGATAGTCGAAATTGCAGTGTTCATCCGCATGTGATACCAATGCCAGTATCGCAAGTAGAAATACTGTGCATCACAATCAATTTCTATGAAGGCCATTGGCCAATACCCCCCCCCCCTCATCATTTGTCGTCCGCCAGGTTCCAGTGGCCACGATATTGGTATTGATATCGACGGACGCCAATCGCACCATGTGTACACACCATTAGACATTCTGCATTGTATTAATGTTTCAATTCTTCTTGTCGATTACTGATATTTGCACATGTTGATCACATAACTTGGATCATTACTTCATCCTGCATGTCTGAATGTCGATTTCCAGTCGGCTGCCATCTAACTCAGCAAAGAAACAAAACTTTCTCCATCATCACAGATTTTTATTGCTTCTCAAGAAAGCCTTCTCACGTCACAATAAATAACACTTGCCTTACTTTAAAGTACTAACCTTTACAAGGTATACGGATTACATTTGTCATATCACTGCTATTCGTGCCTGCTGATTAAGTTTCTGTGACTGTGTTGCTGGAAATCTCCCTGCACTACATAATGCTGAGCTATTGATCTTGTACTGTCATTTCATGCTGGTTGTGTCCTGTCTATAAAACAAAACTAGAACCTTTTCAACACTACAGGTCTGATATGTTTACGAGAACTTTGATTTTCATATCTTGTATATACTGTATATTCTTGTATGCATACACCACTTGAGTTAAGTGGAGTCGCTTGTGAATACAACAGAAAATTATGTTGTTCAATTTCTTATTGCCAAGATTCACAGCAATAATAAATTCTAATTCTTGTGTCTAGGACCCAATAACTAATATGTCCCAATTAGAGATGTGATCAGACTCGGATTCCGGAGATCCGAGCCCCCACGGACGTCATCATTCCGAGCCCGGTTCCGAGCAGCGTTAGGAGGTTCCCGCCTGACTCGGGTCCGTCCGCGTGGTCAGAACGTCATCTCCCGCCGCCGGATTTAGCGAGGCTTTAAAAGCGGCTACTGCACCCGCCATCTTCACTCCAGTCTAGTAGTGGGTTGGGAGAGGGTGTGTTGGTGCTGCTGCTGGGGCTTAAACTTGAGCTTGACCTTGAACGCAATATTTTTTAATCGCTGGGGCTGTCTCTCAGTGCTGCTGTGTAGTCTAACTGTGTACTTGTAGTACTACTGTCTCCTCTGTGCGGTCTACCTCTGGTGTGCTGTGCTGTAATTTATTATTTTATTCGCTGGGGCTGTCTCCCTCAGTGCTGCTGTGTACTCTGTTCTCCTCTCTGCTTAGGAGAACAGTCTAACTGTGTACCTGTAGTACTACTGTCTCCTCTGTGCTGGGGCCTACCTCTGGTGCTGTGCTGTGCCTGTAATATTATATTATATATTAATAATTAATTAATTATTTTATATATATAGTCCACTGGTGCTGCCTGCACTGAATCTGCCAGTATCATTTAGTTACTCAGTCCACTATTGCCACTGGCAGTGTTACTGCCTACCTAGTGTACCTACCTAGTACATACTAGGCTGCTATATCTAATTTAATTAAAAAATAATATATGTGCTGTGTGGGACTGTAAAAAATAATTCCATGCTGCTGGTGCACTGACGTGTGCCACTGAGTGCCACTGCCAAGCAGTACCTAATATAAAATTAATGATTATATAAATTCTGCTGGTGCACTGCATAAAGCTACTGGTGGTGTGTAATATAATAACTACCTTTTGTGGTGACCACTGGCAGTGCTACTGCCTGCCTGCCTACCTACCTAGTACCTAGTAGTTTATTTTCTCTACCTACTAGGCTGCTATATTATTAATAATTAATTGAATTATATATAGTCCACTGGTGCTGCCTGCCTGCACTGAATACTGTGAATAGAGGTTGCCAGTATTATTTACTCAGTCCACTGTTGCCACTGGCAGTGTTACTGCCTAAGTGTACCTACCTAGTAGTACAAGTACATACTAGGCTGCTATATCTAATTTAATAAAAAAATAATACTTGTGCTGTGTGGGACTGTAAAAAATAATTCCATGCTGCTTGTGCACTGATGTGTGCCACTGAGTGCCACTGCCAAGCAGTACCTAATAATAAAATTAATTATTATAAATTCTGCTGGTGCACAATACTAGTATTGCTGACGTATCTACCTGTCTTGTGCCTAGTACTGTCTTATCTATCTGTCTGGTGCCTAGTACTGCCATATCTACCGTCTGGTCTGGGGCTCACTCAGTGCCAGATTAAGCCTTCGGGGGGCCCGGGGTACTTTAGACAGGGGGGCCCCCTTGAACTTGTCATTACTGGCCGCAAACTGCATGGGAGAATATTACACTGTCAAAACACAGAGTAAAGGCAGAATAAACTTGGTCAATTGGTAACTGCAGGGGATATATATATATATATATATATATATATATATATATATATACACACACACACACACACACACACACACACACACACACATACATACTTACCACATGAAAAGCCTGTTTTTGTCCCTCTGCACCTTACTCTGTAGGAGACCTCAGAGTCCTAGTGCTGCCTCTGATTAAAAACCCTCCCATGACTAAGCTGCTGCAGCTGCTGTTCTCCATGGGCCTGATAAGCATGTAATGAGCTCCACCAATCAGAGCTCAGCACAAACCTCTCAGCCTCTGCCCTCTGGTGCAAAGTGTCATGGGACTTAGTCAACTCCCAGTAATTCACAGCACACTCGTGCAATCAGTGTGCCTTGGCTCCCGATGCTCAGCACCATTAATCATTGTCACATTGGCAGATAGGTGAAGCTGCAGCACTACCCCACTGCCATGCACAAAACCTTTAGCTACAAAACCAAAAAATATATATATATTTTTTGAAAAATACATGCCAACCACAGGGGGCCCCTATCTAGAGGGGGGCCCAGGGGCACTGACCCTTGTGCCTCCATTATAATCCGGCCCTGGGCTCACTTCCTAGTACTGCCTAGTACTGCCTTATCTACCGGTCTTGTGCCTAGTACTGCAGTATCTACCTGTCTGGTCTAGTGCCCACTGCTGAGAGTCATTCGTATGAGGGACTTGTCTTTTCAATGCATACAACTGATTGCATTCCACTAATGAGAGTAATTGATTGCTGCACCAATCGCCCACTGCTCCTCGGCTGCACTGTGTAAACAGTGCACAATCAAGCCAGATAGGGGTCTTGGTACTTGTTTTGAGGTTGTAGCAGGGGAGTGCAGCTACTCGTAAAACCTTGAGCGAAGATCAGTACTTCTCTACCGGCAAAGGACATCCTCCTCGAACGAGCGTGCAGCTTCACGAGGGACGCATGTGAAGCAGTGAGCAAAGGGAACACCCGCCTAGCGAGCCAGATCACCTGAATCCACCCTAGCGATCAATAGAGTTACAGAAGTCGCAGCCAGATAGAACTCTTCCAGCTGCCACCTAGTCATTGATTAGCCCCCTCCCCTCCACCCATTAGGCAATGATTGACGAGACGAATGGTAATAAATAATAAATGAATAATTAATAATCACAAAATAAAAAATCAGATGAAATTAATTAATAATAAATAATCATAATCAAACAATCAAGCCAGATAGGGGTCTTGTTAAATATTAAACTGACCAAAACAGATACACACTCGCAGAACAACTAGTACTGCCTCATCTACCTGTCTGGTCTGGTGCCCACTGCCTAGTACTGCAGTATCTACCGTGTGGTGCCTAGTACTGCCTCATCTACCTGTCTGGTCTGGTGCCCACTGCTGAGAGTAATTCGTATGAGGGACTTGTCTTTTCAATGCATACAACTGATTGCATTCCACTAATGAGAGTAATTGATTGCTGCACCAATCGCCCACTGCTCCTCAGCTGCACTGTGTAAACAGTGCACAATCAAGCCAGATAGGGGTCTTGTTGGATGTTAAACTGATCGAAACAGTTACACACTTGCAGACAAACTCTGTGCTGCACGAAATGCCCACTGCTCCTTGGCTGCACATGGTAAACAGTGCATGATCAAAACAGATAGGGGTCTTTTTGGGGCCTAGTTTTTTAAACTGCCGTCCTGTCTGCCACTGCAGTGCCACTCTTACATGAGCCACGTGTTTGTGCCGCACACTTGTGTGGCTTAGCATAGTTATCCAGCTACCTCGGTGCAACCTTTTGCCCTAAAAACAATATTGTGTGAGGTGTTCAGAATAGACTGGAAATGAGTGGAAATGAATGGTATTGAGGTTAATATAGCGTAGGAGCAAAAAAAAGCAGTTTTTAAGCGTTTTTAACAAAAAAATCAGAACCCAAAACCCAAAAATTCCAAACACAAAACACTTAGGAGGTGTTTTGCCAAAACGCATTAGAACCCAAAACCTCAAGGTAATCAGAACCCAAAACCCAAAACCCGAAAAGTGGCCGGTGCACATCCCTAGTCCCAATGTGACCAGCTCAGTCTCGCATAGCCTAAAGGTGCCCATACACTAGTAAGATTTATCTGCAGATCTGGCTGGTTGGAATAAAAACATGGTTATGGATGAGTGACAGTTTGTCAGTTTTCCAGCATTTCCAAGCAAATGGTCAACTGTCATTTGCTCTCTCATCCATAACCAGGTTTTTGTTTCAACCAGACAGATCTTCAGATAAATCTGCGTGTGTATGGCCACCTTAACAGTGCTGATGAAGGCTTCTTCAAGGCCGTAAGCCCCAGCACTGATTTAAACATTTAGGAGGGCACTTGATTTTTTACATTCAATTATTTATTCCTGCTTTTAAAATATTGTTATAGTTATTATCATCATTATCATGTGTGCATACTTTCTAACTGTTCCAATTTTTGCAGAACAGTCCCATTTTTTTGGACTGTCCAACTTTCCCACCTATGATTAGCAGTGCCCCAAAGTGTATGTGTGTGTGTGAGTGTGTGTGAGTGAGTGAGTGAGTGTGGGGAGGAAGGGGGGTTTCAATTGGGATGCCCACTGTCATTTGCTGCTCTGTTGAGAATATGAAGCACTGAATATATACAGTGCGCATGAGAACAGCATCCATTCCATGTGAGAGAGGGGCAGGGGGCATGTTTAGCACTCCTGATGGAGCTGCAGCTGCAGGCCCACTCTCGAAATAGGCCTAACCTTAACCCACCATGGCATACAAATGATTGGGATGCCAGCAGTTGGGATTCTGGCATTGGCATTTCCACCATTATAAGGTGCCATTTTTCTGTCCATGATACTTTATTTTGATACCGGCATATCGATTGCTCAAATATTAACCACATCCCATATGTCTTTCTATTTTTATTCCAGCACTTTAATGGTGTACGCTGCACAGGATGACAGCGCTGAGTGATTGCCGGGGTACTATGACAACCCGGTGATGCTTCAGAGGAGCGGGGTTGGACTACAACGGGAAGGACTGTTTTGAGATGACGACCACTGATTAAAAACGACTTTTTCACCTCTAGCCTCCAGATTGCCCTTGCTTAAAACAAATATTTGTATGCACAATATATTAAATAAAGGAACAGGTTTCCTTTAAGGTATTTTCACATTGTAAATTTTCACTTCACATTTAAAAACAAAAAGTTGTGCACCCTCCAACTTTAAATCATTACTTTCTAGGAGTAAATGGAAAAGCTGTCACCCCAATGCTCTAACCATTTGACACTAAAAGGCCTGGTGAAACATGAAATTTAGGCAAAACATTTCTAAAACAGTAAAGTACATCTGTGGCACTATTAATGATGTAGTGAGCAGTGGCGTAAGTTCGTCCCAGTTGCTTGGAGGCAAGATAAATATTAGTGCCCGACAAATAACTCAATCAGTAAGGTGTCTGTCTCCAGTAAAACAGGTCATGGGTTCTAATACAGGGTGTGAAACTCAAAAATGATGTTTGGAGGGGAAGTCAGCCACAGAACCAATATTGACAGCTTTGAAATAACTGATTGAAACTTGCAGGGGAGGAGAGGTGCCCCCTTGGGGACAAGAGCCTGGCGGCAAATTACTCTGTTGCCTCCCAGAGTTAAGCCTCTGCAAGTAAACCAAATTGAAGATTGAGCATACAGATGGATTGCTTTCATTCAGCGCCAGCTCTCGCCCTATCCCCTCTGCTGGCAAGAGCTGGCAGAGTCTCTCCATCTGATGGGGATGTGTGAGCGTCTCACTCAGTGGCGGGGGGGGGAGCGGAAATCCTGTGGGGGCTGTGGGCAGCGACAGGGAAGCGGCGGGGAGGTGACAGAGGGCGGCAGTAGGCTCAGAAGGAATGGGGCACGCAGGCATCTCATGGAGGGTCCTGGTGATTGGCAATAGAATCGCCAGTACCCGCAATAACGGCAGGTGCTCCATCTGTAATACATACAGTATATAAACAATAGTGACTATTCACGTAGACCTATATCAATGTTTGTAAGAAGAGCTGCTATTCATAATTATCCGTGTTGCTGGCGGCTAAGGTGTTCAGTCCGTTGAAGCACGAGCACCTTCCACCTACTTAACAACTAAAACATTGCAGTGTGGAATGCATACAGGATGTAGCACGCATTTCATTGTGGAGACAACATCACTATGGACGGCACAACATGTGCCACGTCTCAGTTACATTTTAAAGTACTATAAACATATTAAGCAAAAATAGAATGGCCAGTATTTGAATCTTAGGGCCATGGGCACAAAAAACTGCCAGGGAGCACATACAGGACAAAGTCAAATCTACATAAAATACATAAAATACATAAATAAATCCACACATAAATGCAGATTACCAATAAATGTGAAAATCATAGAAAATAAAAACACCACCTTAAAATGGCATAGATTATATAAATATATATGTGTAGTGACACATATGCATCTGATATACATACATGTTGTGTGGATACAAGCGTATGCACACACACATATACAGATGGAGCCATTCTCATTGTACCCACTGGCACGTCAGGTGCCGTATCTGGCAGCTGGCGTGCCAGCATTTGTGGATGCTCGAGCACACCTCCATTGATGGGAATGGTACGTGCGAGTGTCAGAAACGCACGCGTGCTGGAGGCTGGTACAATGTACACATTGTATCTATGTACATAGAACACATACTTGCCTCCCTGACCCAGTGCCGGATTAAAGGGGGCTCAGGGGGATCAGTACCCCTGAGCCCCCTCTATCTAGGGCCCCCCTGTGATTGGCATGCATTTTAAAAAAACATATACATATTTTTTTTTTAGCTTAAGGTTTTGTAAATGGGAGTGGGGTAGTGCTGCAGCTTCACCTATCTCCCAGTGTGACAGTGATTAATGGAGCTGAGCATCGGGAGCTAAGGCACACCAATTGCAGTGAATTACTGAGAGTTGATTAAGTTTTATGAGACAGTACAAGAGGTTAGAGGCTGAGAGACGTGCTCAGCTCTGATTGATGGAGCTCTTCACATGCTTTTCAGGCCCATGTAGGGCAGCAGCAGCAGTGGCCTCATAATGGGAGGGTTTTTAATCAGAGGCAGCAAATTTGATACTGTAGCTCCTGGTTCATGCCCAATGCATTTTGCCATTTGTTATGTGACGCAGCAACTTCAGTAATGTGCACTTCCCTCCCTATTGTTATTTTTTTTAAAATGTATACATAATATGTATGCATAAGTCATTATTTATTTTCTGTTTTAAAAATATCTGAGACTCAGAAACTGTTTTTTTTCATACAGCAGCAACACATCATTTTAAAAGGCACTAATGATGGAATGTAATCCATTTAATTTTTAATCAAAAACTCAGTGTTACGTGGTCTAGAGAAGCAGTTAATTTAGTTTAACATTCTTTCCTTGTCCATGTTCAATATTTTAATAAGTTGAAGATGAGGCAATCATTGTGGGATTTGGGAGGTGCGCCATTCGCTTTCAGCTGATCTGTATAGTTATCTTTTCCTTAATGAAAAAAAAACAACAGTTTTCATATGATTATAACACACCGCCATGTGTACTAATTGCTTTCTTTATTTCATTTTATTTATTTTGCAACTTTTCCCCACAGTAATACAAATCTGAAACACACTTCCCTTATGTATAAGAAAACCTCCACGTTGTCTAGGTGATAATGCTTCTACAATTATGGCTTATTATTTTATTAAGCATATGAACACAAATACAACTGTTTATAATGGGCTAATATCATCACATTAGGATTGAACTTGCACACCCAGGAACTGCATCCTAATTTTGCTTCTTGAAATATAAGAAGCTGAGCTGACATGAAATGAAGGTAAAATGTACATAACTAAACTCACTACCAGGGGTGTAACTAGCAATTCCCTTTCTCTGTTACTCCTCCCCTTTCTCTTTAAAACCCTCCTCCCTTTTGTTTCTCCCTCTCATTCCCTCTTTTTCCATGAAGCGCTATTTCTCCCTGACCACCGCTTTCACCTCTATTTTCCTGATACCCTCTTCGGAGGGGGGCCTTTAAAGATATTGCTATGGGGCCCAGGAGCTCTCGGCTGCTGAAGTTGCACTAAGGGTTAATGCTCAACACTACTGTGACACTTAGGGTTACATAGCACCAGTGTTACACACTTAGACAATATATGTAACTTCCAAGTTCCTGCACTTTAATATATATATATATATATATATATATATATATATATATATATATATATATATATATATATATTATTTGCTAACTATCATTTTCTGTATTTATTTATTTATCTAGCTAAGAAAATATTAACACTAAGGACTATAAGGGGATTGGAGTGGACAGATAGGTAGGTCAGCTCAACATTCATCAATTCACCAGCACAGACCATCAGCACACAGGGCCTTATTCTAGTTCACTCTGACAAAATCCTTCTTAGATAGACAAAACCATGTGCACTGCAGGTGGGGCAGATGTAACTTGTGCAGAGATAATTAGATTTGGGCGGGGTTTTACTTCAAAGTGAGATCTATATTGCAGTGTAAAAAAAAAGCAGCCAGTATTTACCCTGCACAGAAACAAAATAACTCACCCAAATCTAATTCTCTCTGAACATTTTACAGCTGCCCCCCTGCAGTGCACATGGTTTTGTCCAAATAAGAAGGATTTTGTCAGAAAGAGTGAACTAGAATAAGGCCCATAGTTCTCCAGCAATCCTGTGTGAAATGGAGCACGAATCACAGGAACTTATATCACATTCAGAACACATAAGATATGACACCGAGAAGATGTTTTGCCCTGATTTGGAATCTGAGCCTGGCTCGAATTCCCTCAGATCTCAGAAGTTTGGTGGGCTCGGTGCACAAAATCAAGCCCACTCATCTCTATTATTTATTTATTAACAGTTTCTTACATAGCGCACACATATTCCACAGCGCTTTACAGATAATATTTGAACATTCATTTGTCTCCTAATAAAATTAACCGTAGAAGGTCTGTATGTGTGTACATGTGGTACGAAATATAGATTGTAAGCTCCACTGGGGCAGGGACTGATGTGAATGTTCAAATATTCTCTGTTAAGTGCTGTGGAATATGTGTGCGCTATATAAGAAACTGTTAATATATAAATAATAAATACACTTTAATATATTCGATAAATTATGGGGGAAATTTACTAATCCAAAATTCGGTAAGATTTGGCGTATTCATATTTAGTTGCATTGAAATATGGGCACGTTTTCGTATTTTTGAAATTTACTAATGTGTAAGTACGTTAGCATTTTAACTTTACTTCCAATAATACCATTCGTATTCATATTCCTGCAGGTATACAAATTAATATGCCATCAAAAGAATATTCCTTGTATTTTACATTACTCCAATGTTATTTTGAAATGTACTAATAATTTGTATTGGGAAATATGTGCGTATACAATGCGTAAACAAATACAACTCGTAAAAAAAATTAACAAAATTATACTCAAACTTGATTTCACATGTTGTAAATTTTTTACATGTGAAAGTATTCACATATTAGCCATCAGCTACTCACATGCACAAGGGTGTGCCTTATAAAAGGCCAATAAGCACACAAACACACACAAACAAGACTGCAAATAAAATTGACAAAGACTGAAAATAAGACACACATAAAGCTACTATACAAACAAGATTCACAGGACAACTTGCAACAATCCACTCAGTAAATCTTAATTTCAACCAGCAGAACTCCAAACAAACTCCACCTACTCACCATACTCTCCTCTCCACGCCTAGCTAAACTCACAAGGAGCTTTGACATGTAGGGAGCTTACATATGGCTGGAAGAACACTCGCAAGTTTGTAACTTGCAGCCAATCACTAAGTGGGTTTAGGTTAGAGAAAAAATACATACGTAAAAGTAGGAACAAAGCATCTGTAAAACAGGCTAAAATACATATTGTAAGAGAAATATGAATACGCATGGAAAAATATGAACCCATACAACACCATGGGCCTTATTCTGGTCGATGCGTACTTTCCCGAACTCTTTCGGATGGCGTTTTTTAGCCGTCTGCGCATGCGTGGGCAACGTTATGCGCATGTGCCACGCAAGGTCTCCGTACTTGTTCTCACCAATACCGTACAGAAATGTGCACCGCATTCACTCGGGAAATATGGGCGTATTATGGGCGTCATTCGGAACTACACAGGGGCGTAGTTTCAAAGTGAGCTAAACTGGGCGTAAACATGGGCGTACACGAGGGAGTGCACTAATTATGGTACGCGTACATTCGGACAGCACGCCGAATGCACGCGAACAAAAAGGCAGGAAACATGCGGTCTTCATAAGCAAGTATTGCTTTGCGGACACCACTCGGTCATGCGCTAGGCATTCGGAAAGCACAATCAGTACGGGCGCAAATCAACCAATTTCAGCTGAACACACATAACACATGGGCGTAAAGGGGCGAGAAAGAATGTTTTGAACTTAGCATGATGTAAGGGTTAATCTAAAGTGGTAGTAAAGTGTTTAATTATCAATTAGAGAAATAATAGATGACCATTAAAAACAATCCCTTTTTAATGAGGTTGCCTAATTGCATAAGTGGGTCATGTAACAGATTTCGGTGTTCAGATAATAGTGTTGAATTGTGCGTAAATACACCGCATCGGTGCGTACGGGCAGGTTCCCGTCCGTTCTGACGCGGTAAGACCGTGCATACACTGTAAGACCGTGCAGAATATGTGTGTGTCCACCGCACACGCAAAGGTTTGGATGTCGTCCGTATACACGCCCTCTTCTTAAAGAGTGAGTCCGTCCGAATGCGGAAGACCGGTGGGCGTTTCTTCGTACGATGTCCGCACAGCGTGGCGTGCGGACCGCTCCGAAATTATTCGGAAATATACGCACCAACCAGAATAAGGGCCCATATGCCATCGGAAAAGAGGAATTGTAAAAATAGGACAGCTTTGTAAATTTTGAAATAATGTACTTATCCATTAGTAAATTTTAAAAATACAAATACGAGCCTCTATTAAAATACAAGTGCATACGAATATGCCAAATCTAACCATATTTTGCTTAGTAAATTTCCCCTATCGTGTGTTATACATCATTCACACTGTTTAAAATTACACTCTATATAGTACATGGGGAGTAAGTTTGTTGAAGTCCCTAAAAAACCAAGGGATGCTAACTATTTAATTAAACAATTAATGAAATATAGTATGTGCACCAATTCACAAAAATGGAGACAAAAGAGATCTGAAAATATAATATGATTTTTAATGAGTATATAGATATAGTAAATCTTTTAGGCAAGGTGGTAAGGAAATAGATTTAAATTCATTATTTTTTTAATTAAATTAAATTAAAGTGACTGCAGACAAAATAAATTAAATTAAGTTTTGAGATCACATTGTTTGAAAAGTACTTGCAAATAGAAATAATTCCAAGAGGTCTCAGTCTTAACAAAGCACCTACTGTACTTTTAGGAAGAACAATCATCTTCAGTTGAGGTAAGACCCTTGATGTGTGCTCCATAGAATTAATTAGATTATATGTTATTGAAAGGATAAAAGAATTAGACAAAGAAAGCAGAGAACATTTAATTCAAAGGGATATATATATATATATATATATACATACAGTCTCTGTATATTTAAAGTAATGTTTACAGCATTTTTAAGGTGCAAATGCAGTCATTTGCACCTTAAAAATGCTGTTAACATTACTTTAAAGATACAAGCACCTTAAAAAATCTGTCTGAGTGACGCCTCCTTGCTCAAGTGTTGCTGGAAAGGCTATATGAGAGAGACTGTATGTATATTATCTTCTGTTGAAGGCACCGCGGTCTTACCTGCTTTTGTCCTGAGTGCCAATCAAAACCAAGTAGTATATATATATATATATATATATATATATATATATATATATATATATATATTGTGGGGTTTTAGCGTCAAACCGGTAGGCACAGGTGAGGTTTTGGCACAGACTTAGACAGTGACATCATGGCTTGGGTCTAAAACAGGGCTTGCCTGAGTTTATTGCAGCACTCAGAGCAAGAAACTAAAAAAAAACATTTTTACATTGCACCTAATGTGGAGCAGTTATTACAACGTGTTTAGCCCTGTTAT
Source organism: Crinia signifera (assembly GCF_055691185.1). NCBI lineage: Eukaryota > Metazoa > Chordata > Amphibia > Anura > Myobatrachidae > Crinia > Crinia signifera. The sequence continues at coordinate 233,193,394 of NC_139221.1, read as the reverse complement.
ATTGGACACTATGTAGTGATCCTGTGTATAAGTGACATTATGGGATGCACTGGGTTGTGATCATCCGGCGCAATTCAGTGATACTGGTGCATATGTTGAATGATGGGGCTACGTGCTACCTGATGTAGGGTGTGGGAACCTTCGCAGACTGCTAGGTAAGGGAGTGGACACGATGGCCAGGATACATATAGAGGGAATGGACACTCTAAATGGAATGGCAATGCCCATTCTGTTTGATGTATCGTCTGGATAACATCAATGTATAACATACACTAAAATACACATTAAATTGCAATTGCTGCTTCCAATAGTAATTTGAAGGATTACTTGATAAAGCGTAAAGAGTGGAAAAGAGAGCGCAACTACTGTATGTGCAGCTTCACATCCACAATACATAATTGTGGATTTGAAGCTGCACACATATTTCTATATATAGATTGATTGATTTTTAATTGTCTTTTTTATGTCAAATTGATTGAATATTTACTAGTGTACCATATCTTGGAAGCTGCAGTCCCAAAAAACTTTTGTGTCTTACACAACCCAAGACTGGAACGCAGGGGAGGCGGGGTGGCTATCTGCTTCAAAAAATCACTAGGGTCCGCTCTATGGATAGCACTCGCTCTTTTGAGTGCATTGCTGCCTGGAGTTCGAAAGGATTAGATTTCAGAGTACTCCTCATTTATCGCCCCCCTGGAGATGGAAAGTTATTTCTACAAGAACTTGCAGACACTGTTGCTGGTCTAGTTCTGGAGCACCAAAGATGGCTCATCCTTGGGGACTTCAATGCATGGGTTGATGACGAGCTCTCACACCTTGGCCAAGACCTTCTGTGCACAATGAATGGCATGGGCTTGACACAAATCGTTCCTTCTGCCACACATAAAAGTGGTCACACGCTAGATCTTGTCTTTCAGATTGGATTACAAGTCACTGACCTAAAAATAAACCCAGTCATGTGGTCAGACCACCACTCCCTTTGGTTCTCAATTGCAACACCTCAAAATAGATCTGTGCCAATGGAGCTGACCAGATATCATCCAAGAAGGGGTATGACTCCACAGGCTCTTGCAGCAAATCTGTATCTCTCTGCATTACTGGGAGCTTGTGAAGATCCCTGTTCCCTAGTCCATAACTATAATAGGGATATAACGGCTGCAATAGATATTATAGCCCCAGTGCGTGTACAACGTCTCAAACCACATCGTCAAGCTCCCTGGTTTGACAGCAGTCTTAATAAACTCAAGAAAAGGGGGCGTCGAATGGAAAGACAATGGAGGAAGACTAACCTTTTGGAGGACAAGATAAAACTAACAAAGCATATTGAGGAATATCAATCAACAATAACCCGTAAGAAGTCATGGTTCCTGTCAACTGAGATCATGGCAGCAAAAAATAGGCCTGCTCAACTTTTCCGCACAGTGGAAATGCTTTGCTTGCCAGCATGCCTGCAACCTGATAAAACACTCTCCCAGGCAAGATGTAATGTGTTTTCAAAATTCCAGTGCCAAACTACCAAGCCTGACAATGTAAGCCGCCTATCCTCATGGACCAGCTTTGACCCAATGGATGTAAAAGACATTGCTGAAATTGTCCAGATTTTGCGTCCCACTACCTGTGATCTGGATCCTGCCCCAACCAAGCTCCTAATAGGGTGCATGGATATAATTGGCCCTGTCTTTGCAAAAATTGTTCAGTGCTCTTTGCAGACAGGAATTTTTCCTCAACCTCTAAAGGAAGCAATTATTAGACTGCATGACCAACTACAGACCGGTATCAAACCTTCCTTTTCTAGGTAAAGTCATTAAAAAAGTGGTTGCAAATCAACTAGAAACCCGCCTGATATCTCATGATATGTATGATCCATTCCAATCAGGATTCAGGAGAAGACATAGCACTGAAACAGCCCTGGTATATGTGCTAAACAATCTTCTGATGGCAAGAGACAGAGGTGACTGTTCAATCTTAATCCTTCTGGATCTCTCTGCAGCATTTGATACTGTGGACCATGGGCTTCTGATTGAGCGGCTAAAAAATTTCTGTGGACTGGATGGCACGGTAATAAGCTGGTTTAAATCATTTCTCACTGGCAGGTCACAGAGAGTTTCATCTGGAGTATACTCATCTTCATCCATGCCATTGCCATGTGGTGTCCCACAAGGTTCTATATTATCCCCCATGCTTTTTGCAGTGTACATACTGCCACTAGGTGAAATAGTTAGGCGCCATAGCCTTGTCTATCACTGCTATGCAGATGACACACAGCTGTACTTGTCCTTTGCTCCAGGCACTGAAATCCCAATAGCAACCCTAAATTGCTGTCTAGCTGAGCTCCAGGAATGGATGAGTGCCAGTTGGCTGAGACTGAATCCTGAAAAAACAGAGGTTCTTATGTTTGGACCTCAACATCAAAGGACAAGAGTGCAGCTGTCACAACTGAAGGGCTGGATGAAGTCGTGTGGTGTGTAGCAACCGGAGACGGACCAGAGGAGGAAGGATTAAATCGTGCAGGTTTAATAATAGAATTCATAAATGGAACAATACACACTTGAATACTTTCTTTAAGTGGCAGTTAGTGGTAATAAGAATTGAGCCAACACGGCACTTTGAAAGAAGAAAAAGTTCATTTAAACAATGACAGTTCAAGCACTGCGGACGGCAGGCTGGGGTCTTGAGAAATGAAAAAATCCGGAAAGAGAATGTACTTGATGGTAATGAGGGATCCTTGAAGACTGAAAGAAGATGGATGATGACAGAAGAAATGGGAAGTTGCTTGGAAGCAGATGACTTGAAGAGCTTAAGCCAGGAAGCTCAGGGATGCAGGCAGAGACCAGACTGTGGAGAGAACTGGCAGCGATGGGGTTAAGCTGAACCGAAACCAACACAGAGCATTGAAGCAAGGCACCAAGTCAGGAGAGGTGAGTCAGAGAGCCGGAGTCAGCTGGGAGCTGTGAATGCCTCTGGAGACTCTTTGTACTGACACTGAACAGGCCTAGGCAGATCCCCTATATCCCTAGAGGGCGGCTGCCTTTGGCTGCCAGGTCAGTATGGGCGGAAACCTCAGACAAGGACCAATCTGCTATTTGCCCCTAACCAAGATGGCGGCGCCGGCCTCCCAACGCCCCTACAGCACATACCGCTACACTTGCCGGCGTCCCAACGCTGCCTGCTGCCCAACAGACTGCCGCTGCCTGCTGCCGCTGAACTGGAGACCACTACACGCTAGCCGACGGCGGGCGCGAACGGGTGAGTAGTAAGCCTGCCGCGCACCGCCGCGGATGAGTCACCCAACTGGACTGACACTTGGGGGTACAGTATTACAAAACTCGGATCATGTGTGGAATCTTGGCGTGGTACTAGATGGTGGATTGACACTTAAACATCAGATATCAGCCACAATCAAATCAAATCCTCATTCTTTCATCTGAGGAACATAGCCAGAATCAAAAACTTAATCCCATCTGAAGATCTGCCAAAAGTCATACATGCATTTGTATCATCTCATTTGGATTACTGCAATGCCCTTTACCTTGGTCTACCAGCAAAAGAACTGCACCAATTACAGCTGGTACAAAACACAGCTGCCAGGCTATTAACTAAACAGCCCCATTCTAGCCACATCACTCCCATTCTCTACTCGCTTCACTGGCTGCCAATAAAATGCCGAATAATTTTCAAGATCAATCTACTGAGTTTCAAAGCCCTACATGACCAAGGCCCAAGGTACCTGAAGCAGCTTTTGATTCCATACTGTCCCACCCGATTACTGCGGTCTGTAGATGAAGGACTTTTAGCAGTACCTAGGATCTCCCGTAATTCATCTGGGGGTCGAATTTTTAGCCATTTAGCTCCGACTTTATGGAACTCACTTCTCCGCACAGTTCGAGAGACCACCACTCTAGAATGCTTCAAAAACAGACTCAAGACTTTCCTATTTACTCAAGCATTTCCTTCAGTCCCTTAAGTATCGTTTCTGAAAAGCTTTTCTGTACTTCATTGTTTCTGTACTGTATTACATTTATTCTATCTGTTAAGCGCCTTGAGTCCTATTGGCGAAAGAGCGCTATATAAATAAAATTATTAATATTATTATTATTATAATATATATAATATATATATTATAATAAATCCTCACTGTAGGTATAGACGAGAAATTATCGGCTGTTGTGGGAACTGGTCAGTACACAGTTCCAAAAGTGTATGTGACAGTGCTTGGATTACCACGCAGCGTCTCCCGGCTCTCTCCGTCCACTAACCAGTGAGAAATTCAATTGCCCAGTTCACCAACGCGTTTCTTCCTTTTCCTAAGGATTTTTTCAAGGTGTACCAGTCAAAAGGCAAATGAACTCCTTATATACCCTATCCCGTGTGTCAGGCTGGATTCTAATTAGTGAATTCATACAAGTCCCACAATCCATTGCCTGCACACGGGCTTCCTGTCAACCACAATTGGCTGACAGGGTTACCATGGTAATCGCTGCATCCTGGTGCAGCAGGACGTCTGGCTACCACTACATTCATTCCGGGTGTAGCCGTAATCTCGCTCCCTTTTGATGTCTTTGGGAGCCGATACGTTACTTCCGGCTTCTATCCACTTGGTTCATCACGCATTCTGCGTTACTATGGTGATGTAATCTGTGTGGATGTACATTAATTTCGCTGCGGTGATGTTATTCAGCCTTATGATGTATTACAACCATGGATTCCTTCTAAAAATAGTATATATAGAGAGGAGTTTAAAAATAACATCCGATATCAATATAAAACCACAATAAAAACAGACTTGTCGATAAAAACTATAAAAAACATTTTATTTCGAAGTCCGAATTTAACCCATGGGGAATTAAAGTGCCTAAGTCGTAAATCATTTGCATTTCTGCTTTAGCAAGTGGCTTGGCTAACCCTTTTTGTCTCCAATTTTCTTTGATCTGTCATAGACCGCAGAAATTGGCTATACCTTTGGGGTTGCAGTTGTGGTGAGTTCTAAAATGCTCGGACAGTGCATGGGTAGTGACACCTTTCCTAATATTTCTAAGGTGTTCACCCAGGCGCACTTTCAGTGGCCTGGATGTGCGCCCAATATACCATAGGTCACACTTGCAATTAATGGCATAAACGACATTGCTACTATTGCACGTTACAAAGTCTCTAATTTTAAAATCGTTTTGATTAATAGAGACCTCTGTAATTTTGGAAGGAGGTCCTTGTACAGCCCTACACCCTAGACATATCCCACACCTGAAAAAACCTTTCGATTTTATAGTTGTCATTGGTTTTGTGGGTTGTACTGCACTCCTCACTAAATTGGTTTTAATTGTGGGGGCTCTCTTATATATGCATTTAGGGTGTGTAGGTATAATATCACCTATAATTGGGTCTTTCTTTAAAATACTCCAATGCTTTTTCAAAGACTTTTCCAAAAATTTATATTGACTGCTATATGTCGTTACGAAGGCCCAGTCAAATTTGGTAGTATCCTTTCCTTCTATATCTCTGGGTTTCAATAAATCCGTCGGTCTATATCTGCCACTTTATTGCTCACCACATCTATGGTATTTTCATTATAAACAGATGATATAAACTTTTCTTTCATAGTGCTCGCCTGATCTCTGTATATTTCAAGTTGAGTACAGTTTCGTCTCAGGCGCCTGAACTGGCCCTCAGGGATTGATTTGAGCCAGTCCGGGTGATGGCAACTTTTGGCCTGAATATAGGCCCCCCGAGTCAGTGGGTTTGCTAAAATTCATTGTGTGGACCTCATTGTTTACAATGTATACCGATATGTCTAAAAAATTAATTTTCTTAAAATCTTTTTCAAATGTGAATTCAATATTTAGTGGATTATCATTTAAATATTAAAAAAAATTCTTCTAATAAAACCTCACCCCCTTTCCATATAAAAATCAAATCGTCAATATAATGTTATATATAACTTGGGGCGAACCTGGTGCCCATCGCCATCCCGATGTTCTAACGATAAAAATTCCCATTAAAAAGAAAATAATTATTTTCCAAGATAAAAAGGACTCCTTCTGATAAAAATTCCTGGAGGTCTTTATCTAAGGAACTTCAGGCTAGTGCTTTTCTCAGAGCCTCTTTCCCATTGCGATGGTCAATGATTGTGTAGAGGGATTTTACATCTGCTGTAATTAGCATATATCCCTCTTCCCATCGCACCCCTCCTAGGTCATTCAATATATCCCTAGTATCCTTAAGATGGGATTTGTTCAGGGTAACTAACGGCTGCAGAAAGTAATCGATATACTCTGACAGATTTGCTGTAATCAATCCGATACCCGAAATAATCGGCCTACCGGGGGGCACAAGGGGTCCTTGTGGACCTTTGGGAGGAAGTATATGACTGGAATGAATGGGTCTTCATTAAGTATGAAGGAATGTTCCTTCTCTGTAAGAACCCCCCTATTTTTGTACCTAATCAATAAATCTTTAGTCTTTTCCAGGATCCTTTTTTTGGGGTCTCCTCTTAATTTTGTATAAGTATTACTATCCTCCAATTGTCTGTAAATCTCTTTATCATAGTTCTCTTTAGTCATTATGACGATCCCCCCACCTTTATCTGTGGGTTTTACCACTATTTCATCGTTATCTCTCAGGTTCTTTAAAGCAGTCCATTCTTTAAATGTTAAATTACAATTTGATACCCTTTGCTCCATTTCTTTTATGTCATCCGACACAAGGCGGAGAAACATCTCGATAAAGTTACCCCTTACGTGAGCAGGGTTGAAAATAGATTTAGGTTTAAAAGGAGTGCGGGGGTCTTCCAGAGGGGGTTCTGCTGTCTGGTTAAGAATTTTTTTTTTTAAACTAAGCTGTCTGATAAATTTATTGAGATCGACAAATGTATCAAACTTATTTAGAGGGAGAGAGGGGGCATATTTCAGCCCCTTCTCCAGGACAGCAATCTCCGCTATTTCTAGCTGGTGATTGCTGAGGTTGATTTGCAATCCGCACTTGGGGAGGAGGAATGTTCGAAAGTTTTTAGGAATACCCTTTCCTCCTCTATGAATGTGTTGACAACAGAGACCCATTATAAAGTGCTCACAAGGTGGTACCGGTGCCCCAGTTTACTAGCAAAAATCTACTCGGGAGTCTCAAGTCTATGTTGGCGATATGAATCTGAGCCAGGCACTCTACTCCACATTTGGTGGGATTGTCAGAATATTAAACCCTTCTGGGACTTGGTAATCCACGCCACCAACATTATTCTGCAGGAAGATTTTCCCTCCACACCCACCTTTTGGCTTCTCAATCTTACCCATATGCCTTACTTAACACAAAAAAATACCTTACTACGACACCTACTTAGTGCATCGAAAGCAGTAATCCCAGTCCACTGGAAGTCCAAATCTCCACCAACCATGCAAGAATGGTGTAGTCGTTTAGATCACTACATGGCTATGAAGGACCTTATCTCCTCATTAGACTCTAAGCGTATATCATTTAATTCAACTTGGTTGCCCTGGCTGACTTTTAAAGAGTCGGAACATTATAAAATTATAATGTAATTTGACCACTACTAGCATCCTTTCATTTCTATTTCATTTCTATTTCATCTATTCTCAGAGATTTGATACCAAAGAGACCACATCCAATACCCCAACCCCTTCCTTCAGCCCTTTTTCTCCTACATCTTTCCCTTTCTTTTTTCTCAATGGCTCTGAAGCCTTTCCTTGTTCGACACTTTTTATGTGATTTTGTTTATCTATGGACTTGTTTGCCGAGTAATTACAACTACATTGATACAAACAACTTATATAATCTAAATTTAGACAAATGTTTCAGTTTGTTTTTGATGCATGTCTCTGTCTATTGTACACACAAAGTCTTTGTTTTGTGCAATTTATGCAAAACTCAATAAAAATCTATTCACAAAAAAAAAGTAATTAATTTAAACAAAGATAATTGTAACAGCTATATTCAATGTGGTAGTTGTATATTCCATCTCCAAGAACTGAGATGACTTCTCTCTAAGATCACTCAGGTAAAGAGAAACTGTTCAAAAATTGAGATACTGTGTATATATATAGAGAACAAGCTCAATTATATTGTAAAAGACTAAAGCTGGGTACACATATATATATATAAGCTGTCCCGACTCCTACTGTACAATCGATAAACGGTCTTTTCCATCCATACTCGGTTGGTTGAAGGTTCAGTGCTGTTTAATTTTCATCCAACAGGACGGGCCCATATCAGAACAAAAGTGCAGTGTGTACGCACGTTCGATTGATATGCTGGCCGTTCTTGAACCTATACTAGCAAAGCTGGAACGCCCATGTGGACATTCAATAGCTGCATGATCTCTCCTACAGCACAAGAAGCGTTCACCTCTCCCCATGTGTATTTAAAGAAATAATAATATACATGCACCTCAACATGGGGGAAAGCATTCTACAGTCAGCCGGCAGGGTGACTATGGACAGATACCGCAAACTGACTGTAGATGCTTTCCCCCATCTTTATAGCAGTTTGCATATCTGTCCATAGTCACCCTGGCAGCTGCTATAAAGACAGGGGAAAGCATTCTACAGTCAGCCGGCAGGGTGACTATGGACAGATACCGCAAACTGACTGTAGATGCTTTCCCCTGTCTTTATAGCAGTTTGCATATCTGTCCATAGTCACCCTGCCGGCTGCTATAAAGACGGGGGAAAGCATCCGACAGTCAGCCAGCAGGGTGACTATGGTCAGATACCGCAAACTGACTGTAGACGCTTTCCCCCGTCTTTATAGCAGTTTGCATATCTGTCCATAGTCACCCTGCCAGATGCTATAAAGACGGGGGAAAGCATTCGACAGTCAGCCAGCAGGGTGACTATGGACAGATACCGCAAACTGACTGTAGACGCTTTCCCCCGTCTTTATAGCAGTTTGCATATCTGTCCATAGTCACCCTGCCGGCTGACTGTCAAATGCTTTCCCCCGTCTTTATAGCACCCGGCAGGGTGACTATAGGAAACAGGGATTGTATGTATGTGTACCCAGCTTTAGAAAAAGAAACATCACTAGTTTTGTTAAGAAAACAAAAGAAATAGCTCTTAAATTAAACAGAAGTTACCTAATAGTATATAAATATGGAAAAAAGAATGTATAATACATTTGTGTTTTTGTAAGTACCTATAAAACCAGAAGTAGGTCAGTTTTATAAAAAATGGAGTACTTTTTGCAAAAGACTCTTTTCTTAAAGATATAGTTCCTGATAAACCATACATCTATTTTAAGAAGGCAAAAATATGAAAAGTACTTTTGCAATGAATTATTTTAAGAAAAAAATGAAGATATAAAAATGTCTTACTACAAGAAGAGGATATTTCTACTGTTCACATTGTGATTCTGGTTGAAATAAAGAAAGAGAAATAAAAAGCTTCACAAACTGCTAATCCACCATTGTGATATATTTTAAGGGTACTTGTGTACTTTCACGGCTCCCATCGCATGCCATCGCATGCCATATGTAGTGGCATGCGATGGCATGCGATGCGATTTTACCGTGTTTTCATGCATTTTTGGTAAAAATCGCATGCGATTACATGAGATCGCATGCGATCTGATTTGATGCGATGTCATTTTTCACTGAAATTAAGGACATGACTTGAAATGATGTAAAATGCACCCAAATGTAATTTTTCACACTTTACCACCCCCACTATCAACGCCAACCCGAAGCGTGGCAAGCGTCGGCGGTACGCGTCCTACGACCTTTTCATACCCCCACTATCCACGTCGGCGTGGAGTTGAGAATAAAAAGTGTGGCAGGCGCAGCACGCCACCGAGCCCGAAGCGTGGCGAGCGCAGCGAGCCCCGCGAGGGGACGCGGATAGAAAGTAGGCTAACCCCTACCCCTCGCGAGGGGACGCGGATAGAAAGTAGGCTAACCCCTCGCTGTGCTTGCCACGCTTCAGGTTGGCGTTGATAGTGGGGGTGGTACAGTGTGAAAAATGACATTTGGGGTGCATTTTACATGATTTCAACTCATGTCCATAATTTCAGTGAAAAATCGCATCGCATGAGATCGCATGCGATCTCATGCGATCGCATGCGATGCCATGCGATTTTTCCGCATACGATGCACATCGTGGGAGCCTTGAAAGTACACAAGTTCCATTTTAAGTTTTGCAGAGAAAAAAAAAAACAATATATCACTAATACTAAGAGATAACTGAAATTTTATTTGTTCTTGAGCATGTGAGGAAATAACTCACATTTTCCTCATTCTCACATTAGAACTTATTATCATCCGTTTTTTTAATTATTAACTGGAATCTTAATATGATTCTATACAATTTATGGTACTCTTTACCTAGCACGGCGCCCACGATCTTGATCGTGGGCATCGTGAGGTAAAAAATCGTGTCGGTCGCGTCGTATGCGGGCTAAAGGTGCCCGCACGCGACGCGATGTCCACGATTTCCCATTGAAAACCATGTTAAACATGGACATCGTGTCGGTCGCGTCGCGGCCGGCTATAAATGTGCACACGATGGCTGCGACGCGATGCCCACGATTTGCCATAGGAATTAATGTTAAAAGACCCGATGGACACGATTTTCGGGTTAAATGGCTGAATGGACCCGATTTTAGCATAGGAAACAATGTTAAATGGGCCTTAGAGCCCAAATTCTTACCCTGAACTCTGAAATGGCCCCCCCAATTTTTTACGCCACCCCACGATCAACGTGAACCCGAAGCGTGGCGAGCGCAGCGAGGCCGCGAGGGGCGGCGGTACGCGTCCTCCGACCTTTTCATACCCCCACTATCCACGTCGGCGTGGAGTTGAGAATAGAATAGTGTGGCGAACGTAGCGAGCCACCGAGCCCGAAGCGTGGCGAGGGGACGCGGATACCTTCACAGCTAGACGCGTTCCCTCGCGGGCTTCACAGGTGTCCGTGGCGACGCGGACACCTGTGAAGCCCGCGAGGGGACGCGTTTACCTGTGAAGCTCGCAGGTGAGCTGCGCTCGCCACGCTTCAGGCTCCGTGGCTCGCTGCGCTCGCCACACTATTCTGTTCTCAACTCCACGCCGACGTGGATAGTGGGGGTATGAAAAGGTCGGAGGACGCGTACCGCCACCCTTCGCGGGCTCGCTGCGCTCGCCACGCTTTGGGTTCACGTTGATCGTGGGGTGGCGTAAAAAATTGGGGGGGCCATTTCAGAGTTCAGGGTAAGTATTTGGGCTGTAAAGCCCATTTAACATTGTTTGCTATGGTAAAATCGGGTCCATTCAGCCATTTAACCTGAAAATCGTGTCCATCGGGCCTATTAACATTAATTCCTATGGCAAATCGTGGGCATCGCCATCGTGTGCACATTTATGGCCGGCCGCGACGCGACCGACGCGATTTCCATGTTTAACATGGGTTTCAATGGGAAATCGTGGGCATCGCGTCGGTCGCGTCGCGGGCAGACATAAATGTACCCGCGATGCCCGCGATGGGCGCCGTGCTAGGTAAAGAGTACCCAATTTATTATGTATTTTGATCATTCATTAAGATGCACTTTATTACATTACTGACATAATATATTTTCATGTACAGGTTTTAATTTAAAACAGCATCTATAATAATATAACTCATTTACTTATCTATAGTGCCAATGATTATGCTTTATTTATTTATTTATTCATTTATTTATCTGAAATCATAACAGATAAACAGATAGTATATTAATATTTATACTGCTTAGATATATTTATTAACAGTATGGGTTTTTCTTTTAATAATTTTATTATTTTGTTTAATATATATATTTTTATATTTAAATTGTATTTGTTCAGATCCATTATGTTATATTATTACCATTTATTTATGTAGTTACTATATGATTTTTGACTTCTCAATTAACCATACTGTGTTCAGTTCTGGAGACCATATCTTCAGAAGAATATAAATATATTAGAGAGTGTACAAAGAAGGGCAACTAAAATGGTGCATGGCCTACATCACAAAACTTACCTGGAAAGACTAAAAGATATTAACATGTATAGTTTGGAGCAGAGAAGGGAAAGGGGGAACATGATAGAAATATTCAAATATATGAAGGGTTTTAACATAGTACAGGAGGGACAAAGGAAAATAAGTAATAGAACACGAGGACATGCACTGAAACTGGAGGGAGGAAGGTTCAGGGGAAATGTTAGAAAGAATTACTTCACAGAAAGGGTAGTGGATAAGTGGAAGAGCCTCCTATCAGAGGTGGTAGAGGCTAAGACACTAGAACAATTTAAACATGCTTGGGATAGGCATATGAATATCATTACAAAGAAATAAGGATCAAAAATGGTTGAGATTACCTGAAGGATAAAAAAGGGGCAGACTAGATAGGCCAAATGGTTCTTATCTGCCGTCAAATTCTATGTTTCTATGTAACCAAATAAATGTGTTTACTGCACCAATGAGATACCCTCTTGGGTCATTTACAGGTACCTGTGTGCTGGTTTTGAATGTTTTCTAAAACCTATAGTGAAACACATACTGTATGAAGATATTGTTCTAATAGGATGTGGACAGGATCCTGATGGTTCTTGGCATTTGGTATCATGATAGTCCTGATGGTCATAATCCTGACCGATCCTGATGGTAAGTATTGGAGTCAGATTTTGGGTTAGGACCTATGGTAGGGGTTAGGCTACAGGTGGGACTGTTAGGGTTAGGATGTGGGAGGGCTTGGTTAGGGGTAAAATATTTATTGACACATTACTAATGTAGATATATGTCAAGTGTTTTATGTTCTATTGATAAAGTTTATATCATAATTTTAAAGCTCATCTACTAAAATGCATGTTATAAAAGACATCCTTTTATATTTCTAAGAATCAAAATGGTATAAAAATAAAATCCTATTGGATATACTGTAGAAATTATAGTTCGTATTTACAGCCGCCAAATACATATGAAGCGGCAGCATCGCACCGCATCAGTCAGATCCAAGCAATATTGCCCTGTGTAAAAATAAATAAAGAGAAAACATCATGGGGTCCCCCCATGACTATAACCAGCCCTGGGCTCATTGAGCCTGGTCCTGGTTGTAGAAATACAGGGGACAAAATGAGTAGGGGTCCCCCATATTTTGACAACCAGCACCGGGCCCAAACAGCCAGCAGGATAGTACCACAACAAGGGGAGACTATTTATACTAGGTCAATCTGGCCAAAGTATTATGCTATTCTGAAATAATGTATTAGATAAATGTGTATTTAATACTGCAGCCCAAATAACAGGCGGATACATGTACTAGTAGAAGTACAAATCAGGGATCAACCTGCAGCAAGCTGTATATACTGAGGACATTAACAAAATAGACCCCACACAATATGGAATAAGTTATTAGTTAGACCTGGAGTAGCCAACCCTAGTCCTCGAGAGCTACCAACAGTGCATGTTTTGCAGGTCTCCTCACAGAAACACAAGTGAGCTAATTAGCTCCATCTGTGGATCTTTTAAAATGTGTCAGTGATTAATGAGTGCAGCTGTGCAGCAGCTAGGTTGTCTGGAAAATGTGAACTGTTGATAGCTCTCGAGGGCTAGGGTTGGCTACCACTGAGTTAGACCAACCACTGTTTATATTTTCACCAAATGGTGATACAATTGCTAAGCAAAAAACAATTCAAACAAATGTACAAATGTATCAAGCCTAGCAATGTCTGGATTCCGTGCAGAATCCCAGCAATTTAGGTGATATTTCTAATAGAATACAAATGGGAATAAATAAATGCCAAATGAGCATATAATAGATTCCCCAGTATCAAGGAGTTACTGATCATTGCGGCACATACCCCAGAAAGCCACCATACGCCTAAATACTAGGGAATATACAGTATTATAGCTGCAGTATAGAGGCATCTAACAGCTAACCCGTCTATTTTAAATCTTTACACACTATTTTAAATGTTTTCCCATTTAGCACCGTTATATGAATTTGTGATATGTATGTCTTCAAATTTACCTCTTGAATATTTTGTTTTAGTATTGCGATCCTATATATTAAAAGACTGCAAAGAGCTTTCCCTCTATCTTAAAAAAAAAAAAAAAAAGAAAAGTCTACATTTAAAAAATGAACCACTGGTGTGCATCCACAGAGCAAATCTTTTTCTTCTTTGTATCCAAAGTATTAACCCCCGGACTGGTCAGCCTTGGTTGGGACCCTGGGGGAGGGGGGTTCTCCACAATAAAGGGGTTCTTCCTCCAGGATAATTCGTCCGTGCTATTTCGTCCGTGCTATTTAACAGCTTGGACTCCTGAAGAAGTCCAAGCTGTTAAATAGCACGGACGAAACGCGTTGAGGGACCACTTTAAACTGCCTTGGACGCCCACCTGAATCGCCGTGGAAACAGCATCAGATAAGCGTCTTTTATTCTATTACATTGTACGCATATATTTGTTGGTATTTGCGTTGAAAATAAATTGTGTTTGCATTATTACACTATTGTGCTCTCTGTTCTTCCCATCTATCCTACTACCCCGGTGTGGGGTCCTGAGGAAGAGTTTCTCGGGGAGAATCGCTGTGAATGAAAAACTGCACCTGGGTGGCTATTATAGGAATACATCAAGCTCAGTTAACAGTGGTGGGATACCACTGTAAACGGTACTGATACACCTGTGGGGTGCCGTTTGTCAATTTGTGGTGAAGGGACATCATTTCACTCGAGATACTGCACTAGGAGGCGCTCTTCTCACCTTTTGTACTTTTAGATTAAAAATGGTTTCCAAGAACAGGAACCATCAGGAGAGGAGCTGCCGCCCATGGGATTGTGCATTTTTGAACACAGGACTGTGTTCCTTTGGAGACAGACTTTTTGGGATAAGCCAGCGCTAGTACCACCAAACATACATGTATATATATATATATATATATATATATATATATATATATATATATATATATATATATATACAATCCACCGATGGTCGGCACTCACTTGAATAGGCAATGTAACTGGTGCACTCCACATATACTAACATGTAGATCCAAAGAAAGGAGGCACTTAGATGAAATACATGTGAAATCTGCTGTAATTAGCGCTAATTACTGCCGCTTTCACATATTACATCTGAGTGCCTCCTTTCTTTGGATCTACATATATATATATATATATATATATATATATATATATATATATATATATATATATATATAACTTTAATGAATAAAATGGCAAGGGAGAGCTGCCTGAAGTACACTCGTCACTTTGAATGAGATGAGGGGGGAGGAAGGATTAGGACCCCCCTCTCCTCCTCTACCACCCCCTCTCCTCCTATGCCATCTCCTCTCCTCCTCTACCACCCCCTTCTCCTCCTATACCACTTCCCTTCCCCTCCTGTACACCCCCTCTCCTCTTATACCATCCCCTCTCCCCAAATACCCTCTCCTCCTCTACCACCCCATCTCCTCCTCTTTCACTCCTATATCCTCCTCTACCACTCCCATCTGCACCTCCTGGTACTCCTATACCACTATCTCTCTCTTCCTCTACCCCCCATCTCCTCCTCTAACACCCCATCTCCTCCTCTACCACCCACATCTCCTCCTCTACCAATCCCATTCCTCTACCACCCCCTCTCCTCCTCTAAACCCCCCACTCCTCCTGTACCACCCATCTCCTCCTGTACCACTCCTATCTCCTCCTGTACCACTCCCATCTCCTCCTCCTGGTACTCCTATACCACTCTCTCTCTTCATCTACCCCCATCTCCTCCTCTACCACCCATCTCCTCCTCTACCACCCCCTCTTCTCCTCTACCACCCACATCTCCTCCTCTACCACCCACGTCTCCTCCTCTACCAACCCCATTCCTCTACCACCCCCTCTCCTCCTCTAAACCCCCTCTTCTCCTCTAAACCCCCCTCTCCTCCTCTACCACCCCTTCTCCCCCTATACACCCCTTCTCCTCCTATACACCCCGTCTCCTCCTGTACCACTGCCTCTCCTCTTCCTCTACCCCTGTCTCCTCCTCTACCAGACCCTTCTCCTCTACCACCCCCTTTCTCATCTACCACCCATCTCCTCCTCTACCACCTCCTCTGCTCCTATACAGTCCTAGTCTTTTCTGCCCCCTCTAAACCCCTGTATCCTCCACTACCTCTCCTCTTCTAAACCCCACTCTTCTCCTCTACCACCCCACATCTCCTCCTCTAACCTTGTCTCCTCCCCTACACCCCCCTCTCCTCCTCTACCACCTCCTCTCCTCCTATACCACCCCCTCTCCTCCTCTAACCCCTTTCTCCTCCTCTACAAACCCGTCTCCTCCTCTACCTCCTCCTCTAAACCCAGTCTCCTGGCACTCTCTCTCTCTTTCTCTCCTTTCTCACCATCCTTCCTCTCTCTGACTTGCCCTCCCTCTATTATCCCTGTCACTCATTTTCCCCTTTCACCCAATCCATCTCTCTCCTCTCACCTACCCTCTTTCTCTTGCAACCACTCTCACCCCATCTCATGCACCCTCTCATTCTCTACATTCTCTCTGTCTTCCCTTTATCTTCCCTATTTTTATGTCTCTCATTCTCACCCCCTCTCTTTGTCTCTCACTCAGACCCTCCCTGCCCATTTCTCTCCCCCTCTCTTCCACTCATCTCCCCTCTCCCCTCTATCTCACTCTCCCCTCACTCCCTGTGCCTCACTGACTCACTCCTCTCCCCTCTCACTGTCCCCGTCTCCTGTACCTCTCACCCACTCTCACTCCCACCTTCTTTAGCTACCTATATCTTTCCCTGTAGCCAGCTATGTCTCTCTTCCTCTCCCCATTACCCACTGCATCACCATCTACCTCTCCCCTGTGGCAGTATCTCCCCATTTTCCGCTCTCTCTCATATCACTCTGCCTTTCCAAGACATCACCCTCTGCCTCTCTCAATCATCTGTTAACTGTTACCCACTGTCTTTCCTCATCATTCGCTTTGAGGTCATGCCCTTGTTTTGAGGCAATGCCAACTGTTTTGAGAACATGCACAAATAACCTCCCTCCCTTCCCTGTTATGGTGCCCCCCAGTCATTTTGTTCTGGATCCACCCCTGTCGGACAATGTATCAGTGGTGGCAATGCCGCACAGGGTCCTGCTGCTGGATGCGGAATCACCTTCTCCCACTCGCTGTCCTCCTCTCTGCCTGCTCCTGGCCACTGCTGCACCTCCTCCCACCCCATCTCCTTCTCCTCATATAGTGCAGTAAATCTAAAGCCCAGCGCTGCTGGATGCGACTCTACTCTACTGTTATGCTGGCTCCGCCCATTAATGATTTGCTACCGCCCACATGAGGCCACTTCCAGATATTTTCCAGGGCCACTTTTAGTCCCCAATCCGCCCCTGGTATCACATATGCACCAGAGGAAATAGCGCCTGAAAAATGCTTATGGATCTTAAATGCAATAAAGCCGCAGTTTGACTGGCAGGAATTCGGTGTTGGTTGTCGGAAAACTGCTGTTTTTGGGTGTGTTCAGAAAAAAAAGGTGTGCCCAGGCATTTTAAGGAAGTTCTCTAATGTACGTATTAACTACTTCCAGCCTATTTCAGTCACAGATTATTGGAAGTCTCAGACCTACCCACATTTGCACAGACGGCAAAGTCTCTTCGATGTTTGAGGATACGTTCGCAATTCTCTAGCAATTTTGCAGGGGGCATTTTTCTTTCTGTCTGGATGGCGTCTTTCTCAGCGCAGTCCACTGCATTTTTTATAATTAGCTCCTCATGTTATTTTGAAGATTTGAGGTAATTAATATAATACAGTATTTTTTAAAACAAATTTTATTTCAGTTTCAAGACACAACAAAGAGCCACAAATTGTAATTATTGGAAAAGTACAATACAAACACACGCATTTTTATAAGTGGGGTGGTTGCAATGTGGCAAAGGCAGGGCCAGATTATAATGGAGGCACAAGGGGTCAGTGCCCCTGGGCCCCCCTCTAGCTAGGGGCCCCCTATGGTTGGCATGTATTTTAAAAATATATATATATATTTTTTTTTTAGCTAAAGGTTTTGTGCATGGGAGTGGGGTAGTGCTTCAGCTTCACCTATCTGCCAATGTGACAATGATTAATGGTGCTGAGCATTGGGAGCCAAGCGTGCAGTGCATTACTGGGAGTTGACCAAGTCCCATGACACCTTGCACCAGAGGGCAGAGGCTGAGAGGTTTGTGCTGAGCTCTGATTGGTGGAGCTCATTACATGATTCTCAGGCCCATGGAGAACAGCAGCAGCAGCAGCTTAGTCATGGGAGGGTTTTTAATCATAGGCAGCACTAGGACTGTGAGTTTTCCTACAGAGTAAAGTGCAGAGGGACAAACACAGGCTTTTCATGTGGTGTGTGTGTATATATATGTATATATATATATATATATATATATATATATATATATATATTTAAGAGCAAAAGAAGAGGGCACTCACCAATCGTTGAATGAAATTTGAAGAAAAAACGATTTATTTACATGACAGGGCTAACGTTTCGGTCTTACACAGACCTTTGTCAAAGCCAAGCAGTATAGAGCGCAGGATATCTTATCCTTGGAGTGAGCACCACCGTGGTGACTCATCTGTGATAGGTGCGGAACTTCCTGGAATTTATATATATATTTATATATATATCTCCCCTGCAGTTACCGATTGACCAAGTTTATTCTGCCTTTACTCTGTGTTTTGACAGTGTAATATTCTCCAATGCAGTTTGCGGCCAGTAATGACAAGTGCAAGGGGGCCCCCCGGTCTAAAGTACCCCGGGCCCCCCGAAGGCTTAATCTGGCACTGGGCAAAGGACAGAGGAGAGAAGCAAAACCAATAAGGAGGAAATGTGACATTTATGTAATGAAATACAAGGTTCCTTATGGAGTTAGAGGATATGCATAGCAGAATTGTGATATAAATACTGTTTTAATTTAATTTAGATTGGCACACAAAGCACATTTGGTTTGCTAATGGACAAAACCATGTGCACTGCAGGTGGTGCAGAGAGAGTTAGATTTGGGTGAGTTATTTTGTTTCTGTGCAGGGTAAATACTGACTGCTTTAATTTTATACTGCAATATAGATTTCAGTATGAAGTACAAACCCAACCCAAATCTAACTCTCTCTGCAGCCCCACCTGCAGTGCATATGGTTTTGTCCATTAACAAACCAAATGTGCTTTACCAGCAAATTTGATTCACCCCCTAAATTCCGAATTTCATGGAATGCAGGAAAGTGCAAACCAAACCACTAAACTCAAGCCAGAGTATTATAAGTTTGGAACAACTCTACCATATTTGTAGCAGCTCTACTCCAAGTGGAAACATCAGGTTATAATTTATGTAAAATTATGTATATGGGAGAGTATATTGTAACAGTTTATGGCGATTCTCCCTTTTTTGACACAGATTGTATTCTTGCACTTATTCCACATATTTCCGCCCAAGAAAGTTGGTGTTGGTACCTGGACAAACTGGTGGAAGATGGGGAGTGGTATATTATGGAAATTAGGCCTCTAGTGGAGGTTTTGTAGATACAAATAGATTCTACAGTGGGCATTGGTCTGATATTGATACAATCTGTAACAATATAAAAACAGTCTAATCTGTTATAGATTAAGTTTTTTCTTAAATGTCTGAAAAATAAGAAAAGGGTACAGTAATCAGTTCTATTTAACAGAGCATCAGCATTATCTCTGAATTCAGTGATGTTATATATTAACTAAACTGTAAAAAGTTGAGAAAAGCCATTTCTCTGATGAAAACAACAAAGAAGGGGTCTTAGCTCAGTAAATATCTTTATGTTACTGATGTGAGTTATGACGTTTAGTCAAGCAGTATGGGGTCTTTCTCATACACTGAATAAAAGTGTATTTAGGCATACCACAAATGGCCATTTTCATCATGCAGTACGCTAAAGCCCCCCTAAGGAAGTAATAAAATACAAATAAGCAAAACTTCACGATCAGCACTTTCTTGCTTACCCCAAGGTGATTTAAACCTTTCTGCTTTAATTTACTTCTCAATTGCTTATTGTACTTTATTTGTTCTTAAATCAATATTATGCCAAACATATAATACATTGTTTGCAGCAATGTATACTTATCAAAAATAGTGAAAGTTATACAAAAGTGCAAAAAGTTGTGGAGGGGATGGGACTATATGTCGATAGTCAAATAGCATAAACTGATTTAGGGCTAAACACCTTAATACTTGCATACGTACTGCTTAGACAATTGTGACTTTCTACACTTATCAGCTATGATTTTTATGGGTTCCAGACAACTGACAGACAACGTCTAGTCAAACAGTCAATAGGTCGACACTAAAAGTTAGACATGCGTTAGTTAGACATTAACAAAAGCTAGACATGCGTTAGTTAGACATTGACAAAAGTTAAACATGCATTAGTTAGACATTGACAAAAGTTAGACATGCATTCGCTAGACATTGCCAACAGTTAGAAATGCATTAGTTAGACATTAACAGAAGTTAGACATGCAGAAATTAGATATACCAATGCACTCGATAGCCTGACAACCAACTTTTATTGAAACAGACTTGTTCATACTTTACCATCCCAGCAGGCATAAAGCGAGAATAGAATAGTGTTCTTAGTGCAGCAAGACACCATGTTCAAAGCATGGCAAATGCAGCGAGCCATTTGAGGGGAAGCAATAAACTTATACGGTGTCCATGTACACATATTGATTTTTCATGTCAACATTTTACTTGTGTTGTTAGTTTTGTCACTGACTAACTAATGTATGTCTAACTTTTGTTAATGCAAAGAATGTGTCACTGCGCTTCTTTATTAAACCAAAAAGTGGATGCGTAATGGCTGAACTGGGGTATCACGGATGATGTAATTGATAGCATTACTGCCTCGCAGCGCTGAGGTCTTGGGTTCGATCCCCACTATGGCCCTAACTGTGCAGAGTTTGTATATTCTCCCCGTACTTGCGTGGGTTTACTCCGGGTACTCCGGTTTCCTCCCACAATCCAAACATATACTGGTAGGTCAATTGGCTCTCAACAAAAATTAACCCTAGAATGTCTGTGTGTACATGTGGTAGGGAATATAGATCGTAAGCTCCACTGGGGCAGGGACTGATGGGAATGTTCAAATATTCTCTGTAAATCGCTGCAGAATTTGTATGCGCTATACAAGAAACTGTTAAAAAATAAATAAATAATAATAACAGAAGATAATAGACAGGATCTGATTGTTTGCCCATAGCAACATCCCATGTAAAATAGAACTCCCATTTAAGTAAATGTCCGCCAGAAGGTTGTGGTTGTTATTACAGTATTTTGTACTTTAATCATATTGTTTATTGAATTTCAAATAAATGAGTACACAAAAACAATAGTAGTTTAACCCCTTCCCGACATATGACGTACATGTACGTCATATGACGGTTGCGGGGGAATCAAGCCAGCTCACGGAGTGAGCTGGCTTGAAAGAGAGCAGGTAATGGCTGTATATTACAGCCAGGTACCTGCTCTCACGGCCACGAGTGCGAGTTTAACCCTTTAAGCACCGCAGGCAAAGCGCCCGCAGTGCTTAAATAGCTTAAATAGATGATTAAATAGCTATTTAAAAAATAAAAAAAATAAACATATTTGGTATCGCCGCGTTCCTAAAAGTCCGATCTATTAAAATATAACATTAGTTATCCCGCACGGTTAAAGGCGTAAACGGAAAAAAATTCCCAACGCCAAAACTACGTTTTTTGGTCGCATCGCCTACCCAAAAAAATGTAACTAAAAGAGATCAGAAAGTTGCACATATCCCATAATGGTATTAATTAAAAAGTACACTTCAGCCCGCAAAAAATGAGCCCTCACCCAGGTCCGTAGGTGGAAAAATAAAAAAAGTTATAAGCCGCAGAACATGGCGACGCGACGCAAATTAGAAAAACCGTAAAATTTTCTATTTTTTTTTTAGTGGTAAAACTTAACGAAAACTATATAAGTTTGGTATCACCGGAATCGTAACGACCCATAGAATAAAGATAACCCATCATTTTAAACGAACTATGAACTCCAAAAAAAACGTAACCAGCGCAAAATTGTGGAATTGCGTTTTTTTTCCTTTTTACCCCACATTGAATTATTTCCTGATTCCCCAGAATATTATACGGTATAGTAAATGGTACCATTAAAAAGTACAACTTGTCCCGCAAAAAAAAAAAGCCCTCATGTGTCTATATAGACGGAAAATTAAAAAAGTTACGCTTATTTGAACGCGAGGAGAAAAAAAAAAAGAAAAGTTAACAAAAAACGCCCTGTCGGGAAGGGGTTAATACAGTAGTATAATTTTATTTAGTTGTCATCATAACAACTATGTATATTGTACTGAATCTGACACAACTGCAAAACAATTATAATGAATAATGCGATTAAATGATTGTGGGGATTGTCTAAGATAAATGAACTGTGACAGCAGATAATTTAAACAATATAGTACTGTTTGCTGTTCAAATATATTGCTATAGAGTGACGAGAATACAAGAATATTAGTTTTTCATCTCTACGGATGTAGGCTTATGCAAACATCAAAGGATGTCAGATTTGTCATTTACACTACAGAGACTACATTACCTTAAATAAAGCTACGATTCATTGCTTCCTTCTCCTTTCTGTAAATGATCAAGTTGTGTTTCTGTTGTGACAATAGTAAACAGGTTGCCACAACATGTCTTTAGGATAAAAGGGAATATTACATTTAATATAGTATCTTCCTTGCTAATAAAATATTATCAAAGTCTTGGCTTATACATAAGAGAATTCAGTAGGAAAATCATGTACAAGATAAAGGTTATAAAGAATGTATTCATTCATGAAGCAAAGAAAGTTATCTTGCCACATTTGGACTGGCATACTGGTGAACAGGATAACTTATTTTTGGGGTTCTCTAGCAATTTGCAGTATACTGTATGTGAAAGAAGAGCCAGGACCTTTAAATGATTGAACTTTAGTTTCTTCCTGGAGGCTGGACCTTCTACATGGGTCAGTTCACCAAATAAAATATATTTCGTTATTGGAACAGCATCCGAAGAAACTGACACTTCTCCTGGTTGGTGAACGTTAAATAGTAGGACTATTAGGTGAATGGTGTTTGCACAGCGCTCAGAGAGGAAAGGGTAAACCCTTAGCGGCCTGCACTGGAAGGGGGGAGTCCTGATCCCCCTTGTAGCTCATTGGGAAGTATTTGGGGGATGCTGGCGCTCCGGGGTTGGGTGATAGATGTTCATTGTCCAATGTCAATGGGTGTAAAGTCTGTGGCTGGGAGCAATAACTGTGGGCTGGGTGTTGGAGATATAAATTAAATATCAAGGAATATTTAAAGAGCGCATATGTGACACTGGTATTCTAATAAAAAATATATTTTTATTATTATTATTATTATTAATAATTATTAATATTCACACACCTGCATGGTGGACAGAAAGATTAATGCATACATTTAAAATACACACAAAAAATTGCACATACAATAATAGAAATCAATAAAAAAGGCATAAAAAGACGTGGACACCCAATTGATTCCTAGGCTAGTCAGCCCGACTTTTTGCAGCATATATGGATAATTGGACCCAATAAAAAGTCTCTCCAATTGGTAATTAGTTAGAAAAAATATAATAGAGCATTATCCAAGGACTGGTAATTTTAATCAACTTCCAATTCAGTCTCTGATTCGTTTTGATATATTTCCTATTTACCCATATTCCAGGGCTTTCATACTAGAGTTAACATACTAAAAATAGGTGACTGGACGAACGAAAAACAATAGGATAAGTAGGAATGGAGGGGAACGGAGGCAGGATAGGATGATCAAAAGAGGTTAGGAGGAGGGATAGGCTAGTCGAAAAAAGTGGGTTTTAAAGGGAGCGCTTGAAGGAGGTAAGGGAATCAGAAAGCCTGATGGGTGGCGGGAGGTTGTTCCAGTGCAGGGTGGCAGTGCGAGAGAAGTCTTGGACACGGGAGTGGGAGGAGGTGATTAGGTGAGAGGTCACACCCAATAAAATGCCTGAGCACGTCTGCATTTTCACAAACAAACCCTCAAAATGCCATTTTGGCTCCTTTTGTTTTCTTGCAAACTAATACTACTGTACTACTATTACTAGTACTAATAATAATAATAAAAGTATTATTATTATAGGTGTACCATGTACTGACTATTAATAAATCTTAAATATAATAATGCAATATGTGTAACAAATAATGATAGGACAAAAAAAGTTGGGTCAAAAAGAGACATATTTATTACGGTGTCATATGACATGTCTATAACCAGTATTTTCTAATTACTGTAGTTGGGTCAATTCTTATAGATGCAAGATTCGTTATGGCCTGATTTTGTGAGTGCAGTATATAGCCATACATTTACACACAATGTAAGCCGGCTCACATCTAATTACCTTGAGTCATTAGGGGTCAATCCTTTTAGATTTAAGGATGTGTAGTAGCTGTTGCAGTGGCGCTAGAACTTGTCTTACACCCACATATTTTCATACACAGTCTTATGGGGCTGCAAGCAACAAGCAATGAACCCAGACATACCATAATCAGAATCAGAATCATAAGTGTGGCATATAGCTGCACTTACTTGTGCTTTGAGCCCACTTGAGGCTAGTTTGTTCAACCCATTAAACTGGTTTTCAGTAGACAATGAAAAAAACATTAAAATCTATATGTACTAGTAATCTATGTGTATCACCCCTTCTAAATGCAGATGATCAGTCCTTGTCTCACAAAGGTTTAGTGCCCTCTCGACACCTGCCGCTGTCACTCAAAGTGTGATCACATCCTTCTGGAATGCAATCGCACTATTACACCCCACTCACTACAGATGCTGCGCATGTGCTGAAGTTCAAAAAATTTCTGTATGTGACTCTCACACTTCTGTATTCTATGCTGAATTAGCCCCATAGACCTTTTCTATAAATAGGACTCAAAGTGATTTACATTTACCTTTACAACAAAAATTACTGTAGCTTAACAAGGGACATTAATAAAAATGTGTGAGCAAATAGGAAAGTCTTGAGTCGGTTTTTAAGGATTCTACAGTATAGACTTCTGAGTCTGTGTAGTTCCATAGTGCCAGATTAGCAAAGCTAAAAGCTTGTCTCCCAATCAATTCTGGGAGCTAATAAATAGCTGAACTAATTACCTTTGAATTGGTCACTTTCTGCAGGGTGACCAATAAATGAACAGACTGGAACATTTATTTAGTATTGTGAAAGTCAGATTTTTATCTGATTTCCAACTCCTGGATCATACTATACAGGTTGAGTATTCCTTATCCAAATATCCATTATCCAAATAATTCCAAAAACCATACATTCGCGAAAGTAAAAGAAAAAAATTCTCAATTAAAGCACTACTGGGGACATCTGTACCAGCACTACTGAGGACGGCGTGCGGTGGGGTGAGGCAGGTGAGGCACAGCCTTTCCTGTCATACTTGCCCATATGCCGTCGTTTTAAATTGATAAAGTATGTCAAACATACAAATAATTTGTAAAAAAAATCTTATTTTTATTATTCTAATCATTTTTATAGTCAAAACGCTGGAGTAAAAAGTCTATGCCTGGCTACCTTTTCTGCACATCTCTTATCAAAACTCAGCAAATCTCCAGCAGTACACAATGCTGCACTTGTGTATAATGCTGGTATGTACCCCATGGCTCATAAATTGTGTGCATATCTGGCTCTGGTACTTGCCAGGGACTCTTGAGCCATTTACCTCAACGCACGTCCAGATCTGTAACAGCACTACTGAGGACATGATATGTAATTGACACTACTGGGGACATCTGTAACTGGCACTACTGGGGACATCTGTAACTGGAACTAATGGGGACATGATATGTAACTGACACTACTGGGGACATCTGTAACAGCCCTACTGAGGACATAATATGTAACTGACACTACTGGGGACATCTGTAACAGCACTACTGAGGACATGATCTGTAACTGGCACTACTGGGGACATCTGTAACAGCACTACTGAGGACATGATCTGTAACTGGCACTAAATATATGCAAGAAAATGTTTGCTTGCCATTCAAATTCAGTACCTGAGATTTTACACAAACTTTGTTTCATGTTTTGAAACCTTGTTTTATGCACAAATTAAAAATATATTTGTGTATATTTCATGTGTTTGTACAACATAAATGCAAGATACATCATAAATATAAAAATATTCAGTACTTGTTTCCTAGCACGGCCACAATCGCGGGCATCGCGTGTAATTTTTAGTGGCCTGCGATGCGACCGTCGCGATGCCTGCGATTTCCCATTGAAATGCATTGAAAAAAGTAAAAATCGCGTCGGTCGCATCGCAGGCGGCTAAAAAAAGGCTTAAATGGTCCAGACGCGATGCCAGCGATTTCCCATAGGGAACAATGTTAAATACCTCAATTTACCCAAATCATCATAGGGAACAATGTTAAATGGGCCAGAAACCCCCCAAAACACCCCTGAACAGTGAAATGGCCCCCCCAAATTAGTTAACGCCACCCCACGATCAACGTGAACCCAAAGCGTGGCGAGCGCAGCGAGCCCGCGAGGGGTGGCGGTACGCGTCCTCCGACCTTTTCATACCCCCACTATCCACGTCGGCGTGGAGTTGAGAATAGAATAGTGTGGCGAGCGCAGCGAGCCACCGAGCCCGAAGCGTGGGGACGCGGATACCTGTGAAGCCCGCGAAGGGACGCGTTTACCTGCGTTTACCTGTGAAGGTATCCATTTCACTGTTCAGGGGTGTTTTTTGGGCTTTCTGGCCCATTTAACATTGTTCCCTATGATGATTTGGGTAAATTGAGGCATTTAACATTGTTCCCTATGGGAAATCGCGGGCATCGCGTCGGTCGCATCGCATGCGATTTTTTTGCCCGCATGCGATGCGACCGACGCGATTTTTTACCTGCGATGCCCAAGATCTTGATCGGTGTGGCCGTGCTAGGAAACATGTACCAAATATTCTGAAATACGGAATAATCCGTTATCCAAAATTCTTCTGGTCCCGAGCATTTTGGATAAGGGATACTCAACCTGTAGTACAGTATGTCCCAATTAACAACTCTTAAAATCAAAATACTTTATGTCTACTACTGTAACTGTGAAGACTGTCTTTTCAAGAACACTGATAGGTAACATCTACAGTATGTGTCAAATGGTTAGCTTGCAAACTTTCCTATTTTACATAATTTTATTAAGAAACCCGCACTTTGTTATACACTCAGAGTAATAGAAGACTTTAAATAACAAAAGACCTTCCTATGACCTTACACTTTTTTTGTGAGTCATAGTACCTAACACCCTATTAACAAGTGTGTCGCAGATTTATAACTTTTAAATTTTATAATCTAAGTATGTATATTCCTTACAAGCACCTAGTATGTTATTTTTTTTTAAATAATTCATATTCATGTGTTTTTCTTAGATATGTATGCACACAGAAATGGCTATGTCCAGGAGAGGACCAGTCCCTCCGCTGGTTAATATCCAATGACAATTGAATAGCAGTGTAAGATGGAACGTAATAGGAACCAATGCAGTATGCCATTACTGAAGTTATTAAACAACTGTGCTTATCTTTTGTAAAGTTATAGATAAAGCCTCAAGAGGCACAACATTTAATTCTAATTGTATTTAATTAAAACACATTCTAGAAATAGGAGTAGGCACACTGTTTATTCTCTGCAGAAGCAGGTTTAATTATAATGACCTTCGCTATCAGCATTCATAAAGGTTCTATACATATTCTTGGTTATAACAATTAATTGCTATGACTTTGAAAAGAACATTATAATAGTATTCATTTAAAAAATCAATATAATTAGTATTGTCTGAAAATAAACAGTCAATCCCATGTCTAGCGATATTGGTTAAGCTAAGAATATGGCAATATGGCTTCTATAGTACTTGTATTAAAAAAAAAATGTCGGAATATTGTTTCTCATTATGATTATTAATATACCTAAAGAAAAAGCTTCTATTTTGAATGGAGTTAAGGCGGTCACATTTCAGTGTATATAATCCCAAATTATCTTATCACAATGTTGATATTCACAATATCAACAGCAGAATGTCAACATTGATGATGATGATGTCATGGTTAAAATGTCATTAATGTTGATACCTTCAAAATGCCAACATTGCTGAATTGATGACATTGCAAATGTTGACTTAATCATAATGTTTACATTTCTATTAGGTTTATTATTAGGTTTAAGATTAGATTAGCATTAGGGACAGAATTACAATAAAAGGACTATGCTGACATTTTAGCTATGTCAGCACAACATCAGTAAATGTTGACATGGTCAATGTCAACAGTGGGAACATGTCAAGTTATTCAATGTGACATTACACCCACATCAATATAGCATGTTGGCATATTCAATGACGACATTGTAAATAACTAGAAAAATGTTCATCATCCAAATATGCACTAAATGACTTAGAACCTATGTAG
Organism: Crinia signifera; assembly: GCF_055691185.1. Classification (NCBI taxonomy): domain Eukaryota; kingdom Metazoa; phylum Chordata; class Amphibia; order Anura; family Myobatrachidae; genus Crinia; species Crinia signifera. The sequence goes on along the minus strand of NC_139221.1, from coordinate 233,164,950 downwards.
AATCAACCAGTATTTGTAGGGCCTGATTCAGAGGTGAATGCAGTAGTTACTGCACATGTTTCCAAATGGTTATGGCTTGGAGATGCAGAGGGAGAGTGGATTTCAATCACTGTGGCAGATGTATTATAGCGGCACTTATCGCACCACTATAATACTTCCTGCTTTGCCTCATTAACAAGGCGAAGCAGGAGGGGAGACTGACAAGCGGGGGAGCGCTAACTCCCCCCTCCGGCGATGTCTACTCCTGGAGTTTACACTGATGCGCCATCTCCTTCCCCTCCGGCCAGCTTGACTGGGCATGCGCGAGATCTCGCTACTCAGCGCAGCCCAGAACGAACAGCAGGGACAGCAAAAAATTATCAATTCCAGGATACCCACGATTGAGATACACTAGAATCTTTCCATTAGTTTAAATAAATCCCCTGGCAGGAGCGGTGCGGCAGATGAGGTGCAGTGGTTGGAGAGGTGCTGTGGGAGGTTAAGAGGTGAGATGGCCAGAGAAATGCAGCTGCCAGGCTGCACAGCATGACCTCTGAAGACGTCATACTGTGTAGAGCCGCGCATCTGGGGGCAGGAGCAACTGGGCAGCATCTAAGTGGGTCTTCAGATGCTCCTCGGCATTAGATTGCGCATGTGTAGGCATGGGGTGGGAAGCTCCAATACCGGGTTTCAAAACATGGTGATCTTAGGGCCAAGTCCAGAGATCCAGCCAATCCTGGGATTGACCACTCTATTGGTGGGCAAATGGTTGGATGAGTTTGTAGAAAAGATGTCAGTGGACACGCTGTTGGCCCAGTACAGTGACATGCTATTTATCACTGGGGTCAGTAAGAGCTTTGAGCGGAGGGTGCACTGGGAGCATGTGCACCTAAATATCAAGTTCTTGCTGCACATCAGAGATAGATGTTTATTGTAAATAAATAGTAGATACCTCATTCCGCATAATAGAGAACAGTAGTGCAAAACCATTAGTGCTTCATGAGGGTGATTCTGGTTGACTCGATAAGCTGCGAAGCTTGGAGCTTACTAATTCATTGTAATGCCACCTTGGCAAATACACGCCCTTCCGCCACCATTTAGCCTCACAAAGACACATTTCATCTCGTGTGCCCACAGCGACACCCAAGCCCGCTTCCACACACCCCAGGCCTGCTGCGCTCTGTGCAAATGGCCTGGCGACATTGCAAATCGTCACGGCCGTTAGCTGTTGGGGTTTTCACCTGGGAATGGTTTTGATTCACTGCGAGTGAACTAGAATTGGCCCCCATACGTACTAAGGCAATTCCCCAAAAACCTTGTAAAATAATTCCATTATAACTCTTCCTTAATGTTTAAAAAATAGTAGCAAGGGAAAAATCCTTATTTGTTGGAAACTATAGATTTTTTTTTACATTTTGCCTTTTCTTTCAGGAATAAGAAAATCTGCAAAAAGGAGCCTACTCAGTATGAATCCCCTGAGTGGAAGTATAATAGATGTCATTAGATAATACAGTAAAACAACCAAGCTGTGGGGTTTTCACATCCTGCACGAGTCTTTACCCAATTGACATCTGCTGGAGGTTACATCATTAAACTCTCCAACTGTTGTTTTCTGGCAGGTACAAATGCTTTTCATACTGTTCTAAGCAACAGCAAGTTACAAAATAAATGTGAAAAATAACCTAAAAGCTGAAATTGTATTTAGGGTCTGTTTGTGTCTCTGCTACTTTTTTAGTTAATGCTGAAATGACTGTTTCTCAGTCTCAGACTTTGGCCCCTGTAAACACACTAATATTGGATATTGTATGTTTCTGCACACATACTAAGCTTGCTAATACTCCTGTGGAGGTAGATAACATTGTTATCAAAATCATTTCAATGGGTCAGTATTATAGTTATTCTCTGTGCAGTGCCCTTTATTGTGTTCTGTGTATAGTACATATATGTACAGTAGAATTTATATCACATTCATCCAAATAGCTTATCCCATTATTGCAATAGGTTGACAGGGTTAATAGGTCGACATGTTAAAGGTAGGCACCTGAACACGTACACAATGGCGGACACAAAAAAGGACAATTATTTGGGGTGCCATTTACCATTATAAGCTACATGTAACCCAAATCAATGTACCACTTTCAAACAGCACACATCAAGCAAGGTGCCTCACTCCAATACCACTGCACTCTGCATAGGTTACAGTTTCTAGTCATAGCCCACATGGATGGTAAAGTATAAAAACATTGGGAAAATATAAAAAGAGACCATTCAGCCTGACATTCTTTGAACCATTAATCACATCAGAATGGTCCCCCAATCTGCCCCCATTCACTGTATGTCCCCCAGCGTGCCACCATTCACTGTATGTCCTCCAGCGTGCCCCCACTCACTGTATATTCCCCGCCTGACCCCCTTTCTCCGTATTTCCCCCATCCTGCCCCCATTCACTGTATGCCCCCACTCTGCCCCATTCACTGTATGCCCCCCACTCTGCACCATTCACTGTATGCCCCCCACTCTGCCCCCATTCACTGTATGCCCCCCACTCTGCCCCAAATCAATGTATGTCCCCCAGACTGCCCCCATTCACTGTATGTACCCCAGCGTGTCCCCCTTCACTGTATGTCCTCCAGCATGCCCCCATTCACTGTATGTCCCCCAGCGTGCCCCCATCCACTGTATGTTCCCCAACATGCCCCCATTCACTGTATGTCCCCCAGCCTGCCCCTCCTTCACTGTATGTCCTCCAGCCTGCCCCCATTCACTGTATGTCCCCCAGCCTGCCCCCATTCACTGCCCCTCCTTCGCTGTATGTACCCCATTCACTGTATGCCCCCACTCTGCCCCCATTCACTATGTCTCCCAGCCCGCCCACCCTTCTCTGAATGTACCACATACTGCCTCCCTTCACTGTATATTCCCCTGCAGGAGACAGATGCTTGGGCTCCCACTGCCGCCCTTCTCCGCTCCGCATATTGCGGGACCAAGCTTCCCCTTTGCTGCCCCCCCTCCTCCATTCACACTGCTGTCACTGTGATCGTGGTAGAGGGTGATATATAATTGCAGCAGCAGGAGTTGGACACAAACTCATCTGAAAGACGCCAAACACGTCTCACAGTGGCAGCCGGCACCCCCTTACCAATGCAGAGAGCAAGCCAGCAAGGTAAAGGCACACTCACCGAGGTCCCACCTCTAGAGTCCTGTGCTACCACATCAGCCTCCAGCCGCCACTTGAAGTGACATAACGGGCCACAATTGGTACCCGGGCCGGACTTTGGACATGCCTGGCCTAGGGGGTCCTGTGCCCTGGACTTGAAACTGTTAGGGTCTCCCCTCGTACAGTACTGTACTTCATTCTCATATATTATATTGTTTTATTACTGATTTACTCCCAATTGTAAAGAACAATGGTCACTAATTGCCATTTTTTATTTATTCTATCTGAATAAATGTAATGAAGCTCACCATTAACATCATTTATCTATTTAACAATTCAATGCTGTAAAGAAGAACAGTACAGAGAGACAAAACTTAACATTACAGTAAATAAATAACAAAAATAGAGTACAGGTAAAAATAGCGCCACAATTCAATACACATTAAAGCTTAAGGGCGGGATGTTGTAACATCCGCAGCCCCCCTCCCCCGGGCTTCGCATAGTTAATGATCGCATATGCTCTAACATATGCGATAATTAACTATGCGATCATTAATATGCTCTAACATATGCGCTGCATCGCAAGGGACAGCTCTTATCGCAAGAGCTGTCCCTTGCGATGCAGCGCCGGCGCTAGACTCCTGGGTCTGAGACCCGGGAGTCGGCCGCAGGGCATGCTGGGAGGGATCCGTGACGGATCCCTTACACAGTGCTGCGGTAAGAAGCCCATAGGCTTCTGCAGGGAATCGACGCTGACACTGCGGAAGGGGGTTAGAGAATATAGAAATGCAGTAAAAACCCAGATAACGGACATGTCTGACGTATTTTGTGTCGGATATATGCAAATTGCTTTTCTTTCAGATTATTCCTAAGAGATCTGGTGTTTCTTTTTTATTGCATATTGGCTGCATCTATGTCAATTTAAAGGCGCAGTTCTTAAAAACAACAAATTGTATTCTCCTATACTGTATCTTTGTGTCATCTGCAAAAAAGCATTTGTTCCCTTCAATACTATTTGCAATGTCACTAATGAAGATAAGAAAAAACATTGGTCCAAGTACAGATCCCTGGAATAAATTTTTTGGTAACATTACCCTCCTATAGAAACATAGAAACATAGAATTTGACGGCAGATAAGAACCATTTGGCCCATCTAGTCTGCCCCTTTTTTACCCTTCAGGTAAACTCAACCCTTTTTAATCCTTATTTCTTTGTAAGGATATTCATATGCCTATCCCAAGCATATTTAAATTGTTCTAATTTCTTAGCCTCTACTACCTGTGATGGGAGGCTATTCCACTTATCCACTACCCTTTCTGTGAAGTAATTCTTTCTAACATTTCCCCTGAACCTACCTCCCTCCAGTTTCAGTGCATGTCCTCGTGTTCTATTACTTCCTTTCCTTTGAAGAAAATTTCCCATCTGTACTATGTTAAAACCCTTGATATATTTGAAGATTTCTATCATGTCCCCCCTTTCCCTTCTCTGCTCCAAACTATACATGTTAAGATCTTTTAGTCTATCCAGGTAAGTTTTATGATGTAGGCCATGAACCATTTTAGTTGCCCTTCTTTGTACACTCTCCAATGTATTTATAGCTTTCTGAAGATATGTTCTCCAGAACTGGACACAGTATTCCAGATGAGGTCGTACCAATGACCTATAAAGTGGCATTATTATGTCTTTTTTTCTGCTACTGATTCCTCTCCCTATGCAACCAAGCATCTGACTAGCATTCCTCATTGCTGTGTTACATTGCCTCCCTGCCTTTAAGTCACTTGAAATAGTGACTCCTAGATCCCTCTCTTCCTCAGTAGTTTCCATTATAGTACCCTTGATACTATATTGAGCCTTTGGGTTTTTGAGTCCCAAGTGCATAATTTTTCCATTTTTTAGCATTAAACTGTAGTTGCCATTCTCTTGACCAATTCTCAAGTTTACTTAGATCATCAGTCATTTGATTTACCCCTCCTGGTGTGTCTACTCTGTTGCATATCTTTGTGTCATCTGCAAAAAGGCATACTTTCCCTTCAATACCATTTTCAATGTCACTAACAAAGATATTAAAGAGCACTGGTCCAAGTACAGATCCCTGGGGTACTCCACTGGTAACATGTCCCTCCATAAAATGCACTCCATTTACTACAACTGTCTGTTTCCTATCCTGCAACCAGGTTCTTATCCATTTAATTGTTTTATAATCCAATCCTACACTTTCAAGTTTATTTAGCAGCCTGCGATGTGGGACAGTGACAAATGCCTTACTAAAGTCTAGATATGCCACATCTACAGCCCCCCCTTCATCTAGTATTTTGGTCACGGAGTCAAAAAAGTCAATGAGACTTGTTTGGCATGATATCCCTGCAGTAAAACCATGCTGTTTTGGATCCTGTAAGTTGTTTAATTTAAGATATTCCACTATTCTTTCTTTTAATAGTGTTTCAATTATTTTCCCTACTACTGATGTAAGGCTCACTGGTCTGTAGTTACTTGCTTCTTATTTGCTTCCACTTTTGTGCAGTGAAACTACATTTGTTTTTCTCCAGTCCTCTAGAACTGCACCTGTATCTAGTGACTGGTTGAATAAATCTGTTAATGGCGCTACCAACACATCTTTTAGTTCTTTTAATATCCTTGGATGCACTCCGTCTGGCCCCATTGATTTATCCACTTTCAGTCTTGAAAGTTCTGTTAGGACTTTCTCCCTAGTAAATGTACTTCCATCTACCTTATTGTTATGAATGTCCTTGCAACTTAACTGTGGTCCCTTCCCTTCTCCTTCTATAGTGAATACGGAGCAAAAGTAATTATTTAGATGATCTGCAATTGCCTTGTCTCCCTCCACCAAATTCTCAGTGTCTGTCCGCAGTCTTATTATTCCTCCATTTGATTTTCTCCTTTCACTTATATACTTAAAAAACGTTTTGTTTCCTTTATCTACTGACTGAGCCATTTTCTCCTCAGCTTGTGCCTTGGCACGCCTGATCACTTCTTAGCCTCTTTGTGTCTGGCAAGATACACTTCTTTGTCATTATTATTTTGAGTCTGCTTGTATGTCCTAAAGGCCATCTTTTTTGCTTTTGCACTAGTTGATACCTCTTTAGTAAACCACACTGGCTTCCTTTTCCTGGTACTTTTCTTAACCCTTTTGATACAAAGGTCAGTTGCCTTTAGTATTGCACTTTTTAATTTTTTCCACCTCTCCTGCACTCCTTTCAAGTTCCTCCAATCCGCTAATGAGTCGCTTAAACATCTCCCCATTTTTGCAAAGTCAGCCTTCCTAAAATCCAACACCTTAGTTTTTGTGTGACTGGAGTTGGACCCTGCCTTGATACTAAACCATACTGCTTGATGATCACTGGATCCCAGGTTCTCACCCACATATATGTCTGATATCCTGTCACCATTTGTGAGTATTAAATCTAATATTAAGTCTTTGCGAGTAGGCTCCCTCACCAATTGCTTGAGAGAGGCTCTCTGTAGGGAATTTAGAAATTTGACACTTGCAGATGACTTACAGATGATCTTGCAAAAGACTCCTCCCAATTCACATCAGGTAGATTAAAGTCTCCCATGATTATGACTTCTCCCTTTAAAGCCATTTTAATGACATCAAGCAATAGGCTCCTGTCCAAATCCTGCCCCTGACCTGGTGGCCTATAGATGACCCCAGTATGAATAATGTCCTTCTCCCCCATTTCTATGGTCACCCAAAGGGCCTCAGTTTTTTCTTCAATGTTTTGTATTAAAGTAGCATTTATGCTTTTCTTTACATACATTGCTACCCCTCCTCCGATTCTTCCCATTCTGTCCTTCTTAAATAAATTGTATTCTGATATAGCTATGTCCCAGTCATGGTTCTCATTACACCATGTCTCTGTGATAGCCACAATGTCTAGGTCATCCCTTGTCATTATTGCAATTAGATCAGGAATTTTGTCTCCTAGGCTTCTAGCGTTTGCACACATAGTTTTTAAAATTTTGCCTGTGCATCTGTTATTCCTAGCCATGTTCCTACAGTACAAAATCAAAATCTAAAGTTGAAATTATCTGTTTGATGATGTTGTTCAATGTCTGTTTTTATTTTTTTTACTGTTCAGAAAAGCTGCAGGTCACTAATTCTAAGAATATAGTGAGTCTGTTCAGGTCAGGCTACACCTGAACACTAACGACCAAATGGTCAAAGGAGATCATTTGCACTGTGTTTGAGTAGACATCAGGCAGAATGCAACACTAAACTATGCTTCACTGAACAACGTCCCCAAACAAGTAATAACAATTACAATCAATTCATTAAATCAGAACTTTTAAAATCATACAAGAGTTTGCATAACACAGAAATAAAGAGAGCATATTGGAGATGAATAACATACTCTTGAGGTTTCAATGCAGTCCATTTGTGTTTTTGTTGATTTGTAGTAGTTTGCCTTCAGTTTTGCTTCGGTGTAACGCAGGTATAACGCTCGTAGTTATGACTCCGATTTCCCACTTTAAAACGGCCCACTTCAATACAGGGCCACAGCCTATGCAATGAGAACTAATATACTCTAACAATGCCTTCTTCCCAATTTCCAATAATTGGAATCTACACCCTCAGTCCCCACCCACTGCTATACAGAGCAATAAAAGTGGCTTACAAAAACAGTTCTGGCATTCCAGGATACTATGGGGGAAATTTACTAAAGAAAAATCGTGGGAAAAAATCGTATTTCTAGGTGTGAATTCGTAAAATCTTGTCGTATTCGGGTTTTCCTTAGTTACTATTGTTAATATGTGTGAAATCGTACTCGGTGTATTGTAGAAATCGTGATGTCGTAAGGTAGTTGTCGTATTGAAATCTACGAATACGAATGACTACGACAGAGTACACCATCGATAGAAATCTTGGATTTTTAACATAGACCAGGCGTATTTTCATTATCTACTACCCGCTCGTATTCGTGAAATTTAACTTTACAAGTCGTATATGCCTACGAATCACACCTAAAAACACGAATATTTTCACACTTTCTTTTTAAGGTCTATTTCTATGTGTATTTCAGCAGCCACGATGGGACAATACAATTTTAACTTAATACTTTGGTCACATACTTCTATATTAACTAATGTGTCACTACAAAAAGGAAAGTAAGCTGCTAATGCTAATAGGTGGCCATTAATAATGTTCTCAATTGCTGTTTTTTTTGGGGGGGGGGGGGGTGTATACAAAGATTGTGGTGTGTTTTTTTTTGTTTTTTTTTGCCGTGTTGTACTTTACAAATAAATTCAGACAGATACAAGTAGTTTGTTCAACCTTTTACTGTTCAAAATAAACAAAATAATAGCACAACATTAATTTTTGGTTCCCAAACTAAATTATTTGTCACCACGTTTTTTCTTTTCAATTTGTTTGCCACTTGAACCACTTTGAGATTTCCGTAGCCTTGTCTGGCGTGGGGGTGAAGGGAGTGGGGTGCTTAGAGGCGTAGCACTGCTACTTTGGGAAGGTGTGGCGTCTCTTGCTGCCATTATATTTCTCTCACGGAAGGCCACAGAGATATCTTCCATACAACGAGTCTGGGCGGTTTGCTGCTGGCACAGGGATTCCATCAAGGTCACCATTCTGGTTTGGTAATGCAGCTGGTCCACCCTAGATTCAGACATACATTTCATCATTCGGCGTGTGTCTTTATGGAGCACTGCCATTGTTTTGACCATGTGGGCACTTTGTTTGCCAATTTCCTGCAGGTGTTTGGCCTGCTCCCTCAGGGCTTCCACACATCTAGCTTGGTGGACAGACCAATTGGAGAAAAAATCAGCTGCACCACCAGCAACAGGCTCACTAGGATCTGGGCTGAATGTTAGTTCGGGACTATGTGGCCTTTGAGGTTGGGGAGTTGATGGAGTCATTGTCCGCAAATGCTGCCTGTAGGCAGGCTCCTCTGCAGATTGTGATGTTTCTGCCGGCTCCGGAATATCTACACCTAAAATAGTGACACATTAAATTAGCATCTGGACATAGTTATTTGTCAGTACTCTGGAGAGAATCTATCATTACAGTGTCGTTAGAAAGGTTAAAAAGTAGTACATGTAACACATGTTTTAACTTTTCCCAAAAACCCTATGAGTATTAGAGTTTTCATTACACACATGTTAATTGTCGCCCTTCCGATGATGTCATAGTACACATTGCTGCATGTCTTAACATTATCCACATGTAACAACAATCTGAACATATGGTCATTGCGGATGGCCAATGCAGTTACAGGCCGCAAGGTCATCCTTTTATAGCGTTAAAAACATGTTTAGGTAAAATGCATCTTAGTCCTAGAGGAACTTAGTGTGGTTGCCCATAACAGCATTGTCCTGGCATTCACTGCATACAATAAAAATATCACCGAACATTTCACACTCCGGGAGGAGCATTAATCAATGTTTCTACACTTAACGATTGTTGTATGATTGTAATCACCTGTGCTGAATTAGCTACATTAGCTATTAAGATGTTGGACACAGGTGATGTGAATCACAAATGAGATTGAAGCCCAGAGGTGGAGCATTGTGTTCCTCCTGAACATGGCAATGTAATATTCTTTTGTTGCAAATGTGACTTCATTAAAAAAAAAGATTTATACCTTGGTATGGGTCTGGCTGCTGTCTCACTTGACGTGGTGGAGTTAACACCGGTGCCTGGATTCTCATAGGCCCAAGTGCTGGT